>NC_141151.1:119591165-120260165 GCF_053477565.2 Lygodium microphyllum | reverse complement strand
TATGGAGTCATAGATCCATACCACTATCGGAATACTCTTGTGAATGCATAAAAGTATCAAACTTATGGTACCACTCCTTAAGTATCTACTTAATTCCATAAAGACTCTTTGTCAACTTGCACACTAGGTGTTTCCTTTCCACAAAGCCATTAGCATGTTGCATATAAATGTCCTCATGCAGGTCCCCATGTAGAAAGGGCATCTTGGCATCCATTTGATAAAGATCTAAATCCAAGTGAGCAACCAAGCCCAAGACCGAGCATAGGTAGTCATGGTGAATATAGAAGAGAAGATATCATCAAAATCAACTCCCTTTTCCTGCATAAAACCCTTAGCAACCAATCTTGCCTTATATGCTAGCTTAGGGTGACTAGGGGTACTCTTGAACTTGTACATCCACTTGTATGGCAACACACACTTTCCATTAGGCAAGGAAACTAAGTCTCCTGTATGGTTTCTTTTGTAGGGAATCAAACTCAAACTCCTACATTACTCTCTCCCAAGAAAAAGAATCGCCTCTATGCATAGTCTCTTCATAGGTAAATGGCTTAGCAAAGTCTATCACCATGACATAATCCATAAAGGGCTCATAATAGTTATAACAAGGATGGGAAGCTTTAGCAAAGTGTCTTAGAACTAGTTATGGAGCATGTATGTTGTTTGTGCTCTCTATCCAACATCATGATCCTACACAACATGTGGATCCTAGGTTAGTACATCATCAACAACCGCAAGAGACTATCGCACTGGGGCTACTTGTACTATGACAGGAAGTTTTTTCCTAAAACATCACCCTGTGTACATTAATCGCCTACCCATGTCTCATATGCATGTGCGACCTAGCCATCATGCCTCCTGGAAAGCCTCAATGGGCTACAATGTAAGCCTCAGTAGTAGGCAAGGCTACACATTTCTACACCCTAGATAGCTCATAAAATGAAAACCATAAAATCAAATAGTCATGACAAGTATGCAACCACAGAGCTCAAATCCAAAGTCTAGAGCTCAACATAAGCATATTCAAGCATAATAACTAATGCCAAGAATCAGTACATCAATGTAGCATTCCGAAAGCATATGTAGGCATTCAATACATAAGCCTTCATAGTGAATGCTTGCTACCCATCAGGTATTGTAGCAAATAATCCTACAAGAATTGAGATAAAGAAGCTCTAATCAATCCAAAATCCTTTCTTGAGCATTAATACATCATGGAGCTTTTCAAACTTGCCTGAGAGCATCAATAGAGCATTAAACAAGCAAATATTTGTGGTCCAAATAGTGAAGCACATGTATGTCCTGAATTGTAGAGCAATGGCTAATCCAAAGCTCTTCAATCGATGCTAAATATGAAGTTGAAGGAAGCTAAAAAGACCCCCAAAGATTGGGCAAAGCATTGGGGAGAATGGCATGATGAAATGGTAGGGGAGAGAGCAATAAGGTAGCCCCCTAGAAATGCGATGAAAGTTGTTGGGGCTACTCTTGGGGCTCTAGCTACTATGGCTAACCTTCCTAGGTAGATTGGCAATGGGAGGAGGTGCTTCAGAGGCCATGAAACAAGCCAAGAAGAAAGGAAGTTGTTGTGTACCTTTAACAAGCTGAAGTGGTTCTGCCATGGAAGCTTAATTGAAGCTCTCTTCCTAAGTTGAAGTGAATGTCAACAAAGCTCCTTAAATGCCTACTCTGATACCAATCAAAAGGGTGAAGCAAGAGGTGAGAGCACAAGTGGAAGCAAGAACTATGGAAGTTCTCGAGCAAGAGAGAGCAAGACAGTATGTGGGAACTCCAATAGTCACAATATGTGACCTATCTTCCCTTATTTTATTATCATAAAAAGAATAAAAAATAAAGTGATAGTGATGGGTAGTTGCCACCTATAGTGTTTAGGTGTGCAGGTAGTAAGTACAAGTAAATGTAGGCGGTTACGCACATATAGCCTTTAATATTCAATATGTTTGGCATAAACCAATATCTCCAGCACATTGAAATGTTTGAATAATCATATAACAAATCTACATTGCACAAATCAAAATATTTAATTTAGCCTTCAAATCAGCAATATGTGTCACATTAGGACCAATGAGCAGTATATTATCGATATGAACCACAAGGATTAGAGACATATTACCCTCATATCTAACACATAAGGTGCTCTTAATCAAACTATTTAGAAAACCACATGCAATCAAGTATGGATGTATCTTCTCATACGAAGCCCCATGTGTTGGTGTAAAGACCAATGGCCTATAGCCGACCTAGCACTCCTTATATGTGTACACACTATACAGTCATATATACATGAAGATAACATAGAATAAGTGTACCATGTATTTTATACCCATGTAACTCTCTTATGTTCTTTTCTCTCACTGAACCCTCTTACACTCCATAGTTTCTACTTCATGTCCCACCATTACTTCCCTCTCAACTAGTATTAGAGTAGCATTGGAGGGAAGCTTTATCGCAAAGATCAAGATGTTTTACTTCTTATGTGGCATTGATCCTTGCTTCCTATACATTGATAGAGGCATTATTCTCAACATTGAGGTCTAGATCTAAGTCGATTTGGGCAGTCACTAGTGGCTAGGATTGAAGAAAAATAGCATGACTTTGGATGCTTAAGAAGTGATCTTGGTACAAGTTCTTGATGTATACAAGCTCAGGGCTTGCTTAAGTAGGGAGCATCTTGTCTCTTAGAAGTAGGGAACCTATTTATTGCAATTAGAGGGTTTAAACAAGGAGCTTGAGTTAGGGCCTTAAGTAGAGACTCTACTTGTGTTTCCCAATGTTTATTGTAAGCAAAGGGTTTTAAAGGAAGTGAGTCTAAAGTGGAAGCACATGAGTGGAAGCAAGAGCTATGGTGGAAGGAGCAAGAGCAAGAGAGACAAAGAGAGAGAGAGATACAAGATGTGGGAACTCCAATAGTCACAATGTGTGATCGGCCTTTCTTTTATTCAAATGTCACTAAAAGAATAAAGAATGAAGTGATAGTGATGGGCACCCACCACTTGCAGTGTACAAATGTGCAAGTACTATCATTGTAGTGATACACGGGCGGCTAGACACAAGCACCTTTACCCCCAATAACCTCCCACTTAAAGGAAAATATACCCTTAATAAGAAGAGAATAAGAAAAAGGTGACAAAGTATAAATGTACATAAGTACAATAAGATGAGGAAAGAAGTCATCTCATCCAACGCCCATCAACTTCCTAAGGATGGTAAAATGCTCCATTGAGAGACTTTTCATGAGAAAATCTGCATGATTTTTGTTGAGAAATATGCAATCACACCCATGTGACAGCCTCTTTGTATGGAGCAATAGGGCAAGACACAAGCAGTTTGCTAAAAAGGATGCCTAAAATATAGGATGCTTGAATCCCATAAGCACAGTGGAGAAAAAAGGAACCATCATGAGCCTATAAAGTGATGTACCTTCTTATCATTCAATGATGGAATACTATTGTACTTTTTCCTTTCAGTTATAGTTTGTGTCGTACTCGAGATTGTGTTTATGAGTCCAAGCTTCTATCTTGGAACCTAATTCACTTGAGTAACAGTTGGTCTCTCCACTCTATGTCATCATGAACATTGTTTTTGTGTCCATCTGCCATAGCCATGGTCTAGATCCACGCATTTTCAACAATTTTGGTCAGTTGAAGATCTTGACAAGGTTAACAAATATGTCCTCAACGACCTCTCTAATGAAGTAGTAATTCACCTCAATGTGCTTGAACTTCATATAGAAGACCAAATTCTTGGCTAACTGGATAGCACTCATAGAATTTGAATGCAATGTAGGGGCTACATCAGTAATACCAAGGTCTACAACCAGATGGCCTAATGAGACAGCCTCCTTGCAAGCTCAATGGCTACAACATACTCAACCTCAATAGTAGAGAAAGACGTGTATTTTTGCACCTTGGACATCCAAGAAACAACACCTCTAGCAAAGGTGAAGACATAGCGAGAGATTGACTTCCTAGTATCTACATATCCTACATAATTAGAGTCGGTGTACCCTACGACTCATGTATCCTAGCCAAAATAACATATGCACATAGCTACCATTCCCTTTAGATACCTCATGATACCCTTGACAGCATCCCAATGCCATTTGTTAAGTGTAGCCATATAGTGTGCCACAACACCCACTACAACTATCATGTCAGGATGAGTGACTATCATGGCATATATCCATTAAACTACCCACACGACATATGAATAAGGGATCTTGGCCATCTCGGCCTTCTCCTCATCAAACTGTGGATAATAAGTCCGACTAACCTTCACATGAGAAGGTAGAGGACAGCCAATAGGCTTACCATCTTGCATTTGAAACCGCTCAAGACTTTCTAGATATACTCCTTCTATGACAAATAAAGGAGCCCCTTAGAGTGGTTATGTTGCGTGATACACATCCTTAGAATATGTGAGGCCTATCCCATGACCTTCATCTGAAAGCTCTTCTTGAGTTGAGTTTTCAAGGCATCCAGCTCATCATGAGCTCTCCCAGCAATAAGCATATCATTCACATAGAGTACCAAAATCATAAGGCTGCCATCACAAGCCTTCTTCATGTATAAACACAGATCCATAGCACTATGGCTATATCCCTTTGAATGCATAAAAGCACCAACCTTGTGGTACCATTCCCTAGGTGTCTACTTAAGGCCATATAGGCTCTTTCTCAACTTGCACACTAAGTGTTCCATGTATTTTTCTTCAAAGCCCTTAGGTTGCTACATATAGATCTTATCTTGCAAATTCCCACGTAAAAAAGTCATATTTACATCTATCTAATAAAGATCCAGATCTACTAACCAACCAATGGTAGTACCAAGCGTAGGGTTGTCGTTTTGACCACAGAGAATAGACTTCATCGAAGTCAACACCATATTCCTGCTTGAAACCCTTTGCTATCAATCTAGCCTTATAAGTAGACTTGGAGCATCCAGGGATACGCTTCAACTTATATATCCACTTGCATGGTAATGCCCTCTTGCCATTAGGTAAAGGAAACAAATCCCACGTATGGTTAGTCTATAAGGAGTCAAACTCCGATTGCAAAGCCTTGTCCCATGAGTGACTAACAGCTCTGTGCATGGCCTCATCATAAGAAAGAGAATCACTTGCATATGTCACTATAACATAATATATGCAGGGTGTAAAGTACTCAAGCTGACATTTAGCTCTAGTAGAGCATCTCAAAGTAGGTTAATCCTGCACAATAGGTGGAGCCTAGGCCATTGGAGCATTAGTTGTTGCTGCTGCAGAGTCGGTCTAATTAGATGTACGAGAGTAGGAGGATTCTCCTAAAAGATCACCCTTTGTATCTCAACCACCTGCTCAGACTACTTAGACATCTTTTCCTCCCATAACCAAGAAACATGCATTTCACAGACTTAGAATCCAACTTATTGCACTTATCTTTGGAAACATGGTAGAATGCCTCACAACCAAAGACACACAAATAAGCATATAATGAAGATTTTCCAATCCAAACCTCCTCTACAACTCGGAAATCAATAGTAGTGTAAGGGGACTAGTTAATCAAGTGTAGAGTAGTAGTAACTACCTCAACCCAAAAGTGTTCTGATAAGCCTACTTGGCTAATCACATTGTGGGCTCTCTCTTGAATCATCTTGTTTATGCATTTGGCAATACCTTTCTAGGGAGGGGTGTAAGGAGCGGTAAACAGACGCTTAATACCTCGATCATCAAAAAATTGCTCAAAAACTTTCAAGACATACTCACACCATTATCAAATCTTAGGTATTTTGGCCTATATCCAGACTAGTTCTCAACAAGAGTAAGCCAATGTTGAAAGGTGGATAAGACATCCGATTTCTACTTGATAGGATAAGCCCAAACCTTTTATGAGTAATCATCAATGAATGTGACAAAGTACTTTGCACCAAGTAGGGATTGATAGGGCATGGGACCACATCCATTTAAATGAAGAAGAGCCAAAAGCTCATCCAGGTGCTTCATGCTAGACTTCTTATATGTACTACTTGTCTGCTTACCATATAAACAATGATCACAACACTCGAAATTAATTTGGAACTTGGTGCAATGAAACATATTACTGCTTATGGTTGTTTCCAAGAAATTGAAAAAAACTCAAAAAGGTGGTGTTAATAAACACCTTAGTTTTAATATCCCTAAAAATATTCAAGGGAAAAATCTTCAATTGATGGATTCTTGTAGACTTTCTTTAGCCTTCAATACAACCTTTGGGGGAATTTTAAATTTTTTGTGAGATTTTGTACCTTTCTTCATCCAAGAGAAGACAATGCTATCTATTGTTTCCCATCATTCAAGATCTTTTTTGTTGCACATCCAATATTTATCCCAACACCATGTGCAATAACAAGATTCCTACGAGTTATCTTCCATGAGGAATCACCAGAAGAGACAACATAACTTGCATCATCCAAGGTCCCAATAGAGATAAGGCTCTTTGTGAGGGTCGCTACATGGTGTATATCATGAAGGATGAACATACTGCTTGAACCAAAATACAATTGGACATCACCAATACCAACTATCGTCAATGCCAAGTCATTGCCCAAATGGACAGATCCAATCATACTACAAAAGGAGTGAAACCACTCTCTACGAGGGGTCACATGAAAGGAAGCCCCTGAATCTATCAACCAATACTAAGTATATTCTCACAAAGCATTAGTCATATGTAAAGCATCCAAAGAAAAAACTATCAAGATAAGATCATAGATACATCAGGCTACACCACATTAATCTCCTCAATCTTGACATAGACTTGCTAGAGGCACAATAATGCGATCATTATTTATGTATGCACTTTACCCTTTTCCTTTTTCTTGTGCTTGTCTTCGCGCATTTTATGGCACTGTGATCGAATATGACCTACTTTTCCACAATAATGACAAGTAAGACCAGACTTATAGCTACAAGATTTTTCACATGTCCTAGACTAAGACCTATTAGAGTCTCTACCATGGCCATTTCCAGCCTGATGGCCTCTCACAATCAATGCATGGACGTACCAAAAGCATTCACATTCTTTGTGTTCACCTCTTTTGTCAAGAGGGCACTTTCAACATCCTATAATTTTAGCCCATCCTTAGCATAGAGAGGCATATGGAAAGTGTTCCACAACTTAGGGAGAATACCAGGTAGAAATAACGGATGCAAAGTATCCTTAAACTCAATCTCCTACAAAGCTAAATGGCTAATGATGGAGTGAAACTCATTTGACTGTGCATACATAGAAGTCCCTTCCTTCATGTGAAGGTCCATCAACTGTTTTAGCCAATACATTTGAGATGCAGGACTCTGCTTGTCATAAAGATTCTTAATATGTATCCAAGGCTCATATGTAGTCTAATTTCTAGTTACAACATTGTAGTGAAGCTGCTTAGAGAGTATTGAAATGATTGTGGACTTGCATAGCTCATCCAATTCATCCCAATCCTCAACCACAATGTCTTCAGGTTTGGCACTCCCATTTTTGAGTGGTTTTACCTACAATTTATGCACTAAACCTGCCACATCTAGATTTTCCAATAGTTGTAATTGGTCCCATCTAGTTTTTCGATATTCAAGATAGCACTGTTGCGAGAACCACTAGCCATAATGAGACTAAGAAAGTACAAAGAAGGGCAAGATGGGCTAGTATAATACCCTGCAAATCAACCCCAAAACCATTGCTAAATCAAATAGGAGATAGTAGATATTGCCAAATTAATGAGCTATCCACAAATTGTAAGAAAAAGACTATCAAGTCCAGGTGATTGCCCTCAAATACAATGCATAGAACTAAGATGAGAGGTTGTTGTAATAAATTGCAGCAATATGCCAACAACTAACTATGAGCAACCAAGAAGGAAGAAGCTAGGAATAATCGACATTGAAGACTATCACAACTGCAATGTGTCAAAAACCATACATGCAATAAGCATAGACATCATGCACAGGGTAGGTCCCAAAGGTAAATGAAGAGAATTGCTATATGCATAACCCACTGAGCAAAGCTAAATACATAACTGAGATGCACATAAATACCACTGACAACACCCTAACAGATATAAGTACCAAGTCCAAGTGAAGAGATCCAATCAGCCCATGATAAGATAGCTACATTCAATAAATATCAAGAGAGCATGTACATGTCACAAACAATGAGTCCCACTATATCATTGTGATAAGCTCAGGCTCTAACTACATAAACCAAATGCTTTGTTGTACATCCAAGTGCCAATGTAGCTCAATATACAAATCTAAGTAGCTCCCATTGAAGTAAAAGTTGAATGCCAAATGAGCAAGCAAAGCTCAAAACATCATATGAATGACATCTAGGCATCCAAGATCCATAGAGCATTACAACCAAAACCATAAACCCAATATATTATTCAAGCCTGTAACTACATAAGCCATTGAAGTAACCAAGGCATGTAATGGCATGAGAATGACATCCAATATCAATATAATAGATCTAAAATCTCAGCTCAAAAGCATGCCGTAGCATATCAGGAAGTATACATAACAATAGAAGTAATGGTAGATCCATTGAGTATCCCGTAAAGCATCAATGAGCATTAGGCATAAGCTTTTCACATATAAATGCTTATTGCCCTGTTAGTATGGCATTGAAATGACAATCAAATCTGAGCTATTCCAAGCTCAAATCAGTCCCAAAAGCATAACCATACCATTTGGGTACCAAAATAGCATGCATGAAGCATCAAACATACATTATGGAATTTATTATTTGTTGTCCAAATCAGAACTATTTTGTTTCGTCTAAAACAAAGAATAGAAACTTACACCAAATCAACTTTGTGAGTTCCCATATTTGTAGATCTCATCACACTCTTTGTTTTTAGCTATAGAATGTCTAAATTCAATATTGTATATAAAAGTTACAGCCAAAATATGACACTACTGTCAAGCTACTATAGCTATCCACGACTTCTACAACATGCTCTGTATCCACTCAAAAATGGATAAAATGGATTATCCTTAGTTCAACAAGCACTTAACAAGGCTTATCTAAGCCTTGGGAAGCTCTTTAACAAGAATAAAGCAAGCTGGAACAAGACGAAAGAAGGAAAGACTCAATGCATACTTCAAGAGAAAGAAACAGTGGCTGTCATGAAACCTTGAGTTGAAGCTTTGAATTTGGACTGAAGCAAAGGATGAAGAAGCTCCTTGAATGGTTGGCTCTCATACAAATTGAAGGGAGTGAGCCTAGAGTGGAAGACACGTAAGTAGAAGCAGGAGCAAGAGAGAGAGAGAGACGTGGGAACTCCAACAGCCACAATGTGTGATCGGCCTTCCCTTTATTCAAATGTCACTGAAATAGCAAAGAATGAAGTGACAGTGATGGGCACCTACCACTTATAGTGTACAAGTGTGTGGGTACTGTTAGTGTAGTAATACATTGGCGGCTAGGCATAGGCACCTTTACCCCCAACAAGTTTAAGCAAGGGGCTTAAGTTGAGGCCTTAAGCAAAAGCTCTACTTGTGTTTGCCAGAAACATAAAAGAGAATAGATTGGTTTTTGTGATCTACAACTTGATTTATGAAGTGTGTCGAGGCTCAAAAGTAGTTCTTGGTGTCTAATGCCTCCATGGCGTAAAAAAGACCCATTAGAAGAAGAGGGCACAATTTTTCACACTACCCATGTGACCATAAGTACAAATATTGGAAAAATAATAAAAAGGTCCATCTACAATAGTGTTTTACTAGTATGCACATGGAACAATAAAACACTAGTATGCATATGAAACACTAATCCCATGTCTTTATGAGATATTCAATCACTTTGGTAGCATGTTAGGGAGTTTTTATAAGGCTTTCTAATAATAAAACTAGACTTTGAAATACTTTGAGTATCCAAGATCAAGTTCTAATGGCTTAATGATAAATTAGAATGAATCTAAATATCCGCAAAGACTTATCTTGAGTGATACAAGTCATCTAAGTCAAAAATAAATAAATACCAATCTATTTATAAAAAAATAGCATTTACAACAATTCTGGGAGGATTTTCATAATTTTATTCATGAATGTTTGTTGAACAAGTTTGTTTGTTCATTTCGAGTGCATGGATGACCCTATTTGGAGCCTATATGACAAAGTTATGGTCGGTTATAACCAATCTTGGGGACTACATAAAAAATGAGCTCAGGGAAAGCACTAAAGTAAACAAGGAGAAGACGAGTTGATGCTTTTAAGTGGTGCATGAAGTGGGAGGAAATGTTTTATGAAATTCAATGCCTTCTATTAAGCATAGCCCTTTGTCACAAGTCTAATCTTATAGTGATCAACACTACCATCCAACTTATGTTTCAACTTGTAAGCCCGCTTAGTACCAATGGTCTTTTTTGGTAAGAAGCAAGTCACATAAGAACTAAGTACCATTTTTGACAATAGCATCAATACAAAGACTTGATAGTAGCAATCCAAATTTCTAAAGTTTGTACATCTTCAAAAGAAACAAGCTCACTCTCTAGCAAGTTTGACATAATCCTTAATGGCATGATCTCTTGCCTTACAAGACCTACAATAGATTTTACCGTCATTTTTCTTCTCATCCTTGCTAGCCTTCTTTGTTTGAATAGCATTTTTTGAGTTCTACTTATGTGTAAAAAATGTAGCTTGTCCTTTACTTTTTTGAGTAGCTACAAAAGCCATATTTGCAATGTGCATAATGGACCTACTTTTCTGAGATGTTCTTCTCATAGCAAAATAGAAACCAACTCATCAAGTGACATAACATTTGGATTGTCTTTCATCAAATGAAGAGTAGACATAAAACTCTAATAAAAATTAAGAAGACCATTGAGAAGAATATACACAATCTGGCAAAATCTCATTTGCAACAATCAATTGCTCCCCTTATGATCTTTGATCTTTTGTCAAAAAAATGTCCATAGACTAACCTTGATCCATATGCTCACCTCTAATTTCTTACACAGATAAGCAACATGAGCCTCATTTCTTCCTTGATACAAACATGCAAGCATATCCCAAGCATCTTTAGGTGCCTTACATGAGTGAATGTGTGGGATCATTATATTTAATAGATAATGAGATCATGACACAAGTCTCTACTTCTCTACCATCCCAATGAATCTGCTCAAGAGTAGTTGGTAGTGGTGCTCTAGCGTTTATTGGAGCACAACAAGAACCCACAACATCCTTGATAGCACTTGTTTTTGGTGCACTTGTAACTTCTAGAACTATACTATCACATACTTTAATTCCATGCACAATGTTTTAGATCCCTTTTGCAAACAATACATAATGCATCATATAAGCGCACAATTGTTAGCTAGTTCCATCCAACTTGTCCTCAATAGCCAACATAGGGAATAATATATCATTGTTACTAGCCATGGCCATTGATTGCAATCAATGGCTATAGTAGTCTTTTCATTCTATCATTGACGCAAAAGTTGCATGTATAGAGGCAAATCTACACAAAACCAACTTGTATTATATAGCATAGCACAAAGTTGATTGTAAAGGCTCTTACCTATAGAAATGATTGCTATTGAAATTATGTACAAAGGCATGAGAGTACCCTACATAGTATTGGCAATAGTGCAAACAAAGTTCAAAATGGACCCAAATAGAAAATTTGATGAATGTCAAATTCTATGGGCTTAACTGTGGTATATGGCGACTTGCAAATGCTCATCAAATCTCATCCCAATTGTAGGAAATCAGGTAGAGGGTATTGAAAACTCTATCCAAGAGATTGAAGCTCATAGTGATACAATCATTGAATTTAGGGTTTACAAGAATGCACACATAGAGTTTGAGAAGAAGAAGCTTGAGAGCACACAATATAAAGTGTACTGAGTGGTATTATTAAAGAATATTTATAAGACTTAGTATATCCTATAGTAAAATAGGCATATATAAGACTAGGGGAAAGAAAACCTCCTAGATAGAAATAAATATACCTTGACATTTCTAAGTATGCTCATGCACATCACTAACAAAGTATGCTCATGCACATCACTAACAGAGAGAGAGAGAGAGAGAGAGAGAGAGAGAGAGAGAGAGAGAGAGAGAGAGAGAGAGAGAGAGAGAGAGAGAGAGAGAGAGAGAGAGAGAGAGAGAGAGAGAGAGAGAGAGAGAGAGAGAGAGAGAGAGAGAGAGAGAGAGAGAGAGAGAGAGAGAGAGAGAGAGAGAGAGGCATACATTATATTCATGAAATTTACTAGCCACAATGATGAGTGTTAAACATCATGTGAATGTTCCCAAGATTCAAGTAGCCCCTTTGTATATACAACATGCCAAAATTTTATTGGATAAACTTCTAAGAATCATTTACTTTGCAAGATTCTCTCTCTATCAGACACTCCCATCTTAATTATCACAAGATAATCAATCTATCTTTGTATATTTTTAGCCCTTAATTGTGTCTAGAATGATCATAAATGTTAATGGAAGTCAATAATATGGTGATGAAACAATTCATTGTGTGCTCTTGATGATGACAGCACTAAAGAAGACATGGGAAAGTACAATTTAGTTTAAAAATGGGTTAAAGCTAGTGATAAAGTTGCATCAGCTTGCCCCTAACTTGCAGCACCATAGTCTCCTTACTTGAGCTTGCAATTTCTTTGCTAAGAATGAGAGAATTCCATGATTGTAAAATGGGTTATTCCTCCAACCATGCTCTTATATAGACCCAACCATCTTATATAACTAGAACCCCCTCTAATTAGGGAGGTGATTACCCACCACTTGCAAATGTTGTCTTACTCACCATATAGTTATGCCTATCATATCAAACATGTGTCATCTATGTACATGATACTATAAATTATATCAGAATGATAATGATTGCATTAACCAGACAAAAACATGTCCAATTAGATCACCTTAGAGCATGGAACTGTTAGTTCAGTAATAGCCCTCAAGTTTATGGACCCAATAATCAAAAGAGAAGATTCACCAAAACATGTCCCAAGCTTAGACTAAGATAGTTAAGGCTTTAAGCCAAAGCCTCAATTTTTAATCATTGTTTGAAACCAATAAAGCTCCACTTTTTTGGGGAGAGCTCCACGAGCAATCTTCCTTGTCTCCAAACTATCAAACTCTTTATAGAATCCCTTACCAGTTAATAAAGTAACCATGGTGGTATTATCACCCTTGATGTGACTAGATAAACAATTTTGGAGAGATCGAGATAGAAACCTACTTGCCCTTTTGCCTATAGCAACTTGGTCGATATCCTAACCTTTCTCTTTAGAACACTTCAAAAAGTGCAACCTTGCATATTGGAACACCTACCAAAGTTCAATTGAGAAAGAAACTCCTAAAACATCACCTCATTTGATAAGGTTAACTATGTTGTCAAATATCCCCAATTTCATACTCTATATACAATCTTATTAAAGCCCTAACATTTTAAAAGTGCAAACTTGTAAATATGACACTTATTCTAAGGAAAAGTTGAGCTGGATACTCCTAGCATATAAAACCATCAGACAATCAACTATGTTGTCAAATACTGCGTCAATCATCATACCCCAGCTCTAAGAACTCTATTACAATCCTATAAAAGCCCTTGGTCGACCTATGTAGTGAGATTTCTTCTCATACATTGGACCTCTCTCCTCACCCCTCTCTCCTCTTTGTGTCTGTGTCTGTGTGACCAATGTGTGCATTTCAACAAGTCTATTACTACTCTTTGGCTTGCCTCCTCAAGGGAGATTTTAACATCATCAAGCCTTTGAAGATATTTGCAAAGGTCCCCATGGGCATCTAGCATAACCTCATTGCTAGGCAAATTATATAACACATACACCAAACTTAGCAAGTATTGGCAAGAAAAGTTTGCAACAAGGTGTGTTCAAGAGGCAATTGACTATATTCTTGAGTTTCTCGATGTATTGTTGCATGTTAATTTGGAATAAGAGAGCAAGAGGTGTGCACACCACTTAAAGTACGGTTCTCATTGGTTTTTAACATACTGGTAGACACCCCTTGCCATGAAAGTAACCAATCCCACAACTTGTTTGAAAATTTGTGATGAGTGCATGAAAGCAACTTTGCAAATTTAAGGAGTGATGAATTGTAGCTTCTCTCTAGGGCAATTGGACACTCCATCAATGGTTGCACACTTGAGTGGCATCTATGCACAATGATCAATGTTTACCTTAGGGAGAGACCAATTACACCCACTCCCCTGACTCTACTGGCATTCAATGAATATGATCAATGTATGCTCAACATCAAACTTGAAGGTCCAATCGGGGTTTTTTTTTGCCCCTAAGGCATTATGATCGTGTATAATGTATCAAAAGAGCTCTTGATGGATGGACAATGTATATAATAAAATTAGAAACTAGGAATGTGGTCTTATGGCTAAGGCTAATATGGGAAACAGGAGAATGGGAAAAAAAACACTGAAAAAAGAAGGGGAAGGAAAAAACAGGGTATGTCGTGACAGTCTACTGCGAGGGGGAAGAGGAAGACGACGACAAGGTCGAGCCATGGCTGCCCTTCTGTTGAGCCTCCACGCATCAGATCTGCCGCCTTCTTCCTGCCTTTGCTGCACCATCATCCCCCCCTGCTATCCCCCATCGTTTTTCTTTCTTTGCCACTCTCAGCCCCTCGCTCTACCCTCCCCTCTTGGCGTTACGCCTCCCTGACTGGCCTGCTGACATGGCTTCCCTTCTTCCTTCCTAGCCCTACGCCCCCTCCCCCCGCAAAAAAGAAAAAACCAGAGGCCCAACTTGCAGGCCCTCCAATTGGCAAGCTAGCAGGAGATGCAGGATCAGGTCATGGTACCGCCCGCGGATGCCGCTGCCGCCACCACTGCTCCGGCACACGATTTCAGTCGCCTGAAGTACTTGATGGATGATCAGCGCTCTCTTATCCGCAAGCAGGTGGAAGAATTGCAGAGGGTTGTGGTGCTGCAATGCCAGATGACAGGGACAAACCCGCTTGCCCAAGAAATGGTGAAGTCTCCCATCTGCTATAACTCTTCGAGACGCAAAATTAGTGTAGCTATCATGCATTCGCTTCGACTGATACACTGAATTAACACTCTGCATTGTAGTAATCGATTGAAGATTAGGACTTCACCGAGCAGACTGAATGATGTGAGTGTGAGTCTTGGGTCTGGCAACAGCCACAGGAAAGGATTCATGGAATAATTAGGGGTATCACTTCCTACAACGCAGGGGTAATTTTAGGTATTAGGGTTATGGGCATGTCATAACGTATATTCCCATAGAAGCAAGGAGAGGGGCAACAATTATTCAAACACGAGTATGAATGTGCACATTTGCATCGGCAACTACAACTAGCGAGAGGAATTATTTTTCCCTACAAATTAGATCAAATCAACTTGTAGCTTTGGTGGCTGGAAATTGTTCTAGGGCATCTAAGTGGCGTAGGTCTGTGAGATATCCATAAGTTTGACATGCGGAAGGCGATACCATAGAAACTGCTTAGATATTTTTGCACATGCAGTCTTTGCATTATATTGGTTGTCACACTGTCCCATTTGGATATCATACTTCACTAGTCTGCGCTGCAATGTGCTTCTGTAGTTGAACAATGTCTTGAGCAGGAGTTTTCAAGCAGCCATTGCGCCTCACAGGGTATTTGATTTTCTCAAGTAGACTTCATAAGCTAGTGGTCACACTTCTGTACAAACTTGGTCCCACCTCGAACCATTCTCATACAGGCTTGGGATCTTGATTTCTCAGAGTGTTTCACAAGGGTGGGTGCTCTCATAAAATGGTTGATTATTCTCTCGGTAGATGAGTAGGCATAATGGTCAATGATTGGTCATTTGGAAGATTCACTTAAGAGTAGTCTCCTAGCTCTTGCATACTTGTTAGGGAGGGATATCCTTTGACATGCTACCAGCAACAGTAACCCTAACATGGGCCAGGAAAGAATCATCAAACCTCAAGCAAAGATTAAATGCAAAACGTGTGCTCTTTTGATTCTTGTGTGAAATATCATTCATTGAAGGTCACTTGGTGGAAGGTGGACCGATTTATGTATGTGGGTCTAGGGTCACCACATTTTTTCATGGTAATGGTGGATTATAGGACCCATTCAAGATCAGACAGTTGGGTCCACCTCCACAAGAAATGGACTCACCCTCTATGATTCTGCTAAGGAATTTACTGATTGCACACTAGGGAATAGGGGGCCTAATCGAATGAATAATTGAGACAGAGTTAGAAAGATGCGCGATCTTTACACAATCTCATGTTGGTGATGAATTGAGAAAAGAGTTAAAAGGATGCATGATCTTTGTGTGATCTCATGTTGGTGTTGAGGTTAATTGGAACCTCGTGAATCCAGCAATTCATTAGTGATGCCATGCCCTATGTGCAGCTGTGGTCATACCTAATGTGAGGTTGGCCAACTATGTGCTGAGTCCTTTATGTGGAGTGAGGCAAGAGAACACTATCAAAATGCTGGGGCTTCCAAGAGTGAACCATCCTATGCACTAAGTCTGCATGGAACAGCCACCATAGCAGCCAGAGAAGGAAGGAGTCTCCATCACTTCAACAAGCATTAAGATTCTTATCTAATAAAGTGGGACAGGGATCGTGCCCTCAGAATGATGGTTAGGCCATCACCATTCTTTGAAGGTGCATTCATAGGTCTATGAGACAATGGTGTACAAGACTCAAGTATTCTTGAAGAACCTAGTATTGTGGCTGAAAGAACAAGGATGCCTTTATAGCAAGAAACCTTAAAGCTTGGAGGATGAAGGTTTTCAAAATTGGGGAAGAGCTTTGAGAGTTGCGATCCAAGCAATACTTGAACTCCGTCATTTGCAAGAGTCAACCTAGCGATAGTATACAGGGCCTACATTTGGATTCTGGGAATGGGTTGGTCACCATATGCTCTTCCAACAAGGATCTGAAATTACTGATTCCATACCTGGGAGGTGGGAAGAGTTCCCTTCAGAAGTGCTGTTGATGTTATGGAGACGCAGCATTGCAAAGGTTTTTTGCTGAAGGTGAAGCAAGCTGGACCTGCTCTGTGGAAAAACAAAACTGCTGCTCCAATAATGGCAAGATACTAAGGCTGTTTCTGGGACAATACAGGTGTTGCAGTGAAGTATGGAAGCTCTGCTGGGCGTTCCTTTGGGAATTCTGGAGAAGGTGCCAGATCTCTTAGGCTGGGACTGATGTTAGGCTGTTGATTTGGCAAACATGCAGTAGCCCTGCATTGTTTTGGGAGCTTAGGCAGCTGGCAACTTTTTTGGGCAGCACTATGCAAGTTGTTCTTAAACTTTCTGGACTATTGCTCTGACAGTGAATTTCACACCTATGCATGAGAGACTGAGTGCTGCTCTCAACTCAGAACCAAGTGGATTCTTGGAAGAGCAAAAAAGCTGCAGGCTGAAACTGAGGATTGAATAACATGTCTGATCTTAAAACACCAAATGTCCTACTACAAATGTTGGCCATTAATAATAACCAGGGCCCAGATGCAATTTATGATCCAGAAGCTCACCAACCGCTCATCTGAGCCCTAGAAAGGCTTAACACGTTTGATAGTTTTGACAGTTATGACAAAGTTGTGATGTAGCACCAGTTGGTAGAGTCAGCAATATGCTTGGGCTTTTTTCAGCAATAGGTAGAGTCAGCAGCATGCATGGACTTAAGACACGCCCTAAAAAAATTAATAGTACAATCTTTCAAAGACGCATGCTTTCCACTGATTCTGTGAAATAGGTAAGTGCAGGAGCAGATGAAGGAAGTGGCAAGGGAGACTGGAAGGTAGGTTTTGTTGTTGCAACATATACGTCTTGCCTCAACAGATAATCATATAAGTATGGGATGCACTTAGAAAGATATGCACAAGCTCACAAATGTTGCTTGGGAACTTTGTATATTTGCCAAGTTTCAACCAGCATTTAAAAGAGAAAACTTCCAAATTGGCCTGGCCCATGCAGCTGCCATTTTCCAGTGGCAATTGTAAGCACACTTGTTGAGTAATATTACAAGAAATTCTGGTGTTGTCCTAGTAGATTTTAGTTCTATATTTGGGTATTTGGTTGATCCTAGTATTGGTTACTTGTTCTGAAACTGAGACTATTTTATTTACATGTTTGTGCAGGCAGCTGCTGTGATGGGCAAGAAATCTGGTACATTTTACCATCTTTAATGTCCCGCTTAAGAGTCAGTTGTCAAGGAGTATCTTGAATACTTGTCTCATAACAGCTTAAACATTATTATCCATGTATAGGGAATCAAGTTTCAACTTTTCATGCATTCAAGTTAACTTTTGTAATCCAAGGTGCTCATTGCATCTGGAAATGATTTCAACAGATTGAGTGGCCTTTTAACATGCTTTTTTAAAAGTTGCAGAGTAGGAGTAGTATATATGGGCTTGCCCTTACATGCCATCAATGGTTGAGGTTGCAGCTGTGGTTTTCTTTTTTCTCATCTGGTTAAGAAATGTGCTAACATAATTCAGAAATATGATCACTGTTTATTTTGGGCTCCTCTGAACTTCAACTCCTGGGACCTGCAGTTTCTGTGGCACCCCATTTGGAACAAAATACATTTTTAAATATTTCAAATCAACAGTTCTTTTTGGATGGTCTATGTGTATAACAAGTTTGCTTCTTTTCAGGACGAAAAGGTGGAGAACCACTGACACCAAAAGCACTGAAGTTTCTGTACAATGTCTTTTCTATCAAAGACACAATCACTAAAAAAGAGGCTCGTGAAATAAGTGCTCTATGTGGAGCCACAGTTACCCAGGTAAAAGTTGGTGTCTTTCGTCTCTTTAAAATGAGAATCTGTGGTTGGACTCAACCCAACTGTTCGAAGTATGCAACAAAGATCTTAACGGCATAAGCATTTCAAGACTTTTTGCCAAGTAGACTTGGCAAATGTATGTTCAATTGGTCATCTCTATTTTGTGTATCTTGTGTATTAGATTTTAGTTCACACACTGACCTATAACCTGGGTAAATGTGCATACAGTCTTAGAAAAGACTGCATAAATGTTTTATAATCAGCATGCATGGAGAGATGCAGCATTTATATCCCCCCTCCCCCTCCCCCTCCCCCTCCCCCTCCCCCTCCTCTTGCCCCACTCCCCCCCTCCCCGGGTGGCCGCCTCTCAGGGTCAAAAGTGGATGCAGCAATGGAAGTGTGAAAGAATGCTGAAATAAATTGCTGATGGAAGAGAGAGAAAACACAAGAATACAAGAATAATGCTAAGGAGAATTGGAGAACTCAGACATATGCTCGGGAAATGGAATCCATATACCAAACATGAGACAATCACATACAACATTGAGTCATTGGCATCGGTTCCTTCTTCCAACAAGGCATGCATTGGATCTGCAAGTGATGAATGATTGAATGTGGAGGAGAAGCTCGAATAAATAGGACAAAATAGCACCAAGAAAGTGATCAGGACAGCCAGCATAAAATACTAAAATAATCACTATAATGACCAGTAAAAAATACCTATATAGTACTAGAATACATGGCACATCCTAGACTCACTCATGAGCCGACTATATTGCTAACATTCTCTCTCAAATCATGGGTGATCTATTATAGTACAATGATACAATGATAATGACTTGTCATAGTCCATACAACAAAGATCACCAAAATAGGACCATGGATATCCAAGCAATGGGTAATCAAGCCAGCACCAAGGTGCCTCAAAGAGAACTTGATGTCGATGTTAATCGTACTGGAACCTGAAAATAGAGGACCATAGCAGCTCTTTGTGTTTGTCAACAATGCCTTGTAGTAGGATACATGACCATGGATTTCGGGCCTTTGGCTAAGACCACCAAAGTGTCCCTTCATGTAAGCTTGAACTAGGAGACAATCTTGCTCTCCGTCAAGAAATAGCCCATCATGAGCGTGGATGTCAATCCTAACTCCAAAATTTCAAAACTTGTTAGACTTTAGTTGATGCGTCAAGGAAGTCTCTCTTTGGAACTTGTGCACTTGTATACCAGCATAGATGAGGTTCACTATCCCCATCTCACCACCATCTCACACTCCCTCTTTGGCATTGGAGAGTTGTGAGGATTGACCACATCACCTACACTAGAAAGCAAGAGCGATTGCCAAGCCTTTCCTGCGATCTGAAGAAGATTAATCCTTTGGAGGCCTTGGTTGGAGGATCCGAGTTGGAGTCGTAGGAGGCAGATAACTTGGTAGAGGAGTTTGTATCATGTTGCTTTTTCTTCCTCAAAGTTGCTAGCTCTTTGCAATCCTTGTGCAAATGTCTCTTCTTACGGTAGTGATAACATAGGGCCTTCGACTTTTTCTTTATGTCTTCTCTCTTTGAAGCTGCAAATGCCTCATTGGAGCCACCATAGTGAGATGGAAGCCTCCCTTGTAACCACAAAGATGCCTCATGCTCAAGTAGCATTGAGGACATGTGTAAAGCTCATTGGCGTTGATGACATTTGGACCCGCAAAGCATTGCTACTCCATCAAATTTTGGAGAGAGCTTGTAGAGCGCAATCCCCACAAGATGAACGGCAAGGGCAGATTGCATGTGTCAAAGCTGATCCTGTATTTGTGTAACACAAAGAAAAAATGACTGTGTGATGTCCTTGGACATTTGGATGGGCACTAGTAGTATTGGTCATGGTGGTTACAAAGTGTCCTTAGTGCATTCTTCCTATTGCACACATTCATTGTGTGAACACCTCTCTTAGGCTTTTGGCACGTTGGCTAATGCATTTGCACACTGAGATGGTGTGGGCTGGTGGTATGGCCCATGGGATACCAACCCTCTGGATATGGTCATGGCACAAAGTGTTACTAGCTCCTAGGCTCAGTGGTGAGCCTGTTTGGCTCTACGGTTGGGAGGTTGGGATGTCAGAGATTGCACTAAACAGAGTTCACACGTAGTGTTGGATCACAAAATTTGCAAAAAACAGGAAGAATCAGCCAAGAGAAGGCAGATAGAGGTTGAAAACGCTGTTGCCCAACCTTCAAGAGCCTGAAAGGCTGAAAATGCAAATGTTGCAGATGAAAAAGGTAGTCAAGGAAGCATTAAATGCAGTTGCCTTCAGTAAAAAAGGGCAGAAAATCACCATAATGACCACTAAAAAATACCTAGGTAATACTAGAATGCTTGGCACATCCTAGACTCACTCATGAGCTCTGACTATACTGCTAACACACAACCCACCCCAAAAACCCAAAACCACACCACCACCACACACCCCACACCACCCCCCTTGCCCCAAAACCAACCCCCTGCAAAAAAAGGACCAAAACCCAAAAAGAACATTTAGCAAAGAAGAAAAAAAAACACCCCCCAAACCCCCCCTTTTCCGCTTTTCTTCTTCCTTCTTGCCTCCTCCCCCCATGCTTTACATCACATTTGTTTTTTCAAATGCAGGCTTGAGTTTAATGTTGATCTTAATGGGAACAAAGATGTCACAGAAAATATTCTCAGTTTACATGGAAATTTTCAATAACTAACTAGACGATACTACAGTTGTCAAAGGTGGCCTTTGGTTCTTGTGCCCATTTGTGTGCCTTGTTAGTTCTTCACGTGTTTTCTCCTGATAATAACTGTTAATCCCGTTTGCAAAGGAATAAGAATAATGCTAATAATGAGTTGCAAAGTGCATGTCTGATTACTTTTTTCTCCATTTCTGGAAGGTGAGGATCTTTCTAGGTTTGAATTTTCAGTTTTCTCTTTTTCTTTTTTCTTTTAATTTGCTTTTGCAGCAGCAGGCTTTTCTTGTGCCTTCATACTTAAAAGACTCTGCGTGTAATCAATGGGAAGCTTGTTCAGATGGGGCGGCCAATGGGCTTATTTAATATGCAATGAGCTGTTGGGTTTAATGCACCTGTTTCACACATCAGCTTTCAATAGTTTCTCTTCTGTTTCAACTACTTGGAAATCTAGTATTTTGTGCACCAGTTCAAAGAATCTCATTTTAGTCTCCATATTTGTTGATAGTATGTCAGTTCGTGCATACATTTTCAATCCCTTCTTTAGTTCCAAAATTTATGAGTCTTAAGTTTTTTGTGCACAGATGACTACAGGAGGAAATTCGTGTTTCTACCAAATACTTTCTTGGGGTCATTATGAGTCTAGGCAGTGCAAACCTTTACCTCTTTTCTTTATTTTAAGACTGATTTTTAAGAGAGGTGTGTTTCTTCAGTGCATGCTGTCTAACACATTCCACCATAGATGCTGCTGTTTGGTAGTTTTGGGATGGAGTCTGATATGTTCTGAGAGTCATTAGTGTAAACCTTCTTCCAAAGTAATTACTTTCCTTAACTCACCTTTTTTTGCAATTTGTTTTCAGAATTTTAATCTCTTCTGCTCTCTTCTCCAGTAGTTTGTGTTACAAAAGCACGCAACATTCTACTCTCATTTGATCAAATGCCCCTGGAAATAGATGATTCTGGAATCATAACTCGTTCATTTCTGAAGATAAATCAGGCAACATTTCACTCGATACTTATCAAATCTTATCCTATGCAAAAGCTTTACGGTCATTGAAAGCTAATGAACTACAATGATTCCAGCACATATTATATTGACAAAACACATGTCTCAATAGATATAGTAACTTAGTTATAGCAAGTGTTGAGGATTTGTGTGAGTTGATATCTGTACTTCCCCCATAGGAGATTGAGGTGGGGGGTTTGTGGAAGTGTGATCAGGTTGATAGTCAGATTCCAGTACAATCAGTTTTATTGATGCCAATGCAGTTCCAGTTGACAACTTTTATAGTTCCATATTTCAATTACTATTCTGTCTTCTGCATAATAATCAGGTTTCTCACAGCAATGCACACTTCAACATTTCTCTATCAGTATTGACACAGTATTCGATCTTTTGCCACACATTCCAATTATTAAGATGTACTCCCAGCATACATGTGAAACTTTAGGTTACTGAATATGATCACAATGTAAACTGTTGATTAACTGCATAGATCAAAAGTTGATTCAATCATTAGCCACAAAGTTTCAACAAGTGCTTGACAAAACCAAACCATAGTGAGTTGTTTCTCTCAACAAGTGGTGCTTTAAGCTTGAAAGGTGGTTTCTAGGGAGGTGGATATGACAAAAAAGATTAATAAGAAAACATCACACAAATGATGCAAACATTGTCCATCCAGCTAATTCAACAATTATTATAGTAAAGGTGAGGTTCTAATGCACCAGTTAGCATTTAGTGCAAGAAAAGGCTAGAGGTAATGCAAACTTAACGGATGTCAACAGTAGCTCTATTCATCTTTTGCTTTATTGCATTACATTATTAAGAGATTATCACTATTTTGCATGGACATTAAAACCTTGACGTGTGCAACACTAATTTCCAAAATGCATGGTCCAAAATATTGCTTTTGTCTAGTGAATGCTACGTTCTTGTTCGCTACATGCTTGCATATAGAGGAAGTATGTGTATAGTGAAATGTGAAAGAAATAAGTTGCATATGATTCGAAGCCTAGGAATACGACATATGGTAGATAAGTATAAAGAATACCATTGTTGGGATAAACTTATATTACTTTACTTTGAAAACTCTCATTAGCATCCGTGATGAAAAAATGCATAAGCTGTTAAGGATGAAGTTGTAACTAAAGATTGTTGGGTATTGGTGAACTTAAATTGTGAGTATGTGTATGGAGGCTACAACATTTGAAATCATGGTGAAGCCAAGCAAGGCATACTATGCTCCTTGAATTAGCATACATCATGTAGGATTGTGATCGGCCAAGTTGTAGAGGCATTTGCACAATGCCAAGTTTGATGCTTATTTTGTGGTTATTAGGTAGATTCCCAATCCCAGTCCTTGAAATGCTTAACAAGTTCGGATTCAATGTTCACTAAAGAATTTACTATACAACTCGCTATAAGCAATCCATATACTAGAGACTTATGCTTGGATAGTTGATGTAATAAAAGAGAAAAATTTTGCAACAACCTATATGAGTAGATGAAGGCACACTAGTGTGCTGATAACATTTAATTGGAGCTCATGCTAAAATATCATAATTCTACAATTTGCCTAATATGAAATTTGCGTGCCTAGTAAAGTTAAAGCCAAATACTGTTTACTAGTCTACTACTTTTAAGGATCCTTTCCAAAGTGAGGCTACTTTGATTGTCCCACAAAGTTCACTCATTAACTTGATACATGAATGAGAGAAAAAAAATTAGCGGTTCACAACTTTTACAGCAGTCCATATCTGTGTAGAAAAACTGATCCTTTGTTTAGTTCCAAAGGCTTTATAGAGCCTGTGTGGGACTCAGCAGTATTCTGATATGCTTTATTTTTCTGTCATACATGTAGCTGTTTATCGCATTTGATAAATAAATGCAAAATATTTAGAGTTCATGAACTGGTTGTTACATAGTATTCTGATCTGCTTTATTTTTCTGTCATACATGTGGCTGTTTATCGCATTTGTTAAATAAATGCAAAACATTTAGAGTTCATGAACTGGTTTTTACATACATGAATGTTCCTTTAATCGGCATGATTGAGTTGCAGTTGTTCACGTGGTTTAACGTAATCTATGTGTATACAAGAATTGACCCCCTTGTATTCAAACACAAAGAGCTTTATAGAACTCACATGAAATGCATGTGGTGGCATGTATTGAACGTTGGGACTAGTGTATTTTGTTGTGCTGGATGGAATACATTATTCTGTGTCCCAGGTATTCAAGCACAAACATTCAAATCATAGTGGTTCAGATTTTTCTAGGCATGAAATGTGTTTCTTGGATACCTAGCCAAGAATGTTTCAAGGGGCTTGTGTCGTAAGAAAGCTTGTTTTTCAAAGGTTTTGAGGAAAAGTTTTGCATGTTTGTAGGTAAGAGAATTCTTTTCTGGGCAGCGGTCACGGGTTAGAAAGTTGGTGCAGCTTTCTCATGAGGATGCAGGCAGTGATAGCAGGGGCTCAGAACCTGATGAATTAGTTTCAGGTTCAGCGAATTGCTCAGCACCAGAACCTGCACAGGCTACTGGGACTGAAAGGACTTACCTGTCATTGCTGGATTGTGTCAGTCAGAAGACAGATAGTGCTACCAAAAAGTCCTCTGCTGCAGAAAGAGCTCAAAACCTTTTGACCATAATGCGTCAAGAAGACACCTTTGGTGGACAAAGTGAACTTGCACATGTCATTTTGCAGGCAGATGAACCTTTTTTCCGCTGGTATGAGATGTGTATGATAATTCGAACTGAACAGGGAGGAATTTTTTTAAATCTCTGAAACTTTAGTTAACTGATTAGGTATTGTCTCTATTTCTAGGTTTATGATACGAGGTGGGTTGCAACTAATTATAAAGTGGCTGACGCAAGCTGTTTCAGAGGAGCAGACTAGTCTCATAAGGGCTTTACTTAAGGTTGTCTAAGGCACACTTGCACAGTTTTCCTCCTTGCATTCCAGCACCTGTGCATCCTTTATATGGCACTGGTATTAGGTAAGGTGCTTTGGTAATAATCGATTTTGATTAGGATGTTGACATGTCTGCAGATTGTTGGCCAACTACCACTTGGTTCTGCGCTCCCCATGCATATGTCTGCTCTTTTGCAGACTGTTAACAAGCTTCGTTTTTATCGAGCACAAGGTAATCATGTTTTATGTTCGCCTTTAATCATGCAGGATAAGTTGGAAATAGTGTGAATTATGAATCATTCATGCATCTTCTATGAATCCGTGTGAAGATCAGATGTTGCCAGTCGTGCTAGGTCACTTTTGTCAAAATGGAGCCGGTTTCTTAGGGGGAGCCACAACGGAAAACTGTCTGCTGCAGGTTGTCATTCTTTACCTCTTGTAAAATGCATTACTGTTTGCAGAAGGGCTTTGGATTTTCAAATGTAGTATGTCCAAACCCTTATTCCAGCCACTTGCAGTGACATGCAGATAAGGGTAAACACATTAGCCAGGTGGGATGTAAATGTTCCATGGGTTGCAGCAGAAATCTAGCAGCAGGGATTGTTTTGCTTGAATTGTCCTCATTTTGGAAAAGGTTCAGAAGAAAAACACTTGGATTGTGTGTTGGCAGTCAATTGGATTATGGATGTCTACGTATAGCTACATGAAATGGCCCGAAATGGGACTTAGGAAGGGGTGAAACACCGAAATGGGGTCAAAATCTCTTGAAACTTGTTTCTTGGACAGAAATGTTTCGTAATCTTGAAATGGTGCCACGTTGTGTTTCAGGCGAAACCCAAAATGTTTCAGAAAACGTTTCGGGACATAAAAGCTCTCCATCGAATAGGATGCAATAATTATGGTCAAAAATTGAAAGTTTGTGTCTTTTTAAAATATATATATTTGAGGCCACAAATGTGCCGTCTTGAGTGTAGATCAAGTGAAATCGGATTAACCATTTCAATAACAACCTTTACAAGCAAAAAGAGACCCAACCTTTCAATCATGACCTTTCATAAAGCCAAAATTGTGATTCTTCCACGTGTGAGCATTAAAAGTGAACAACTGAAACAAGGATCGTGGCCACAATTTGGTTCCAACTACAACCTATCAATCAAGACCAACACTTATGACAATCACTTATGACCAATAGAGACCTCCCTCTCTCTCTCTCTCTCTCTCTCTCTCTCTCTCTCTCTCTCTCTCTAACTAAGAACATCTTCCATCTTATAGCTTCATTAACATCTTCTAACTTATAATTGTAAGTATTTGCATATTGATAAATTTAAGTTTTTTAAGTGGAAGTCTTTAAACCTTATTAACTAGGATATCATGTAACATTTGTCTTCCCTTGATGATGTGGCATTCCCGTTCCGATTTCGGTTTCTTTTGAAAATTCCCATTCCTGTTCCTGTTCCCGTTCCAAAGTTTCCCTCAACTATGTATCTATGTGCTGTGCTAGTGAGTTACAATAGGTATTCGGTGTGGTAGGCAAAAGTCCTGCTAAATGTGTGAAGGCTATCAGGCTTTTGTGTGGGATTACATAGAGGTCTTCCAGCTAAGCCCAGATCTGTGATGGCAGGTTCAAATAGCATGTCTCAACCAATACAAAAACGCAACAGGTAAGCAGCAGTTTGACGTATTAGTAAGTTTGTAGAGTGTCTTTGTGTGATAGCTTCCCCAAAGTTAGTAAGATTTCTCTTTATCAGGGATAATGGCAGTGCACAAGTGGAGGGGGACACATTGAAAAAGAAATCAAAATCTGATAATATTGTGAGTATTGGTGGTTGAATACTTCCTTTTTGGACCTCATCAAAATTATTTAATACTGAACTTTCTTTCATTTCATCTCACAGGAAAACCCTTCCAAGCTTGGGTTAGATGCTGCTTCCAGTTCGTCCCTTGTGGAGAAGCCAATGTAAGTTAATGATCAAGTAAACTGGAAGTTAAACGGCTGTCTTGAAGGTGTTTTAATCATGCTGTTTTGTAATGGACCAGGGAACCCTTGGAGGCAGTTCCTGAGATCAACCCTACTAAAAAGCGGCCTGGGTCCTCTCTGATTCAAGGCACTCGTATCCTTCAGTTTTGGGTTGATTTGTTTGCATCGCACAGTATATTGTGTTGTATGTGATCATTAGCAACAATGCTTGTCTGCTTTTTTGTCCTATATTCTCTTTGTTCTTTAGCTCCACTTATAGTAGAAATTTTATTACTCGTATAGAGCTGATACAAGTTTGTAATGGTCTCAAACTTTGTAATGGATGGCACAGTAATCTCCTCAACTAAGAGATTCGCTAGGCACCAAAGAGCGGAGGAAAGTGCAGTTGTTTGAAGAGGCTAGAATTGCTTCTAGACGAAAAGAGGCAGATCTAGCAAGACCCTCAAGCTTTGATCCTGCTGCTCGGCCACTTTCTGCGGACGATATAAAAAAAGCTAAGAGACGTGCTCAGCTTCTGCAAAGTCTGAGCAATAAGTCTCCCCATGTTTCTTCTAATTTAATGCAACTGGGCACGATGGATGTGTCAGATCAAGAGATATTGAAAGGGTGGAATGCATCCTCATCAGTCAACAAAAACAGTACAATCTCACAGAAAGCAGCTTTGAATGAGGGCAATGCATTGGAAACTTGTCCTAAGGCTATACTCAATCAGGGAGCTGGTGGTAAATCCAACATTCAGGTCACTCAGGATGGGGTGGAACAAGTTTTTAACAAGGAAGTTGCAATTAAAGCTACCTCTCAAAGGAGTATAGAAGCTGATGACCTGGGTTTTAACACCATCTTATGGAGTTTACCTCCAAGTAAGTCCTGTTGCATTATTAATAGTTGTGCTTTGTGTTTGCCCTTATTAAATCACAGCATCTTTCATGCTGCAGGACTTGTGCTTGATCCTCGATGGAGAGTTGCAACTGGTCATGAAAGCACAGAAAATAGCAATCAGTATCTGCGCATAAAAACTGAGCAAGAAGTCATTTATGCAACTCTTGATTGTATTCCATCTAATCCACAGGAACCCCTGGAGAGAGGTTCACTTTTTGTTGATGATACTCTAGTACCCGAACTTTTACTCGAGACGCTGGATGAAGATAGTCAGGAGAAGGATTGTTCTTTACAGTCTCCAAGAGAAACTGACCTAGAAAAAAGAAGAGGGCAGGAAGCAGATAGCAAGGTGTCTTCACATTCTGCTAGTGATGCTTCGGGGCAAGGATCTCAGGAAACTATTGAGACCAGATCAAAACCTTCAGCATCAGACATCAATGTAAATGGTTTGGGGCAAGGTTCAGCCGATCCGAGCAAGATCATACCAGTGCCTCCAAAGCCAGATAGAAGCACAAATATGCATGATGGCTTGTTACATGAAATGACACCTGTTTCTATTCCAGACAGTCAAGCAATGGCTATGCAGTCTGGACTAGCCAAGTCTCCGAATGATGATGGTGTGCTAACTGCAAGTGCTAATATCTCGAGATCCACATTCCTTAGATCGGGGGGTGCAAGTGAGGTGCAGCTTTCTGATAGTAGCTTGTCAAGGGACTCTGAACTGGAGAAAAGGGTGCCCTTGGAAAAGCCAAGTGCTGAACAGGCAGAGGTTGTCAAGAGTTTCCGGTCTGAGCAGACAGTGCAGACTCCGACCACCTCATCAAGTACCTTCAAACTTTCGATGGTGGCCCCATTGGTACATACATCTAGTCAAAATGATGTTGCAATCTGTCTACCTGTACCTGAGAAAGGAACTGATGCAGCTGCCAATTTTTCACTGGACTCAACCAAACCACCTGTATTGTCTAATCAAGTGAGTAAAGCTCAGGATACAATGAGCAGGAAGGAGGAAGGAACAGTGGATGGAGTTCTTGGGCTGAATCTTTCTGAATTGAGCAAAGAAGCCTGTCTGGACATGCTAAAAGTTGTGTTGCAGCAGCTTGCTGATAATAGTGGTGGCTCTGGCGCTGATCTAGAGCTTCTTTCCATGTTTCTGAAAAATCCAGATTTGGTGTATGCACTAACCTCTTCACAATCCATAGATTTGAATGATGTTGCGAATCTAGATAAAGTTTTGAGTATGAACGCTGATGGTAGCAACCAGAAGCACCTCAATATAAGTCAAGCTGAAAGGGTTGTCAAGGATATCCCTAAGTCGGTAGAGTCAATGATGATCTCAAATGACTTTAGGGAGAAGGTTATGTTTGGGATCCCACCATCAGCTCCTCCATCCCATGCAGGCAGTTTGATGCCTTCAAACAGTGGGCCGGCTGCAACATTGCAGCAATCAAGGCTCCCTCTGCCACAAGTGTTGCATCCTGTCCTGCCAGCTGTAGATCAAACAGTGAGTATGCTTGCACTTTTCATCTTGAGTTTTGAAAAATCAGTGTGGTTTCTTCATTATACTCACTGCATCGACATTCTTGTGGTTTTGGGTGTTGGAAGCAGAATCAGACTGTTCAGAGCCACCAGACAATACCCACCCAGTTTCTGGGTCAATCACCATTACAATCAGCTGAATTGCTTACGTTTAGGCAATCTGATGGTGTACCTTCACAAAGCAACGCATGTGACTGGTCTCAGCATGCTTTTGATTTTCCTCAAGGGCCATCAGGCACTGTGCATATTACCAGGCATACATTAGATAAGTTGTCTGCAGCAAGGCCTAATCTAAATCAAAGCACTGGGTTGGGTGACCATCCTCACGCTTTTCATGGCTCATCAAGGCCTCCAGGTCAATCTCCTATAATCAGGTCCAGCCAGCCAAAACTAGCACAAATGGTCCCACCCAATATGCCCGTAGATGGAAGGGCTCAAGCTCCAATTTTTCTGCAAAACGATCACACCAATATGAATTCAGCCATACAGAGATTGGATGGGCAAATGAATAGGCTGAATGGTCTTACTTTTGCAGCAGGATTGAATCCACATTTTGAAGCAAGTGTTAATAATAGGGATGCAGCATCTTCAATTGGCATTCTGCGTGCTCCAACAGGCTCAGCCCATCCAGAAAATAGATTTCAACAGCCCAAGATGCCTGCATCGATGCCTAATGTAAGAGGGGTTCTGAATATCAACCACCCACCACCTCTTCCAATAACTTACAATGGCTTTAATGTGGATCACAAGTCCTTGCACCCCAGATTATCTTCTGCACAGCAGCCTCCACCCCCTTTGAGGCCTTTCTCACCAAGGCCTCAAGGGGATGCAGTTGTCTGGCAACATCTGACTGCTCAATCTGCTAATCAGAAATCTGTGAGGCCGAACTGGAGGGAACATTGACAGGTTCTGTATGGATCAGATCTTAGCTAGACTGCACTCCAGCATTCTTGATCTGATTTTTCCTGCTAGGTCTTGTGGATCAGAGCCTAATCTCGTGGAGTGAGCATGTAAAGTAGATTCAGAAGCTCAGTTCCAAACAGCAGAACAAAAAGCTGGTTTGGGAGCTCACTGAACCGGTCTCCGAAAGAAAGCTTACTGAAGCATATCCAAACAATTTGAATAGCATTTGCCTAGGTTTAAGCAGCTGGCCTTGATCTTGTATGTACTTTCTCACACCAGTGGTGTTGTGCATTCCACTTTCTTAAGGGCAATTCTAATTTATTGCTTGAAGCAGCTCTATAGTAAAACATTCTTTGATGGAATTGCCAAATTGTTTCAGTTGGCATCCATATTCAAAATAGTCTGGTTTGGCAGCTTCATTTATCAAGCCTATGGCTTTAGTGAGAAAAGGAGCATGGAGTTTGTGAAGTTGGTCTCTACTTGTGTTGATATATGTACATGTCCTTTTGCCAGCGTGCTGTTATTTGTGCAAATTGAATGTTACAGTTTAGTAAAACACACATAAAATTGAAATTTGGGCATCATCAGTTTATCAACAAGTTCGAAATCATTTGGCATTTTGGGATTGTTTATAACTGGTCTAAATATTCTATCATTGATCTTGTTTATTTACATTCTCAAGATCCGGAGTCATGGAGTGATACTTTCTTACCTTTTGGTACGTGTTGGTGTACAGCAGTAAAGGCATTTAGATCATCATACTGATCAAATGAAAATGTAACTGTCAGTTACAAGATAAATACTGAAATCTGAGGGGTACTTTGTGGCCTCATCCTGTCAGCCAAAAGATAGTTTCCGGATCTCAGACACTTTTTGGTGTCATTCATGTGCAAACCTGGAGTATACTTCTAGGTGGAAAAGACGAAGCTGACACTTTCCTGCTTTTGCTCCAGGAAATGAGCAGCAACATGTGAGATCAAGAGCTCTTATGCTAATGATTACAAACCGTAATAGTGGCAAGGTGTCTTGTGAGCATTGCTTCATCCTGATGTTCTGTAGGTCAATACTTCGTTCTAACTGGGCAAGAGATGGCAGGCTATGAATTGCTTAATGGACGTCTGCTAGTGCACAATTTACCAACAGGAGACTCCTCATAGATTGTTTACATTGTTACTGGCTTGTTTGCTGCGAACCTGGGTAGAATTGCTTAGAATCCATGGGGGCTTGACATGAACAGCTCAAGAATACTTAACAGGCAGTGGGGAAAGTGAAATGAATGCAACTGCCTTTGGTCAACACCCTAACAAAACGAATAAAAGGAAAAACCCTAACAAAACATTTCCATTTATGATCTTCATGAACTTTATTGGGTAAAATGGTATGGAAGAGTTTCCAAACTTTGAAGTTTTGAGTGCACTAGGGTTCAAATCTTGGATTGTGCAATATACATGGAAAAAGAGAACATAGAGGTTGCGAATTCCAATAAAAGGAGATTTTCCAACTAGCCACCTTATCACCTTCATGAGAGTTTCAATTTAGCTGGAGTTTCAATTTAGCCCACCGAGGTTCGGATCTTGGATTGTGGGATACGACTTAAAAGGCACCTAAGGATCTCTCCTACCACTTTAGATTTACTCTCTTGTAAATGGTTGTCTATGTGACACTACACAACAAATAGAAGAGAGAGTAGTAGGAGTTGTCTAAATAAATAGACTTTTCACTCACCCTTTGTCACCTTTATTAGGTAGAATTGTTCGTGGAGTAATTCACAGAATTCTAATGGTGAGTCCAACAAGTTTCAAGTATTGGATTGTGGGATGTGTCTTTTAGGATGTTTAGTGGATTGTTACTACTACATCAAAATCTCTCTCTCTCTCTCTACTCCCAAATGTAATTTGCACCCTTTCTTAACTTCAATACACTTAATCGGGGCTAGATAAATGTGACCCAAATCTTTGTGTGTATGCACATGTAGTTTGAGATAAATGTTCGTTAGTTGAAAGGTCTAAAGTTGGAGAACACAAACATATCAACCTCAATTGTTGGATGCAATAAATTCAAGACGAGGCACCTACTCAACCTTACATAGGTATGCCCATCTCTTAATGGTGAGACACAACATAGTTTGCTTTAGGATGAGATGATCATATACTTTTGCTATCTTCAGTATCTTGCTTTCGAGATAAGAGTGAGGAGCATGGATAGGATTGATGTGTGAAGCACATGTGGATTTGTGAGCTACAATGCTTTGAGATGGAGGACATGTTGCCCTGGTTTGCCTATGTTATATGCACCTGTCGACACCAATTTTCAGGCACTTTTGGAAGAGCACATGTAGCTTGGCCACATCTTGAGTTTGCCACCGACATTGATTGTTAGAGGATGTGATATCATCATGAGGAGTTGTTCATAGCTTAGGCAACCTAATTTTCATCCCGACTTTGCCCTCTCACCAACATGCAAAGGAGGGTGAGATTGCATTTTGCTTTCTTATTCCCAAGGGTCATTTTTGGCCGCTTGACACACGCATGCGCGCGTGCATGTGTGTGCGTTTGACTCGATGATCAATAATAACTAGGGTTAGTTAAACAAGCTTTTGGTGTGTTGTCAGAAACATCAACTCAAGTCATTGTATAAAGAGAGAGAGAGAGAGAGAGAGAGAGAGAGAGAGAGAGAGAGAGAGAGAGAGAGAGAGAGAGAGAGAGAGAGAGAGAGAGAGAGAGAGAGTGTGTGTGATATTAGTATTCTCCAAGATGCCTCAAAAGCACATAGGACAATATGACAACTCAAGATTCATTACAATCCACTGCGGAGTGCCATTGGTACGAATGAATATGAATCACTAAGGTTGCAAGAGTTACTATGTAAGTTGATGACCCTAATGTAGCCTAATGCTTAGGCTTCTTGAGCTCTTCTATGATGGATTTGCCATCTTGATAAACCGCCCATTTGCTCACTTTTTGAGTTGCCTTTATCTTGGTGATCTCACTTGATTGTGCTTTGAGTTGTATTGGTGTGAGCTCATATTTGATCTACACTTTGGTTCCCTTTTGATTACTTTAGTGCTTCAATGTTATATTGTACATCTTCAAACTCCAAAGTTGCTTGGTTATTCCCTTGTTTGTTGATGCGACATGGTGTCACAAATTGAACCCTTGGTTTTTGAATATTGGCCTTACTTTGGTTTGTAGCCTATACGACTCAAAACATTCTTAGCAATCTTCATCCCATAATTCATCATGTTTCCTCATGCCACCTATTAGGGAGTCTTCCAAGATGTGCATGAGATTCAATCTTTTTTTGCAATGCAGCTTCATTAACTAAAGAAAAAATAGTGATTGTCATATCTTATTTTAACTTTTTTCTTTCTTGTTTTAATTTCCTTTGGTACTTCCTCTTGTACTCTTATTGTCATGTCATTGACTTTGTCTTTGATCTTAGTGTTAGCTGTAGTCATCTCCATAGCTAACTTCTCTAGTTGAGCCCATTACATATGCACCTTAAAAGTGAGTAATTCAAGACCACATTTTATGTTTCCAAATTGTTAGCTCTCCTACGTAGATATTCCTCATAAGGACTTGACTCTTGAGTTGGCTTGGGTGGTGATGCCAAGACAATTGAGAAAGCCGTTGGGTACATCTCGCCGAGAGAGAGAGAGAGAGAGAGAGAGAGAGAGAGAGAGAGAGAGAGAGAGAGAGAGAGAGAGAGAGAGAGAGAGAGAGAGAGAGAGAGAGAGAGAGAGAGAGAGAGAGGGTAATTAGCAAGAAATTTTTGAGAAATGTCCTTGTTAGAGACCAATCTATGAGATGTGTTGCTAGCACATAAATTCAACTAGCTAGTCCCATGGTTAGACAAAATTATGGAATTTCTACCATAGAAGATCACATACTAGCCATGCAATAATTGAAGTGCTTAATGAATAAAGTTTCAAATAATGGGTGAAATTTTGCCTACTCAAATCAAGCAAAGGCTAATCAACAAAAACGAAAATGGCTAGGAGACGAAGAAAATAAATAGCTTATTAAGGAGGCAAAATAATCCCACAGTAATCCATAACAGATTATAATGAAGGTCTTCATATATTGAGCATGCTGCCTTCCAAGTTATTTAGCACATTGATATGCTTTCTTGGGGGTGGGTAAGTGCAGAGAAAACATTCTAAAGCACCTAGTAAATCTAATTTCTGACTAGTTTGGATAAGTGCTTGCATATGTGGAAAACTCGCTATATTGTCTTAAAAACTAGCGAACAAAGTTAAAAGAACTTAGGCATCCTTTTGAAGAAATCCTAAGTGTAAAGAATGAGACTGCTCGAGAACCACATATAAATACCCAATCACATAGATCAAGATATAAAAGGTGTAAGAGACCTTGTTTTAGGGCATTCACAAATTATCAAAGAATAGTCTCATTGAGTTTTTGTGGCTTTCTCTTCTCCTTTCTCTCTCCTCCTCTAGGCTTTCTCTCATGTCTTCTTCTCTCTTCCCTTCTCTGTCTCATGTCCTCTTCTTTACAATTGGTATTAGAGCATTAGGCTTTGGTCCTTTCTGCTCCTCTCCTCTCCCTAGTCTTCTCTCTCTCTTCCCTTCTCTCTATCTTATCTTCTTCTTTACAATTGGTATCAACGCATCAAGCTGCTTTGGTCCTTTCTCCCTTTCCTTTTCTCAATCTAGCTCTCTTTTCAAAACAAGGAACCCTAGTTACTTGGGAGTAGGTACATGTACAACAAGGAGTACTATAGTTGGCTAGCAACTTTCTTGAAGACAAGCAGGAGCTATGGTAGGAGTTGGAGGTCTATTTGGAGGTAATTGTGCCAATTTGGTAGTCATTCAATTCCATGCAAATTTTAGAGGTCCTAGGTCAAATTTGGGGTTCCAGCAATTGGAGGAGGTCGAAACCCTAGTCACTTTTTGCAAGAGGACTTTCTCTCTCTTCTCCCACCCAAACTACCATGGATCTCTAGCGGAAGATCTCTTCATATCTCTCTCCTCCTCCTCCAAGACATCAAACACATTCAGCATAAAAATCTTGGCATCTCCAGCTTCATCTAGAGCAATGATTTGAGTGGTTTTGTGGATCTATAACCTTTAGGAACTAGCCCAAAATTTGCATTGTAATTTGTGCTAATCAAGTTGCGCGCCCCCCCCCCCCCCCCCCCCCCCCCAATTCTCAATAGAAAATCTCCTATATGATGCTCCCCCAAGGCCTCATGCAATCACCTTCTACCTCTTGCTTAGGATCTTGACCCCTCCTTTTCAACATTTGGAGCTCCCATACCTTTGAAACCCTAATACACAATAGACAACCATTAAATCTTAGTTCAAACTCTCATCCTCTTCAAGAAACTTAGAATTCTCAGCCCCAATATCCCTCCCCAACAAGCAATGATTAAGCATGTCCAAGATTCGAGAGGATCCAAGCATTAAAAGGAATTATGGGCTAATTATTGAAGATTCTTGTCAAGAGGACTAATCTTGGTGGACATGCACTCAAGAGAGTTGAATACCCTTCTTCATCAAAGTTCCTTGGACCCTCAAGTGCTTGTGGCTCCCCATTGTGTAGGATTAAGCTTCAAGGGAAACTGATCATCATGCATGAAGCTATGAACTCCATTGGAGAGGTAAGCCACTGAATCTTGCCCAAGAATTCATTGAAATTACTTGATCAAGAACTCTTTATTTATTGAAATGGAAAAGTTGCATTAGTCATTCAATTAGCCCATCCTTTCTTTGAATTGATGCATTAAAGATTATCAATTACATTGTAAAAATCCATGCACTCATGTGTCTATTGATTATCCCATATCATTATCATTATGAGCTCATTGTAATCTCCTGATCATGGATTGTCTTACTTGTTATGCTGATTAGTGAGAACCCAAACATAATTGGAAAGAGGGGTAAGTTAACATCCAGTGATTCACTAGATTGCTAAGGTAATCCCTACCCCATCCACTTTGTTGTCTATTCTATGCATTTCATGAGAGGCCCAAAGTTTCTTTTCAATTGAATGCATTTCATGCTAGTTGCTTAGTTAAAATATCTTTCCATATATACTCCTATTGACGAAAAGGGTGATGCCGACCGAGGTGATAAGCTAAAAGAGAGATGACCCTCTCTTACCACGTAAGACCTTGAAGTGGTGCACCACCCTACTTGAGTAGAGCTTTGTCCACCTCTCGATGATATGAAGCCCAAGATACTTGTGTGGAAGTGTGGGTACATTCAACAAAGAGCTCAAATCTTGAAGGAAATATACTTGGCACAAGGAAAATGTATTGGTAAGACATGTATGTTATGATCTTGGGATGTATGTAGGGAATGGGAGATGTAAGTCACTCAGAATCTCTGTTGAGATTGCACACATAGATTGACTCATTGGTACAAGGCACTGGGTGTAGGAATTTTAGAACTGCTACATTAATCCATTTACAAAAAATTGAGTGTTACTAGTAATTAAAATCCCTATAGCTCATCTCAAAGAGGGAAAATTTTTCCTTTTTTTTGAACAAAAAATCTCCCTAATTGGAGCTATGGTTGGGAAGATATTGTAGTTTTAGTGCTCAGTGGTCTAATAGGGCAAGGTGTGCAGACAACCCATTTACAATCATCAAAAGTGAGCTACATAAAATTTTGAATATATTCTATCGTTAAAAAAATTACATCATCTTGTAGAGAGCATTTCCATGTTTAATTTGAATTTAAGAAAAATTCAATTTGGAGTTACGAGTTGAAAGTTATGCCCATTTTTGTGCACTAGGGTCCAATAGACTACACTAAAATGATAGGGTACAAAGGCAAATGAAAGACTAAGAACAAGGTCCAGAAGGAGCTTAGACACTCCCAAGCATCAATAAATGATGAACCTAACTCAGCCCAAGATTATAATGGTGAAATGCAAGAAGAAGTGTAGTATATGGACCCCTATAGCATGCTCAATCACACTTTATGTCAGCATGAGCTTTATCATATGGAGAGGCACAATGACATGGTTGCGAACCATCGTCAAATTCTCTCTAAGATTAACCTATAGGTTAAAAAAAATGGCCCTCTTCAATACTAGGACTTAACTAATATTGGAGCAGCTCGCCACTTTTGTTACCTAGTTAGCTACCATTTTGGTGCAAGAAAAGGCAAATGAGTCCAAGCGCAAAGCATAGTGCCCCTTACCATTGGAGTAGATACATGGCTCATAGGGTATCCCATCGAGCACTTACGAGGTCGATAAGGCCTCCTACATTAATGGTGAGCCTCCTTGGAGCTCCCTCATCGTCCATGCAGCCAACTCTCCAGTGAGACCCTTGCCCACCATTGGTAGAAGCTCCCCCACTCTCCATAGAAGTCCCAATGGAAATTATGTGTCCCAACCCAATCATGGATAGCATGGTTCTACTGGCCAGTATGGAAATCTTGGATAGCATGGCATTAATGGCCAACATGGTATTCATGGACAGTATGGGTATAATGGGCATCATGGGATAAATGCACAACATGGTATGTATGGATAGTAAGGTTTTCATGGGCAGCAAGTCCTTAATGACTTCCATGATAAGATCATTCTTATCGAGTACAATGGGTAATCACCATCCCCATTGGACTTGGAAGAATGGACTTCCAAATTGAAGAGTCATACTTCAACATCTACCCATGCACTAATGATCATAAAATTATATTTGTATCTCTCCACTTGGAAAGTTCTTCCCACACATGGTAGCACTACATAAGTAGAGAGAATCATCAATTCATTGATTGGGAAGACTTCAAGATGCACATGGTTCAAGTATTTGTATCCCCTGTGGAAAAGGAGTGGTTGGCAAGATGATGGTACCAACTTGACCAACACAATTCACAGTAAGGAAATACATGAATCAATTTGTGAACTTGACAATGTATGCTGAGAGTGTCAGTGATGATGCCAAATTGCACAAATATATCAATGGGTTAGAACCAAGCTTATTTGTGGATGGCATGGCTCAAAATCCTTCTACCCTATTTGATGCAATTGAATTGGTTGAAAGATATGTAAGGACTGTAAGAATGAATGTTTCTAGCAAGGTTTTGGGCATCCAAGAACTTCAATGAGGTAGGGTCAATATGGTGGTGTTTAATGAGAAAATCCCATGCCCATTAGCAACCCCAAAATCCCCACTTACCACCCTCTCAATGCTAAAAGGAAACATTGCAGTTTTGGGATAACACTTAGCCCATGTGAAGATGGCAAGTATGCCAAAAACATGGCATGAAATGCATTAGCCTTGAGTGGTCCAAGTAGTCAAAAATTCATCTCACCAAATGTTGTGAAGGATAGAAAGGAAAAGGGCTTATGTTTTAAGTGTGGAGATAAGTACACAATGGACCATGCCTCAAAATCCCCTTATAGAACAACAAAGGTGAAAGTTTATGCCATGTATGTTATGGAGAACTAGCAAAATAAAGATGAGGAATCAAATGCTTTATAAGCGTTGCAAATAACTTAGTACATACTAAAAATATGGATTATAAAGAGGGCCTAGACCAAGACCAATTCTATGATCTAGCGAATGGGTTTCCCTTTGACCCAGGCAGTTACTTGCCTCATGACATTGATTTGATTACTCTTGCAACACCCTCTCATACTACCACTTTCATTTGCTCCATCTCTATGGATGCATGGACTAGCTCTAGAGCCCCATTACACTACGCATTCGAGGAAAATTTAATGGGAATCATGTATTCATCTTGGTGGATAGTTGTAGCACACACAATTTTGTCAATAAATCAGTCATTAATAGGTTGAAATGTTTTCCTATAAAATTACAACACCCTCTCAAGGTTCAAGTGGCAAACAGTGATGAAAAAATCAACACACATACATGTTCATAGGTTGCCCTATGTTTAGCTGAAAACTATGTGGGTGGTATCAGTTGATCTAATTGCACTAGAAATGGGCCCCATTGATGTTGTCTTGGATTGTGATTGGTTGAAACACTTGGGAAAAACTATGGACTTCTCTCACCTTTACATGGAGTTTGTTATACATAGATAGCTCATCCATTTAGAAGAAGTTCATGATAATGTAGATTTTCAACTAATTACAATAAAGCAACTCAAACAAGAGTTTAAGAAATGCTCACATATATTTGTCTTGCACTTGAATAAGGAGAACATAGAGTAGTCCTCAAAAGTGGCTAAGAATTCAACATTGAAAGCTTTACTAGAAAAGTACAATGATTTATTTCAGATGCCTACAAACCCCCCCTCCGCCCCCCCTCTCCCCCCCCCCCCCCCCCCCCCCCCCCCACCCCAACCAAGAGGCAGGTGGATTACCCTATTGATTTAGAGCTTCGTTCTAAGCTAGTGAATAAGCCACCTCATAGAATCTCGAAGTATGAGTGCAAAGAGCTTGCAAAGAAAGTTAGGGAATTACTTGAGATGGGATTTATTTAGTAGAGTTCTTCCCCTTATGCATCCCTCGTCTTGTTAGTCAAGAAAAAATATTGCTCTTTCCACATGTGCATTGACTACAAGGACTTAAAGAGAATCATAGTCAAGAACCAATATCCTATTGCTAGGATTGATGACTTACTTGATGAGCTAAAACGGGCACGGTACTTTACGGGCTAAAAGGGGCACGGTACCTTACTTGATGAGCTAAAAGGGGCACGGTACTTTACGGGCTATCATCAAATATATATGAGAGAGGGTGACAAGGTAAAAACAACTTTCAGGACTAACCGTGGACTCTACCATTTCCTAGTGATGCCTTTTGGTTTGAAAAATGCCCCGCCACATTCCATAGCCTCATGAATAAAACCTTACACCCTTTTCTTTTCAAATTTTATGCTAATATTTTTTACGATATTCTTATTTATAGCAAACCATGGGATGAGCACTTTGCAAATGTCAGAAGGGTGTTTGATGTCTTGAGAGAGCATATGCTATCTGCTAAAGAAAGTAAGTGCATATTCATGTATACATTAATGGAGTACTTGGGGCACATTATGAGTGAAAATGGTATACAGGCCGACCCAAAAAAGGTGTAGCCTGTAAAGGACTAGCTCATACCTTTCAATGCTACTTTCTTATGTGGTTTTCTTTGTCTATCCTAATTTTATACGTGATTCATCAAGCATTATCCCACAATTGCAGCACCCTTGACAGATTGGTTAAATAAGGAGTCTTTTTTTTAAAATGCTATTGCTGATCACAACTTTAATCAACTAAAGGAAATGCTTACTTTAGCCCTTATCCTCATATACCTGACTTCTCAAAAGAGTTCACCATTCAGTGTGATGTTAGTGGCAAAGGTAAAGGTGCTATTTTACTGCAAGAACATGGTATAATTGCTTTTTAGAGTTGTAAGCTTGATGAAAAGGAAATGATATGAATGTTTATGATCAGGAGATGTTGGCCATCCTTCATGTTGCTAAGGAATTGCGTCATTATCTCTATGGTAGCCAGTTTAGAGTGATGAGTGACCACTGAGTCCTCCAGTACTTTCGAACTCAATCTAATTTGATTCCTAAGTAGAGGAGATTTGTGGCAGCTTTGTAGAATTATGATTTTGGCATCTCTCATACTAGGTGCAAAGATAACATAGTAGTAGAATCACTATCATCACGGATGTGGGCATACAAGATGCCATCCATGTTAGAGTTGGATAGTGATTGGATTAAGAAGCTCCAGGAAGCCTACTTATTGAATGAAGAATTCATCCACATATTTCAAAAACTACAACATGGGTTAATGGAAGGAAACTCCCAATATCAACTTCAGAATGGACTCATATGGTCCCATGGCAAGATTGTCATCCCCCACACTTCTCCTTTCACACAGAAGATCGTAGAAGTGATGCATTCTTACCCCATTTTCGGTCACTTGGGTGGCTTTAATACATATGATAGGATTGCCAAGCGCTTTCACTAGAAGAGTCTATGGAGGGATGTCAAGGATTTTGTGTCCAATTGTGTTCCATGCTAGCATAATAAGGACAATACACTTAGACTAGCTTGTTTATTGCAGCCCTTGCATATTCCTAAAGGAAAATGGACACACATCACTATGAATTTCATTATAGGCTTGTCCAAAACCAAGAAAGGATGGAACAACGTATATATGGTAGTCAACACACTCACTAAAGTTATCTGCTTGATCCCCACTAAGACTTAGTATACCACAACTTAGGTGGCCACTTAGTTTACGGAGCATGTATTTACATTGCATGGATTACCGTAGGCCATAGTGCATGATGGGGATGCCAAGTTTATGAGCAACTTTTGGCAAGCATTTTTCACATCTATAGGCACTAAGCTTGCTCCATCCAAAGCATACCACCCTCAGATTGATGCTTAGATCTAGAAGGTCAATAAATGGCTTAAGACCTAAGGTACTTTTGTCATGATGTACAACATAGTTGGGATATATGGCTCCATTTAGTTGAGTTTGCATATAACAACTCCACTCACTCTAGCATTGGGGTTTCTCTTTTTTTTTAGGCACTATATTAGGTTTCCCTCTTCCCTACAGTCATGTTCAATGACAAGATAAATCCTTGAGAGCAAAGAGTTAGAGCACAAGTATGCCCTACTTTAGCAATGTAAAGTGAATCTTTAAAAAGCACAAGATCACATGAAGCTTTATGCCAATAGCACTCTACCGCTATTGTACTCTGAAAAAGAGTTGGTTATGTTGAAAGTGTCAAAGTTCCATTACTCCACTCTCAAGGATGATAGTAGTAACAAGCTGGCCCATAGTGTTAACCCCAGGTCAAGATGGCGGAAAAAGGAAGAAAAAAGCAGAAAAAACATGGAAAAAGAGCAAAGACATGCAGGTGACCTCCAAAACCAATCCGGGGCAAAAAGTGCAATTTTAAATAAAGGGCGCCCCAAAAAACTTGAAAAACTCTTGTAAAAGAGCGCCAGGCTCCCTCCTGTGCCAATTGTAAAATATTAGAAGGGTGTAGGCTAGAGGCATAAGGCTAGAAGAGGGAAATGGAAAAAAGACCTTGCCACAAGGGCCGGTCATGTAAAAAAGGGATGGGTGCCCATGGGATTTTAGGGTTTGTATACATAAAGTTCAAAAAGTGAATGAGAGCTCATTCTTTTGGTGTGTGGCAACAAGAATCTTCTTCTTCTTCTCTTCTCCTCATCTTCTTCCTTGTGTGTGCTCTTGAGAGAGGGAGTGTGAGAGTGTGAGGGAGTGAGTGTGTGAGAGTGAGGGATCAAGAGGGTGAAGCTCTTCACCATCTCCTCTTCTCTTCTTCTCTTCTCTTCTCTTTTCTTGCGCGCGGCGCTATGGAGGATGGAGCTTGGAGATAGAGGAGGCTTGAGGATGCTTGAGCTCGCATCGAGGATCGTGGAGCTACCGGTGTGTGTGTGAGAGGAGGCAACTCGTATCGGCATCAGGGTAAGCTCACTACACTCATAAGATCGACAGCGCATCGGCTAGGTGAGAGATAGCCATTAGAGCTCGCTTGGAACACTTGAAACAACAAGCGGTCTGTGGGTCTTGGCAGTTGAGCGAAAGCTCCCACATTTTGGTTTTGTTGCTGGGACAAACGGATTCAAGCTTGAGCACTTGTGCACCTCATATCGAGCATCGAAGTAAGGGATTCGTCCCTGAAACGGAGCTTGAGATAGGTAGGAAGTTTGGGTGTTTTTGATCTTCAAAACAAGTAAGTATTTTGGTATATTTTGTTTGTTTGATGATTGGGAAACATGAAGAAATTATTTCAGTTTTTTGCTTTCGATTCTTGTTGCATTTAGAGTAGATTAGGATTAGGATATCGCACCGGAGAAGGGTAGGGTTTACTGTTGCAAAGGAGGGAAAAAATCATGCAAAACTTGGCAAAAAGCTCGCTTGTGGTGCCTAAGATCGGCAAGTGAGTTATTGGAGGCATCAACACCATACCCGGAAAGGGGCATAAGAGCCAAGAGGGCAAGGTAGAGCTCATTTGTGACCATTTTAGTGAGAGAGTGAGAGAGAGAGAGAGAGAGAGAGCTATCGCCTGATTCGATCCGATCGCACCATCAATGAGCCTACCGCTCTATCCAGGTATATGAATCCCTTACTCTACCCCCCTAGATAGGATCTGGAGGTTTGTGCTTGATAGGATTGAGTAAATCAAACGAAACGACCGAAATCAAACTCTCGATGTCAACTTTGCATCGCGTTCGGCCCGTCTAAACGGTCACTTCTGACTGAGTCCCAGAATCAGCTCTCGGCCATTCGACCCACTCAGCCCGAAACCCTACTCGGCCTGTCCGAGTCGACCATTTGGACCATCAACCAATTCGGCCCTCGGCCAGGTGTCATTCTCGGCCCTCGGCCCAAGTCCCTCAGCCCGTCTGAGTGACCTCGTCCGAATTGACCACTCGGCCCGTCCGAGCCTACCCTGTCCAAGTCCCGAATCCGGCCCTTGGTCCATGCGCCTTGGCTTGTCCGAGTGACCCACTCAAACCCTACATTCGGACCAGCTGGGCCGAGTGGAAATTTTTATCAAATTCTCAGAAATTTGACATGACCTGACTGGAGCTCAGCAGCACAAACTGTCTAAAGTCCTTCTGATGCTCAGAAGTCGATTTTGGCACTTAGAATAGACAGAATCGTAGGGAGCAGCTGCTTGGCAGCTTGAAGTAGGCAGCAGCGAGACCCAGAGACCTAGACGCCAAGCGCTGAGCAGTTAAAACCTAATTGGCCAAGAACAAATGAGGCAACATACTAGAAAGACCCTGAACCCTGTCAAGGCAGTCAGAAAATTGACCAACAAGCCTATCAGGCCCGAAACAAAGCAAGAGTGCCTAAGACGCTTCGAGGCTGTTTGTTGCACTCACCTTGAATTTCCGCACTTGAATGCACCTAAAGAAATTGAAAGTCTGGTTGAGCACAAGTGCACTAGGAGCGAGGCGCACGCTGAGTGACCATAAATTGAGGATTGTATTCAATAACTGAAGGAACTCACTCAGTTAAACCACTCAAGGAACCCACCGGTAGGAGAGGACCCAAGACGTAGACAAACCATCAACGCACGAAGTAGGACCAAGCAAGTGGCATCAACGACGTGGATCTGACAAATCTACTCAACCTGATCAACAGCTTGGCGGAGCACAACAACACGACTATGGCAGAAGAAGGCTCAAACCATAGGTCTAATGAGGAACTCAACTTGAAAGTCTTCCCGGAGGCTATTCAGCAGCAGCTGGTCAGCGGCGGCTACGATGTACTCGCCCGGTACGAGCACTGCGGCAGGATGGCAGACACTATCATCGCATACCTGGAAGAAGAGAGGAAACTAGCCCGCAAGGCTTTGCAAAGCATAGTCGAATACAATAGGGACCAATAGGCTAGGAGCCAAAGGCAAAGCACGGAGTTGCGTGAGGTGCAGCGAGTGCTGAACCTAGCAAGAAGAAACCGAACAGATCACGAGAGAGCCCTAAAAGGAGACTTGACGTTGAGCGAGCTTGTCATGAAGCAGCTGCTAGATAACAGGCAGCAGAGCAAAGTGCTGCGGCACTAGCGACATCTCTACTCTCAGGATTAGGAGCGAACCAAGGCTCAAAGAGCCAGTCTAAAATCCCTATCATTGCCAAGCAACTCGACAAATACTAACCCCACGACGATCCATACAGCTTTGTAGAGCAGTTTGAACAAGTCTGCGAAGCCAACGGCCTCAACAACCTGACTCAATGCTCTCAAGCATTCGGGCTCTGCTTAGGTGACAAGGGAAGGACTTGGTATACAAGCCTAGATGCCGCAGAATGAGCCAACTTCAGTGGCCTCAAGGATCTCTTCATTAAGAGATTTGCCGAGCCTGGATACTCTAACAATCTGCTAGTACGCTTGATGAACGTTAAGCAGAAAGAGAAGGAGGACATTCGCGACTACGTAACCCACATGAGGAGTCTCTTCAAGAGAATCCCTATAGACAAGCGACCGACTGAAAGAGCAGTTTCGACTATATTCATCAGCGGAATTCGCGATGAGGAGTTATATAAGCCTTTGGCAGGCAATTCGAGCTTGCAGCGAGACACGCTAGCTAGAGTGTTTGAGGAAGCCATCAGAGTCGATGATCAGCTGAAGGAGTGGAGCTCTAGGAGTGCAAACCTAGAAGAGACCAACTTGTGAAGCTCAAAGAGAGTGTGGGCCTCTAGTGAGCGATCGATCCCATCATCCCAAGATAAGGGGAAGGCCATCGAGACGAACCAAGACTTGGCCGATGTAAAGATGGAGTTAGCCAGGTTGCAAGACATGTTGAGACGACCAACGCGCCCACACGTCCAATGCGTGTACTGTGGTGGAAACCACTTGCTAGCCGAGTGCCAAGACCCTAGGTCAAGACCTTGTGCTAACTGCGGTAGGTTCGGTCATGACGTCGCGCATTGTAGATTACCAAGAAGACTTTCATATTCGCAAGCCTACAGCCAGCCTTACCTAGCAAACAGGCCACAGCCATTCTTCGGAAGGGGAGCCCCATTAGCCCTTCCTGCACCTAATGACATTAAGCCAGTTGTTCCTAGGATGGGCATAAACCCTACTGGCATACCCAGACCACTTGGTCCTTACGTGACCCATCCACCGAGCGATGCGCCAGTCCACTACGTGGAAGAACCAAATGAGGAAGAAGCTTACATATGCCCTTACATCTTGCAAGACGATGAGGGGAATGCTGTCCTCATGGATTATCGCCCGCCAGTGATGGCGTTAGGAAGAGGGCGAGGTAGAGGCCTAGGAGGGCAGACACAGGATCCAATCACCTGTTGGAATTGTGGTCACCCAGGTCATGTCTCATCACGCTGCCCTGAAAGGGAGCAGCAAAATAGAGACAAGGTTGACCAAAGGTGTGCTGAGTACGGAATCACTAATCTCTTCGTCGATTGCCCAAAGTGGAAGCCGTCTTCTAGCTTAGCCAACGTACCATCTATCCCATTGGGGCTATTTGGAGTTGAGAACCTCGATGGGGAGGCGACATCTATTCCGTTACGGGTCATGACACGTGCCCAGACAAAGTAAGCCGGCATATCACTGCCAGGACCTAGCAACCTTGACGTAGCTTCAATAGGGAAGAAAAGTCGTAGGCAGAAGAAGAAAAGGTCAGAAGCTAAAATCACACTAAAAACGGAGAGTGCTACAACTCTGCCTGCTGGAAAGAAGGTCTCTGACGCAGAGCCAGAGACTTCAGCCCCTAAGAAAGCCGAAAAGGGAAGCTCTAAGGTAGGGGAATACCCGCATCCGAAGCGACAGTTAGAGGCCATAGAAAAAGTGAAGGAATGGGTGAAGGAGGCTCAAGAGCATCTGAAAGACGCTGAGCCCATCATAGAGGACGAAATCGATGACCTCTCCAGCATAAGCACGCCAACCTCACCTCCTCAACCAAAGTCGGGAGAAGCAATTGCACCAGAAGCAATGCCGCTAAGGCCAAGCCTTGGTGCTATAGAACCGCAGATCAGTCACAGCCATTGGTCAGGACGATCTAGGTTAGGAGAGAGACGAGCACCCAACAATCTCTTGACCTCGTTGGTAACTACCCCTGTAACACTTAGCCTAGGGGATTTGCTTAGGCAGCATCCCACCCTATGGCAGGATCTTAAGCAGTGGGTTCAAGGGTCACGAGAGCAGGTCACGGCAGACCCTCATGACCATGATGTAGAGATGCAAATACTGAGTTTGACGCTGCACTCTATGCCTAAATCCTTACACGTCAATGCCTTCTGGGAAGGTTCCGAGATGCATGTGGTCTTACCGGTTCTAGCCCTAGGCGATACAACGAGAAAGGGGATCGTGAACACGGGAGCTGGGGTTAGTGTGCTTAGCCATGCGGTGCTTCAGACTAGGCGATACAACGAGAAAGGGGATCATGGACACAGGAGCTGGGGTTAGTGTGCTTAGCCACGCGGTGCTTCAGACTTGGGGAAACCTGCCTATCGAAACTGCTAGGTTCAATGTCACATTAGCAAATGGTATGAGAGTCAAGCCATTCGGGGTGCTTAAGAATTGGCCAGTGAAGATCGCAGGTATCCAATTCTCTGTGGACTTTATAGTCATGAAGGGAGTGGACTACGATATCCTGTTAGGCCGACCCTGGATGCACAATGCTAGAGTCATCGAAAACGGCTTGATCTTCCTTGGCAATAGAAAGGACGCCGTGAGAATAGAGATGGACACTTGGGAGACCTCAGCGGTCGACTTAGATGCCATCTCTGCTATGCTTAAGGGTAATACCCAGATCAAGAGCTCCTATGGGCACTTGACCAAGTATATCCCATGCCTAGAGGATGAGCGGGATTGGATGCACATTCTCGCTACAATCGACCTGCCGTTCTCCGATCACGAGGCATATGAGCAAGCCATCAAAACAATCAGCAAGTCTAACGACACATCCTCCCACCAGTCTGCATGATGGCAAGAATCCTTCGGGGGAAACCTAAACCTGTCAACTTCCAAGTCCCAACCAACAAAAGGGAACTCCAGGAGATACTGGAATACTTAACGGACAAACTAGCTGGCATTCCAGTTGCCAACTTCAAACCACTCCAGGATTTCCTGGGTGAATCCAAGTGGCAATGGACCAGAGTGCATGACTTAAACCTCATATATAACTAGGCCCTAGTTCCTAACCAACGACAAGAGATATACCAAGCCCTAGGAGACGATGAGCAGTCTAACAGAGAGGACTCTCACAACGAATACGAAAACAGCCAATCCTTCAATGACGAAAGCGAGGGTGAGGTAGACACCGTAGAGTACGACACTGAGGGGCAAGAAATAGAGCAAATACGAGCAGACTCCAAGCCGCAGAAAAAGAGTATCTTCATGATAGAGCGAGGAGTCATGCGCATGGAATGCGATCGTACCTGGTTGGAACACGTAGGGGCCATAGATCTTGAGCAAGCAGGCCTAGCCCAACTAGGAACGACATCAGTGCTTAAGATGGAGTCGCTGTCCGAACTACACCCACCAGGGGAGACCACCTCTTCTAGCGACGGCGGGGAGTTCAACTCTGAGTCGGAGATTAGTTCGGATAGTGATCCAGAAATCCCTAGGCTGCCTACAGCTAGATGCACAAAGGGGGATCTACCCGTCCACCTGAGGCGCAGACTATTAAGGCAGAAAAATGCAAAAAACCCAGGGACACCCAAACGGAAGAACAACGAAAACCGCAGGACCTCCCTAAATGATTTACAAAATTCACAAAAGAGGATAGGGTAGTAGTTGTGTTAGATGTCAAGCGTCAAGGGCAAACGAGCGAACCAATTGAGGGACCAGCCAAGGTCAAGGATATGAACCTAGCCCAGGAAGGGGAAACACCCCGATCGGTATTCATTGCCGATGACTTGATTGAGGAAGAAGAAATGAGTCTTGTCACTCTCTTGCGAGAGTACATAGATGTGCTCGCCTGGTCCCTAGACGAGCTTAAGGGGGTAGATCCGAGTGTTGTGACTCACAACATACCCATGACGCTAGACGCAATGCCAGTCAAGCATTGACTGTACCCTATGAATCCAAAACACGCTCATGCTGTCAAAGAGGAGATTGATAAGCTGATGAAAGCGGGATTCATTTACGAAATTGAACACACAGACTGAATGTCACCCATAGTCATTGTGATGAAGAAGAATGGAAAAATCCGAGTGTGCGTCAATTACAAGAACGTGAACGCTGCTACTAAGAGGGACAACTATCCATTGCCGTACACTGAGCACATGCTTGAGAGAGTGGCGGGCAAGGAAGCCTACAATTTTCTGGATGGCTTCTCAGGGTACAACCAGGTGCAAGTGCATCCTGCGGACAGGCACAAGACTGCCTTCGCCACTGAGTGGGGCGTCTTTGCTTACATAGTCATGCCCTTCAGGTTGACAAATGGCCCTGCCACCTTCCAATGCCTCATGTGCACCATCTTTAAAGACATGCTTCGCAAGGAGTTGGAAGTCTTTGTCGACGACCTCTGTGTTCACTTGACCTAGACCGAACACTTAGACAAACTCCGCACAGTCTTTGAGCAGTGTCACTTATATCGTCTCTCCTTGAACCCCTTAAAGTGCCAGTTTTGGGTATAGCATGGATGCATCTTAGGGCATGTGGTGTCGAAGAATGGCATTGCCACTGACCTTTCAAAAGTTAGGGTTATTGTCGACCTTCCACCCCCAATCAACTACAAGGGAGTTCAATGCTTCCTAGGCCATACGGGGTACTATCGGTGGTTCGTACTGAACTATGCATTGATCGCGAACCCTTTACAAGCTGTTGATCGTCTTTGAATGGACCGAGGCATGCCAACGAGCATATGAAGAATTGAAAAAGGCTCTAACCATAGCACCAATTCTACGAGCCCCAAATTGGACCATTACTTTTCACGTGCATATCGATGCTTCTAAATTTGCCGTGGGGGCAGTGTTGTGCCAACCTGGCGAACACAACTTAGACTATCCAATGAGCTTTGCTAGCAGACAACTCATTGAGACGGAGATGAACTACTCAACGACAGAAAGAGAAGGGTTAGCCATGGTGTTTGCTGTGAAGAAATTCCGGCACTATCTATTGGCCACACCTTTTACCTTCTTTGTGGACCATCAAGCCCTGCTCTATCTAGTAAACAAACCTTGTGCTATAGGACACATAGCTCGGTGGCTCCTTCTGCTCTTGGAATTCGACTTCTCGTGGTTGTACGAAAAGGAAAACAGCACTACATGGCTGACCATATGTCACGCATTCCCATGGGAGAGGCCGCTGGACAAGGCATTGTTGACAAATTACCTGACGCCCATCTCTTTACCCTGTCCAGCGAGAGAGATTTATTCAAGGCTGATCTAACACCATATTGGGCGGATGATATAGTCCAAGTGCTTGAACACGGACTACCTGATCGACCGATAGAAAAAGCCCGACTTAGGCGATTAATCCTTAAGATCCAGCCCTATCAGCTGATCACAGGCCAACTCTACAGGCTGCGGCAAGACGGATTGCTGCGCAGATGCATATGCGAACATGAGATGCACGATGTGCTCTCACAACGCACAGCGGCATTGCTGGAGGGCATTTTAGCGGAGACACAATAGCACGAAAAGTATTGGAATCTCAACTGTAGTGGCCCATGCTTTTTTGCAATGCAACCCGATTTGTCAAGCATTGTGATGAGTGCCAACGGACAAAAGTCCCGATTTGCAAGGATCAGATGGAGTTGACCCCTATTATCGCATGACAACCCTTCGAAAAATGGAAAATGACTTCATAGGACCCATCAGTTCTACGACCCAGTATTCACAGGCCAAATACATCATTATGGCCACGGACTACATCACAAAATGGGTAGAGGCGAGAGCGACACGAAAAAACGATGCTAGGATGATTGCCAAGTTCTTTTGGGAGCAGGTGATCTCACGATTCGGCTGCCCCATGAAACTGGTCAGTGATCAAGGCACGCACTTCATCAACGAAGTGATAGCACATCTCTTGTCCACCTTTCTCATCATCCATCGCAAATCCTCGACATACTACCCTCAGGCAAACGGCCAGGCAGAATCCACAAATAAGATTCTTATCAATGTCCTGACGAGGGTGGTCTCAGCCTCACGCGGCGACTGGGACAACAAGCTGATGGTAGCTCTGTGGAACTACCGCATAGCTTATAAAACGGCTGTCGATCAAACCCCCTTCAGGCTGACCTATGGAACTGAAGCGGTTCTACCATTAGAATTCTTCATTCCTAGCCTAAGAATAGCACTTCAAGAATGATGGGAAGGGAAGGAGGCATGGACGAAGCGCCTGGTCGAACTCGAGTGCCTCTCAGAGACTCGCCTTCTAGCCACCCATGCGCTTATATATGAGAAGGCCCGACGCAAGACTTGGTTTGACAAGCATGTCAAGCAGCGCGACTTTGAACAGGGCGACTTAATGCTCCTCTACTCAGTTAAGGGGCACAAGCAGAAAATGAAATTTAGAGGTCTTGGACCTTTCAAGGTTCGTGCTATCAGCCGCACAGGCAATGTCGAGCTCGAGACCTTAGATGATGAGAGCATAGGCTTTTTCAATGGCAGTCGTATCAAGAAGTACTACCCTCCCACCCATCCTTTGCACAAGCCCCTGATGTTAGAACCGCTTGTCAAGATACGAGTGGCCACAATCACGAAGGTTGATGATGAGGATGAGGAAGCCGTAGAGCCCGCATACCTCCATATTACGGTCACTGCAAAACAAACATGCACTTTCAACGCCTTGATCGACGAGGGAGCAAACTTCAATGTCTTAACTCACGATCATTGAACTCAACTTGGCAGACCACAACTTCAACCTACTAATGTGAAATTAAGCCCATATGGGGCCCATTCCTACACACTTCTCGGCAAGTGCAGAGCTGCCATTTCTATCGAGTCTGAGGATGTTCCAATGGTTTTTTATGTATTGCCAAATGCTAAACACGCAGGCACGGAGTCGCTACTGGGGCAAACTTTCAAAAAGCAGACTCACTGCAATGTTGATTATGAGTCACAGCGCATCCACCTCGCAATAGGCAACTTTCGCATTGTCACTGCCTTCAGCAAGGGCCATGCAACCTCACCACTGTCCGCAACGCCACCGGTAGAAATATCCGTAACCAACTCCAAGGAGGGGGATAGTGCGCAACCGCCACCCCCCAGATTTCATGAATCACAGCCCGCAACAGCAAAACCCAAAGCCCAACAACCTAGATCTCAATGGCAGCCTAAGCAGCCGCACCGCCGCCTAAGAATCGCCGCTCCTATCCTTATAAAACCAAAAACGCTTAATCTAAGAGGCCAGGACGCAGTCACAACAAGCACCGCATGATCAAGCAAAGATGGGTCCCTAAAACCCTCTTGCATGCGCAAGGCTACTACATGGGCAACACCTGGCTGTGGATCCCTAAGGCCTACACGGCCAAAGGCGCTACTCATACACCGCCCTCAAGCTTGATCAACCCAAGTTCCATAAACCCTCCAAACCATTCGCCACAGCGCCCTCCAAAACCACAGCCATTCGACTCATCCACGCCTAAACCCAAGAAAGTCACACAAGTCTATCGGCCCAAACAACAGACTCCGTCACATGAGTCATCACCCGACCAAGTCAACATGACTCCCCAAATCCACCCTGAATGCAGCAGCCCGTCCATTGTGGCTGCTCCTAATCCACCCATAATCCAAACAGCTCAACCACAGACTCAAGCACACACCCAACCGCAACTCGCCATTGCCACGAGCGCTAGTTCTAGCAAACCGCGACCACCCATCGACCTTACACCCTCTTATGAACGCAAATCCTTTTTAGCGCTGGCCTCCGACCTCGCTGAGGACACCGAGGATGATGTGGTAGAATGCATTAAACGACTAGACACCACCTTCATGTCGTTAGCACTAAGCTATGACTGCTTGGACTTAGGATTATTGGAGAAACCCTTTGCAACTGAAGTTCAAACCATGCCCTGCTCCTGGGAAACCTTTGAATTCGCATTCGCAAATGCTTCTCGCTCCGCTGAATTGCTCAATAGCGAGATCTCCAGGAGCAAGCCATCAAGCAGCGCCTCATCATGTCATACGATCAGCGAACCACTTCTGCTATCACTAATCAAGAAATCACAGTGTTATCAAAGCTGCTAATACTAACTCCCCATTCTTGAAGCATTGGTACACTCTTTAGGCTGCAATGGAACGTCGAAGGGTGCCGCATAATGACCAACGCTGAGCAACACCGCGCTATCAAAACAGCGAAATACGACCCCACATATGTCGCGCCAATCTCATATCGAGTATTAACCACTCTTCGGGGCCGCCCCATGGAAGAACACATCAAAAGACATCCCTACCTCGACCGCTTGTTGACTGAGGAAGAGTTAGACATTGCTAGCCGTGTCAACTCTGGTGACTTCCTAACAGATGTTCTCACATACGTCATGCAAGTGGGGATTCAACCCTCTGATCTAGACCGCGACGCTCACTTAGAGTACAACCCCCAGTTCAATGATTGGCTCCTTCACAAGTAACTCCTACGCCACCATGCCAAAACGCCATTGCCCTTCTGACCCTAAATCCTAGGAATGATTCTTCTCAAGGTAGAAGGGGAGGGGGTGAATAAGGTGAATCAAATTAGGCCAACCAAAGCAAAATTAGTGAAACACATAAACATATATTATGAAAAACATGCAAAAAGTCAAGGGCTGAAATGGAAAATCTACAATGGTTCTTAATGAATTCATTCAAAAAGCATAAAGCTCTTTTTCTGCAATCAGCAAATTACTATGTGGAAAGCACTAATGAAAATTTCGGTTTATGACAGGAACGAAAAATGTCGCAACAAGACCGAGCCCACCGGCTTCCATTTACGAAAGAGGGAGAACACAATATAGCATCACCCTGGAGAGTCGCGCCTACAACCAATTAAATTTCCGAACTATTCATAATATAGAAGGATTAGTGGCCAAGGAAGAGGCGGCCAGGAGAGTCGTTGAAAGCTACAACTTCAACAAGTACCTGGAAAGATTCACACAAGAACTCGACCACACAGGCTGTGTGAAATTTCTCAGGTCTTACGACCCCGACAACGAATGTGGCACCGTCACAGTGGGAAGGGGACAGAATACCAAGCAAGTATTGGTTCACTTAACCCCGGTCTTGGTGGAAAAGGCACTGGGACTAGAACCAAAAATGGAAAAGAATCAAAAAAGAGACATGCACGCCATGCTAGGGATGAGGAAGGAGGACGTACTGACAAACGACAGCATCAACATCCAAGATATCCCCGACGCAGAAACCAGGTTGCAGGCGAAACTCATACATGCGCTCTTTTCCATCCAGCATTACAATGCATTGATGCACCGAATCAATGTGTTGATACTAGAGAATGTCGTGGCCCATATCCTGCATGAAGTCGACTGGAATGGCTACATGCGCAAAACCAGGCAGCTAGAGCACTAGCCTTAGGAAGCATGCCCACAGGAGGAGAATCCCCAGCGTCTAAGGCCGTAGAAAGAAAGAAGGCCCCCTCCAAAGCCTTATTCATCGCCTAAGGGAGCATCTTAATAGCGCTCATCCAGGAGGCTGTAAAAGAGACGTAGGATGCAGAAGAGGGGGAGAGGAAAACGCTTGATAGGTCACCCCCTCATCAACACCAGGAGAGGTCCAGTGACAGGACTGAGACCAAGGAAGGAGGGGAAGAATAGAAAAGCAAAAAGCAGGTCAAGGAAACCAGGAAGAAGGCAATGCAGAAGAAAAAGAAATAGGATGAAGGCCGCAGGAAGGAGAAGGAAGACTTGGAAAAAGCAAAAAGACAATCCCTCATGGAGGCCGAGGAAAGAGAAAGGAAGAGGAAGCAGGAAGAAGAAGAAACAACAGAGCAAGTCAAGCGGGCTAAAAAGGCGTCAAAGCAAGAGGCTGAAAGGAGAAGAGCAGGAAGAAAAAGAGAAACTAGATGAAGAATACAAAAAGGCCGAAAAGGAAAGAAAAAGAAGAGTTGTGGAGGAGGAAGAGGAGTTAAGAAGAAAGAAAGAGGAGGACTTGGCTGAGGCCACACGCCGGTCCATTGAGCAGCAATGCAAGGGGGATGATCCAAAATCCTAGAACCAGCCGAGGGAAGAAGGGCCTAGCTCCAGCACACAGGCACCAGAATCCGCGCTGCCTGCAATTTCGAAAGGAAAAGGCAAAGCACCCCTCCATCCTATCCCCACCCTCATGGCACCCTCCATTGAACCCACTATGCTCACTCCTAGCATCCCCACCAGCTTGGAAGTTTCCAACCTGGTGGCTTGGATACAATACTTCATCAGTAAAGAAATGGCCCAAGGGAAGAGCACGGAAACCATGACCATAGGGCCAAAAAGGCCAGCCGCAAATGCAAAATCGAGGCAGGACCAGAAGCGTCCACGTGTGGAGGCCTCAACCACCCCCACCCACGCAACAATGATGCCACCAGCCACTTACAATGAATACGTCGCCGAGCTGCTCTCCCAACTGGAGAGGGCGAAGGAGGAAAAAAGAATGGCGGTGGCTGAGTTGGTGGCAGAGAAAGAGTCAGTGGCGGCCTTCCAACTGGAGAAAACCCGCATCATCGCCATGCAACAACGTCAAATATTTGAACTCAAGCAAGAATTGAAAGCAAAAGAGGACATGAAAGAAAGCTACAAACAATGGCTTGAGGACGAGAATCAAGAACTTGTGCAAATGCAGCGAGAATACAAGCTTCTCCTGATGCAATATAAGGAACTGGAGGCAAAAACCGCCACCATTGAGTAGATGATGGAGGAACTAAATGTCAAAGAAGAGGAGAGAAGACAAGAGAGGGAGCAACAACGAAAAGAGATCGAGTCCATGACCGATCAACTACACCTCGAGAGGAAAGAGCAAGAGAACATGAGCAAAGAACCCCCCAAGAGGAGGCGGATGCACTCGGCTTTGAGGAAGGGGTGCAGCTAGACGACTGGCAGGGGGAGGACACTGACATTGAATTCGTCATAAGAAAAACCAGCGAAGAAATAATCCCACAATCCCCCTCGCCGCACGATCAGGAACAGCAACAACTTGACCCGCCCATGGACAGACAAACCACGCTCAAGGAGCGACGGAGAAAATTGGTGGAAGAAGCCAGAAGGCAGCTGCAAGCCAAGCCAATCATGCAGCCATGTGCATCCCTCCCACCATGCCCCGATGATCTCCCAACATAATTCCACGTGGAGCTGGTGATCTGGGAACAACAGGAAATCAAAAAGGACCCTTTTTCTTTCAGTTTCCTTATGCCTAACAGCCTGGGAAGGGTCCTGCCGATTAAAGTAATGGAGGAGGTGATCGCGGCTGGCAGCTGACTGGGCCAAAAATGGCTGGAAGACACGGCAAAGACCCCTACTCTGTGGGGCATGGAGGAAGCAGAGTTTTGGCAAGTCAAAGTGTTCAAGGTGCCACACACTGTAAGGGGTTACAACTGCCAACCTCTCTGGAGAAGGCGAATATGTGATATTAACATGCTTGCCTGGATGGCATTTTGCAACACCCTACCTACGAGAGGAACGACCCCACATTCATGGCGTATCCTCATAGGGTAGGCATGGATTTTGTTGCCACCCTCCATGGGCGGCATGACTTCCCCATCATCTACAATTCCAATGCCACCTCCTTCGAGAATGCCCTCCTTTTTTATTTAGGAAACCTAATTGACTCCATGACGCGCTTTCTCACAAACTTCTCCTCCTGTCCAGATCCCGCCTTTATAACTACATGTAATTACCTTATGCTTCTTAAGCTATTACTCAAGCAAGATCTGACACTGCAGGAGAATGGCTTGCCCCCCCTCTTTTTTTATCTCAATGCTATTGATAGCTGTGCTATGGCACGCTTAATGATGAGAGCTAGCCTACTCCCCTGCTTTTGCCTAGCTCTCTTAGAGGACATGAGTGACAGCCAATTTACTAGGTGTAATCACCCCTTCCTCTCCATCACCTCTCTCCACGTCTGCCAGAACCTGAAAGGGTACATGCAAAGCCACCAATTTTTGTGCAAATCCATCCGCCCTCCTTCCCCCCCTCATTCAGATGAAGAGGATTATGCCTGGCTGTCATTCATTCCACTACTGGCAAAAAAGAAAAAAGCTGAGAAAACAACAGCAATAAAAACACTAACTGGACAACACCACCCACTTGCAGAAGCACTTACCACCACATAAAGCACGATCACTGCACCTAGGGGTTCTTAAGTTAGGCGTGTCTAGTGGCTTCGGACGGCCGGCTCCACTCCCAACCCCCTAGCCCTTTTTGCTCCCCCACTTCACGCTTAGGGCACATCAAGGGCAGGACATACCTAGGGAGGTAACACTCACCTATGGTTAGACCTGTCACCCTAAGCCACTTGCACCGCATCCCCCTTGGCACAAATGGGGTCCTCAAGTATGGGACATCGCCTAGGCTCGCCTGCGGTTAGACCCACCTCCTCATTCCACCAGCACGAGCACAATGCACTAACACGCTGAGGTAAGCACTCCCCTTAGGAATAGCACCGCACCTTCTCCTTCCAAACATCAGAGAGCAACAAACCACCGACTTCAGAGGCCGGTCAACCACGTAATACCCATTTGGCTCCTCAGACAAAAATTTCACAGCCCCTACAAGCACCTAAGTCTCCAAGTGGCCCTCACCATTGCACCACTTGGCCAATTGCCTGCCAACCTACAACAACACAGAAGTGCGATGGGACTGGCACCCATCTAGGAGGGGGGTAATGTTAACCCCAAATCGAGATAGTGGAAAAAGGAAGAAAAAAGCAGAAAAAACATGGAAAAGAGCAAAGATACGTAAGCGACCTCCAAAACCAAGCCAGGGCAAAAAGTGCAATTTTAAATGAAGGGCGCCTCAAAAAATCGGAAAACTCTTGTAAAAGAGTCAGGCTCCCTCCTGTGCCAATTGTAAAATACTAGACAGGTGTAGGCTAGAGGCATAAGGCTAGAAGAGGGAAATGGAAAAAAGACATTGCCACAAGGGCCGGTCATGTAAAAAAGGGATGGGTGCCCATGGGATTTTAGGGTTTGTATACATAAAGTTCAAAAAGTGAATGAGAGCTCATTCTTTTGGTGTGTGGCAACAAGAGTCTTCTTCTTCTTCTCTTCTCCTCATCTTCTTGCTTGTGCGTGCTCTTGAGAAAGGGAGTGTGAGAGTGTGAGGGAGTGAGTGTGTGAGAGTGAGGGATCAAGAGGGTGAAGCTCTTCACCATCTCCTCTTCTCTTCTTTTCTTCTCTTCTCTTTTCTTACGCGCGCGGCTATGGAGAATGGAGCTTGGAGACGGAGGAGGCTTGAGGATGCTTGAGCTCGCATCTAGGATCGTGGAGCTACCGGTGTGTGTGAGAGAGGAGGCAACTCGTATCGGCATCAAGGTAAGCTCACTACACTCATAGGATCGACGGTGCATCGGCTAGGTGAGAGATAGCCATTAGAGCTCGCTTGGAACGCTTGAAACAACAAGCAGTCTGTGGGTCTTGGCAGTTGAGCGAAAGCTCCCACACATAGGTTCTATGGTTCATATCAGTTCATAAAGAGAGTCGATGACTTGGTTTATCACTTAGAACTCCCCTCCTCAACTGAGATTCATTGCATATCTCATGTCAACCAACTAAAGCCCTTTATTGGTACCTCAATGGACTATGTGGAGGAGTTACCACCTAAAGACGAAGAAAGCATCATTTAGTATATCCCTAAGGCAATCATTGGGCAATGTGATAAGAATTTGAGGTCTCACCCCATCACATAATACCTCATTAGATGGCAAGGCTTATCCCTGGAAGAAGTCGCTTGGTGACCAGCCACCATTTTCGAGCAATTTTTCCACTTAAGAGTGGCTTAACGAGTTGAAGACTAATTGGATATGCCATGTTTTGATCCTAGACAACATGCAAACAACACTCTATTTTAAAGCAATTTTGTATATATATTAATTATAGCCAAGAGCTTCAAACATGGACTGAAAGTACTCATCATAAGCTCCATTTTGACATGTGGCACACCCCATTTTGAGTAGCTTGTCAAAAGTTATGAAAGTTTTACTCTAGCAAGCATGTAGTGGATAGCATGTTGTCCATAGTCTTCAAGACCTCATTTATGATGAATTGGTGGCCCAATTCCTATGTGCCAATGCTTGTTTTATGTATATCCTCTATATATATCCAGATGCCCTAGTCCTTCTTGGATATGAGCTCCCCATTTATCAAATCTTCTCAAAATAATGCTAATCGTAGTAATACTTTGCAACCCCACTCCCTAGCCACTATAATAAGCACCTCTCTCTCCCCATTTTCTTTTGTTTTTTAGAGCAAAAACATTTGAGGTTGGGATAGAGTGTAAATAATGAGATCACACAAGAACCATGAGTAAATACCTACTCACATTGACCGATGCATAAAAGGTGTAAGAGACCTAATTTAGGGCAACCACAAATTATCAAAGAATAATCTCTTTATCTTCATCGAGCTTCCACGGCTTCCTCCTCTCCTTTCTCTCTCTTTTTGCATTTCTCTCTCCTTCTCTAGGCTTTCTTTTCCCTCTTCTCTCTCTTTCTCTCTCCTCTCTTACAATCTTCTCTCTCTCTTTCCTTCTTTCTCTCATGTCATCTTCTTTACACTAAGATGATAGGTGGGTTGAAAAGTGGCTAATCTCTCTTTGAAAGATCATTGAGTCAATCCTTAGAAGCCAAGTCACTAGCATTTTGGATGAGGCATTGAAGGGGTTGCAAACTTTGACCATGTAGATAGTATCATACTCCCTACTCCTAGCCTCCTAGCCACGTATAGATATTCTTCTAGAAGCAGTTTATCATACAAGGGATGTTTTTGGACAGTGGCAAAAAGCTGGACCTCATGGACCACTGCCGACACTCGTAATGAGGTTGGGGCAACATACGTGGGATCATGTATTGATGTCCAAAGGGCTTTCCTTTGCTCAACGAGTATCATTAGTCGATGGCAAATTTTGGTTGCCAATGTACCATTTCCGCACAAAGTTACCTTGTCCTCTCCCTTTTCATTTGATTGCTTTGAGCTTTTCCTTATTTGTCTCACATTTAGCAGTGTAGCGTGAGGGTATCAAAAGCAATTCCCTAGCTATGGCTTTTGGGATGTCCTTTATGACTTCTTCAGTGACCGCTACATAGCGGGAGCAAACATGTTGTTGTGTCCCAAGTCAAGGGTTCAACTATGAGCTTTGTGTGCTTTGGTGTTGGCCTTCCAATGTCCACATGGACATACACACGTGTGATGGCTATCAGCTTTTGATCAAGCTTCATCATGCAATTCATCTTTGGTTCATTGGTCAGATGTGCCATCTCCTTGGCCAAATCTTCGAGAGATTTCTCCTCAAGCCTAGGCTTTAGGTTCTTCGGAAGTGCTGGAGGTGTCAAAGATATTGGTTGTGACACCTCTTTCACATGTGAATTGACAAGGACACATTCCGCAAGGGGTGTTGTCACGGCCAAAGGCTGTGACTGTTGTGATTCTTGATTGGAAGTAGTAGCAGCTAGTTCAGTGGACTAGCTACTGTTGGTAGATTGCAGTGTCAAGTCCTTAGGCAGATCGGAAGTGGTTATGTCTTTTGTTGCCCTTTGAACATTCACTTGTATAGATCGAGCATCAGTTGAGCTAGCCACAATGGATTGCGCAAGCATATCCCTAGGTTGAGAATTAGGGGTGCTGTTATGTCCTACACTTTGGACATTTGAAAGCTCAGATGGAGATAGAGATTGGGATTGAGAAATTGCACTTGACGATTGTTGTTGTGCCTCTTGTGTCCGTTTGGGGAAAGAGGGTATAGGAGATTTGGGACTCCTATGTGGACTTGGCACTGGCTAAAAGATTTACTCATGGCTATTAGACGATTCTACCATTTGCTTTATTGAGCAATTAGCCTTATAATGAGCAACATTGCACATGTGGTGCTCATTATCCTCTTGGGAAGTCAAAGGCTCCTTGGACACTAGTAGTCTTAACAAACACCCAATGGTTACATCTGATATCTTCTTGCTAAGCATGCTGGATGACTGAGGATCTCATTGACTGAGGATCTACCTTTCAAATGGTCATGTTTGGTTTCTTGATTTCAATCGTGAGGGGCTTAGTCACTCCAATATTGTTAACTTGCAACTTGGATTTTTGTTTAGATCTCCTCCTGCGCTTCTTTACTTTTGATACGACCTTGCCTTTAGCTAACAAAGGTGGTTTAGCGGGGGGTTTTGGTACCCAAATCCATCGGTTACCTGTGTAATATCCTTGAGCATGTAGCAACACTTTGGATATTCATTGTGGCATTGTGCTGGCTCTCCATCGATACATTCATATGTAAGGCTTGGGCTTCTTTTGTGGTCTTCTACGATATTTGTAAGTCCAAATCCTATTCTTGGCATTGTCTCCTAACCTTCTTATTTCAAGCATGGCCTCGCTCACTGGTTCTCTCTGGTCAACATCATGCGCTTGTATCAACTCTTTCAACAAGTCCTTGCTCTCCTTACTGGTATGTCAAAATGTTCCTTGTCTTTCCCTCGAGGTTTGATGAGGTCACCCTTACTAAAGTTGTGATTATCCTCACACCAGGTAGTGTCAAGTGTATCCTCTATGTTACATAATCAGCCTCACACTTCGTCACCCTTTTGAAGGGTCTTCCTACGATGGTTTCCTTTCCCCAATTTGCACTATTTGGAGGAACATGGAATAGGATAGGTAAGCTTTCCGTTTCAATAGTTACAAGGATTTTGCACTTTCCTATAAGGGCTTGTGGGTATTCCCCATAAGGATTAAGAGTTGCATTAGTCGGTGTGAGCTCTGGTTGGCCTAGTATGGTCCATGCTTCATAAGTCAAGATATTAAAATCTACTCCTTCATCGATGAGAGCATCAACACTATGCTCTTTTTTGGCAGTGAGTTTGACCCTAAGATAAGCAAGTGGTACTACTATATCTTCATCTTCCATGTCTTGGCTTATAAATTCAAGTCTTTTGATACATGCCCTTAAGTCCCCAACTGCACAACCAGATGTGGATTCTCTAATGATGTCTTGGGTGGTCTATGCAATGCCGTTCAAGGTGCATCTCTCATCAAGACTGTCATGTCTAGTCATCCTCACAGTTGTAGCTTGATGTGCAATATATACATGTTTTTGTGGTGTGGCCTTTTTGCCCTTGTTGGCTAGATTGGCCCATTGAGGTTTTAGTGTCTCTGTTTCGGGTATGGACCTTTGGTTGTTGTTTTGTAAGTGAGAATATATGCTTGTGTAGAGCCATTACTACACTAGGATCTGATTTGGAGGACCTGTCATGATGCACATTTTCTCTCCAGCCTACTTGGGGGAGGTGCAGAGGGGGTAGATCCCCCTTTGTAGGGGTCTAAGGGGTAGTCCCCCCGGTCTGTAGAGCCATTATGCTAAATACCATCATGCGCAATTTGAAGAACCATTCTTCGTAGCCAAGTTTTGAACTATTTGCTCTAGATTTCAACTCGGTGATAGATCTATGATGTGCTTTCAACTCTATACGGTATCTGATCGGTTTCAAGGCTTAGATGTGTCAAATCTGTATTCTATTCACTTGTCTAATTTTGACAGTTTTGTGTCTGATTCTCAGAGGTCCAATTATCAAAATTGGACGTCCAATTCTGGTTGGTCCAATCGGACGAGATCCAAGTCCAGTGATCCGATTTTTGTGCGTTCGATTTTCGTGCATTTGATTCTAAGAGTCTAATTTTGGAAATTGGACATCTGTTTATGGAAACGTCCGATTTTGTGGATCCGATTCTGGAAGTCGAAAGTCCAATTTGATAAGTGTGCAATTTGGAGTGTCTAATTTTAGATGGTTCGATTATGGGATGTCCAATTTTGGTTGGTCTAATTTTCATGTGTCTGATTCTAGAATGTCCAATTTTCAAAATCGGAAAGGGTATGTTCGATCGAACAAGATGGATTGGTCTGACTCCAAAAATTCAACCATCCGAGTTTTATTTTGGGAATCATACTCTCGTAATGGTATCCGACTCCTGCAGACGAGTTTCCAGGATGCCAAAAATAAACTCGATTCTAATGATTTTGGTTATGAGGGGTCACACAAACTTCTTGAATGTAAGAATAGACCCTAATGAAGGATTGTATATACCTAGAACAGCAAATAAACTCCAAAATACAAATCGGCAAGCAAATCAATCCCTCTCGCCCTATTATGATAGCAAAAACCCTAATGCATGTTTTCCTTTTTTTCTTTGTTTTTTTCCTACCCTAATGCATCCAAATCACAAAGAAAACACCTACACTACTTCAACCTACTTTTCCAAATCCAAAAAACTAAAAGCCTACTTGCTAAGGAGATCGAATACCTCTTCCAACTCCCTCGCTTTCTACCTATTTACCTCAAGCACCAATTCAAGGAAAACCCTACTTCAATGCTCAATTCGGAGCGCGCAAGCACTCAAGGCTTGAATCCATTGGTCCCAGCAAACAGAACCAAAATGTAGATGCAAATCTCAAGCTCAATCACCAAGACCCATGGACCACTTATTGTTCAAGTGTTTCAAGCCGAGCACGAATGGCTACCTCTCACATAGCCGATGCGCTATCTCTCTCTATGAGTGTAGAGGAAAATCTCAAGCTCAATCACCAAGACCCATGGACCACTTATTGTTCAAGTGTTTCAAGCCGAGCACGAATGGCTACCTCTCACATAGCGGATGCACTATCTATCTCTATGAGTGTAGTGAGCTTAACTCCATGTCCGATCGAGTTGCCTCCTCTCCCGAGCACTCCGGTAGCTCCACTATCCAAGTGCAAGCTTCAATCAAGCTCAATCCTCAAGCTCCACACTCCAAGCTTCATTTCCATGAGCAAGAGAAGAGAAGAAGAGAGGAGAAGATGGAGAGCTTCTCCGGCATGGTTGCTCACCCTCACACACTCACTCCCTCACACTCTCACACACTCTCTCTCAAGCACAAGCTCAAGAAAGCAAGAATAAGAAGAAGAAGAAGAAGAGGAGAGCTACTTTTGGCCACACACAAGAATGAGCTTCTCATTCACTTTTCAACTTTATATACAAAACCCTAAATCCCTTTTGAGCAGTCATCCCCTTATCCCCTTTTTTACATGGGCGGTCATGCCCTAGGCCCTTTTTTCCATTGTCCTCCTATATTCCTAGCTTTCTTCCTACCGCCCATCTACATTTACAATTTGCACGGGTGAGATCCTGGTACTCTTAAAATAAATCATGATACGCCTTACACTCTTTTACAAAAGTATTGACTTGCGCTTTTTCTTGTGCGTCTTTCTCCTTGATTTAGGACTTTTCTGCACTTCTTGTGTCTTCATATTTTTCTTGGCACACCTTCGTCTTTCGTTTCACTTTTGCCTTGGCCTTGTCTTCTTCTTTAGATTTTCCAGATTTTCCACCTTGTTTGTCTGAGGGTTAACAATCACTATTGAAGGAGTATCGAAAACTAGAGTGGAGGTTCTACCTAACAAAAGGGGGTACGAAAAAATCCAAGAGAGCAACTACAGCAATGCTCAAGTGGTTGACAAAATGGATTGGAGTTAAGTAGATACATATCTCAATTAACCCTTGGATATTGCCTTGGATTGTCCTATCCCTCTGTTTACAATATATATTTTCAAAGGATTGTCATGTCTAAACTAAGTTTCATTTCTTAAGCACTATTAAGTACTATAAGTAATTGATACTCATCCATGCCTCTTTGAAATAAGCAAGCCTTATATTTGCAATCAAATTGTCTATTTTACATTACCCATACCCATCTTGCTTACTTATCGACCACCCAAACTTGACCATGTGAGCCTTACTATGTAAACAAGTCCATGCACTAGCCTACACCTTGGTTGAACTCTTCCACATAAGGCACACTACTTGGCCTTTGAGGCAGCACTAAAACAAATCCTAGAACCTAAAGGCATATCTAGATTTAAGATTGTACTCAACCATTCAAATCCCATGCTCAAAATGGAACCTAGGCTTGCTTGAGACCACCCCAACTAAAACCTATCCATAGCACACCACCAAGGAGGAAGATCAATTGAAAGGAAGACCGCAACCATTGCAGGGTTGCCCAAGAAACTTTGCAAAAGTTTAGCATGGAGTTGGATAAACAAGTCTTTGGCTCAATCTTAGTGCACACACACAAGGGTTGAGGCTTGGAGCCCTCACAACCTAAGATGGCCAATATTGACTATTCATAGCATAGATTGTAAAGAAGTTTGACTACATTCTAAGGTGGGAATATAAGCATAATACCCTAAGTGACTTTCTTGTTGAATGCAAATAGGTTCCCAAGTGGATCATAAATGAGAGATCAGAATTTGTTCCCAAGAGTGAATTGTTGGCCCTCAACCAATTGGACCCAACTGCATGCTTATGTCATGCAGGCTTCAGCACATTGAGCTACCCCTCAACATAGGTGCATAGAGATCTTGTGTACATAAAATGACCAGGGAATATCCTCACAAAAGCATCTTAAGCAATCGTAAGTGACAATTGGGGGATCTCATGTAGTGGAAGCTAAGCACTTGTTGTTGATTATGACAGGGAGAGCCACACCTAGGCTAAAAAAGGAAAACACTTGCTTTTATTAAAGGGAAGGAACAATGACCTTGTCATTCGATGTTATTTTGACCCTAGGAGGCGACTGCTTGCATCCTTGATGCAACTGGAGATCTAGTACAACTTAGATGAGATAGCAAGGGTACACATTGCCCTAGCCACTATTACTCCCCTTCTAAGATAAATGGAGTATATTTTTGTCTCAGTTTCATAGTAATGCACACATCAAGAATGTGGTCAACATTTCCTAATTCCTTCATATCAAAGGTCAGATAATGCAACGTTTTCTTCAAATCATCCACATCCTTAACTAACTTTCTAGCATGTCATTCACATTAAAGAACCAAGTTCATAAGTTTACCATCCCTAGCCTTTATAGTATATAGACAATAATTAGTCTCACTTCTAGTGCACCCCTAAGAACACATAAAGAAATTGAACTTATGATACCATTCCCTGGAAACTTGTTTCAAACTATATAACTCTTATGCAATTGCTCCTTACCTTCCACAACAAACCCCTCAAGCTCTTGCATATAAATATACTCATGCAACTCTCTAGGCAAGAAAGTAGTCTTTACATCAATGCGTATTAACTCAATATTCTCTCTAGCAGCCAAAGCATGGACTGTACAAAGAGCGGTCATCTTGACTACTAGTGAGAAGATCTCATCAAAGCTAATCCCCTTTTCTTGGTTGAATCCTTTGGCCATAATCTTGTCTTGTACCTAGGTAATGCATTACATAGAGATACCTTCAACTTGTAGACCCAGTTACATGGTAGTGTATATTTGCCCTTAGGTATAGAAACTAACTCCCATATAGGATTCTTTTCCAAAAAGTCCATCTATATATATATATATATATATCACCTCAGCATTAATAGGTTGTGTAGGCTACCTATGCATCTTATCCTCATTAAGGATTACATCATGGTTGTGTATTACACTCAGAGATTCAGGATCTCACAAGCAATATTCCTTTTCACTCGACTCTCCATAGCCAAGAAAGATGTATTTCTTAAACATAGGATCAAGATTACTCTACTTGTCCCTAAGTATATGCATAAATGCCTCGCAAAAAAAAAAAAAAAAACCATACAAGTGATCATAACTAGGTCTCTTACTAGACTATAAGATAGTTTGCCATCCAATGACTTGCTAGGAGACTCGTTGATCAAATGCATTGGTGTCTTTATATCTTCAATAGCCCAAGATCCAGTAGTGAGACCAATATTAGAGAGTATCCTTCACATTTTTCTTGAGTGATCCTATTCATCTTCTTAACCACACCATTTTGAGTAGGAGTCTTAAAAATTGTCAACTCTCTCTATACCATAACAGTTGTCAACTCTTTCTAAACCATAGCTTGCAGAAAAGTTTGTAAAGGCATGCGAGGTGTACGCTCCACCATTATCATTCCTCAAGCACTTAAGCTTCTTGCTTGATTGATTCTCGGCAAATGCCAAGAAATTTTGAAATGCATCCAAGACATCACTCTTCTTATGAAGAGGATAAGACTGAACCTTCATTGTGGTAGCATCTATAAAAGTGACAAAGTACAATGCTCTGCATAATGAAATCATAATAGTATGAACCAAATCAAGACATACTTCTATTTCCACTATCTCTTTTATGTGATGTTTTAGTGTGCTTTCCAAAGGGATAATGCTCATAAAAACCAAGATTAGAAAAATTTGGACAAGCAAGGTAGTTCACATGGCATAAACCTTTCATTCTAGTGACTAACATATGCCTCAAATGGTGATGCCATAAAGAAATAGATGGCTTTTTTTAGTGACAGTTGCAACATGGTTGTAAACACAAGAAATATCATTATGTAACCACAATCATCAAGCTATCTTATATTTATCAAAATCTTTATCAAGTCTCGAAAATGGCGTATATTTCATAAGATAAAAACATAACATTTAGCACATATAAGTATATGTCCCCAATGCTAATAATGCTACTATATGTATGTTTATTTCCAAGATAGATTCATTCTCTCTTTTTCTAACATTATTAGAGAACCACTCTTTATGTAGGCTAATATGAAATGATGCGCCAAAATCCAAAAGCTAGTTTTGAGGTATGCCATTATCCATGGCAACTAGGAATACATTACCCGAAAAGGTTAAATATAGAACATCACCATTGTCATTATGGCATGCATTTACCTCTTCTATCTTTGTCTTACTTTTTTCTTCCTTTTGTCATCATTCTTATTTTCCTTCTTGTTTATTCTTCCACTTATAGCAATCCTTTTTTATGTGTCCCTTCTTGTTACAAAAGAAGCATACTACATCATTTTTACTACATGACTAGCCTCTCTCATGAGAGTTTCCCCTAGCATTTAACATTTCTCTTACTATAAATGCACTAGAGCTCTTTGAACTTGTATTGTTCTTTCTATTCACCTCTTTAGTGAGTAAACAACTCTCAACATTAGCACTTTTAAGATCATCTATGGGTGCAGAGTTACTAATGGTAGTCCTGAAAGTATCCCAACTCTTAGATAAGTTGACTAACAATAACATGATGTTCACTAAATCATGAAAGAAAATATTTTGAGATGTCAATTGGCTGAAACTAGTGTTGAATTTATTGAGGTGATTAGACATCAAATCCCCATCCGTAGAGATCAATGAGTTTTTTTAGCTAATAAACTTGTAAGGCTATACTTTTTTTACATACAATTCACCAAGCTTTTTCCATACAACATATATACTTGTTATGTCTTTCAACATTACAATATATAGACTTTGAGAGTGTCAACATAATAATGGATCATGTCAGCTCATCCAATTCCTCTCATACATCTACATCCATGTCCTCAAGATTAACCCCAATATATTTGATCAGCTTCACCTGCTTCTTCTAGACTAATATATTGTATATTTGCTATTTTCAATATAAAAATTTTGTTCTTGTAATGGCCTAACTTAGCATACATCTCAAACCAAAAGGACACCAAAATAGATCCACAACTTAAATATATAGGAATATCTCATTTCAATCTACATATTTCAAGATTAGAATTTTTTTAAAAAAATAATAGATTTTAAGAAATTGGCACAAGATTTCAAGTTTGCAACATTAGCAGCCCTAGGTGCTATTCTAACTATTTCATAACATGAGGACTCAAAAGGCATGAATCACAATGGATTAAAACTAGACAACCATATTTTTGTTGAAGGTAAAGTAATATTTTGTACTAGACCATACTTAAGCATAATTACTAAGGTCCTAAAGTGTATAATTCGAGCCTCAACACTTGGCATAGTTGATGGATGATCATGATAATAAAGACTTGCACCTATAATATGTAACTAACTAACATGATCTTATGCATACTAACTTAAAGAATACTATTATACCTTGCAAGAGGCCTTGCAACTCCCACAACAAGACACACTGATTAATCATGAATAAACCCCCTCTAGGATGTTCATGAATCTTTAATGTAGTTACATGATATGCTTTAAAAGTCAATATACATGACAAAGATAAAGTAACTAGAGCTATGATGCTATGCATGAACTAAAATAGAAAAGTACAAGTGATAGTTCATTGATTACTTAAGGTGAAATGGTCCTTAATGAACTATGGCCATGCAAGAAACTGAAGTAAATGATACTTGATTTTCATCCAACTAATATGCAATAGCAAATAACAAAGAATCATGACAATTAATTATTTGATCTTGCACACTTGCATCATGAAATAGAGATTATCTTTGAGCTCTTGATTGAATGCAATGATCACTAAAAAGCTTTGCTATACCATATTCTTTACCCTCTATATCAAAAACTTTCTTCTCAATAGCCATAAGAACTTCTTTCATTATATCCTCTTTCCCATCATCTTTACCACAATCTCTTTCCTAAAGTAACTACATCACATACTCTTGATTGTGACTTTTATCCTCTATTGTACTCTCCACTTTCCTACTCAAAGAATGACATTGATTCTCAAGCTCTCCACCTCTCTTAGCAAGCATATCCTTTTCTTGTAAAACCAACTATTGAGCATGTGACATGAATGACCCCTCAAGTATTGCATAGGGCCTCATGATCATTGTAGTCATCCTTGCCATTATGAGCTCCCATGTTGCATGCAATTCCTTGACTAAAGCATATATCGTATCATTCAAATTTGGATTGCATCGCTCCTGTTGCATCAATATCCACTTCACATTTTGCAACATTTGTTGCTCGACTTGAAGTAGTGGTTGAAGCCTTCCTATGAACATATTATGTTCCACCTTGAAGGCCACATAATCATTCGTGAAATTTTGCATTTAGCTATGCACTTACCTTCAAGCTCCTTATTCCATTTTTTAACAAGCTTGTGGACATCTCATCCACTAGCCACCAACTACTTAAGGTCCTTAATCTCCCGGTCATAAGCAGTTCAAGAGCATGAAAGGGCTTAATCTTCATGTCTAACTCCAAAGCCAAAGCATTTGTCTTATCTTTGCTATCATGTATCTTCCCTTGCAACCCCTAAATTATAGCCATGTTGATGGCCCCTTCATTATGAACCCATTGAAAATAAGATGAGAACCTCTTCATCATATCAATAGCTTGTGTCAAGATCTCTATGGGATGCAAAGTAGAAGATAAAGCCACCTGCTCTAACTTTGACTCCATGACATCACACTTTACCTCTCCAAGAAAGGACTATTGTCCACTAGACTACATGCCACTTGCATTCAAGCAAAGTTTCCCTATCTTCATCATCTTCTTAACATGCATACTATCTCCCTTAGACTTAACCATTTCCACTTTACATTCCTTCAAAGAAGCCACAACCTTATTTGAAGATGATCCATTAGCCACTTTTTTTACATAATCATCATCATAGATGAGTTGCACACAATCTATGTAAATAGCCATTTTTTCTCATCTCCCCACAACAAGACCTCAATATCATCATGCATAACCAATTCTAGTTGATCCTTGCCTTTTGGTTAAGAAACCTATGTTGTAAGATCAACTTGTATATTCTTATAATTGGCTTTCAAAAGGTAATCCATGGTGAACTTAAGGTGAAGTACACATACATAATCATAAAGGGCTACCAATACATATATTGCTCTCAATTTCTAAAACAACTTGCAAGCATTAGCAACCCGAATCTCAACCATTAATAAGTCTGACTCAATTTGGCGTTTGAACATTCTGAGCAAATCACACAATGCCATACTTATCCCTACCAATACTATTTGTTTTGGTGAAGAGCATAAATCTCTCCATAAACCATCTCAAATAATTTTTTTGTTTGAATCCAGCTGCTTCAAAACATATATATTTCTCAATCCACAATAGTCTCTAGATGCAACTTGCATTTGATCCCATGAGCATTTCCATATTGTAGGGGTTCTCATTCAAAGGTGACCAAAATACATGGGCTATTATTTCAACCATGAGCTCCACATTTCCTACTATTTTACCATCACATTTCCTCATAATATCAAGCTACACTTAAGCATGTATATTCAATGCCCATTGATCCCATGGTAGAGTGGTGCAATCAAACAATTGCACTTGCAATACCCATGCTCGAGTTGTGGGCTCATTGACATCAAGAGAAAACTAAGAATAAGAGAAGGATATTACCAAATCTGATGCAGTCGAGCTTTTAGGAGTCAATTCCTCCTCTCACGAGTGACTTGGCTAATCCTCTCCAAGGATTTCAACAGCATCATCATCCTCACACCTCAATCTAGCTTTGTTTGGAAAAAATAAACTTCTTGGAAAATATCCTATGAGTGTGTGTCATGGTGGATATTGAGATGGGGTGTATCTTCAACTACAATGGGGAAGGAGAGATATAAGAGAAAGAAGAGTCCATATTTTCTTTTTTGTGAAGGTCCAATTGACAATGATGAGCACTGGTGTAACAAGTCATATGTTCATGATTTAAACTTGACTCTTGCCACATGCAAATATTATCACTAAAAATATCCCTCCAATTAGGCATAATATGATTCCCATAAGAATACTAAGGTTGTACAAGTCTTTTTACTCTGAAACCATTAACAATAGGTTTTAAAACATTACCCTTCAGATCTCCCAAGAGAAATGTATCTTGTTCCGAATCTTTAAAAATCTTAAATGGGCATGTGTACCTCAAGTTCAAGTTTTCAAGAAATTTCCCCAATCAAAAATTATAAACCACAACATCAAAACTTTCTTCTTTACATGTCTATTCACCCAGGTTTATTACGAGAATGAGTTACACTTGAAATATAAGTTTTAAGAACTCTATCTTCTTCAAGCTTCAATGATTTTTCTAGTCGGTGTTGCATAGACTTTTCAAGGTCCAACTTGTGTTCTACTACAATCCTTAAACTAGGTAACACAAACTCCTTTAGAACAACAATGTTAGTTCCATATACCAACTTGAAGGGTGTTAAACCCATAAGTACCTTGAAAGTTATTCTAAATAACCATAGTGTGGAGTCAAGCTTCATATCCTAGTCTTTCATGTTATCATCCACAATCCTTTTCAAAATCCTAAGTAAAACCTTGTTAGAACTCTCTACTTGATCATTGGCTTGTGGCTCATATGGGGTTGACTTTTTGTGCAAGATCATATGCTTAGAGGTTAATTCTAAAATGACTTTATTTAGGAAGTGCTTGCCCCTATCACTAACAAGCTCAATTAGACACCCACATTCAATCATAATATTAGAATACATAAACTTGCCCATACTCCCTACTATATTATCTTTTAGAGCATGTGCCTCCATCCATAGCATAGTAATCCATGCAAATCAAGATGTATTTATAGCATATCCTTTGAGCATGAAGTTTAATAGTTCTAACAAAGTATACTCCCCGCTTTGGAATGGTTTTAATGGTAAAGTAGGATGGTATTGCATTCTATCTCTATCCAATGGTGACTGTCCCTCCTCTTTGTATCCCAACTCTTTGGAAGAGTGCAAAGCAAGAACATAGCCTTAAATTCTTCATCAATCAAGAACTTCAAGGCAACCAGCTGGCTGAAAATGGAGTTAAACTCACTCAAGTGAGTAGACATTGGTGTACCCTCTTTCATATGCAAATCCATAATATTTTTCAGCTAATACACTTTGCTTTACATCGCTCTTATGTGCATACAGTTCTTCCAATCGAGTCCAAATAGCATATGCAGAATCCAAACCTTCAATGTTAAACAGTAAGGCATCAAAAATCAATAGTTCGATGGTTGAGCATGCAAGATCATCTAACTCATCCCAATCGTCTTGTTCCATGTCTGCGGGCTTTGCCCCTTTGGCTTTGATCGGCTTTTCCTGCTTCTTTTGCAACAAGATATTGTAGCACTGTCTTTGCCAAACTACAAAGTTATGTGCTCAAAGATTCTTTATGTGCATGAGATTATTGCTGTCACTATTGCCAGCCATGATTTTCAACCCAAATGTGACAAAAAAATTCAGCAAAATGTAGGCCTGAACTGTCACACGAGTGACCAAGGTACAAACAAGTACCAACCAGCAATAAATGACCATGTAGAAGCAGAGATTTCATATATATAATTAAATTTTTAGAAGCACCAAACCATGTGCTGTAGCATTCCACATCTGATTACAGCTGTTCCAAGGGCATATACATCACATTACATGAGAAATCCCAAATTTTAGCTGCAATTTCTATTGTACATACACCCACAGGCATAAAATTTGACACACATAGTCAAAAGCCCCAAAATTTTTGTGCTCAAAGCATCGACCACACATCTGCATTTTCTCTGTCATGCATAGATCATGTCAATTTTGCCAAAATAAGGCAATTTCAGCAAAACCCCAAATTTTATCCAAGTGTTGGATGTCCAAATTACATGTAATTAAACTTGAATGTACATAAAATGACCAAATGGCACACAAATTTTGCCCAAACTGCAAAAGCCCCAAATTGCACGAGGCCAATGTGCATCAATGTGTCGAGAAATTGGGTAAATTTCAACCCAATTTTCCATGTACATGAAGAGCCCCAAATGTCAGACAAAATATCACAAATTCTTGCAGTTCCTGAGACAAATTGTTTTGTCCTACATCACAATCCCCAAATCCGGGAAAAGCCCCAAATTTTCGGGCCAAGATTGCAAAATTTCGGTGAAATTGACTCATCCAATAAAAAATCTCACTTGCATTTGAGAATCCCAAAAAAAATTTCTGAGGCCTGTGCATTTAATTTCTGCAATTTTTGGTCTAGAGAACACTACAATGTGTGTCAGGCACCAAATTTGGGAAAACCCCCAAATTTCAAGACACGGATTTGCACTCTGTGCTTGTAGGTGAACACCCAATAAAGGGAAGGGGGCAAAGGAGTTTCAAGAAAAAAATAAAAAATTAAATGTGTCGAGGTATATTGATGCGCTCGACCATGACGCGTTCATCTTCAGTGTCATGCAACTCGCCTCCAATCCCAACCAATCACATACCTTGTCACCTGTCACAGGGACCGTTTGGCGTCACGTTCAGGTCGCCTCATCACCTGTCACTTAGCACAACCTCGTCACCCTTCACGCAGCTCGTCTATTCATCTACTCGCCACACATCACCTACTCCTCAACAGTCCACAAGATTGTTGCACGAGACTGTTACGCATGTTGGTCTACCCCTCAATAGCTTGCGTGAGCCATTGGCTCTGATACCAGTTTGTAGAGATTGGGAGGCACAAAGATTAAGACAGTCAGTGTTCATTACGTGTAGCGAGACAGAGAGTGAGAGAGAGCAAAGTAGAGAGTGTGCACAATTAGTGGGTACAATGATAAGTGTACCTCTTTAGGTTTTTTTAGATAGATATATATGTGTAAGTACAAGTGCTAAGGGTGTGTTCACACCCGAGCACATTAAAAGGCACAAGGGCCTTTATTCCCAACAAAAACAACTCTTGGACCAGTGCAGTCTATAAAAGTATGTAGAGCAGGTCAGGCAAGCTATCGGTTACAGCAAGTGTGTAGAATTTTTTAGGAGCTTTGATGTTGAAAGAAACTATGGCATGGTGATAGTAAGAAGAGGAGAAGAAGCTCGTCAAGTAGAGGTGGAGTTGAGCCCTGAGATGGTGGAGAAGGCCCTGGGTTTACTAGCTAGCAACAGGACTGAGAAACACCCAAGGAGGGATGCGTATAATATGCTGGGGGTGAGCCATCACCAATCCAAGAACAAGAGGGAGACAAAGTCCACAAGGAATAGCAAGACAGCATGGAGAGAGTTATTAATAAAAAGGAGAATGACCAACCATCTCAATAGCAAGAGAGCAAGAGGACAATCCGTGAGCAGCAAGGCTCAAAATTTGTCAAGCCAAGTGGAAAGGAATGATCACACTCTCAAAATCCCCATAAGAAGAACTCGATCCACCTCCAAAGAAAATAGAGAGCTGCAACGGGTGGAGGAGGAATCAAAGAGATTAGAAGAAGAGCACAAGCAAATGCTAGAAGAGGAGGAAGAACGACTAAGGCAAAAGGGAGGAGGAGATTACTCTAATGAAGATGGAATCAAAGATTTAGCCTATAAGCTTGCACATCACTGCAACATGGACTCCATGCCATGACACCTAAGCCTGACACTAGCTTAGGAGTGAAGGAGTAATGTGCTCCCCTAATCTCAACTAGCTGAATCTCACAAGAACTCTCCTTGCTAGGGGTTTGGAGAGCCAAAATAGCAAATGCAGCCACCTCAACATGAGCCGTTAGAGCTGGTCCACGAAGAAGAGTGTAACTCTAAATTGGATCAACGAAAGAATGAATGAGTGCAGAAACCAAGCCCCCTCCATGGCCACAACAAGCACAGTCAGAAGAGAAAAGGGCTCCATGCTAAGCCATGCATTCCTTGGTACATCTCTTAGGCCTCCTCAAAATGTAACTATTGTAGAGCATCAGGATGATGTCTAGCCTGCACCCTCCCAATGCATCTCCAAAACAAAAAAAGAAAAAAGAGAAAGAAAAAGAAAAGAGAAAACAAATAGAGACCTACTCAAAGAAAAATGATACGAATAATGAGATTTTCCATGTATATCAAAGTGCCACAAACATTGCACCTAGGGGTCCTCAGGTTAGGCGTGTCTAGTGGCCTTGGTTAATTGCCTAACCCCCTAGCCCTTTATGTCCCCCCACTTCACACTTAGGACACATCAAGGGCAAGACACACCTGGGGAGCTTGTGCTCACCTACGGTTAGATTTATCTCCCTAAGTGACACCCACAGCACCTCCCCTGTACACAAACTAGGTCCTCAAGTGTGGGACAACACCACCGACTTCCTTGAGGTTTGGTGACCTAATTCCTAGTTTCACTAGCACGGAAACCATGCAACACTGCACAATGAGGTAAACACACCCCTAGATAGTGTAATTCCTTTTTCTTTTTTCAAGTAGACTCAATAATGGCAATCCACCACGGACATTGAAGGCCCCCACTACCTGATCAAATCTAATATCGGTGTCAATGAGCTCAATAATCCTACATCGTGTTGACAAAAGCACAAATAATGTCTCAAGAAGTCTTCAAGTGTACTTCTCCTCAACATCGACAATTTTTTCCATCCCCATTGAACCCTCGCTTTATCCACACATTTCTACGAGGAACCCAACCACTAACTATGTACTATCTAAGTATGCACTCACATAATATATGCACCACAATCTATACACAATTTGGGTTCTCAAGTGCAAGAAAATACTCTTAGCTTACTTAGATATTCGACTTGTCTCCCAAACTAATCAAACTATGTCTTGTGCATGATAAGAAGACTAGCACTAACCCCTAAGAAGAGACTATGTGAGAGGTTTTCAATTGCAGGTATTGAAGACTCTAAAGAAAGTATAGCCAACTCTTCATCAACACTCAATTTTGAACTCTTGTCCTTTATCATCATGCAAGCCCACCAAAGAATCGCCACACATAGAATCCCCAAAAACCAACACCTGTGCCAGCCATGGGCAATTCCCAACTCCAACAACCCTATCACCAGCCAACCAAGCCAACAATGTGCCCCCAATGACCTTCATCTGCACCACCACCAAAATTCCTCCAAGGCAAACCATAGCAGTCCCTTCCACCCACATCTTCAATGCATGCCAATGCTTACTACCTACGATGGTGAGTGACATGGGACTTGCACTTGACTAGGAGGGGGTAATGTTAACCCTCAAATGAACAAGGTGAAAATTTTGGAAAATCTAAAGCAGAAGACAAGGCTTTGGCAAAAGTGAAACGGAAGACGAAGGTGCGCCATGAAAAATATGGAAACACAAGAAGCGCAGAAAAGTCCTAAATCAAGGAGAATGGCACACAAGAAAAAGAGCAAGTCAATACTCTTGTAAAAAAGCGCAAGGCACATCATGATTTATTTTAAGAGCGCTAGGCTCTCACCCATGCAAATTGTAAAGGTAAATGGGCGGTAGGAAGGAAGCTAGGAGGACAATAGGAAAAAGAGCCTAGGCCACGACTGCCCATGTAAAAAAGGGGATAAGAGGATGACCATCCAAAAGGGATTTAGGGTTTTGTATATAAAGTTGAAAAGTGAATGAGAAGCTCATTCTTGTGTGTGGCCAAAAGGAGCTCTCTTCTTCTTCTTCTTCTTCTTCTTCTTCTTCTTCTTCTTCTTCTTCTTCTTACTTGTTTGAGCTTATGCTTGAGAGAGGGAGTGTGGGAGTGTGAGGGAGTAAGTGTGTGAGATTGAGTGACCATAGTGGAGAAGCTCTCCATCTTTTCCTCTCTTATTCTCTTCTCTTGCTCGCGGCAATGGATCTTGGAGCTTGAGGATGCTTGAAGCTTGTACTTGGATCGTGGAGCTACTGGAGTGCTCAAGAGACGAGGCAACTCGATTGGGCATAGAGGTAAGCTCACTACACTCGTAGAGAGAGATAGCGCATTGGCTATGTGAGAGGTAGCCATTAGTGCTCGGCTTGAAATGCTTGAACCATAAGCGGTCCGTGGGTCTTGGTGTATGAGCTTGAGCTTTGCCTCTATGGTGATCAAGGCTACTGATGAGTAGTGATCAAGGTGTTGGCAAACTCGAGTGTGGCACTCTAAGGGCCCTAGTCTATCCAAGATTAAAAGGGAGTTTGAGAGTGGGCTCTAAGAGTGAAGCCATTATGGTTCAAATCTAGGTGAGATAGCCAATGGATGCATGCGATTCTAGTCGAATGATAGTATCAAATGCTGAAGGTGATCAGAATCAAATGATGGTGATGCAAATTGAGTTGTGACAATGTTTTGAAGACAAGTTTGCCACAACTAAACGAACCCCCATAAAACTGGATGTTGAGGGTGATCAAGAGAGAGACGTGTGTGGTGATTTGAGGAAAAATTGCTAGTGATGGTGATCCTAGGATAAGTATTTTGACGACCCAAAACTCGAGAGATGGTATTGATTTGGTTTACCATATGGCGATTAGAGAAAAGTGATCTGATCCACAATATTGCATATTAATCCCCAACGAGGAAAATTCAATTTGTTATAAGATCTGAGATACATGCTCGACCTTCCTATATACTTAAAATATATATGGTGAATATTATGCTCATGTAGAGAGAGAATAGGTGAGAGAAAAGAAAGATGTAGAGAGAGAGAGAGAGATTGAGAGATTGACAATACACTAGGGACTGGAAGATGGGCCAGTCTCCCCCCCCCCCCCCCCCGCCCCTTGTGGAGTTATATTATTGACAAGGAGCAAGCTTCTCCATTACACATAAACCAGTTCTTAACTTGTAGATCTTGGGAACAAGATCATGGTTTCTTGCACGGTATACAACTGGCTAACACTTGCTTAACTTGGAAGTTGGCACCTTTTGATCCTTCTTGAGTCTCTCATCCTCTCATACACAATATGTGTAGGGCTCTCCTATTGGAGCTTGATTTTAGCAGAGCTTCCGCAGCACTTCCACCTTCTCTTCTGGAATCTCCTCTTGGAACTTGATTTCAACAAAGCTTCCGCAGCACTTGCTCCTTCTCTTCTCCTCTTGGATGCATGCAAAGTGATGCTTTCTTCACCCCTCCCACACCCAAGGAGAGCCTCCTCTTTTATAGGCTTCAAGAGCTTCTCTTCTTGGAGAGAGACTTGAGTGCCAAGATTGGAAAGGTTGATCTTCATGCAAGATGTGGCTGTTCCAGGACCTACTCTATAGCACCAATTTTGAAATATTTCTCTGTGCATTGCTCGGATGGAAAAACGTCCAATATAAAAGTTGTAGATCTCACAGCTTTCAATGACCATGCGGGCCATTTTTAGAGATCGACTTTCTATCGCGAGATATTTTAAAAATGGATTCACCATGTCTATTTTAAGAAAAGTAGCTTTTTAAACTCTATTCTTAACTTATGGTCCATGCAACCACCTTGAGCCATAGATAAGGAGAGTTCATTAGATTACCTTGGGCCTCAAGCTTGTGTCATTTTAGACCTTAGAAAGGGAAAATCACTTCTCTCCTTACTTCCAGAGGATCACATCTCTCATCTTTCTTAGTGAGAGAATTACCTCTCTCATTTTTCTTAGTGAAAGAATTACTTCTCTCCTTAATTCATTAAGAGAGAAAATAGCTTAAACCTTGACTTGTAAAGGAGAGGATGACCCCAAATGAATGTAATGCTCATTACACACAAGTAAACGTTTCCAGGCGTCCCTGGATGCACACATAAATACATATACACAATGATAATGCACTTCCTCTCCTTAGAACTCAATCCATCTTCGTTTATATGTAACTCATTGATTCTTGTGTACACTCTTACACTTGGCAGACACTTCCCCCTTTATAACTTGTACTATCTATACCAAATATCCTTGTCACAATGCTCTGATCATCCCATTAAGTGATGCATTAGGAATACTGATCTCTAAATGGTCTCATGGCCATGTTAGATCATTATCAACACTTAAAGAAAAGTGAGTCATTAGTTTATTGACATAAATTTACTAAATAGAGAATGCGTAATAAGCAATCAATTTAGTGACACGATTAGAGCCCACTTGCTATGGTTACAATTTGGGACATGATGATGGCTTTTGATTCTCATGGCAATTGAAAGATAGCAATTAAGCTAGTCATGGCGATTGATTCTTTGGGTGATTTGCAGCATGACGCTACTGGGATTATCGTGGTGGTTTTCACTTAGATCATGGCATTCAATTCACCAAGCGATGATGCCATTTGATTCTCCAGGCAATCGAAAGAGACAATAGTTGTGATTAACAAGGTGCTCAATCAAGATGATTTGGAGGAGACAATGATGCATTCAACAAGGTGATTGATCCTCCAAGAAATTTGGGACATGGCAACGATGAAACTATCATAGCGAGGGGCAATCAAGGCAATTTGGACATGGCAATTTATAATGGAACAAATTTGGGACATGGCGATGGTGAAAGTATCATGGCGATGGTGGGCAATCAAGGCAACTTGGATATGCCTATTGGTAATTGGAGCATGGTGATTGTGATTGAATCGTGATATGGAATTCAAGTATTCAACACAGTGTGTGATTCTACTTGGATTATGGCATCCAATCTAGCATGTCATTGCTAAGTTGCTTTTTTGGTGTTCAATTCTTAGGGCTAAGCCTTAAGAATTTCTTTTTTCAATATTGAACAAGGCGTCACTTTTTCCAATGTGAAATGCTTCATTTTTGCACAACATTCATTCACTCGAGCCATATATTTATACTACATTGGGGATGATGTTTGGGCCTTCTTGAACTAACGCAATGTTCAAGTAGTAGTTTGTTACAATTATTGTTACAACTGTGGTTTAGCTATCTCTTGGATAGTCTAGTTGGCCATTAACTTCCATGTGAGCTACCCTCTTATCCAAGAAAGGGCCTTAGAACATCCCTTCACACCTCCTTCCCTCACCCCCCCAACCACATGGTATGATATTGCTCTTCTTTGCTAGTTCAGTTATTGTGGTTCCTCTCTTTCCATATCCTGCATTACATCATTGTAAGTATTTGAAAAGAATTCATTGATTCATGTTGTGTGTGCTATTGTTTTCAAATTTTTTCCTATTTATATTGCTTCATAAGTCTTTTTTCTTATTCTATTTGTTATTATATATGGTCCTACCATTTATATTCTAGTGATTCATTCAAGCATTCCTTTCTATTTAGGTAGTAGATTGATATTGTATCTCCATTTTTATATTCTTTATTTATCCTATTTTCATGTAACGTACCCATCTATCGGCTGTCCAGGCACGTTTTTAGCGGTCCATCAAGAGACGACCATCAAGAGACGAATCTAAGTGAAGCCGCACAGCACTCCCAAGGAATGTTACAAGGTTTGTCACCTAGGGTTTCTTGGGTCCACCTCACAACGGAATAATCATGGCCGAACCCACTGGGATCGTCGACCTGAAATTTGGGTTCCTAGTGGTCAAGGTCTCCTAACAACATTCTAGCGTCAGGTCCTGGACATCCCACTTTATGCAAAGATATCCAAGCCCAAGCAGATCCATGCCACACTTGGTTCAAAGAGAATGGGAAATGAGAGGGATGAGCCGGTCAACCTCTCTACTCATAGGGCATAGTCCCATTCTGGTCCCCTAAAATGGCATGAATTGGGGTTCTAACCTAATAATTGCTAAGGTCAGATCAGTAAAACCTTGTGAGAAGCCTTCCAGTTCTCTAGGACCACCCTGCCATAGGACAGACCCGTCAGGGGTTCCGTCCACCCACTTCCCTCAATAGGTGTTCTTTAGTTATTTAATTAGGTCCTACCACATTTATGTGTGACATTTAAAATTAGCTTCCTTAATTAAACCTTTTAGGGAATAGGGTTTGTTTACGTAATTTATAGCACAAACACAAAAACAAAGCAAGCAGTCCTTTTCGACAAATAAGTTCATTAACTTATCTTCAAGTTAATCTTTGTCTCCTGCCTATATAGGAGAAATTATATGTCCCTTCTGCCCTGCAAAATTACCCGGTCCAAATCACATGGCACCACAATTTCCGTCCTTTATCTAGAATAGGATCTTCCAACACCACATACGTTGGGGCCACGGAGGTCCTCTACTCCATTCTGGACTTGGCAAGGGATGTCCAGAGCTCCACCTAACCCACAAGCTGCCTGGGAGTGAAACACCATTTCGGTGGTTGGCCTTTTCACCACTCGACCTTAGGCTCATGAATCAAGCAGTGCCCTTCTCCGGTTCGCGATGCAATCTTGGAGATGATCCCTCTGTGCAAAGAACATTTCCTTAATTAAATCATTTAGGAATCGATCACAGTCAAGGTAGTCAATCCTAATATATTTTTTAAAGAAAACATTCCTTTATCCCCATGGCAATTTGTCATCACAGACCCTTACCATGAATTTACCACCATCAATCACAAGCACTTGGAATAATCATTAAATGACAATCCAACGATTCGATGAATGTAAAAGAATTTTGGATGTTATTTGATCAACCAACAAAACCAATTGTATTTTTCCAAACAATGCAAGAATAGATGCGATAACATTTCCACCCGCATATTCACTCTCCCCCTTGGGATCTAAGAGCGATGCTATGAAAAATGTAAATTATATTGATCACTTACATTGATCGACAAACCAACATTCCTCCTGACAAGTATAAAAGTATCGGTCTTTCCTTTGACTTAGGGTTTCCTAATCCTTGAGCTCTCTACTTGCCTTTGAGGCCTAAAGTTGTTATTTGTACCTAGCCTAAACACGAGTTGGCTTGATGAGAATAGTAGTTATCGAACGGATCTCAAAGCATCTTAGTTTTAATCCTTGTGACCATTGCCTTATACTAACTACACACATCATCAAGATCCCAATCTATCAAACATGAGTTATCAATTCATGTTGTTGGCAAGAGCTTTGGGCAAAGGCCTAGAGTTTCTAAGATGAATTTCTTTTAGACTAGGTTGCCTACCATGCAATCCATCAAGCGTGCAAGCTGCAACATATACCTTCAACGTGGCAAAAACATAACCACTAATTTGCAAGAAGAGGGAGTCGACAACCTTATATGCTTTTTATGCTACGTATGAATTTGTCGCATACATCTAGATGCGATTAACTTCTCTTGATACGTGCATTTCGAAAACTCCATCTTTCGAATATTTGAGATTAACTTTATCCTTTTCAATGACCTATTCTCATGCAGCATAGTACGGGCCTGATGTGTCTCATGCAGAAATCAAAGCAAGCATCTATCAATTTGAAAATGTATTACTTATGTCCGGTACTGTAGATGGATTGACAGTGATGCCCTCACCCGAAGCTTCATTGCTGGTTGCGGGATTGCCATCTACACGTGACATTCTCTGCTTAGAGCCATTCTCGATCTTTCTTTCTTTTTGGGGCAACTCCCGCAAGAATTTTAATAGCCTCTGAAACGTGAGAAGGATCGAAGCTTGCACACGAGCTATGGCGGGAGAGCAAGAGCAAGAAAGAAAGAGACAAGAAATGGGAACTCCAACAGTCACAATGTGTGACCGGGCCTTCCTTTATTCAAACTGACACTAAAAGAATAAAGAATAAAGTGACGTGACGGGCGCCCGCCACCTGCAGTGTGCAGTGGCGGGTATTGTCAGTGTAGTAATACACGGGGCGGCACGGCGGAGGCGCCTTTACCCCCAACAACCTCCCACTTAAAGGCGAATCTGCCCTAGTGAGAGAGAAAAGAAAAAGAAAAGACAATACAAATGTACATAGGTACAAGGGATGAGGAAAGGCGGCATCTCATCTAACGCCCATCAACCTCCTGAGAAAGGCAAAGCGCTCAGTAGTGAGGCTCTTCGTGAGCAGATCTGTAGGATTCTCATCAGTGGAGATCTTGACAAGGTCAACAGACCTGTCCTCCATGACACCACGTATGAAGTGATACCTCACCTCAATGTGTTTCGTCTTCGCATGGAAGACCGGATTCTTAGCCAAGTGAATGGCACTCATAGAATCCGAATGCAGTGTAGGTGTAGCATCAATCCCAAGGTCAGCAACTAGACGGCCAAACCATATGGCCTCCTTGCAAGCCTCAGTGGCTGCAACATACTCGGCCTCAGTGGTAGACAAAGCCGTACACTTCTGAACCCTGGACATCCAAGAGACAACCCCTCCAGCATAGGTGAATACGTAGCCAGAAGTGGACTTCCTACTATCTGCATGTCCTGCATAATCGAAGTCAGTGTACCCCACGACCCCTGTATCCTGGCTGCCATAGCAAATACACATATCTGCTGTGCCCTTCAAGTACCTCATGATACCCTTCACGGCATCCCAATGTCGGCTGCCAGGTGTAGCCATATAGCGTGCCACAACACCAACTGCATGCGCAATATCTGGACGAGTGGCTATCATGGCATACATCAAACTGCCCACGGCTGAAGCATAAGGGATCTTGGCTATCTTGGCCCTCTGCTCATCTGTCTGCGGACAATCGGCCTGTGATACCTTCACATAAGAAGGTAATGGACAGCCAATATGGTGCGCAGATCGGACGCAGGTAGCTCACGTAGTGAATTCCCAAAGGTCCCCAAGAACAAAGCACTCTACTTTTTAGCACAAAAACCAATGTAAAAACAAGCACGACATGAGACAAGAGACAAATTGGGTTGAATCTCCCCCATGCCTTGTGTGAGCGCTTCACAAAGCATGTATTTAATATATATTTCCAATCTTTTTGCTCAAAAATAGCCCAATTACAAAAATATGACAAGCTTTTAGCTTTTGAGTTTGCTTTCTACCAAAAATAGGAAAATAAAGCTAATGGACGGCGCCCAAAGAGTCTGGCACGCCCAATCTCAATGTCCAAATAAAAATAACATATCCAGGCGCATAAGCGCATACAAAATAATAATAAATAATCGATGTCTCTATAGACATAATCAAAATATAGGCGTGGCGCCTATCAAAATATAGTCCAAAGATCGAAAACCCGCTAGACTCCAATGCTTTCCTCCGCCACTGCTGCTATCTCTACACATCAACTGAAGCATTCACAATCGTTAGTAAAATAACACAATTAAACCGACAAAAGTGAATACCTAGCAGTCTTCAGCTACATAAATAAATCAACTGGTTAGAAATAAATCCTAACCTTAATTTATTACGAGTGCGCACTCTAAACTCATAAACGTTTATTAATTTAATATGCAATTTTGCGGAATCACCCGCTATGGAATCACCCATGTACACACTAAATTAATGAAACGCCCGAAAAGGACAGGCGTCCCCATCAACTTCTCGCACAAAGAATCCTCTTTGCGTATGAGCCCCGGTCATCTAAGTTTACGGAATCCACCGTAAAACCTCACGGAATCCACCGTGGAATATGCCTCCTGGCATCATCTGGTGCGCAGATCGGACACAGGTAGCTCACGTAGTGAATTTCCAAAGGTCCCCAAGAACAAAGTACTCTACTTTTTAGCACAAAAACCAATGTAAAAACAAGCACGACATGAGACAAGAGACAAATTGGGTTGAATCTCCCCCATGCCTTGTGTGAGCGCTTCACAAAGCATGTATTTAATATATATTTCCAATCTTTTTGCTCAAAAATAGCCCAATTACAAAAATATGACAAGCTTTTAGCTTTTGAGTTTGCTTTCTACCAAAAATAGGAAAATAAAGCTAATGGACGGTGCCCAAAGAGTCTGGCACGCCCAATCTCAATGTCCAAATAAAAATAACATATCCAGGCGCATAAGCGCATACAAAATAATAATAAATAATCGATGTCTCTATAGACATAACAAAATATAGGCGTGGCGCCTATCAAAATATAGTCCAAAGATCGAAAACCCACTAGACTCCAATGCTTTTCTCCGCCACTGCTGCTATCTCTACACATCAACTGAAGCATTCACAATCGTTAGTAAAATAACACAATTAAACCGACAAAAGTGAATACCTAGCAGTCTTCAGCTACATAAATAAATCAACTGGTTAGAAATAAATCCTAACCTTAATTTATTACGAGTGCGCACTCTAAACTCATAAACGTTTATTAATTTAATATGCATTTTGCGGAATCACCCGCTATGGAATCACCCATGTACACACTAAATTAATGAAACGCCCGAAAAGGACAGGCGTCCCCATCAACTTCTCGCACAAAGAATCCTCTTTGCGTATGAGCCCCGGTCATCTAAGTTTACGGAATCCACCGTAAAACCTCACGGAATCCACCGTGGAATATGCCTCCTGGCATCATACCCCCGAGTGTGACGCTGCATATCTGGTCCCACGGGTCCGCACTCGAATCCCGCACAAGAAACATGGCCCGCGGCCTCCCAGCACCGCGTCGCGTCTTGAAAACGCAGCAGAAGCCAACTCGCAAGACAAGTCAAGAAAACACGCCTTCGCGTCACAGCATGACCCCGTCGCGTCGCGTCGCGTTTCGGGCCATCACGCCCCATGATATCCCTCCCGCGTCGCGGTTTGCTCACAACACGCGTAACGCGTTTTTCTAACTCGCACAAGGGAAACTTGGCGCTTGGAGACGCCGGATCGCGCCACGGAAGAGTTCCGGGCTCACAAGGATCCACAATCAACCATCTTGGAACACGGCGCCACGGGGGCGACACGGTTCATATCCCACCTTTCCTCATAAGAAGTCATGGCGACTCGAACTCGGAACAGGGGGCTCGGCTGCCTCGCTCAAATTGAGAACCCTGCGTGCCGGGAGGCTAAAACGATGGTTGCTCCATGAGGCACGGCCTACATGGAGGAGGGGGGGAGACATGGGTTGCCCAAGCCTCACACTCCCTTCCCGGGTATGATGCCAGGAGGCATATTCCACGGTGGATTCCGTGAGGTTTTACGGTGGATTCCGTAAACTTAGATGACCGGGGCTCATACGCAAAGAGGATTCTTTGTGCGAGAAGTTGATGGGGACGCCTGTCCTTTTCGGGCGTTTCATTAATTTAGTGTGTACATGGGTGATTCCATAGCGGGTGATTCCGCAAAATGCATATTAAATTAATAAATGTTTATGAGTTTAGAGTGCGCACTCGTAATAAATTAAGGTTAGGATTTATTTCTAATCAGTTGATTTATTTATGTAGCTGAAGACTGCTAGGTATTCACTTTTGTCGGTTTAATTGTGTTATTTTACTAACGATTGTGAATGCTTCAGTTGATGTGTAGAGATAGCAGCAGTGGCGGAGGAAAGCATTGGAGTCTATGTGAATGCTTCAGTTGATGTGTAGAGATAGCAGCAGTGGCGGAGGAAAGCATTGGAGTCTAGCGGGTTTTCGATCTTTGGACTATATTTTGATAGGCGCCACGCCTATATTTTGATTATGTCTATAGAGACATCGATTATTTATTATTATTTTGTATGCGCTTATGCGCCTGGATATGTTATTTTTATTTGGACATTGAGATTGGGCGTGCCAGACTCTTTGGGCACCGTCCATTAGCTTTATTTTCCTATTTTTGGTAGAAAGCAAACTCAAAAGCTAAAAGCTTGTCATATTTTTGTAATTGGGCTATTTTTGAGCAAAACGATTGGAAATATATATTAAATACATGCTTTGTGAAGCGCTCACACAAGGCATGGGGGAGATTCAACCCAATTTGTCTCTTGTCTCATGTCGTGCTTGTTTTTACATTGGTTTTTGTGCTAAAAAGTAGTGTGCTTTGTTCTTGGGGACCTTTGGGAATTCACTACGTGAGCTACCTGCGTCCGATCTGCGCACCACAATAGGCTTTACGTCCTGCATGTGGAAGCGCTCAAGGACTTTATGAATGTACTCCCACTGTGAGAGACACAAAAGCCCCTGATGCCTATCGCGCTTAATGCGCATCCCAAGTATATGTGAGGCATGTCCCAAATCCTTCATCTCAAAGCTCTTCTTCAGCTGAGATTTAAGAGCATCTAGCTCATCATGAGCTTTCCCTGCTATCAGCATATCATCAACATAGAGTACCAAGATAAGCAAAGTGCCATCACGGGCTTTCTTCGTGTAAAGACACGGATCCATAGCACTCCTGCTATAGCCCTGTGACTGCATAAAGGCATCAAACTTATGATACCATTCCCTAGGTGCCTGCTTCAAGCCATACAAGCTCTTCTTCAACTTGCACACTAGGTGCTCCCTGCCAGGTTCTGCAAAGCCCTTAGGCTGATCCATATAGATCTCATCATGCAAGTCCCCATGTAGAAAAGCCGTCTTGACATCCATCTGATATAGATCTAAGTCAAGCTATGCAACCAAAGCCAAGACTAAGCGCGCAAGGTGGTCATCTTAACCACAGGAGAGAAGACCTCATCAAAGTCCACACCATGTTCCTGCTTAAAACCCTTTGCTACCAATCTAGCCTTGTATGCCGGCTTGGGTTGTCTAGGGGTACTTTTCAGCTTGTACACCCACTTACATGGCAAAGCCTTCTTGCCCTTAGGCAAGGCAACCAAATCCCAAGTCTCATTCTTATGTAGGGAGTCTATCTCAGACTGCATAGCCCTCTCCCAGGAGTGATTGTCACCCCTGCACATAGCCTCATCATAAGTGAAAGGCTCTCCTGCATCTGTAACCAAAACATAATGCATAGAGGGCTGAAATCTGTCAAGTGGACGTCTGTCTCTAGCAGACCGTCTCACCGCAGGCTCTGTTGCCTGTCTAACTGCCTGTCCAACACCCTGGCCTTGTGGAGGAACTACTGCAGGCTGTACTACTGGCTGTGCTGGAGCTCTAGGCTCCTCCTGAAAGATCACTCTACAGATCTCAACCACCTTCTCAGGCTGCCTGTGCATCTTGTCTTCATGGAAGACGACATCATGGCTGCGTACTATTTTTCGCGCCTGCGGATCCAATAGGCAATAGCCCATCTCTCCTGACTCACCATAGCCAAGGAATATGCATTTAATGCTCTTTGGATCCAATTTACTCCTCTTGTCCTTGGGCACATGGCAGAATGCCTCACATCCAAAGACACGGAGATGCGCATAAGAGGGTGGCTTACCAGCCCAAACTTCCTCTACAACCTGGAAATCCAATCCACTGGAAGGCGATCGGTTTATGACATGCACTGCCGTACTAACTGCCTTAGCCCAAAAACTCTGGGGTAGGCCTGCATGGCTAAGCATAGAGCGCACACGCTCCTGAATAGTCATGTTCATGCGCTCAACCAAACCATTCTGGGGTGGGGTGTAAGGGGCGGTCAACTGACGCTTAATACCCCGATCATCACAAAACTGCTCAAAAGCACGTGAGACATATTCTCTCCCATTGTCAATCCTAAGGCATTTCAACCTATACCCAGTCTGGTTCTCAACAAGAGCAAGCCAACGCTGAAAGACTACCAAGACATCGGACTTTTGCTTTATGGGATAAGCCCACACTTTCCTAGAAAAATCATCAATGAAGGTAACAAAGTATTTCGCGCCACCCATAGACATGCAAGGCATAGGCCCACAAACATCGGAATGCACCAATGCCAAGGGCTCACTCATGCGTGGCCTACCCGATTTCTTATGCGTAGACCTATTCTGCTTACCATAAAGACAATGATCACACGAGTCAAAACGTGCATAGTCCAAACACGGAAGATACTGCAAACCAGATAACATTTTCATTCCCTTCAAAGACATATGCCCCAAACGGGCATGCCAAAGTGATACATGTGGGATAGAGCCCACTGCCAAAACATGGTCAACTGAGGACCCAGATACAACAAGAGGATAGAGGCTGCCAGCCTTGGCGCCTCTAGCAAGCACAAGTTTGCCACGAGTAATCTTCCAGGCAGAGTCCCCAAAACATACATGAAATCCTGCATCATCCAGCTGTCCTACAGACATAAGACTGCGCGTAAGCGCAGGTACATGACGTACATCCCTAAGCAAAAATGAACTGCCAGTGGAAAACTGCAACTGAATATCACCCATGCCAACAATGTCAAGAGAATTGTTGTCTCCAAGTCTGATTGAACCAGATATAGTGCGGTAAGAGTGGAACCACTCACGGTAAGGCGTCATATGGAAGGATGCTCCTGAATCCAATAACCAGCACTGTGCATACATACTAGATGTCTCAGTCAAGTGTGAAGCATCAGAAGAACTAGCTGCAAGTATAAACTCATCACCACCATCGGACTCCTCAGTCTGCGTGACATTAATTTCCTCAATCTTGACGCTGGACTTCGCAGGTACTATGCTGCGATCAGAGGACTTCTCCTGCACTTTATCTTTCCCCTTATCCTTGCACTTCTCATTGCGCAACTCATGACACTGTGGTCTAATATGGCCCTTTTTCCCACAATGATGACAAGTGACATTTGCATTGCGCCCACGCGACTTACTACTCGACTTGCCACGAGATTTAGACCGACCCTTCTGCGAGTCACGGCCTCGGCCATTACCACGGTCATACCCGTCATTCCTGCCTCTAACTGTCAAAGCATGACTACCACGAGAGGCATCCAAGTTTTTGCGATTCACCTCTTCCTGAAGAAGAGCACTCTCAACATCTGCCAATTTTAGAGTAGCACTAGAGGCACAAAGAGCAGTGCGGAATACATCCCATGACTCATTCAGAGTCCCAAGCAAGAAAAGAGGATTTACTTCCTCTCCAAAGGTGATATCCTGCGAAGTCAGGTTCTTCAGTATAGCATGGAACTGGCTCAAGTGAGCAGACATAGTCGCATTATCCTTCATGCGCAGATCCATAAGCTGCTTCAACTAGTACATCTGACTCGCCGGACTTTTCTTATCATAAAGATTCTTGATCTTATTCCATAGATCCCATGCACTCTGTGCTTCCTCAAATACATTATAATGTACCTGTTCAGTGAGAGACAATACAATCATGGACTTGCATAGCTCATCAAGTTCAAGCTAGTCGTCATTGTCCATAGTTTCAGGCTGCTCCCCACTCAACCAAAGTGGCTTAATCTGAGATTTCTGCACCAAGACCTGCCAAATTTGACTCTTCCAATAAGAGTAGTTGGTACCATCCAACTTTGTAATGTTAAAGATGGCACTATCATGAGAAGATGATGCCATTATGCAGGCTGGAAATGCCCAAACAGTCCAAAATTGCTTGCTGTTTTACTGCAGAAACTGCCCAAAAATGACCAAAACGGGGTCCAAAGGGCGAGCAAAGTGTGCCAAAAGTTGCTGCCCACTTAGTACTAGGTGCGGTACACCAAATCAGGATATTTCAGCATGAAAAGTACACCTCAGTCCACCAATAACTGCTTGTTGTAATAAATTGCAGGTATGCAGTCTAGAGAGCAAACTGTCCCAAAATAGGATCCAATGTCAAGCAAACAATGCTAGGTCCAAAGCCGGCATGAAACGGACATAAGCAAGGCCAATGACAGTGAAAAGAACATGAGCTCAACACCGAAGCATGTCAAAATAACATCTGCCAGTGAAAGGCACACCCCCAGACACTCTAGGCAAAGTGTTCCTGTAACTGCCAAAACCTGACACAAATAGGTGTCTACTCAAAGAGAAAGATCCAAATATGAGACTCAGCTCATAAGCATCCTGTGAACCAAGAGTACATCAATGCATATCCATAAACATCGGAGTATGATCCCAAAGTCTCAATGCATATGTAGCTGCTCAAGACATAAACTGCTCCAAATACATGTAAGTGCTCCAATAGCATGCAACTGTCAAAGGTCAAGCAAGCATGTAAAATGCTCCCACTGGCACAAAAGGCGTACAAAGTGAGCTAAGAAGCTCAAACAACCCAAGAGAAAGCACTAGTGATAAGTGACCCTGTCAATGCATCAAGCGCATCCAAGAGAGCATGACATACATGAAGCACCGGTCGTATTAACCATGAAGCAATACATAAGCCTAAATAAGCTCACGGTCAACTCAATGACATCCAAATAGCAACCAAGATCAGTGAAGCCGGGAATGCTCAAATACATCCAAATCCAAGCTCCAAATGTCGGTATGGCATACACGAACCAAATAGCATATGTCACAAACCAAAGCATGTAATGCAAAAGCCTAACTGTCAAGCAGAGACATGAGGCATAGGCGGTCCACGAGCATGCCAAGGCGGTCCAAATGCCAGTGAAGATGGAGCTAATGCGAAGCTCAAAAGCATCCCATAATCTCATACATATGCTCCAAGTCGTCCCCAAATGTCAGAGACATCATGCCAAAGCTCAAAGCATACATCTGGTATCGGTAGGTAAGTGCCAAAGCATGTAAAGTACCTTCAGCCCACTGTTATTCCAGCATGTATTTACTGTTCTAAACAGTAGATTTCAGCCCCGAATTCAAGCCAAAATCATGGTCAAACCAAATGCATACATCCCCAATACATCCCGGTAGGAAGTAGACCGCATACGGGCATCAAATAGCTCCAATGGAATGAGGCATAAGCAACAAATGTTAGTGTCAGGGGTGCTGCCCTGTTTCCAGCACTGTTATGTAGTGAATGACAATTTCAAAACTGAGAATGATCAGCTCCCAACCTCAATGTCAAGCCAAAGCATCAAAATGACATCCAAAAATGGCTCAAATGCCCTCCAAATAGGCCAATGATGAGTGCTTCATGAGCAACAAAGCATTCAGCTGTAAAACGTGGAGGTCAAAGTCTGAAAATGGGTGCCATATTTAGCGTGTTGAGGCCTAGAGTGCTGCTTTAATCACGTGGTTGAATGTTGAGCGTGGGGGGGACTCAATGATGGCCCAAGGTAGGCACATACCAAGCCATGAAGGCCCAATGCAAAGGGGAGGGAAGATATGAGCTATGGAGCTCAAGAAGAGTGGCTGCCCTTTGTTCCTGCCCTGTTTCAAACTGAGAATACACTCAAATGCCTGCAAATGCTGAAGCAATACCTCAAGGGCAAGGCCCTGATGAAGCTCAAGAAGGCCGGGATGGAGCTCGAGAAGTCGGGGAGAGTCGGGAGCTCGAGAGGTCAGCTATGGCTGCCGGGATGGAGACCCAATGCGTGAAGCGAGTCGATGCGAAGGTCGGGAAGCACCAAGTTGAGTTCGAGCAAGAGAATGCCAAGCTCTGATACCAGTTGAAAGGTGAGAAGGATCGAAGCTTGCACACGAGCTATGGCGGGAGAGCAAGAGCAAGAAAGAGAGAGACAAGAAATGGGAACTCCAACAGTCACAATGTGTGACCGCGCCTTCCTTTATTCAAACTGTCACTAAAAGAATAAAGAATAAAGTGACGTGACGGGCGCCCGCCACCTGCAGTGTGTAGTGGCGGGTACTGTCAGTGTAGTAATACACAGGGCGGCACGGCGGAGGCGCCTTTACCCCTAACAGCCTCTTGCTCGAATAGAGGGGCAATTGGGGGAAAATAAGCTCGCGGGGTAGGGAATAAGTTTGCGGGGAAAAGGAAAAGGAAGAATGCGTGTGGACACCCTCTAAGAAGGGGAAGAGAAGGAATCTTCTAGAAGATTCTCTCTCTCTCTCTCTCTCTCTCTCTCTCTCTCTCTCTCTCTCTCTCTCTCTCTCTCTCTCTCTCTCTCTCTCTCTCTCTCTCTCTCTCTCTCTCTCTCTCTCTCTCTCTCTCTCTCTCTCTCTCTCTCTCTCTCTCTCTCTCTCTCTCTCTCTCTCTCTCTCTCTCTCTCTCTCTCTCTGTGCCATGCCAAGGCACCCTCTTTTCTTGCGACGGGGGGAAGAAAGAAGTGATGATACATAGCCCTTCGGGGGGGGTTATAATGGGGGAGGTGGAGAAGAAGTGGAGTGGTGGTGTTGCTGCATGGTGGCAGGAAGTTCTGGGCCTCCCAGTTGGCTATAGACTGTCAATAGGGCTAGGAGGGGTGGTAGGCCACATGGCCTCCCCTTCATCAACATCATTGTCATCTTTGTCTTCACTTCTTCTTCCCGTCATCTTCCACTTCTTCCCCCCTCGCCACTTGTTCACCGTCGAGGGGGGGAGGATATAAATTTTTTTCAAATGATTTGTTTTAAAATTTATAGGGGGGGAGGGATTCCTATGCGAAGGGAGGGGGGTTTATTACAGGAACTGACGTTTATGTCTCTGCATCTGTCACCTTTTTTCCGGTAGGTAGCGTCATGGCACTCTCGTTTTTTAGCATGACCTTTGTGTCAAATTTCTTTCTCCTTTGCTTATGACTTTTCTTTCTGATTGAGACTACATCTAAGCTAATCGGCCTTGGCAATGATATGCCGGCCTGCTTCGTATGCGTGCGGATCATGACATGCAGGGGGATGGGTGTGTCCTCTCAATTAAATATCTCAACTCCAAACAAACCCAATGGTACTGATGGCTTGTTTGCCGCATTAGAGGTTGGTCTTCATCTAGGGCATTCGGCAAAGACGTGAGTGATTCCACACTCTGGGCATCTAAGATTGGCCTTTTCCTGATTAGCTTGCTCCCATTTGGGATAGCATGAGGAGATATGTCCTAGGTGTCCACAAGTCCAACACAAGATTGGTTCTTGGTTCTGTCCTCCAAAGCCTCTGCCTCTACCTCCACCTAATGCCATCACTGGTACAGGTCAGTAATCCATAAGGATTGCATTGCGCTCTTTGTCATACGATATATAGGGGTGCATGTAAGGCTCTTCGTCATTCAGCCCCTCCACATGGTGGATTGGAGCGTCGCTTGGTGGATGGGTTACGTAGGGTCCAAGTGGTCTAGGCATGCCTATGAGGTTTATCTCCATCTTAGAAATGGCCGGTTTGGCATCATTAGGTGCCAAGAGAGCCAAACTTTTGCTGCTTGTTTGCTAGGTAAGGGTATCCGTATGGATGCGAGTACATGAGTCTCCTTGATAGTTTGCAATGTATGACATTGTGACCGAACCTACCACAATTGACGCAAGGTCCTAGCACTCGGCTAGCAGGTGGTTTTTGCTACAATATACACATTGGACGTGAGGGCGTGTTGATCGTCTCATCATCTCTTGTAATTTGGCTAACTCTATCTTCATCTCTGTTAGCTCTTGACTTGTATCCATGCCCTTTCCTTTATCCAGAGTACTTAAGTCTGATCTTTCACTTGACTTTGAAACTCTCTCAAAGTTTCTAGTGTTAGTCTCCTCTTGGGTTGAGCTCTTGGAGCTTCTCTCTTTGAGCCGGTCATCCACTCTTATTGCCTCATCAAAGACCCTAGCTAGTGCATCTCGCAGCAAGCTTGAATTGCCTGCCAAGGCCTCATAAAGTTCCTCACTTCATATCACATTGATGAAGATTGTAAAGACTGCTCTTTCGGTAGGTCACTCACCAGTTGGGATCCTCTTGAAGAGATTACGTACGTTGGTGACATAGTCTCTGATATCCTCATTGTCTTTCTACTTAACATCATTGACCGCACCAGAAGGTTATCAGAGTACCCAGGCTCAAATAATCTCTTAATGAAGAGACTCTTGAGGTTGTTGAAGTCAGTCTGCTCAGCAGCATCTAGACTCATGTACCAGGTCTCCTACCCTTATCTCCTAAGTACAGATCGAAATCTTATGAGCGCTGAGTAAGATTAGTGAGGTTGTTGGCCTTATAGACTTGATCGAACTACTCTACGAAGCTATACAGGTCATCGTTTGGCTGATACTTCTCTAGTTGCTTAGCCATGATAGGGATTCTTGATTTGCTCTTAGAGCCCTTGTTAATTTCTAATCTTGCAAGCAACGAGGTTGCCATTGTAGTGACACTCTATGCTGCCGACGAGTTGTCTAGCAATTGCTTTGTAAGAAGCTCGCTCAACGTGAGATTGCCTTCCAACACTCTTTCTCTTCCTGCATCAAGTCCTATCCTATTTCTACTTGCTAGGGCTAGCACTCGCTAAATCTTGTGCATTTCTACATTTTGTCGCAAGCTTTTGGCTCTCTCGTCTACATACTCGACCGAATAGGGCTTTACACTCAGTTACTAGCTTACACTCAGTACTGGCCGCTTCCTCTAGTCTCTAGGGTCTATGCTACATTGTTCAGCTTGCTCAGGGTCAAATGGGGTCTACTAGTTAGTCTACGACTCTAAGTGTGTCAAATATGCTAATATGAGTGTCAATACTGTGCTTGGTCATTCGACTGTGATTTCTAGGGTCAAATTTGCCTATAAGGCTTTCGATGAATTCTCCTATTGCGGGTGGTACTCTCGGTCAACTGGACGCGCTAAATTTGTCAATTTTGATGTGTCAAGATCCAATTCTATACTATCCGATTTCAAGAATCAGACATTCAATTTGAAAGTGTCCGATTTTGGCTATTTGATTTGCTCTGTTTGATTCTAGGAATCGGACAAGGTGTGTCCGACCGAATAGGTCAAGTTAGTATGATTTAAGCGTGTCTAATTTGAGCATATCCGATTTCCAAAATCAAACAAGATGGTCCCAGAGTTTGATTTTCAAAATTAGACAAGGTCAAGTTCGAGTATCCAATCCTCAGGATTGGACGCATGGTAGTGATCCGATTATTGGAGTGTTTGAGTATCCGAGTTTGATTTGATAAGTCCGATCAGATTGGTCGAGTTGGTCTGAGTGATCCATCCGATCCTCAAAATCGGACGGATGTAGGGCATTTGAGCATTCGATTTTGGGGAATCGAACACTTGTGGATCGTGTCCAATTCTGCGGGTACATAAATAGCGGGGGAAAAAATCTATTCGCGCCCACGATTTTGGTCATGCACACTAGCAAGATTCACCAGGATCCAAGGTTATATGCATAGAAAGGTTTCTACACACTTGGTCCAAGCAAAACTCCCATGCGATTCTAACATCTCCAAGCACTATTTTTTCCCATTTTTCTCCTTATTTGTGCCTTGTTTGGGCCTAATTAATAGCAGAAACCCTAAAGCTTTTTCCTTTGATTTCTTGGTCCTAACCTACTCTAAATGCAACAAAAATCAAAAGCAATATACTGAAATTATTTTTCCTACTTGCGTAATCATCGAAAAACCAAAATACTTACTTGTTGTGGAGATTAAAACCCAAAACCTCCTACCTATCTCAAGCTCCGGTTTAGGGATGAAACCCTTACTTCGTCACTCGATTTGAGGCACACAAGTGCTCAAGCTTAAATTTGTTGGCAACCAAAATGTAGAGGCGAGCTCACGCTCGACTGCCAAGACCCACGGGCCACCTATTTTTCAAGTGTTTCATGTAAATACTTATGGCTATCTCTCACTTAGCTGACGCACCTTCAATCCTACCACGATGTAATGAGCTTACCTTGATGCCCAAACGAGTTTCCTTCTCCCTCAAACACTTCGGTAGCTCCACAATTCGTGATCCGACCTCAAACAACCTCAAGCCTCCACCTTCAAGATCCATCCTCCATAGCTACGCATGAGACAAGAGAAGAGAAAAAGAGAGGAGATGATGAAGAGTTTCTTCTCCTTGATCCCTCACCCTCACACACTCACTCCCTTACACTCTAACACTCCCTCTCTCAAGCATACACAAGCAAGCAAGAAGGAGAGAAGAAGACGAGTCCACTTTGCCACACACCAAAGAATGGGCTCCTCATTCACTTTTCAACTTTAGATAAAAACCCTAAATCCCTTTTGGGCAGTCATCCCCTTATCCCCTTTTTTTCATGGCCAGCCATGGCCTAGGCCTAGGCCCTTTTTCCCATTGTCCTCCTATCTTCCTAGCTTCCTTCCTGCTACCCATCTACCTTTACAGTTTGCACAGGAGGGAGCCTAGCGCTCTTTTACAAAATTTTTTAGGGGTGTCTCGCATTTAAAAGTGCACATTTGCCTTTGCCTTAGCTTTTGAGACCGCCCATTGTGCTTTTGGTCGTTTCTCTTCCTGCTTCTTCCGTTGTGTCCAATTTCCTTCTGGGCCACCTCTTTTAGGTGCCAACTTGCACTTTTTCACTTTTCTACTTTTTATTGTGCTGCGGCTAACAATAAAAAGCTTAGAGTAATGTTTTAGAAGATTAAATTTTTAATTAAAAATAAATATGGTGCTTTATACTATTTGATGTGACATGTGGGACTACCACGTGTTGCCAAATTCAATGCAGTAGCTACATATATATTGATTGTTAATGTGCCAGGGCTTCATAGGTAGCAACTACAATTGATGGACATTTGCATTGCGCTAGGGGCTTCAAAAGTAGTGATTGTTGCCAATGGACATCTTCACTTCAGAGCAGCTAAGAGTATATAAGACGATATTGTTTTGCAATGTTTGGAGCCCATGGTAGAATAACTTGCAGCAGACAAGTGTGGACAAGTCAAAGGACCAATGTTGAGGAGAGAGAGAGAGAGAGAGAGAGAGAGAGAGAGAGAGAGAGAGAGAGAGAGAGAGAGAGAGAGAGAGAGAGAGATGTAAGAAGGTGTTAGTCAAGGGACTAAAAAGCTTCTGTTGTATCCACCAAAGTTGATGTGAAATGCTTTAGCTTTGCACAACAAAGGTCTATACATTCATTCACTCAAACCATATATTTATAGTACATTGGGCATTGTGCTTTCTTAAACTGACCTAACGCTCAAGCGGCAGTTTGTTACAACTATGGTTACAACTGTGGTTTAGTTATCTCTTGGGTAGTCTAGTTGGCCATAGGTCTATCTTCCATGAGGGCAATATCTTATCCAAGGAAGAGCCTTGGAAATCCCTTCACATCAGCATCAAATAAGCATTCAATTTATGCATCAAACGAGGTGTTCAATTCCATTACCATTTTCATTCTCTTTCCATGGGGTGTTTGGCTTTATTTCATACTTGTCTTCTTATTTATTCACAAGTCTCTTCTCTCTTTCTAGTCTTTTCCCAAATATTTAGGCCACAATACCCCCCCCCCCCCTCAATACTACTTCTCAATGCGAGCTCCCTTGCCACTAGTGAATTGGTATGCATTTGATGATGCCATCCATTCTTTGTCTCTCCCATTCTTTTCAAACAAACAACTCTTAAATAGCCACATGTAGCCCCTTTTTTAGGTGTTCTAGTGTTGCTAGGGCCCTCTCTTTGACTCGTCCTCTCATGACAAGGTTGTACTTTTTGTTACTCTCTAACATGACAACCTCTATGTGTGTGTGTGTGTGTGTGTGTGGTTACAACAACATTCCTTCTAGCTTTTATTTTCTCCTCTCTTCCTCTTACGTTCAAATGCCTCTTGCACTTGAATGCTAACTTCCAATTCTATCCAGAATGAAAATTTCTCCTCTCATGTTCAACCCTTCGGCCTACTATGTCCTACTCCTAGATCTCTTGAGCTGGCATTCAACATGCATCCTATCCTTGAATGTATTCTATTCACACTTAAGACCTCACTCAAATGCTAGATTTTAATCGATTGCAAAGATTAAAAAACATAAACAAAAACTTGTTCTTTTCTCATAATCTAACTATGCATGTTTCATGAAAAAGTGACGTGCAAGCAAAAATCAATCCCCCACCAATCTCTCTATTGCCCTTCTCAACACATTTTCCATTTCTATGCATAGTAGAGAAGCGAGTGCTTCCAAGGGTTGATTCTACAACCATATCAAATAGTATCAAAATGTCGAGTCACAATTGCACTTGATAGTGTGACAACTACGGAGCTCCTATTATTTTAGGCTAGTTTATCACCTCTCTCTCATAACCACTAGCTACCCTCATAGATAGTAATGGAAACCAATAGTACCAAGATTGTATTACACCTTGAGCTCGCTCTTAGAGTAAGTGAATTTACCACAAAAGTGACATCCTTTGTCAAGTAGATAAGGGATCTAATAAGTTATCGATAAAGTGAAGCATCTAAAGCTAAAGCTCTTTCATCATTTGGGAGTTTCATTGTACTATCCATGGGAGTAAAAACACACTTACAATTTGTCATGTTAAACTTTTGAAGGATATTGTGAAGATACATTTGATTTAACTTGATCAAAAGCCAATAGAAATAAAGAGAGAAAAAAGGGACTCCCTAGTAAAAAGATATTACATTTTTCATCCACATCAATGAATGTTTATAAATGTTGAATAATGTGATAAGTTAGAACCAAGAGCCAGACTCATTCATATGTAGCTTGTATTATTTTTTGTGGATCACAATCTCACTTAACTTTTATACTTTTGGAGAAATTGACCATATAACCATTTGAATGGGCTACATGCCCAAGAGACCAAAAAAGGTAAAAACCCTCAAAAGGATATATAAAAGGGAGAAATGATAATGAAATAGGCTATTTGAGCGTCTTCTCACTTCTTATGAGCTTTTGCTCTAAGCTTCTATCTATTTCTTTGAGCTTTCACATGCTATTGAGAGAGAGAGAGAGTGTGTGTGTGGTGAGGGAGGGAGTGAGGAAGAGAGCGAAATAGTGAAAGCACAAGGGATGTGGTGTGAAGCACTTGGTGGTTCTCTATTCCTTCTTTGTCTTTGCATCATTCTCATGACAACAACTTGAGGCTATTGGTGGGGTGCACATCTAGATCGAAAGCTTGCTGAATAAGGTGGTCACACAAGAATAATGAGATACCCTTTGGCTTGCATGAGAGTAACAATTTATTGTGACAACACCTCAACTGAAGCAATGGCAAAGAATCCAATTCAACATAAAAGGACAAAACACATTAGTGTTCGCTAAAATTTTATTATTTGATTGCATAAGAGGATACTTTGAGACTATTTACAAGGTAATGGGAAACTACCACTAGGTACTAAGAAACTACTTATAAAGGTAGCTCTAGACGAAGATGTAACATGACTTTTTGATGGAGAAAAAATCTTTAGTAATTTATATGCAATAATTTCAATCATATATATTTAAAAGCATCAATCGCACCCAATCAAATGCTAATTTTATGATTCTAGGACAATAGAAAAGCAACCATAGGTACTTTGGGCAACTAATATCTTGCAAACAATGTAGAATTTGAGTGTGCTTAACTATAAGGTTGTAGATAATGATCAACATCTCTACAAAATTTCATCATCAATTGATTCCTCACTAAAAAGATATATATATTTGTAATCAAACCCTAACCATGCAGGAAATTTAGGTAGATTGGCTATTGCCAACGTCTATATAAATCCATGTGTCCAATAGATGTAAATATACAATGAGAGAAATCTAAGTGAACTTAGAGTGATTTAATGTTAGCGTGAGTTATGAGCTCATGATGATAGTTGCGTTGGCCGGTTAATGATGAAGTACACTTTATGTGATTGATTTTTGAGATCATGTATTCCAATGCTTGCCAGTCCAACATGTTGGAATTAAGAGAGAGTGTAATGACTATCTTAGAGAAGATTCGTCTATGGAGTTGTTTAAGCTTATGAAGGGGATACAACTGAAGCCCAAACCTAGGGACGGGACGGGACGGCCCTTACTTTTACTTAGACTCAATTCTGTACAAAGATGTGAAAGTCCATCCCAAGTTGTTGAAATGGCTTGAAGACCTCAAATTGATAAAACTTTATAAGTATGATACTCTTCGAAATGATAAGGAAAAATATATAGATGGAAAATTTGTAATAAAAGGTAAATGGGTGTATGACCAATATACAAAGGTTATTTCTCCCAATAGGATTGCCCTTACTGGGAGTGTATAGTCAAAAAAAAAGAGAGCTTCCAGAGTATCCCAATCTCCCAAAATCTTATCGATTCCCAGAGATGAAGGTCAAACCACCTCGTTTTGTAACAAAGAAGTTAGGAAAATAATCAAAATCGCCAAACTAGTGTGAATTGATGAAACGTACAAGGAACTCCAGGAGAAGAAGAGTCTTCTCAAGCAAACACCAACACCTAGGTTTAGCGATGAAGGACCCAAGGTGGAGCAAGATGTAGAAGCGTGGATTGAGGCTTTGGATGACTATTTCCTAGCTGTTGAAACTAATGTTGCAAATCAATCAAAAGTATTTACAAAGATGTATTGATTATACTATTGTGATCTTTTGAGTTGGCTCGATCATAAGTGTTGTGCTAAACTTGATCAACAATGGTGAGATAGGAATACTTAGTTCTTTGGAGGGTGATCTTGCCATCACTAATAGTTTAACCATTGATTTAACATGCACACTCTCAAACATCTTTATGATGGGTGATGGACGAGATCTCAAATTGAATTGGTTCATCCTAATTCAATTGGTGAAAAATACTAGAGGTTCATGCATCTAATGCCAAGGCATTTCTTAACATTAGCAAGTCAATATTACTGTGCATAAGCAAATTTACATGTGTTTTGTGGATAGAGTAGACTAATCAGCTAGTTGTCTCCACATGAAAAAATGTAGTGGTGGACCCTACCATTTGTTAGGGTTGCTGAGAGAGAGAGAGAGAGAGAGAGAGAGAGAGAGAGAGAGAGAGAGAATTGATGTTTCACCAATTGCGAGGCTTTAGGTAGGCTCAGCTTTGCCAAATACATGTAGTGTCCCTATTTTTGGGACCTTTATGTTCACCATGAATGACAAGTATACCCACATCGATTGTGATGATCAGTCACACCCATGTTGGTAAATTTCACTCTACTCCAAGTGTAATGATATTCAAACTCTAGGTTAAATCTCTTGCAATTCTTTGTCTCTTGAAAAGCACATTCAGTGCCTTATCTTTAAGTAATTTGATAGTGACATTAGCGATTTCAATTAAATACAACATGGGGCCATCATAAAGAGAGGTCAACATTTGGGGTAGAGTGGACTATTGGGTTTTGTGGTCAATTTCCCTTCTCCAACACAAGGTGTCTTTGTGTTCACATTCCATGCCATCAAAAGGAGAGCTCATCAATGGTGTGCGATTGAGAGAAATTTTACAAGTAGGTAGCAACCCAATTGACCAAGGGTTTTGTGGTCTCTATCCTTAACGTGTGCTCACATTTTATGAGATCGAAAGCAAGGTTGGCAATGATATAAAAATGACCAAAATGCCTAGGTAGGTAGCATGCGAATGAGACGTTATATGTTATTGTGTGCATTAGGAGGGTGTTCTGCAGTGGAAGGTTTTGTTTGAGGGGGGCAACGAGAGGTGGGGGCAGCACCTGGTGGTCTGCATGTAGGTAGGGGTGGGGGAACGAGGACGAGACTCGAGAAAGACTCGCTTCGTTGTTGCATGTGGCTTCACTGAAAAAGTGAGCCGTCTCTTCTGCCTCCCCCTATCTCTTCTCTCTCTCCCCCCCTCTCGGCTTCGTACGGGGCCGGGGTTCTTTGTGTGTCCGTCCCCGATCCCCCTCATCCCGGGCACTGCATCGTTTTGCCAGCTTCCCAGATAGCCTCCAGGCTCCTCCCCCCTTTTGCGTCGGAACGAGAAGAAGAAGAAGAGAAGACGGCCGCATCTCAAAGGATTCCCGTCGATTTGTAGACAAGCAACAGACCCGGTGAAACGCACGATCCAATCTTCCGACTCCCGTTGACGCTCCTAAGCTCCTCAGCTATGGCGGCTTCTTCAATTTTCGTGCACTACAATGGCTTGCGGGCCGCCTCCGACGGAGTTGCAGATTTCGGCCTCAGTTCTTCTTCTCCTACTCTACAACGCGCATCTCCAGGTGCATTTCAATCTTGTTTTGTTTAGCTTATCGTTTTGAGTTCGCTCTCCTCCTTTGCAAAGGGCGCGGCATTTTCTGGGAACATTTTGCGAAATCTCTCGTTGTCTTCTGTCTTGCGTTCATCGTCATGTGTTACTGTTCTTTTCTAAAGGTTGCGTTAGCTGTTCTGCCACCGTGGGAATCTCTCTCACTTCTGTCATAGTTGCAAACATAAGATTGGCTACATTAATGTGCTGACTCAACCAGCATCTTGCGTTTGAACATAGCACTGTATAACGCTGGTCAATAGAAAATAGCTGATATGTTTTTTAGCATTTTGGTCGACGCTCAAGGTCAGAGGGAACTTCGTTGGGGAATGCTGGTACGGTGCACTTGTATCTAGATCATGATTGATCTCGATATTTGCTAGTAGCTAAGCTGGAGCTGCAAAGTTTATTCCATGCTAATGAGTTGCAAATGACATGCATGTTAATATGCAGGGATCTTGTCTTGAGAATCCCCTTTCAAGCAGCTGCAAATGGACATTTCTTTTCATTCTAGTTAGTTGGGAGTATGGGAGTCGCATGCTGTAGCTTTGCCCTAGATAACTTTATGCATGACGTCTTATAGTTTTTAGGATATGCCATACTATGCCATGTGCACTCACAGCTCTTGAACATGGCATTAAACACCATGAAAGCTGATAGGTCGCTGAACATGGGGGATCTACCAATGATCTCATGTAATTCTGATGGATATGAAGATCTTAAAATTAGGATCTTCACAGACATTTTTAGCATCTAAGGTAGAACTAATGATGGATCCTCTGGATTTGCCATGCTGACCATGCAAGTGCTAAAAGTAATTTTCACCCAAACAGAGAACACGGACATCCAGTCAATTATATTTGAAGGATCTCTCTATAATGGGATATTCATTCTTAAAGAACCAAAAAACACAGTTTTCCCAAATCTTCACCAGCAGAAAGTAACATTTTCCCAGTAACAGTATATGTATGTGCAACCAATTATATTTCAAGGATATTGCCACAATGGGATATTCATTCTCAAAACATGCAACAACCTGTTTCCTCAAAAGTTTACTAGCAGGATATTTGCTTTATAGAGTCAGAAAGCATACTAGTCTCATTAATTCAGCATACCAGTCTTATTAATTCTGCGTTAGGGATCTTTTCTTGATTTGCATGCTCATTTGTAAACATGCAAAAAAATGTTTGCTCTTTGTGTTTTGCAGTGCATAGTCTTAGAATCATTTCGCTATTTGAATATTCTGATTAGCTTGTCCTAGTTTGGGGTTCAAGTTATTTATATTGTTGTAAACTCCCAATTCTGTCTCAGAACTTGCCTAGTCTGAAAATTAAGGAACTATGATGAGATGAACCTATGTGCATGGTTTGGGGAATGTAATACATGAGCATTGGAAGTAAGGCAACCAGAGTGAAAACCTGAAATCTGAAAACTGAATAATTTTTGCATTTGAGGAGGATTACCAAAATAGTCCAAGTTCCCCTCCCCTAAAACGGTGAATGGTAGAATTATAAGCCCTTAACATGTCTCAACTGTAGCTGTGCAAGCTGAAGTTACACACCATACTTTTGTTATTTGCTGAGGTTACACACCAAACTTTATTTGCATTAGGTTTGCTTGGTTCTAGATCTTCACATGCTTGAGGCTCATAAAGTGCTCTACTGATCTGTTGTCACCTTCTGAAAAAGGCTGTATTGTGCTTTTTGACTGTGGGATTTAAAACAAAAAATTGTCAAGACAGAGAGTTTTCAAATGGCCATAAGTGTTGGTGGGGATCCCTTGCCAAAAGTCCTAAGGGTCTACCTCTTTAGTCCAAATGCTAAAGGGAGCCCTGAGCACAAATGCTAGGGTCTAAGTGTGTGATAATGTGTAGATACAAAACCATGTCATCTATCAATGGCCATTCCTACAAATCCTATTTGGAGATCCAAACTAGGAGTTAAACTTGGCCAGGCAAATTTGAGTGGACATGATCAAACAAACTTGTATGATCAGACTTTCTTATAGTTCATGCCAGGCAATTTGATGGACATGATCAAACGAATGTGTATGATCAAACTTTCTAATGGTTCCCAGTGGAATGTACAGTAAAACTTGGTAGCAAGGTGCATGTACTGGTGAATGGACCTGGCTGATATGCATCTTCAGTAGATCATGATGTATCTCCAATAGATCATGAAGCAACTGATGATATGTGTTTGTTTTATTTAGTGTCTATAATTTTGAAACTTGTACAGTTTGATGTCTTCCATCACTCGTATATTTGAGGTAGATTTTAGGTCACTTAATTGTTTGCTAGCATCAATTGAATGCAAGTGAACCTTGTTAGTTTGCTAGGAATGTCATGGCAATGAAGCTATTGATCAGGTAGTATGTTAAGGCTATGCCAACGTTAGGTGTTTTTCTTTCTTTGTATGTTATTGAGAGTAAAATTTTGATTTCAATTTGTATGGCAAGGCTAAAAATGGTTTTGTTTGTTTGTTTGTTTGTTCCAAGGAAATTCTGATTTAGGTAGTAGGTCACAGCCCAGGAGCATATTTCTTAAGCTGAACTTTTTCTTTGCTTTATTGCTTTTGTTGAAATCCTTCTCAATAGAAAGTTCTAATTCAGGTAGTAACTGTAGTCTTGGTTTTGGAATCATTATGAGAATGATGTCATTATCGCTAAGGATTGAGCTTGAATATATGGTAGTTGCAGCACAAATGCGTTTTTTCTGAGACTTCTATTTGGTTTTAGGTGTCAAGCTGAGCCCAAGAGCTACTCTTTCCACTGGTGCACCAAAAAGGGAAACTGATCCAAAAAAGAGAGTTGTGATTACAGGGATGGGGCTTGTTTCTGTCTTTGGAAATGATGTAGACACTTATTATCAGAAGCTTCTGGAAGGACAGAGTGGCATTGGACTAATCGATCGATTTGATGCTTCAAAGTTTCCTACAAGATTTGCAGGACAAATTAAAAACTTTTCATCTGAAGGGTACATTGATGGGAAGAATGATCGTCGCCTGGATGATTGTCTTCGATATTGCATCGTGAGTGGGAAAAAAGCCTTGGAGAATGCAAAACTTGGTGGAGAAAATTTGGACAAGGTACATTTACACCTAACTTTCAACCGGTAATATCCAGTTTGCATGTATCTAGTGCAAGTCTTTTTAATAACATCCTCACCTACTTTTAATTGTTTTCGCATTCTCTGTTTTACTATCCAGCATCTATTATTGACCTATTACCATATGACAATTATGCTATGCCCTTTCTCACTGCTGCTTTTTTTCATTGAAATTGTGACAAAAATGAAAAGCACTCTGCAGATGCACTTACTTTTTAAGAACGCTGCAATAACCAAGTTGGCTAGGTGGTGGTGTCTCACTTGTACAAATGTTAGTTGCTGTGAACGTATCAAATGGAATCAGTCTCCAATTATGTGTGCTACTTTATTGAAGGCCAATCCTGGAGTTGGTTTGGTTTGAGAATCCTCAAGTCAACTGGCATGCCTGTGATTTTGTACAATAGTGCATTCTTGCCATTTCACTCTCATGCTTTCATGGACTTCGGAAACTGCACTTTGCAGAACAGCTCAATATTGTCATGTGACTATGAACCTGTGATGAGCACGTGTCTACTGCTTGCAGTTATCTTCACAGCTGTGATCTCCCCATCTGCCATATTTCATGTTGATGAAAATCCCGGTTGATGTCTGTATTGTGTACAGGCTTAGCTAGAAGCTAGATCTCATATGACATCAAACTGATTGGCTTGTAGATTGAGGAGAAACTTAAACAGATGATGCAATTGCGAAATTGTATGTGGGCTAGTTGCACACTCTGTGGAGTGGTGAATGGCAGAAGCAATATCCAACTGGATCAGCCACACGCTGAAATACAGCATGCAATTCCTTGGTTTACCCATAGTCCTCATGCCTTCTCGTTTGTGCACTGGCCATTCTCATTGACAATCACTTGTATGAGGTGCAGGCTTAGCTAGGATGCAGATTATTCTCTGCAGCCAAATAGCATGATCATGTTGAAAGCATGGAAGTCACATACTTTTTCATGCCATTGTGCATACTGTTCTAAATGTGGCTATTGGATCAAGAAGACCAGTGCAGGCAGTTGTTGCAGATTACTTTTCTTTTGTTTGGCAGGGGGGGAGGGGTTCCTCCCTTGGAAGCCCTCTTCTGCTACCTGAAAATGCAAAATGAAGTGTTGATTCTCATTGGTCTTTTCCACCATGTCTGAAGTCTAATTGCTGATGGTTGGTTGTGTGGACATGGGTTTCAGGCTGCAAAGCAGGCATTAATGGGTATAGACTGATCTAGACTGCTGCTGTTGCAGAAAATCTGAGGTTGTTTGGGCTACTACTCAGGCAATGATTAGCTGTATTGGGGGGGGCATCCTCACATGTACAAACTGAACTGCTTCAGAGAGGTTGATGCAACCATTTTTCAAAATCAATGGCTTTTGAGGGGTTTGGAATTTTTTGAGTGATCAGAGGAATTAGATTTGGCCATGATAAACTGCTGAATCCTGATGTGGGCTGCTGTCCTTAGCTAGTACTAAATGCCATACCTATGTGTGATGTCATCAGCTATATTGCTCAGCCACAATCTTAAAACATGCACTTTAGAATAGGGAAGGCAAGGAGAGACATTGAAGGCCTGAAAGTTTTAACTTGAGTAGTTCTTTGCATATATTCATCTTTGGCTATTTTGGTCATGGGTAACTTGTTGCCCACCTATTTGGTCATTTTCATGACTGCCTGTTGGTTGCAGAACTTTGAATATTGTGCTGCCTATACTTTGTGTTTTGTGCATAAATAAATATAGGCAGCCTGTTATCATATTCACTTCTTTTAGTTTCATTTCCACTTGTGATCTCTTTTAACTCAGCCCAACTCAGGTTCTTGCAATCTTGCTTTGTTTTTATACGGTCTTCACTTCTTTCCTGCTATTGTTTGTGCTTCTGACAGATTGGAAAAGTCTCTTGGTCAGGCTTGATATAAGAACAGTATCACTTTATTTGATCCTAGCATGTTGTTAACAGTTGCACTTTGCTGTCATGAGCCTATCTGCTGCAGCATTTTCATAGTCACAGGACATGCTGTTGCATAATTTCTAGTTGTTGAGGTTGCACCATTTCCATTTCTATTTCATCATTTCCTAAATCTTCATTCAAAGTATCACTTGATTTGTTTCAAACTAGATGGCTTACTCCTGAACATTTACCGATTTACTAATTACCTTGATGCATGTATTCTAAAGGCCATAGCTTTACCATTGTTTAGCCATTTCCTTTTCTTGTATGTGAGTCAGTTTCCTGAATTTGACCCATTCATGTTGTCTATAGGCACCTGGTTTCTATTGCTGCTTTTGTTGTGTGTGATTTTGCTGTTCCTATTTTACTTTTGGTAGTTCCTTGCTCTTTTCTTTTTGTGCATTTTTGAAGCCTCCTTTCTTCCTACGTCTTTGCTGCTAGCCTCGTGTTCTAATGTGGAGCAGCCTTAAGAGCCAGATTCTCAACAATCAAGGAGAGGAGGTGCTTCTGTTAAGCAAGGCAGTTCTGTACTTCCTTTGGTGTTTGGGTTACTTCTGAATGCACTAATCTCCTCTCACAGATGTGGTTTCAGCTTCAAAGAGGGTCCATTAGATGTGTGTTTTGGTCTGGTTACTTCCATACTTGATTTTCCTCTTTCATCCATTGCCGCTTATTGGAAAATTGGTGATGGGGTGTGAAGAAATACCCTAACATAAAAACATCAACAGAAACCATACGACAAAGCACAGACTGATAAAAGAACACAGTTAGGGTTAGGGTAACTCAGAGACAATGAACACAGTGAATGAATAAAGTGATATGACTACTGAATATACGATGCTCATGCAACAAACACACTATTTAGTGAATGAATGCTGAACCTCGAATTCCTGTATCTCAAGGCAAGGATTAGGGTAGGGGTAATGAGCTGGAGAGATTGTCGTATTTTGAACAGATCCCGAATTGCAGCAAGGCAGCCTTTGGATGTCGAACACTAGCAAACGCAGCAGTGAGAAGCTGGATTTGATGGAGGCGTCAATGAGGAGAGAGAGAGAGAGAGAGAGAGAGAGAGATTAAAAATGCAGACTGTAGGAGAGAGAGAGAGAGAGAGAGAGAGAGAGAGAGAGAGTAAAAACGCAGGTAGGATAGCTTGCAGGAGAGAGAGAAACTTAAAACATAGGCAGGATAGCCAATAGGAGAGAGAACTGCCAAACACAGGCAGAACAGCTTGGCGACAGTTTGTAGGAGCTGGCGATTGCTGGAAGAGAGAGAAAACTGCCAGTCGACACCTGCAGCAGCTGGGCGACAGCTTACAGGAAGCAAACGCAAGGCTGCGATGATGTGGCAGGTTGTATGGCAGCAGGTCTGCACAGGAACAGCAGACACCTGGCTGGAATTGGCTTTAAACTGCGTGAAGAGGGTTGGAAATCAGGCGCCAACTGATGGAGACAGCAATGGATAGCTTCGGCTGAGATGTCCTCTGTAAGTGGGGTGTGGGCAGCAAGCTGAAACACCTGAAATCTGAAAAAACGAGATTGAAGACTGAATGGATGGTAGCATATGTATTTATAGAAAGTTTGGGCCCTCCCAAAAGGATTTGAGCATGTGGGACACAAAAACTCTCTAGGATCGCGTTCCTTTTAAATAAACAAGGTTTCTTCATTAATAAAGCATGTTTTGGGGCTGTTTAAGTAAAGCTAATGTATTTTTAGTTCAACAGGGTGATGGCATTGAACTGCCATTTCTTGTGGCTATGTAGCAGGTTGGGGGTGGTAGAAGCTACCATTTTGAATGTTTTAGGACCAAAAAATTGCCATCCCTTGTGACAATCCCTTCATTATCAAGGGAACACTCTCATAGGATGAAAAGAAGCTAGAAAATGAGAAGCTTGGGTAAACATAGAGTACACAAGGAATTTATTTTGATGATACAAGTGCAATTGGGGGTTGCCTATGCCACTTGGTAAGTCTTTTAAGAAGGTAATATTCTTGGGAGTTAGTTCTCATCAAGTCTGAGAACATCATGCTTAGGATACCTCACAAGTTACAATTTCCAATCGGTATTGAAGCTCGTATTGCCAGGGCCTTCTTTTCAACTAGTTGACTATCTAGTCTAAATTATGCCCTCCTGAAAGCATATTTCATGCTTTCTCTTGCTTTAGAATATAGGAAGTGGATGTTAATACTCTGTCAAATTACTCACATGGGATATTGGATATATATTTCTTGGTCACAAGTCCAAGTTGTAGGCCAAAAAGGGCTGCTTGTACATGATACAAGCTGGGCAGAACCCAAATTGCTTTACTTTTTGCATTTGGATTCTTTAGGTAGACCCATTGTTGTTGTGGAGATAAGCTCCATTGATACTTCCTTTGTGTGCTGTCTTTTAAGTTTTGTGATGTCTTATCTGCTAATAATTTTGAGCATAGATCTCTATAGAATATGAGTTTATATGATCGATACTTGAACACTATCATTTAGGGTTTGCCCCAATTATACTGGTAGAAGTAACATAGCATATGATCATTGTGGTATAAATAACATCAATACTTTCATTCACAATTAGTCTAGCTGTAAAAAGAGAATGCTTATTGCCAAGACTATGATAAATTGTCTCAAAAAGCAACTTTTTATCAAAAGGCATGGAATTTAAAGACATCTTGAATTAATAGATGACAACTTTAGAGCATATGCATGTGCTTATACTTAGATTGTAAATGGTGGTTTGCAAAAGCAATCCTCCCAAGCAAGCAATGTGACTTGAATGATTAGATGGGTTACTCTGGTGCATCTGCTTTGGCTTATATGGAATCAAGTGGACATCTTTACTTAGCATGACAAAGAGTAAAGATAGTAGAATGGCTATCTTGGCATTTGGTTAAATCTTTATTGTAGTTAGTATGGCACAAAGTAATCTAACTGAAGAAAGACCAGCATATTGACTTGACGAGGCTATCACTTAAAGCACGATAAAGGTAGTAGAATGGTTCTCTCGACATTCAGCAAATCCTGTAATGTAGTAAGCATAGCACAAAGTAATTTAACCAAACAGTGGCTATCTTTGTGATTCACAAACTGTTTATTGTAGTTAGCATCGGACAAATAAATAGAGCTGAACGAAGTCCATCGTTTCGCGATTAGATGAGCCCATTGACCAAAAAAGTATTTTCCTAAATGTTACCCATTTTATGGAATATGTTCCATGTCATAGGAAAATCTTTAATCAAGATCAACTATGCCACCAATGTAATTGCCAAGGGAGACACATTTTGCTTTTAAGTGAAGAAAAATCAATGTTGTGATTGGTATCGGTTGTGGTAGAAACACATGACATGTAGGGTAAGGAGTCGTCAAACCTGAAATGTGTGAAATGCTTGCAATGTCTCACTAAAATGTACCATTGAAATGCTTGAAATTTGTGTCTTGTGCTCATAAACATTTCCATAACTTTACAGCCATTTCATGGTTTACTTGTCGATTCAATATGCACCTATCCTATAGTACAATGTTTTGGGGGTAAAATGTTACAACTTTTAAATATTTCCCTATTACCCTAACTCACTCCAACCCCTCCATCTTGACCTTATCGGTGTGGGGCCTAGAGATAACAGTCCAAACTGAAGATAATGAGGATGGGAACGAGCATGTTTAGTTAGTGGACACATATGAATTCTTCGTTTCTACTAGCCTCCATTGATACATAGAAGATGGGGATATTACATTCTCTTTGCTTTGGTTTAGGCTGATTTGTATAAACAATTGCCAGTGATGGACATTAGCTAAATTGTTAGGTGACCTTAGTATTGTTTAGGAACCTTATTTATAGGTTAATCCTTAGGGCTGAGCTCCCCTTGCGAGGTAGACTCAATGATCCGAGGCAACAGAGTTCACGGTATTCCAAGGAGGTTTTGGATGGCATTGCCTCGGTATGTCTCTTGATTGGCTACCAAAATCGTGCATGTTACATGTGGTATCATAAGGATATTAATAATCTTTTTACATTTATATCGATTGGTCTATTAGGATGTCTCAATTGTATACGTCACTACACTTCTTAATTCAGTTTAAGCCTCAAAGGATATCAGTAGTCTTTATTCTTTTATATCCACTAGTCTATAAGGATGCCTCAATTGCATATATCACTGCACTTTAGCTTGCGATCAGCAACAAGCATGAAGCCTATGAAAGATAGTGAGCCTATTGGAGCCTTTTTATGTATACCTATCATTGGGAGCCCTTACCTTTGATCCTTTGCGATGAAGTTGGTGTGGGATGGGGCTAATGAGCTCATGGTGCAACCATTTGGGTGTGTGACTTACAGAAATTGTAAAACCAACTTTATCTTCTACCTACTCTAGGGTTGGAATATGACTAATGATTGGATGGTGAAATGTTAGGTTCACGATTTGGGCCTTGTAGATTGTATTACAACTTAACCTTCTCCCTACTTTAGGGCTTTATTTCTTTACTTGATTCTTGTAAGTTGGCTTTTATTTAAACCGAAGAAAATTGTATAACAACTTCACTAAGTACTTTTTGTTGATTGAAGGTTGAGTTTGCTTTGATACCAGCTGTACAGTGAGCACCTAAATGCACAACAAGGAGAGTAAGAACAAGTGGTTTTTTGCTTTGTTGTCGTGAGAATGAGTTTGCCTTGATACCAAGTGTAGGGTATACACCTTATTGCACAACTAGAGGAGAGAACAATTGGTACAAACCCCTAAACTCTATAGTTTGGAGTCAAAACTGATAGTTGTAGATTGGTTGTAACTAACACTTTTTATTCAAAGATCAGATCCAAGGACCATCGCTTAAGTTGATATATAGTTTGCAACAATTGATGATGTAGCTAGTATTGCTAAGGCAGGTGTCCATGTGGGCCATGACATTCTAGGATCGTTGGCGTATAACACTTTCCTACATGCTGGGATTTAGTTTTGGGCAACATGGTTGAGATGTTTCACTATTGCACTTATGGTAGAAAAACTCGAGTATGATTATGCCACACCATCGGATTGGTGGATGGCTATGATAATGATAATGATTAAGGATGACTATGTTGGTGGGACAGCAATAGTATTTGGAGCAAAGAGTGGTTGGGAGTTTGGACCAATCAAATATAGGCTTGTTAGTGTGTATATGTCATGGGGACGTGAAATTTTGATGCTTTGCTTAGCATTTGATTAAAGAGTTAATTAAATGTGCAAATGTGACTTGCACATGTGAGGTCCAGGTTAGTTATTTCACAATGTTGGACAAAATATCAGTGAGTGCCTAAAGGCAAAAGTTGTAGCACGTTGCATTGGATAGGTACTAGGTGGTACATGGCGTTAGAATTTGGCCTAGACTATTTAATTAGCTCTAAGTGTGAATGATGACACTAGAATCCCGGCTAACAAGTGCTCAAGATCACTTGTGTGATAAATTGGCCTAGCCAATTTAATTGTTGGTTAGTCAAATTACTTTTCTTGAGTTGTAAATAATCATTAAATTAATTTTCAAAATTAACATTTTGAAAATCAATTTAATATATCTAAATTATGTTGGATATAGTTTTGGGAGGTTGCCACTTGGCAAAACTTGCCTATGCAAGCGAGGAAAATGTTTTTGGAGGTTGGGAGAGAGGGAAAATGACCATTCTCAAGTTAGAGAATTAATGGAGGAGCTGTTTTGCTGTAGGCACCAGCGATTAGGAGGCATTGGAGGCCAGCTAGGAGGGTTTTCAAGCAAGTGACTGTCTTCAGAGGCTGTCTAGTAGTAGGCAAGTTGGTGATAGCAGTAGAAGGCCCCTAGGGCAGCAGGTGATAGCATTTAATGCTGTCCAAAACACGGCAGTGAAAGATTTCTCTCCTCTCGTGCAGAAAATCAGAAATTTCTCTCTTCAGCACTCTCTCATCCTCTAGTGTTTTCCCATTTTTCTTGAGCAATTTTCAGCAAGATCAGCCATTAGAGGTGGAGATTTCGACTAATCTTTGCTGTAAACCCAAATTTATAGCAAAAATTAGGTTTTGACAGCCACTTTGGAAGATTGCTCAGAATGAAGGTCTAGAGACTTGAACTTCAATCACTTAAATTGGGGCAATTTCAATAGATTCAAGTGACGATCCAGCCAGTAGACATTTGGGGCTGAATTTGTCACTCAAGGAGCATAGTTGAAGGCCATTCCCCAAACAAACCAAGGGGCAAATTGGTTTGAAGGCTCACTGGTCATTCGAGACAGCAAGAGGCAATTGGAGAGCAAAGGAGATTCAAGGAATCTCAATGTATTCCTTTTGGATTGCAATACAAGTCAAATAAATATTACAAGGGGCACCAATTTTGGGGCCAATTGGCTGTACGTTGTCCAAGATTAAGTGGTAAGTCGTGCATTTCAATTTTATGTAATTAGTTTCTAGCTGTAATTGTTGATTAATCAAGTCATTACCACCCTCTTTGAGAAGGCAGGCTGGTTTCAGCACGACTTGCCAATTTTGTACTTGCATGGCTTTTGCTGGCTTTCCTCACAAAATTGTGAGTAGCGAGTGCTATCCTTACAGGAGCAGCTGTCCATAGCAGGTGCATCTGCAGTTGTCCTCTTGATAGGCCTTCTGTGTGCTTTGAGAAAATCATGTATTATTCCTTAACTTTTTACAGTTGTTTTAAAAGCCTAAAACCTTGTTTATGTGAAACCTGTACCGTACCTTTTGGTCATATTTCCGTTTAGCATGTGCAGAACTGTATGTTGGTTGTGCAAGCGCACAAGATCACAGTCTGTTTTTCTTACCTTTCTTCACCACAGATGAAAGTGTAAAAGCAAATACTCCTTTTTATTACATGTCAGATGGACAATTTTCTCTTCATTTTTTCTGGATATATTGTTCAAAATAGAGACTGACCTGCACGCTTCCGTTTTGCCTAAGCAGGAGACTTGGTTGAATCCAAAGGGCATTTTTTGACGGTCTTGTTTTCACTCTATTATGTAGGTTGACAAGCAGAAGGTAGGGGTTCTGGTTGGGTCAGGCATGGGGGGTTTGACCGTGTTCTCAGATGGGGTTCAGGCCCTGATTGAAAAAGGATACAAGAGGATAACCCCCTTTTTCATTCCTTATGCTATTACCAACATGGGCTCAGCGTTGTTGGCTATAGAACTAGGGCTTATGGGCCCCAATTACTCTATTTCAACAGCATGTGCAACTTCGAACTACTGTTTTTATGCAGCTGCAAACCACATCCGGAGGGGTGAGGCAGATGTAATGGTTGCTGGAGGAACAGAGGCAGCCATTATTCCAGTGGGATTGGGAGGATTTGTTGCTTGCCGGGCACTTTCTCAGAGGAATGATGATCCTGTGACTGCATCTCGGCCATGGGACAAAGATCGAGATGGTTTTGTCATGGGTGAAGGTGCTGGTGTTCTGGTAAATATTTCTCTCTCTTCAGTTTTCCTTTGAAAGAACTGGGGTTTTTGCACATTTTACCTCAACTTTTGTGGCTGCTAATTCTCAATTTGGTGTTGACAAAACATACTGGTTCTTTATTGTTCTATTGTTGCATGAAGGTGATGGAGAGCTTGGAACATGCCTTGAAGCGAGGAGCACCAATTTTTGCTGAGTATCTCGGTGGGGCTGTCACATGTGATGCTTATCACATGACTGATCCAAGAGCTGATGGATTGGGGGTGTCATCATGCATTGAACGGGCACTTGAGGATGCAGGAGTTGCAGCTGAAGAGGTAGATAAATAAAGGAGTGGCAGTTTTTCTTTGTGAATGCACCCCCTGTAGGTGTGTCAACAACATGGGATTTTTGCAGGTCAATTACATAAATGCTCATGCCACGTCTACACCTGTTGGTGACCTTGCTGAAGTAAATGCCATTAGAAAAGTGTTCAAAAATCCTAGAGAAATTAAAATGAACGGCACGAAGGTAAGCCCTAATGTTACTTCCGTTGATTTTTTGTTCCATAGTCATGGCAGTAATGGTACTGGTTCAAGATATAAGTTTTAACAGCATGCTACTGTTCTGTAGTCAATGATAGGGCACAGTTTAGGAGCAGCTGGAGGGCTTGAAGCGATTGCAACAATCAAGGCTATCAACACAGGCTGGGTTCATCCAACAATTAATCAGTTTGTAAGTCTGGTGGTGTCAAACGAACAGTCTTATCACAGAATGATTTGTCTAGCTATCAGTTGTTTTCCTATTGGAAGATCACATTTAACAAAATCACTGTTGGGCTTTTCTGAAGAATCTTGTCTGTCATGTAGAACCCGGAACCCGCAGTGGAGTTCGATACTGTAGCTGGTAAAAAGCAGCAACATGAGGTTCATGTTGGTGAGTATTGAAATAACTTTGCTTTAAAATCTGTGCAATGCCATGCTCGTGGTTCTATTTTACACCTTGCTGTATGTAGCTCATTATGGAAATGTGGTGCTTGCAGCTCTTTCAAACTCCTTTGGATTTGGTGGGCACAATTCTGTGGTTGTCTTTGCTCCTTACAATCCTTGAGAGACTTTTGCTGGAGGAGAGCCTTCTTGATAGCTTGTAGAGGAAATTGAGGCGGTGCCAAAATGGCACCATTTTTTTAGTGGTCAGGTAGGTTTTCAGAACAAACAGAGAATGCAGATTGAGGTCAATTCATTAGCTTGGTCAGTAGTGCATTATTCTCTTGAGCAGTAGTGTATTATTCCCGTGAGCGGTACAGTGACTAATACCATTCTTGAGTGCAGAGTAAGAATTGAACCTGCAGAGTTTCACGTGGGAAGTCTGGTATGGCAGTCTAGTTCTTGTATTTTTTGGTATTTTCTGTACGTGGAATTTTGAGTCCTAAACCAAAGGGTAGTTTAGCAGGCGCGCCAAAGAAGAAAGTTTGTGATATAGACGAAAATAATGAGAAATTAAGAGTGCTTTTTTCCTCCCCTTAAGAAAGTTACCTTACCGGGTTTCGAAGTACACTGAAGATACGACCTTGATACCACCGTACCATAATCTATATACGTTTCTAACAAAGGCAAGTTTCAGGGACTACCACGTGCAAATTGCAGAATAATACACAGCACTTCTTCTGGGCTATTATATGTTCACAACTTTAAATCTTCCGAGGGCATGCGATTTCCAACGTGTTCCTGCAATAGAGAACTCCCAGTAATTTCGAGTTTATGTATTGTTACACGCGAATTTCCCATGCAGTTTACATCTGTTCGAAATCATAAACATGCGGTGCAAAAAGAAGAGGACGGACGATTCATGAGCGTTCTAAAGGAGGATCACTCGTGCAGATGTTGGAATTTCAAGTTTTCTTTGGGGCTTGCTTGTAGTTTCACTCTATAAGTATTAAACGACATCCACTCTAACTCATTGAGCACAGCTTTAATGAGTGTACCTTGTGGTGGCTACTATTTCTAATTGGTTTGCTGGGACGGTTGCCTTTAGTTGTTTGCTCACTTTGAATAAACCGAAACTTTGCTTGCTCCAGGTTTTAAGGAAGATGTCTTGGTTGCTTGTACATGTATTGGTCTATATTATCTGCGAGTATGAATGCATACTGCTCAACTACATGTATGCATTGCTACACAAGTGGCACGATGTGTAGTTATGCACTTAGTTACATATCGAATTTTCCAAATCGTTGCACATCCAATTTTCATGGAATTGGCTTTTAGCTTCCTTGTGGATGCGCAAATTAATGAAACCTTTGTTCATGTTCTTGATCGTAAGAGGAGGATTGCCACCTTCTAATGGTAATAACACATGAAAAGGCAATATACTTGTAGAAGGTATCTCTCATCGTTTGCCGCCTTGTCCCTCTTCCACTTGTAGCAATACCTTTTAAATGGCATTTTTGCCACAATTATAGCATTTACTGTTTTTTTAAGAGAACATGGCAGACTATAACACTTAACTTTGTCACAAGATTTCCCTCAATATTAGAATTCTCTCTTGATCAAGGCCTTCCTTTCACTATCAAAGCATTAGAGATGCTGCTAGCATCAACATTCTTGTGGTTGACCCCTTACATGAGCAAGCTATTCTCAACATTTATACTTGACACTCCAATATTGAAGTGGTGTGGAATAGCTTATGGTAATATGAAATGTGCTCCAACTCTCAAGCAATGTGATAACTAAGAACTTAGCCTTTGCAGTATCCTTGAACCTAATCTCTTGAGCATTCAAGGCTCAAAATAGTGTTGAACTCAATTAGATGACTAGACATGGGAGTGCTTTGGCTTCACTCTAATATCAATGAGCTTCTTGTGCTAATAGATCTAGAGTGTAGTACCCTTTCTCATAGTGATCACGTGGAAGAATGCCCTTAAGATAGATGGGCTTTATTGACTTGTTTTGTGTGAAGGCATTATATGTTTGCTCCTTTGAATATGCAAAGTTCATCACTTAAAGCTTCTTGATATGACAAACTATATTATTTGATGATGAACCCAAAATAGTGTTTCAAAAAATTGGCTACATTTAGTATAAGATGATTCGTAAGTAGGGGAAATTTTTAGACAACTTGACACAACATTATTAAATTTCTATAGAATTTCAACATGCAACCGACAATAAAGTAGTCATCAACCATAAAAATGATCCATAATGTTATTGTGAATGTTAGACCACATTGCCAATACATGAAAGAATTTCAGCGTTGAATTTCTATAGAATTTCAACATGTAACCAACAATTAAGTAGACAACAACCATAAAAATGAGCCAAAATGTCATTGTGGATGTTAGACCACATTGTCAATACATGAAAGAATCACTATAGTCCATGACATGCATGATAGTCCATAGCTCAAAAGTTAAATTTTGTTGAAAAACGTCAAACGTAGTATGCACATAGCTCAATACATGAGTGACATCTTAACACATCAAAGATACGCAAGCAATATAGCAATCCGCAACATAATATATACTAGATGCTCCAACTCAATGCATGTGTTATCTAGAGTAGATATGTTGTTCAATATTGTAAGCAACTTCACATCTAAATAATGTTAATAATATTATGCTTCCAATATTGATATTCCTTAGCTAGCAAATACACATGAATAACTAGAAGAAAGCAATGTGTAGAACATCAAATATAAAAGAAAATTAGTAGTAAAATGACTTTATAGGTGGATTCAATAATGGATCATTAAAAAAAAGAAAATAAAGTCTCATTGAAGAAACTATGAGAGAGAGGCATAATATATATATGGGCACATAGTCTCCTAATAAAGAGACTATGAGAGATTGTGTGGTAGTCATATGTACAAGCTCCACTTGCGAGAAATAAGGTAATGTTAAAATATATATATACTACACAATCTTGGTGTGGTATTGGATAATGTGCACAGTCTCGCTTTTGCCTTGTGCAACATAATGTTTTTTTTATTGATCTTTTGTGACATCCGGGGCGCCCCCCCCCCCCCCCCCCCCCCGCCCCAAAACAAAAGAAAAGCAAACTTGTAAAAGGAAACACATGCAACGAGAGAGAGAGAGAGAGAGAGAGAGAGAGAGAGAGAGAGAGAGAGAGAGAGAGAGAGAGAGAGAGAGAGAGAGAGAGAGAGAGAGAGAGAGGGAGGGAGAGGGAGAGAGAGATGAGATGATATATTACTACTAAAGGGCAAAATGACTTTTGAGACCTTGAGTTACAATCATGTGTATGATGGTACAACTATTTAGGAAAAATATGTAGCACAAAGCAAAATAAGAAATGAATTTGACTATGGTTGTGTGTAAAACATGGAGCTTTGTCTAGTAATCATGAGCTCCAAGTGATACAATCTCATGTGGGTATGGAGGGCCTAGCTCTAGCCCAAGTAATAATCCCCCCTATTTGCCTATGAAGGTGTCATCAGTGTCTATGTTGAGTCTTAGGACGTTTGGATCCGCTAAGTTGAATGGCTTGATCAATCAATATTCCTTATTTGTGTGTGAACTATAGCAGCGAGTCTCTCTCTCATGTGGACTGGGGTTGTAACTGTATTGAAGTCTCTTGAATCTCCTTTGCAAAGAAGTCTATGAGTTGCCTTTGTAAAGGGCCTCGGTGTTTTGGAGTAGTTATACTCTTGAGGCACATGTCTGGAACCCATCATATCTCAAGGAGAAAGAGGCCAAGGCATCAGTGTGATCGGTGAAATCCATGACTCTAGATAGTGGTCCAACTCTATCTCTAAAGAGAATGGAAATGACTACACACTCATAATACACTGGGCAATGGCAGATATAAGACTCCTCTATCTCTCACTCTAATTTGACATATCTGGCATATGTGCTCCTCTAGTGGGATGGATCTATATCTACCTGTCTCAATCTCTAGCTGATGTGAGGAGGTGTGCAATCGGCCAATAGTACATTTTATCCCATGAGAAAGGTGGGTGTCCAAGTATCTCAAGGGAACAATAAATCCATCATTTGTAGTATGAAGGAAATGTTGTTGTAGAAATCCATCTTTGTCCCTAGCTCCTACCCTAGCATCAACCATGTCCGCCAACTGGGTAAGATCCATCTTAATGACCTTGCAAATCTCTAACTTTCTCAAATCAAGAGATGGTGCATCAAGGGAGTATGGAAGGGGGTAACTTGTCCATGCTAAAGCCATGTAGCTCAAACCACGCCGATATCTGTGCATACCAACATGAAGTATCACTGTTTTTGGCAAAGCTGCTTGGAGGACTCAAGAGCGAACCATGCATATCTGTGTTTGGATTAGTCCCATAGGCTGTGTATGTATGCGACCGATCGGGTGAGGACCTCTACCACAATCGGTGTAGTTGCTAGCTTAGCTCTAATGATCTCATGTGGAACTAAGGTCTTCCATATGATCATCCTAGATATCATGGACACTAGGGGTTTCTCCATCGACCTCCATTCATCATAGGTGTGCCCTAATTTGCTATGATGGTCAAGATTGGTCCTCCATATCTGAACTCCATAGAGTAGTGTGGATGTGACTAGTGTATCGAAGAGCCATAGCTTGGTGTGGGGTTCCCGGAACTGCACTTGTGAGCACATCCTCTCCAAACCGCCTAGTCCTGTGTACTTGTGAGTTAGTCTAGTGTTTGCTACCTCTTGCATAGAAAAGGTGGGCCCTGTGAATTAGACTCCCATGTATGTATAAGAGTCCACATACTCAAGCTCCTCAGGTCCATATGTGAATTTAGGTGTTCATCTCCTAACCCATTGTGGTGTAGTATTAAATACCATCACCTTGGTTTTACCTTGGATTCGATGATGATTAATTTGATTATGCTATGATTTGATTTTGATTGATGAGATGACGATTAGTTAGATAGATGATGGTTAGTTCTAATAAGTAATAATGATTTAGATAGTTTATGAAATTAGTTAGATAGATGACGATTAGTTAGACTATATGACATTAGTTAGATAGATGGATATAATTAGTTAGATTAGTTCTAATTATTAATGTCAATTAGATGAATATTTTTTAGTTTTATAGTTAGTTTCGATTATGACTAGATAGTTATTAGTTAGCTTTTATTTGATTATGACTAGATGATTATTCGTTTTAATTTGATTTGATTATTATTAGGTAAGTTAGTTTTAACTATGATAGTGCACAACATAAAGGAACAGAAACACAGAGATAAAGGAATGGAGAGAGATTGCAAGAAAAGAGAAGTAAAATCTACATTAAACAAGAAATAATACTTATACAAATGGGAAAGCAAAGGGAGACTAACCAGTCCTTGTACATAGTCCACAATGTTAGTGAGGGCACCAAATTAGGCTAATGATGACGGTAGCATCGAAGATGGAGGAAGATGATGGAGTTAGAGTGTGCACCTACTAGGGAAGGAGGAAGATGAATGAATGATCTGCCAACTAAGTGGGGAAGGCTTTAAATAGTCAAATACCCCAAAATATGGTCGACCACCTAAAGTCCAAAATATGGCTGACTAGCATTTAATACTTGTAAAAATGCCAGAAATGCTAAAAAAAATATCGAAAAAGGTGGACAATGTCTATAGGTGAGACAGATTGATGAATGTAGAAATTACATGGGAAATGCACACAAAATCCCGATTGGAGGAGAGAGTGCATTGAAAGGCAAAAATTGAGTGCTTTAGGATGAGCTACCTCCTCCATCAAAACAAGTGAGAGAGACATGCCAGAGCTCCTAAAGTCCTCGTCTAACTTAAACTTAGGCTCACAGGTAGGAAATGACAAGGCATGACAAACATGGCTATGCTAACACCCCCTCTTAGATCATGGATGTGGCAAAAGGCCAAGGAAGAAATGGATCTTGGGGTGGCAAGAGAAATGCCAATGTCAATGAAGTTCGTTGATGTAAATTGCCGACGAAGAAGCTCTTCACAATCCTAGGAAACCCCCTTTGAAACACTAGGGGCCAGGGAATCCATGTCCCCTCTAAAGGGGATTTGGGGAGGGGGTTATAAGGGAACCACTAGAGGAGAGGGTGGCAGATGAGAAGGAACTTGTGGAATAGATGGTGCACAATCGGGAATAGGTGCAACAATAGACAACTACCTCGGAGGACCTTGTATAAGAGAAGGGGAATGGAGCCTATGAAGCCCACTCTTATGCCAACCTATCATTATAACAACCCTTGTAGAAGAATCCTCAATACAAATAGCCTGCTCGGTGATGAGGATAACTTGGGTACCAAGCCTAATAAGGCCATAAACTAAGAGGTGTGGAAAGCCCAAGTTCGAAACATAAAGGGCTTGTGAAGGGAGCTTGAAGCGTGATTGAGAAACAAAGGTAGAATGCCAACATTACAAATAGGCATTGATACAATGTCACTAGCAGTGATTGAACCCCTAGAAGGTCATAGATCTTGCAACAAATCACCTTTGGAGTTGTATGACTAGAAGCTTCACTATCAACTACCCAAGTCCTCCCAAAAGATGAGGCAACCATTGAAGAAGGCTCCTCCAACTCAACAATATGAAAGAACATTGGCTCATGGGTGACTAATAAAGTAGAGGTAGAAGGCTCAAATGTGTTAGCTCCAAATCCTTCACTCTTGAACAAAGGTGAGGGTACTTCTTCCAACATTTCTCCTTTGGATGTGTCCCCTTCCCATAGTATGGGCAGTTAGGTTTCTTCGAATCGAAGTGAGAGCCTAAAGAACTCTCATATCATTTAGCCTTGGACTTTCCTTTCTTCTTCTTCTCCCCTCCCAAACTTGCAACAAAAGCTTTAGTGGAGGTGGACCCAATGAAAACCTCTTTGGCATGCTTGTCATGCTCCAAAACATGAGGGACAAGCTCCCCCCATAGAAGCTTCTCACAGGTCCTCAATGTAAGAAGGTTGGTGTAGAAGACATCAAACCCGGGAGATGGTGGATGAGCCAAAAGAATCATAGTCATATCCTTTGAAGAGATGATCCTGCCAAGGGATGCAAGCTCATCCCTCATATCCTCCAACTTGTTAATATATGATCCTTTATGAAAGGAGAATCATCAACAACAAGAATTTGTAATTTCTTCTCGGGAATAATTCAGTGGGCAAATGTCTTTTAATGGTACAAAGAAGCAAGCTTTGTCTACACTCCTACTGCTTTTCACAACCTGCACACATGCACTAGGATAAAATCCTATAAACTCATAAAGAGGAAAGATCAAGCTCTAAAATAGAGCCAATCCCATAAGGCCACATGATCCATCAATGATTCAATAGTGGGATCATCTACCAGATAGGAAATAGGGTGGCTAAAAAACTCCCAAAGATCAAATGTATCAAGGAAACACTCCACCTTACATGACCAAAGCGACTAGTTTGAACCATCAAGCCGGTCCTCTTTGGGTAAAGAAGAGAGTATGTGCACTTATATAGAGGGTTACATGAATGGTATATGAAGACCAACAGAATAGGCCTTTTGTGAGACATGGGGAGAATGGGGAGGAGAGGGTTCCCAAACAAATGGGCTAGGTGACCTCTCTTCTTCATGATCCGCATGATAATCTTACCACCATTCAAAGGAGTGTTGAGAAAGCTCCTCATCTGCATCATCAAAGCAACAAAGCTAATGGTAAGAAATCTTCAAAGTCCTACAAGACACCCACAAGAAATTTGTGTTTTGGTGGTACACAGTCTTGAAATAGGAGGAAACAATTACAGGTTCTCAAGGAAGTCGATGTAGAGGGTCGATTTGGAAGAGAAATACTACCACCTGCACAAATAAGTTGTCACCTTTGAGAAGAAAGCAATGTTTTTAGCACACTAATACAACAAGGTTGCCTAGTAGTCTGGGGTGGTCTCCTTTATGAGAAATCAACTCTGTGCCTCTCTTAGGCAATGATACCATGTGAGAGTGTGCAATGGGAAAGAACAGAAACACATAGGAATAGAGAGAGACTGCAAGAAAAGAAGAATGAAATCTACATTGAACAAGAAATAATGTTGATACAAACAGGAAAGTAGAAGGAGACTCATCAATCCTTGCATGTAGTTCATAGTGTCATTGAGGGCACTAGATCAGGTTGATGACAACATTAAAGACAAAGAACGATGATGAAGTTGAAGTGTGCACCTACAAGGGAAGGAGGAAGATGAATGAATGATATGCCATAACTGAGTGGGGAAGGCTATAAGTAACCAAATACCCCCAATTTGGCCAACCTGAAATATGGGGCTAAAATATGGTTGACTAGCATACAATACTGGTAAAAATGTAAAATTTTTAAAGAGAAATCTCGAAGCATGTGCACAATGCTCAGCAAGTAAGGTAGAATGATGAATGTAGAAACTGCCCAAGAAATGGACACAAAATCTTGATTGGAGGAGAAAATGCATTGAAAGGAAATAAATTGAGTGCCCTAGAATGAGCTACCTCCTCCATCAAAAGAAGCGATAGACATGTCAAACCTCCTAAAGTCCTCGTTTGACTCAAACTGAGGCTCATAGGCAAGAGATGAAAAGGCATGACAAATATGATTGCTAACATTAACAATATTAATTACTAGCTTTATGAATGACAATAAGTAAGACAATTAGTGGATACAATTATTACAACTAGATAGACTAATTTTAGATTAGTTATTAGTTTTAATAATATTAGTTATTAGTTTTATGAATGATGATAATTAAGACAATGAGTGGATTCGATTATTACCATTAGATAGACTAATTTTAGATTTGTTTTAATTTGATTAGATTGATGATGATGTTTAGTTGATGATGATTAGAAGTGATGACAATGTTTTAACAACATACTAGAAGTTTTTTGATGAGATGATGATTATTGATTTAGGTAATCGATCCCATCTATCCATCTTGTAAAACATGAGATTGTCCACTTGCGTATGGCACTTCCACCTCAACTAGCTGGTTGTTCAAACCTTGCATCATATGGGACAAACCATACATATTGCTCATGTGATAATTACCAATCCTCCTAAAACACTACCCTATGGATCTCAACTCTTTTAACTAACTCTTTGTATCTTATTCTCATTAAACATGACATCATAGATATGTATTATTTTTCTTAGACTCAAGATCCCATAAGCAATAGTTCATTTCTTCTGACTCTCCATATCTATGAAAGATACACTTCATGGACTTAGAAAATGGTGGAGAAAATAAAGAGAAGAGCAAGGTAAATATAGAGGAGATTATTGCATGTAGTAGTGATGAATTGATATGATGAATAGACAGATAATTACAATCATAATTCAATCTATTAGTTTAATTCCATTATTAGATAGATGATTACAATTAGAGCTTCAATTTAATTAATTGATTAGTTTTAATTTGACATGATTATCAAATAGATGATAATTATTAGAGTTTCAAGTTAATTAATTGATCAATTTTAATTCGATCATAATAGCTAATACAAAAGTAGATTTATAATTGATTAATCAAATAGAGGATGATTTTAATTTAAATCAATTAGTTTTGTCATTTTGTGTTGGGAGTTCAAGATCGCATGTACCTAGCTGCCTACATTTACTTGTACTTATTGCATGCACAACTATAAATTCCATGTGGAAGCCACTCGTCACTGTCACTTCATTCTTTATTCTTTTTACGACAATAGATCGAGGAAGGTAAGCCACACATTATGATTGTTGGAGTTCCCACATACCGGTCTTGCTCTCTCTTGCTTGAACCTCTATAGCTCTTGCATCTTCTTGCTTTTGCTTATGCTCTCATCTTTTTTCCACCTTTCAATTGGTATTAGAGCGAGCATTCGATGAGCTTCATCAATATGCACTTCAACTTGAGAAGAGAGCTTCAACCGAGCTTCCATGGTGGCAGCCCCACTTCAGTCTATTTAAGGTATGTAGAATCCCCTCTTCCTTGTCAGCTTTAAAGCATATCCCCCATTGCCAAGCAACCTAGGATGGTTAGCCATACCAAATGAAGCCCTAGGAGCAACCCCTACAAATTTTGGTGCATTTTTAGGAGGGCTGCCCCTGTTGCTCCCTCCCTTGCTATTTGGTCTTGCCATTCTGCCTAGTGTTTTACCCAATCTTTGGGGGTCTTTTCGAATTCCTTTGGCTTTGTATTTAGAATTGGTTGAAGAACTTTGGATTAGTCATTGCTTTATAGTTCAGGATGTGTATAGTGTTCTCTATTTGGATAGGAAGTATTTGCTTGGTTTATGCTTTAGTGATGCTTGTGGGGCAAGTTTGCAATGCCCAGATGATATATTGATGCTTGGGAAAGGATTTTGGATCAGTTAGAGCTTATTAGATCAGTTCTTGAAGGGTTCTTTGCTATACCATGTGGGCGTAGCAAGAATTTATTGTGAAGACTTATGTATGGAATACCTATGATGCTTTGGGAATGCTGCATTGATGTATTGATGCTTGGCATTGGTTATTATGCCCAGATATACTTAGGTGTTAACTCTAGGCTTTGAATTTGAACTCCAACGGTTGCATACTTGCCATGGCTACTTGCTTTAGTGGTTTTCCGTTCATGGGTTTGAAGGCTTATTGTAGATACATGTTCCTAGATGTATTGCTTCATGTCATTGGACACCTAGATGTTATGAGACATATGTTCTCTTGGTATTTGCTTCTATTGGTATTTTCTTCTAGGTATTGATTTAAATTTTCTCTTTGGTTGCAGACATTGGCAAATGGTTTAAATGCATTGTATCTTTCACATAGAGAAGTTGGATGGCAATAACTTCAAGTATTGGAAGACTCAAATTTTGTAGGTATTGGTGCAAAAGAAATAAGTGAGGCCATTGAAAACCAATAGAATTAAAAAAAAAAAAAGGGATAGAGAGGATTGGGATGAGCTTGATGAGCTATTCAAGTCCACCACTATATTGTCTTTGTTTAAGAAGCATACTCCAATGTTATTACGATCGAAGGTGGTGCTTATGATTTATGGAAAAATCATGACAAGCAAAGTCCTACCTTGAGTACTCCTATGTCCACTCATTTAAATGAGTTCCACTCCATTTTCAGCTAGCTTATCTCTTAGGGCTTATCTCTTAGGGAAAATGGGAGTGCTCCATTTCTCTTAGGGAATTTAGTTCCACTTCATTCCCTATGAGTGCTCCATTTTCAGCTAGCTTATCACACCTCACAAGTCTTGGGATACATTCTATACTGCTATCAATGCTAATCCTCCTAAAGATGGCTTTAAATGCTTTGATGTAGAGAGTGCTTTGCGTACAAATGAAGTGCATAGGAAGAATATTGATGTAGCTCGTACTTCTCATGCACTCACAATTAGAGACAAACATCACTACAAGGGATTGGGAGCATAATGACGAATGCTAGTGAGGTCTTTTTTGCATCACTATTAGTGTCGCTATATAATTATGCTAATAGAGACACATTACTGTGGATAAAAAAAGTGTAGAAAATAGTTTGCAACATATAGCACACAACTTGAGAGAGAGAGAGAGAGAGAGAGTAGTTTATTATCCACGGAAGGCCAAATTATGACCCATGGGACCTTTCTAGATATACAAAATGATTCTCCTTCCCCATGGTAGGAAAGGGTAGCTATGGTGAAAGAACAATCTATGCAGCATGAGTCTCTCGAAAGCGTAACATGCGGATGATGAGAGAGAGAGAGAGAGAGAGAGAGAGAGAGAGAGAGAGAGAGAGAGAGAGAGAGAGAGAGAGAGAGAGAGAGAGAGAGGGGGGGGGGGGGGACAAAAGAAGGAGGACGAGCGCTAAGGAGAAGAAGAAGACCGACGCAAAGGAGATCTTCAATGGAGCACTCATACTTCTTTGGGCATTGAAGTAAGATGTTTCTTTTCTTCATTCCTCATTTTTCTCTATGCATTGTGCTTATGAGAGAGAGGAAGAGAAAAGGAGGGAAAAGGAGATGGAGATGAAGATGGAGAGAAAGAAAGAGAAGAAGGGTCATGAAAGTAATGAAAGAGGGAGAGGGAGGGGTAAGCCATTTATTTTCTTCTTTCCTCATTTCTCTTTTTGCATTGTGCTTATGAGAGAGAGAGAGAGAGAGAGAGAGAGAGAGAGAGAGAGAGAGAGAGAGAGAGAGAGAGAGAGAGAGAGAGAGAGAGAGAGAGAGAGAGAGAGAGAGAGAGAGAGAGAGAGAGAGAGAGAGAGAGAGAGAGAGAGGACAATGTGACCTAATTATTGAAATAGAGAGGATGAAAGATAGAGAGCGAGAGAAAGAGAGGAATGTAGGACAATGTAACCTAATTATTGAAATTGAGAGTATAATGCGACCTAATCATTTAAGTGTGAATGTTGTTCTCATTCAAGTGGTAGCAAATATTTTAAAGTATTTAACCTTTTAGGGAGCATGGGCATTCGAATTCCCTTTTTGCCATCAAATATTTAGTTAGCAATGGTTTTTGTGGAGTTCAACATGATGTCATGGATATAATATTCTAGTCAACAAGGGGTGAGAGAGTGAGAAAGACAAGCAAAGAAGGGTAGGGAGAGAGAAACATAAATTAAGAGAATGAGAGTGAGAGCATAACATAACATCTTGGATAATGTATTGCATATACTATAGCAAAAATGACCAACAATGATGACCATGATGTTAGAGATTGAGAGGCATATCTCAATCAATATATCATATGTCCTTGCAGTTAGTACAAGTTTGCAATTCATTTGAAAGCTTTATTTGTCCATAGACACGATTTGTGATGTTGTGAGAAGTTTTAGGCAAAAATCATTGATCAAGAAATCTTGGACTACAAGTTAGTGGTCAGCAAAGTGTGCACTAATTGTGATGCATAGTCAAGCTTTAATTGAAATGTTCTTCAATAATATTATTTATCTATGAAAATCTTCATAGGGGGATGCCAATACATCATAAGCAATGTATGCTTTATACCCAATAAGAAGAGTTTGTAGGCACACCATACAAGGAATGTCAGCCATGGCTTCACACATCATGCATTATGTTTGCTCTTAGAATGGTTGGTACTTTAGTCATAGTAGTTCTATGTGTGGGATAGTCCTTAGATGCCTCATGAAGGTATAGTTATGTAGGCAATTTTCAGCATGGCTTAAAGAGGTATTTGTGGTATCATTGACGTTTTGATCACTCCTGATATTCATGAACTATTGTGTGATGGATTCGTATGATGATATATGAGATTTGATAGTTGGCACCATGATTCAATATGTTTCTGTCTATTATTAACATATTCTTTGTGTTCCATGTTTCTTCTTTTTTGAGTATTAGTACTATAGTATGTATTCTCATGTTTTTATGTCATTATATTTGGGTTTCCTATGATTTGCATGATATAGGATTGTGTATTCTCTACACTACTTTTATAATAGTGACATGTATTTCCAAATGAGGCATGGTAGCCCTATTATGCATTCTACATAGATTACGGGCTACAACACTTTCGTGATCCTGCCATTGTCATCTTGAACCTCTAGTGTGAAGCTTTGTGAAAATGATATTGTTTTATGGACTAGAAATGAATTTGATGTATGCAGCTCAAAGGGTTTTCTGTGTGTATATCTTGCCATTTCCTCCATGTTTCTCTATGTTGAAACACCAGCAAAAATGGCAAAGTTTGAGAGCAAAAATTCAAATTTTCTGTATGAAGCAATAACACAATTTCAAAACCAAGATGATACAACTCTCCCTATGTTGTTCTCTATCTTTGGAATTAAAGCCCAACCGAAAATGCATCTGCTTGATGCCAAAAATTTGAGTTTTTTGTCAAAACTGGAAGCAATGGCACATTGTGTGAAACAACATAATGCAGTCTAAAGGTTTACTTTTACATTTTTAAATATATGTTAGAAAATTATTTGCATCCATCAAATGTCATCTAAATTTGAAGTAGACCTAGAGAGTTAAGAAAGTTATTGATAAGACAACAACATGGGTTATTGCCAAATGATAGTGGTGAAGTAGGAGGAATTGGCACCTTAGATGAAGAGGAATATTCCCATCATTTAGAGAGGTGTTCTAAGATGTTGGTACCTCTACTGAAATCACTACTGTGTATCATTCCCCTACTATATCTATAGAATCTCCTCCAATTTCTCCTAAAATAAAAGATGGAGTGCCTAACTTGAGGGAGCACTCAACTCCTCCTTATCATGTAGAGAGATTACATCATTTGGTGTTAGAAAGTTCAATGTTGTTCATGAGTAAAGTAGTCATTGCAAAGAAGTCTCATAGTTTTGATACTCTACCTCCATCGAAGAAGAAGAAGCCAAGAGCCATGAATCAAAACCCACTAGTCAATCCTAAAGTCAGGGCTTCTAAATTCTCTAGCAAGAAGAAAGAGGACGTAGAAAGCCATATCACACAATTTCAAACAAGGTGGGTGGCTAGTGGTTTCAACAATATGTTTCGGGACCAAGTCAAGCTATAGTAGTTTACAACAACCTTCAAGGGTAAGGCCATGGATTGGTACACCACTTATGATGCTTGACATTTTACTACATATGATGGCCTTAAAATCTTTTTTCTAAGTAGATTTAGAAAACATAGGATAACTATGGATGTGTTAAAGAAGCTGAACCAAATCGAGTGGAAGACAATGCCGGTACAGGACTATGCATAGAAATTCAAGAACCTATTAAATAGGTTGAATGAAGAAGATAGGTCTTCCATAGATTCTCAATGTTCCTCTTTGTTAAGGGATATGATAAATCTATTACAAGAGCAATTACTAATGTGGAAGTTGGAAATAATAACACCATAGATGTGCTGGTTGAAGTAGCACAACGGGTAGAGAAAAGACTTGGCAAGAGTAGATCCAAGAAGAATAATAATAAGGATTTCTCAAATCTATTTTGATGATTATGATTCAAAGAATAGCAGTGATGAAGAGGATACCTCATCAGATTCTAGGTCAGATATTGAATCAAGTGACTTGGACAATGACAGGAGTGATAGAGGCAAAAGCAATACAAAAAGATATAGAGTAAGGATAAGAGTTCTTCTAAAGATAAGAAGAAAGGAAAGGAAAGGGGAACAAGATAGCTTTGGAAAAAAATTTAGAGAAGAAAATAAAGAAATGGTTGTTGGATATTAACACTCCCAGGAATGTGAAGTCATGTAGCAGCAAATAATGCTAGTGTAATCCAATGGTGCAGAATGCAAGACAACAAACAACACCACGAGTGGCATCGGTAAATCAAATTGCATCTAACATGGCACAATAGCATGGATTTAGAGGTCTTGTCAGGAAGGGTTAGCCACCTAAGCAATGGGGCAATGACTAGCCAAGGCAATGGAAGAATGCCCAATACAGGCAACATGGGCTTTGCTATTACTATGGATGACAAGGACATATGTCAGGACCTAATTGCAAGCTATGGGTATGCCATAGGGCTAAAAGGAGAATGCAAATCAAAGAGTAGCTAGAAAAACAATCGACAAGACTACCCCATGGACAACAACCATCGGCACCTGTAGCAGTGGTCCTAGTAGAAATACCTTTAGAGGCCACGGAGGGCAAGGCAGTAAGCTAGCAGCTGGAGCAGAAAATTAAAGAAGTTCTGTAGAAAGATATGCTAAGTAAGGGTGTATTAAATGTAATCCAACATGGGTTAGAGCCACAAGCTGTGATTGTTCAAACTATATCATTGTGGAAGATTTTCCAAAAGAGACAGCAGTTTTAGCCATCACTACGGCTAAAGCCAAGCATAAGATAAATTGAGATGATTAGAAGGCTAGGCAAGTAGCCTCTAAGGAAATTCAAAAGTTGCAAAAGAAAAAGGAATCAAAACAACCCAACTTTGCAAATTTGCCATATGAGGTGCAAGGGAGTCAACCAATGTGTATGCAGAAAAATAGTAGAATATGCCACTGATAGGATTGTAGTTTAGTGGCCAGCAAACAAAGTTCAAACCATTATGAACAATCTCAAGGTTCCAATCAGTTCTTTGTTGCATTAGCTAAATCTTCATTATAGGTAACTTTAGAATAGATCCTTGACTTGATTCTAAGATTCAAGGAGAAACTCTTAAACAAAGGTTATGTTGAATCAAGGAAAAGTGTGGAAAAACTATGATGCTTATAGCAAGGAGATTTAAAAATGTCAAGTCATTATCCCCACACAACTTGGTGGATTATAAAGTGCCAACCATACAAGTGGAATATTTGGGCATTAAATTTGATGATGTATTATTAGACAAATGCTTAGGAGTAGACATCATATTTGAAGAGCTGTATCATTCACACAATTATATGGACTTGTATTAGCATCGTTTCAAGTCAAAATGGCTAACCAACAAAGACTTTAGCCATTGGGGATCCTATAAAATCAACTCATTTGAGTTGCAGTGTTGATGTTTAAGGTAAGCTTTGTTGTCCTCTACATGGAAGGTCTAGGAGATTCACATTATATGTTGTTGGGAAGGCTCTGGTTTAGATTATCCAAGTTAAAGCAAGACTAGGGTGCAAATACGGTAATCATTTCTCATGATGCTAATGAGGTCAAGTTATCTACTGTCAATCAAGTAGTATTAAAGCCAAAGTACCATCCATTTGGTGGTTGGTCATACAGTCTTTGAGATGGATGTTATCTAAATATAATGTGTTTACAACAATACCATTGCAAGAAGTAACTTTACTATTGAAGGTAGAGAGGTTATTGTTACAAGCAGCAAGTTCACCTCTACATGCAAACAAAGACTTGATGCAAGAAAATAGTGGCCTGATACAGTAGAACACTAAATTGGACGGAGAAAGTAGTGATTATCCTAAGGGAAGTAAAGGAATTGATGTGGAGACTCTCAAAGAGCAAGAAAATGCTTCATAAAAAACGAAGGATGCTCTTAATAGAGCTAGTTAGCAGGCCATTATTGATGTTGAGTTGAAATAGAAACATACTATGAGCAAGTCAACAAGAGCGCTTGAAGATGATGTTCAAGAAGTGTATTTGGATGTTGAATCAAGTCCTAAGCTGATAAAGATGAGTGATTTTGTTGAGAAAGATTTCAAGCAGCAGTTGATTCATCCATGTAAAGAATTCTAATATATTTTTTCCTGGGAGTACATTGACATGAAGGGATTCAATCAAAGGGTGTGTCAGTATAGAATTAATTTGAAGGTAGATGCTAAACCTATCATGCAAAAAAGATACTGCATGAATCCAAACTATGCTAAACAGGTGAAATAAGAGATTGACAAACTTCTTAGAGTCGGTTTCATTAAGCCAATAAATGAAATGACTTGGTTATCTCCTATTATAGTAGTACCCAAAAAGAATGGCAAGATACATGTTTGTGTCAATTATAGAAAATTAAATGTAGCAACAATAATTGATCCATTCTCTCTTCCATTTACACGTTCCTTATTGGATGATGTAGCAGGTCATGAGATCTATAGTTTTATGGATGGTTTCTCTAGATATAATCAAATTCAAATACACCCAAATGATATGGATAAGACCCCTTTTATAACGGAATGGGAAGCATTTGTAAGTATTGTTATGAGTTTTGGGTTAAAAGAAGAACCACCAAAGTTTCAAAGTGCAGCACATAAAGCTTTTGATCCATATCTCACTACTTTTATGAGAGTCTTCGTAGATGATTTTTATGTGTTTGGCAAGAAAGTAGATCACCTGAAACATCTTAGGTTGTGTTTTGAAAGATGCCGTCAATTTTGGATGTCTCTTAATCCATTTAAATCAGTTTTTGTTGCTAAAAGAGGGGTTCTTTTAGGCCATATTATCTCACAAGAAGGTATGGCTATAGACATAATGAAAATTCAAGCAACTCAAAAGGTGGTTGTATCTATAAGAGTCCAAGAGGTGATACGGTTTGTGGGGCAAGTGAAATGGCACAATAGGTATCTCTGGTATTTAGCTCATGTCTGTGCTCTACTTACTTTGCTTACTAAGGAGGGAGTTCAGTTTGTATGGAGGCATGATCAAGATAAAGCTTTTGGTATACTAAAGAAGATGCTTGTAGTGGCACCAATTTTGCAACCTTTGCAATGTGACATTATATTTTATGTATTTGTTGATGCATCTGACATTGCTATGGGTGCAGTCTTGATGCAGGAAGAAAGGGTTGCAAGTTGGTTTAGACATGTCTATTATATGCAAGTAGAAGGCTTACAACAACTAAGAAGAATTATATAGTGGATTGAGAGAGAAGCTCTTGGAATGGTATTTGCATTACAAAAGTTTAGGCATTACCTATTGGGTAGCCAAGTAATTTTTCATGTGGATCATCAATATTTATTGTACCTCATTAATAAACTACAGCTTATAAGAAGATTAGCAAGGTGGTGCTTCTTTTACAAGAATTTGATTATAAAATAATGCATACACTGGGAAAAGACCATGCTGTATCTAATTTCTTGAGCAGGATTGTGTCAGTGGACCTTATACAAGGGGTAAATGATTAGCTACATATAATGGAGAGCTATTCAGTATTCAAGTATATCAATTCAATACTTTTTACGATCAAATGTTGAATTATCTGCTTGATGGAGTAATGTGTGCAAAATTGTATAGAGACCACTGTAGAAGACTCACATTGCAAAACAAACACTTTCAAGTTATCACGAAAGTGCTTTATAGGAGAGGCATTGACAATGTATTGGGAAGATGTGTGACCATTGAAGAATAGCCCGCTATATTTGCATGAGGCACATGCGAGACTGCTGACAGCAGGTAATTTCTTTAATGAGATTACAAGCAAGAAGATTCTTCAAGCTAGTTTATGGTGGCCAATGGTGCTCGAAGATGCTCATCAATATGTGAAGGAGTGCATTATCTGTATGTAGGAATGTCAACCTTAGCCTAGAGACAGGATGTAGGATCATCCAATCTTGGATCTAGAGCCTTTCCAAAAATAGGACATTGTTTTTGTGGGCCCTATTAAACCAATAGCCCATTAGAGTAAAAATTAATATATTTTGGTATGTAGAGATTACAACAATAAGTGGGTTGAAGCCAAAGCCTTGCGGGATAATAAAGTGGCAAGTGTAGCATAGTTTCTCTACTCCAATATAATAACTTAGTTTGGCTACCCTATAGAGTTGGTAAGTGACCATGGTAAGAATTTTTCTAAATGAAGTGATTAAGGATATGACTTCTAAACATATGATTTTTCATAAGAAGTCAACACCTTACCACCCTCAAACAAATGGGTAGACCGAGAGTTTTAACAACATCTTGATGTTGATTCTTAAGAAGATAGTCACTGATAATCGTAAGGATTGGGATGCTAAATTAGATTCAACACTATGGTCTTTTTGCACATAGCATATAAGGCGTCAATAGGTTTGACTCCGTTCAAGTTAGTCTATGGACTTGAAATAGTGGTCCCAATGGAATTCTTAGTTCCTAGCTTGAGAGTAGTAGTAACTCATAGATTATCTCATGATGATTCAGTACATGATAGGTTACAGAATCTAATACACCTTGAAGAGAACTGAATCGTAACTCACTACCTATTAGCTGTAGTGCAATTAAGATGGCACATTCACACATATTAAAAAGAAGATTTTTAAGGAGGGAGATCTTGTGATGGTATACAATTCTAAGCTTGGTGAGTACCTAGGGAAGTTGAAGTTGCGAGATACAAGTCCATATGAAGTTGTCAAAAATGTGGACCAAGGAACTTTTGTTTTGGCTACACTACAAGGTGAGATAATTAAATCAGCAATTAATGGATTTAGATTGCATAGGTTAGTCCATCGAAATTATGATGACTCAACTAAAGAGGCATAAGAAAAGTCAACATTTGTAGTTAATTTAGTTCATCCTTCAGTAGTGTTACTTGATACAACATGGTACGATTTTCTGTCTAATATGGCATCTTACGATTTTTTGACTCTTATGGTTTTTTGTAGGTTTTCATGGATTGATTCTCTACATGGAGTACCACTATATTATTGTGATATTGTTGTTGATGTTATTATCTTTCATATTACTTTTGATTCTCATGTGGAAGCTAGTCAAGTTTTGACTTTGTTATATGAGGCGTGGGATATTTTAGAATTGTTCACAATCCTGTTGCAAGCAATATGAGACTTCATAAAGTGGCGGTATTATCCACAAGTAAGGCTTGACCATGGGAACTTAGGCTATGTTGGATATGTATTTAAAGGATTTTTACAACCTATCACAACATGGGAGAATATCATCATGGCATTGGTGGAGTATTCTTTGAATTAACTTTTAATTTCTAGCCATGAATTTGTGGATGATGGGACGATTGAAGCAACTGACTTCAACTGAAGCTATTTTACCATTGGAATTGTATGAAGTCATAAAATGTCAGTTGGGTGAAGGCCAATTGAAGGGCCAAAAGACAAGTGTCAAAGTCATTGAGAGTACATTGTGTAATCAATATGTAGACCACTTCCTTTTTTTGAAGAGTTTCACTTAGTGTGAGTTTGGAAAATGGAAAAAAAGGGGAACTATGGCAAAGAGGGCATGATGTCTTACTCATGCATTTAGAGGAAGTGACTAGCAGTACCATGTCTACTCCATTATCTTCATCTTTCATCCTATTGTCAACCACTTTCTTTTTTTTAAGAGTTTCAGTTAGTGTGAGTTTGGAAAAGGGAAAAAGGGAAATTATGACAAAGAGGGCATGATGCCTTACTCATGCATTTGGAGGAAGCGACTAGTAGCACCATGTCTACTCCATTATCTTCATCTTTCATCCTATTGTCAACCTCTCTTACAACCTGATTGTCAATAGGTCATTGTTGATGCAAACATGGTGAAGACTAGGGGGAAAGAAAACACGAAATTGCCCATGAAGAGGAGACAATAGCAGCTAAAAGAAGTGCATGATGAAGAGGAGAAATGGAGTCATGGCCCTCCTGAGATTACTCCTTCAAGGGCAAGGAGACAACCCTGAAACCATCATCAACCATGTCTAATGATGAAGATGGTGAGTTGGCAACCTCCTTGATAGATTTCACTATTTACATGTATAACACAATATTAGTGAGTTTGGGAATCTTCCAATTCCTATTTTTTGAATACTAAAAATGTGGCACTCCAATAACATGCCCATAAGTTTCTCAAAACCATATGATGTGACCTATCATTGGAAAGCACTTGAAAAATGGAATCTATTAAGCTATAGAGTGCTTGATTTGGAGTTAGTGTTCAAGTATGACAAATCCAAAGATTTGACCACGTGTCCCAAACTTATGGAAAATTTCCATATTCCCCAATATGGTGTTGTATTGAAGTTCAAAGAGAAAGAGAAGGAGACAAAGGCACAGGCACCAAGGTAGCAGACATGCTCCCTGTCGGTTCATTCCATTCCATCAACACACAGTCTCCCAAGTCAACTGTATGTACTACATACATACAAAACAAAGTGACCTAGTACTAACTATAGTTAAGTCAGTGTGACTTAACTTTATTCAACCAGGGTAGGCCTATGAGCTTGAATCTCAACACTCCCCCTCAAGCTCAAGTGGGGTACTTCACTCCAAGTAGTTCTCTCAAATGCATAAACTTATCTTTACCCAATGACTTGGTAAAGATATCTAGAACTTGGTCTTCTATCCTCACATAGACCAAATCAATGTCACCTGCAATCACTTTTTCTCTGATAAAGTGATAGTGTACTTCAATGTGCTTAGTCCTAGCATGATAGAAAGGATTACTAGCTAGGAGCACACTACTCATGTTGTCACAATAAAGTGTGACAGGCCTGACTTCCTGCATGCCCAAATCATCAAGAAGCTTCATGAGCCATGCTGTCTCACATGTAGCTAATGCAACACCTCTATACTCTGCCTCAGTACTAGAGAGTTCAACTGTAGGTTGCTTCTAACTGCTCAAGCTGACCATACTACTACCAAGGGAAAATGCATACCCACTAGTAGATCTCTTCTCATAGGTACTTCCTACCCAATCAGCATCTGTATATCCTGCAAGCTCCAAAGGCTTACCATGCTCATAGAATAGACCATAATCTGATGTAGCCTTCACATATCTCAAGATCCTCCTCATTGCATCCAAGTGCGGCTTCATAGGCTTGTGCATGAGCTTGCTAATCAGTCCAACTGAATAGCTAAGATTCGATCTAGTAATGGTAAGGTAAATCAAACTACCCACCATTTGTCTATACATAGTGACATTCTCAATCTCATGCCCAACATTTGCAAGTAGCTTAACATTTTGCTCCAATGGAGTGCTCAAAGACTTGCAATCTAACATACCATACTTGGTCAACATGTCTTGTGCATACTGCTTTCTGCAACAACCAAGTACCATGAGGTGTAGAGACAACCTCAATCCCAAGGAAATACTTCAATTCTCCCGAATCTTTGACCTGAAATTCAACACGTAACATTTCCTTGATCTCTCCAATTCTTGTGACATCATCACCTATAATGATCAATTCATCAACATAGATGACTACTATCACATAACCAGCCCTTGTCTTCTTTGTGAAAAGGCTATGATTAGCATTGCCCATAGTGAAACCAAGTTTTTGTAACCATGCACTTATCTTAGCATTCCAAGCTCTATGTGCTTGCTTCAACCCATATAATGCTTTCTTCAATCTACACACACGTGTTGGAAAATCTGGATGTACGTAGCCCTCGGGTTGATCCATGTATACTTCCTCAACGAAATCACCATTGAGAAATGCATTCTTCACATCCATCTGATACATACTCCATCCTTTAGATATTGCCAAAGCAATCATTGTCCTCATGGTTGCCATTTTAGCAACAGGGCTAAATGTTTCCTCATAATCAAGACCATATTGTTGTGCATACCCTTTTGCCACAAGTCTTGCCTTGTACCTTTCCAATGTGCTATCTAATTTGCATTTCACTTTGTATACCCATTTGCAACCAATAGCTATTTTCCTTCAGGCAAATCAACCAAATCCCAAGTGTCATTTTCAGCCAATGCTGAATATTCCTCATCCATTGCCTTGCACCAATGATCATCCAAGATAGCTTTAGAAAACTTTGTGGGTTCCTTAAGCTAGTGACTTTTGCCATATATGCTTAGTGCCTCACTGTATAACCACTATATGTAAGTCTATCCACAACCTTCCTGACTCTTTCTGATCTCCTTAACTGAGATGCAGTATGAGACTCTCCTCTCTCATGAGGTGGTACATATCTATGTCTCACAACAGGAGTCACAACTGATGGAATCCAAACTCGCTATCCAAGCTATCAATGCCAGGTGAATCATAACCACAAGTGAGTGTCCCTGTAACATCATCAAGTTTGCCTTTGCCTTTATCCACATTTCTCCCCCTCACTGACATACCCGTGTTAGTGGACAAAGATGCTGAAGTCCTCAATCTACCTGTCCAAGGACTAACTGATGAAGTAGCATCTTTAGAAGGCCCAAAAAGTTCTGTACTTTCATTTGTACCTGCATGTATATAAGTCTCCTGACAAACATCATCATCATTGATCAAGGTGTTCTTATTCTCATGCCATGATTTTAGCTCATTAAATACCACATCTCTTGAGATTAATGTCTCATGAGTAGAAGGATTGTAGCATTTGTACGCTTTCCTATCTTGTGCATATCCAATAAAGATGACCTTTTTTGCCTTTGGATCAAGCTTTTTTTTCTTTTCATCTGAAACATGTACATATGCCAAGCATCCAAAGACCTTAAGATGGCTAATGTCCGGCTTTATCCCATAAATCCTCTCATGAGGAGTTACTTCATGTATACCTGCGGTTGGTGTACGATTCATGACATACAATGTAGTCATTACAGCCTCTGCCCAATATACATTTGGTAGCCTCTTCTCATTCAACATGGCTCTTGCTGATTCCATGATCACCCTGTTTTTCCTTTCTGCCACACCATTTTGTTGTGGTGTGTACCTACATGTCAATTGCCTTTTAATCCCATGAGATGCCAAGAAGTGATCAAAGTCTTTAGAAACATATTCTCCTCCACTATTAGATCTCATGAGATGTAGCAAGCTAATTCTTTCTCCACATGTCTCTTAAAATCTTGAAAAGCATCCATGACATTACTCTTGTGCTTTAGTACATACAACCATGTGTACCTACTAGTCATCTATGAATGACACATAGTAACGTGATCCCCCAAGAGATGCATTCTGTGAGGGTCCCCATACATCAGAATGTACAAGTTGTAATGGTCCAGTAGTAGTGCTTACATGCCTCATAAATGGAAGCCTTGATTGCTTCCCAAATTGATAAGACTGACATACATGTCCCAATTCTGCATGCTTGAACTTAGGAAGTCCAAGTACAACTTGCTTATGCTGCATATTCTTCAACTTTTGAACATTTACATGACCAAACTGCCATATCTCAATGTCCCTTATTGCAGCATTGTCATGTGAATACATAGCAACATTCAATGCTAAAATTTTCATATCTAATGTTAACATCCTGCCATTTCTTTTGCCTTTAGCAATGAGTTTGCATCCTTGACCATACTCTTCAATGCAGCATCCATCTCTATTGAATCTAACTTGTAGATTTTGTTCAGCCATTTGTCCCACAGAAAGCAAGTTTTTGATTATGGAGGGTATATGTAACACATCATAGAGACTCTTTTTCCTGTCACCATGCATCATCGAGGGAACAATACATGTATGCATAATGTCATGTTGCGTATCATCCCTTGTGCAAACATATCCATGAGCACCTTGTTCCAATGTGTCAAACCACTCTCCATGAGGAGTCATGTGGTTAGATGCCCCTGAGTCTATATACCATACATCATTTTCTTTGCCTTGTGTAGACGACCCTTTCGTCACATGTTGTATGGCAAACAACATGTCATCCTCATGCATACCACTAGAAGAATCATAATTACCATGTTGCTTCCATCTTGCTTTCTGATCATTCTGCTTCTTGTAGCAATCCTTAGCTACATGCCTGTATTTGCCACAATAATGGCAATCCTTATTTGCATTTGATTGCTGTCCATGAGTCATTTGAGGCTGTTGTCAAGTGCCTCTTCCTCTAGGTGAATAACCTTCTCTTCCACGAGCATTTGAGGCACCTCTAGTTGCTTGAGACTATCTATTTTGCCATCCAGTAGCTTACTGTCCACGGGCTGCATATTCATTTCCAGCACCTCTTCCTCTAAAATTTGATCTTCCTCTTCCACCTCTATCCCTTTGATTGGAGTAGAAGACACTGTCCTTGTTGTTTTAAGACCCACTGGAACTTGTATTAAGTCTAAGTTTCACTTATTCATGCAATAGAAGTGCCACAAGTTCATCAAAATTAGGCTGCTCCTGACACACTGAAATGGAAGTATCAAACTGCTTATATTCCTATCCAAGTCCATAGAGGGTAGTAGCCACCAAATCATCATCGCTAACTTCAGCACCAATTGAGCCTAGTTGTTCTGAAATGGATCTGATCTCACTGACATAGTCTTCAATAGACCTTCCATTCATGGATATGTGGCTGAAATTTTGCTTTAGCTGTGTCTTTCTCGCATGAGTGACACGCCCATAATCCTTTATCAATAAGTCCCAAGCAGCTTTTGGGGAAGTATAGTTTGCAATTTGCATAGCCTTTGTGTCTGACACACATAATGACAACCAATGCAAGACCTTGCTGGCCTTTTCCAACCAAGTCTTGTGTGCCTTTAATTAATCTTGTGTTGGAGGTTTATCCTTTGGTAGTTTGGGCTCATCTTCAAGACCTGTAACTAGGTCCCAATAGCCTCTTCCAATTAAAAAATTAAACATCCTGAATTTCCATAGAATGAAATTGTTGTAGTCCAGCTTCTCACCAACTATCTGAGTGATAGTATCCTTCTCTCCTGTGTTTTACATTTCAAAGTCTTAAGTTTTGCAAAACCAACAATTTCTCAAAATGCCACTAGACAGTACACTTCAGTGATTTGTAGTACAACCGGTTTTTACTGCAATCAATAGTTTGTCAAATCAGCCTCATAGAAGTCAAGCTTGAGCATACAATGCTCTTGAGTATGCACACGTCTATCACTGACCATTTAGTGCCACACTACCGACATTCGTGATGAGCACGCTTGAACTCCACAAATACATTCAATTCCCAAAAACTACACAGATTTCAGCTTATATGATTGCATAAGATCCAATACATGCAGGAAATAGATACTCAATATTCCTTCAACTGACTGCTGCTGCAAAAATGAGCCAAATAAAAGCTTCAAATATTGATACCAATTGTACCCTTGAATTTACTACTCAGGACCTACTGCACAAGGTAAACATAACTTGCTAAATTGTTTTCATAGTCCACATAAAAAATTGGCACATTTCTTTCTTGCTTTCCATATTGAATATTGATGGTTATTCTTCAAAGTACACACCCATACATGCTCAGATAGCTGTAAAGCATGCAGCTCTTGCTGATCAACAGACTATTGCACACTAGACAAGCTTAACCTTGAAATGCAGAGTTGGTAATTCAAATGTTCCAACAGCCCTCAATGAGAAACCCATTATTTTCCTCTCTCCAATCCAACATCACAGTCTGAATGTACAGTAGAGGAAGCTTATACATGGAGCCAAAACTTTGACCGTGAACAAACCCATCAGCAACCGGGATGGGCAATGTCTTCTGCATGGTAGGAGATGGCTACTGCATTGGATTGGCTCTTTAGTTACGTATTTGTCCTGCTTGATATCTCATACATGACTCCCAGCACTAAAAACAACTCATATGAGATACTGCCTCTGCAAAAGTCTTATCAAGGATGCTGTCAATGACATCATTTGACAATAGCATAACTTCTGTAACTGCAGTGAGAGCATGCTCACATTCATAGATGGGTTGATAGCTTCAGACAGGCTTGGCCTATTGGATGTCATGCTAACAAGTGAATGCTTTTTGCCAATCAAAGTTGTGAATAAGTTGCTAGGTCTGACACGTTTGAGTTTAGCCAACTGTTCAACTAGCTTCTCACTACCACTAATATTCCTTGGAATCTCTACTTGTACATGAACCAGCTCATCACCTTGAACACTTGGCTTTCCTAATAGGGGAGCACTTTACTTGGACAACACTCGAGTAGTTCCTGGTTGTGCGGCAACTGAAAAACTTCAAATCTGTCAATGTCAAGCCATCTATAGTATGAAGTTCTGCAGATCACATAGGCGACTGGGAAGCGAGGGAGAGCAAGCAACAGGTCGCATATGGGATCCACAATCTCCCATCTGTGCGCTGGCCACTCTCAACATGCCGAGTTCTCTGGTGCTCCTGGTAATGCCAATGCTCTCAAATATGAAGGCAGTAAAGATCACGCAGCAACTGCTCTTGCTTACAAATGTGCTGGATAAGTGTGTTTACGGGTAGTCCAGGTGAAGAGCTCCTCAATCACCTTACTCATCTATTTTATCCTCTTCTTTCCACAGGCTTGTGCTGACTGGGAGCCCCTCCTTCATGGCTATTTGGCTTCGGACCAAATCCATGCTTCTCTCGACATCTGCCCATGTTACTAGTGAGGCCACAACTGAGCAAAAGCTTGCTCGGGAGTTTGATTTCAAAGGATTTATGAAGCCAAAGGCTGTTGCTGTGCATCTCGCTTTTGAAAAATGTATGCCTCTGCACCTGCTTTGATACCATATTGAATTTCAGAGAGAAAGAGAAGGAGACAAAGGCACAGGCACTAGGGTAGCAGACATGCTCCCTATCAGTTCATTCCATTCCATCAACAGACAGTGTCCCAAGTCAATTGTATGTACTATACACATACAAAACAAAGTGACCTAGTACTAACTATAGTTAAGTCAGTGTGACTTAACTTTATTCAACTAGGGTGGGCCTATGAGCTTGAATCTCAACAACATGGATACATCAAAGCCTAGATGCAAATTGGGCTATTGTCTTTTGTCGAGTTGCATGGGAATCATGGAGTAATAGTGTGCATGCAAAGTAACAGCTTGCTATACTTCCGGAGAGTGGTAAAATTGGGGTGAAGTTGGAGATTTCATCTTTTCTTTTGTCTCAAGTTTTTTCTTTGAACTCAACGATCGTCCTAAACATTGGCATTGCGCAAATGAGGCAATGCAACAAGAATTTAGGAATGCCACATGTGCGAGGAATCAATATGTTCTTAGGCATGCTGATACTAAGAGAAGATATTTCATCAAATGGTTTATGGAATGGTTACTTCTCTTTATCAAGATGGATATAATCATTGAGGATACATTTGGAATCCTTAGGTATGTTGAAAATGTAGTTGTTCCTAATTGGTCAGTAACTCTTCATGACAAGCTTATGTAGGAAGTCCATGTGCCTAAGGTTAGAAAAAAATGGTTGCAGAAGAGCCGGATTGGATCAATGTTACTGGCTTTATATGCACACTTGCAAGTTGTATGTCCAACTATTCATGAATCATTATGGGATTCATAGAAAGGTAACAAGCTTAATGCATTTCAAAAGTAGAAGTTAGTGGATGGTATCCTTGTGGATATATATGATAGGGATTTAGGTCACTCTAATGCTTTATTGGATAGTGGCAATGATCGTAGCAACAAGCTTGTTGTTCCATTGAATATGGAATTTCCTTTACATGATGTACCACATGGTGATGCTATGGGTAATGCTATGCCTTTGGATTTTTTTGAATGGTTAAATGATGATGCTAAACATGATGTGGTCTATGAGGATGTTGTCATAACATGTATGCAAAAGAAAGACAAATTCTCTGAAGTGAAGATGGAGACTATGTCCAAAAGCATGCTCACTTATGTCTAGATTGCATAGGTCTATGGTTGACATGAATGCATGTGGTGCTATCAAATCAGATGTTGTTTAGTCATTGCAAGAGCAGTTGGCTTGTATGAAGTCAAAGAAGGATACTATGCGCATTGAGATGGATAAAATGAAAAACTTGCATGCTAGTAAAGTGGATGCTTTGAGAAGACAGATTGATGATTATGGTGACATGTTGTCAAAGTGTAAGATTTCCTTGATTGCATTTAAGGAGTGAGCTTGATTTAGTGGCACAAGAGAATGCTAAACTTAAAGCCAAGAGGATTCACTTAGATGCATGGATGGAACCTTTGCTTAAGGTTGAGAAGTAGCTTTTGAATGACATGGAAGTGGACTTAGATGGTTTTGTTTTTATGCAAAAATATTTGGCTATTAAGAAGACTAAATTAGTTAGGGTTATGCATGATCAATGGGTTTCCATTACTAGGAGGACGTCTCAAGTTATTTGTCAACCTTATGCAGTGCTACAATAGTCATTTGTTTCTGAAAATTTGGATGTATTGATTCATGAAAAGGATGTGCTCAAGGAGAAGCTTGAAGGAATACAAGTTGAGTATGATAAATTTTTGGACACGATTTCTAAGTTGCAAAGTGTTAAGCAACATGACAATGTTAAAAATCAATCCTCGGATATTGATGTTGTGAAGGCTAATATCAATTATGTATTGCATGATATCAGCAAATAGGTTAAGAATAGGGAGCTTACATTTGATGGAATTCATGAAATTGATGTTTTGTCTTTTGTATCACACAAGCAGCATGCATAGGTTCAATCCATTACTGACTCATGATGCTCATGAGCCTCAGAGCTCATGAGACTCTTTTGTACTATTGTTAGACTTTCTTTCTTTTTTCCATCATACTTATGCTATGTATGCCTTTTTTTTGTGACTATCTTTTGAGAGGATTATGCAATGCACTAGGGGGCTATAAGTATCCTACTAGAGAGGCTCTACTTATCATTACTCTTTGTGGCTTATTTCATGGTGCAAGGTTGTGAGAGGCATAATATTTCTCACTAGGTATGTAAGTTTTGGATAAGGTATTTGACACCATGAATCATGCAAGGGTTTGAGTCATGGCTATACTAGCCATCCACTGGGTTGTGCTAGGTGTTAGCTATGGCTTCAGACATCATGCATTATGTTTGCCCTTGGCATGTTTAGTACTTTAGTAATAGTAGTCCTATATGTGGGGCAAGCCCTTAGATGCCTCAAGAAGTTATAGTTATATATGTATTTTTCAGTGTGGCCTGAAGAGGTATTTGTAGTGTCATTCACGTTTTGATCATTCTTGATATTCACGACCTGTTGTATGATGGATTCCTATGATGGTATATGAGATTTGATGGTTGCACCATGATTCACTATGTTTTTGTCTATTTTTAGCATATTCTGTGTGCTCTATGTTTTTGATATTCTAAGTATTAGTGTTGTATGTATTCTCATGTTTCTATATCATTATATTTATGTTTCCTATGAGTTGCCTAATATAGGATTGTGTATTCTCTACATTGCCTATAGCAATTACATGTATTTCATTCTGCATAAATTAGGGGATGCAACAAGGAGTACTTGAGTAGAGAAATCCTCTAGAAGGCACTTCATCTAGTGCGCCCTCCATTGGAGAAGAGATAAGGGACTGATCAAACCTTCCTCAAATATTGGAGCCTAAGATGGAAGTAATGATTGAGGCATTACTATCCATGGATGCTAAGTCATCTGATTCATTGAAAGAGGAGGTGTCTATATATGATCGGTGTTGGGTATCTTTCTTATCAAGTCATGATTCAACAAAAGAGGAGATGACCATACCAATATATGATGGGTGCCAGGTATCTTGCTTAAATATGCTTCTTGCCCTCAAGTATACAAGCAAAGTATGAATGGAGCAATGCAAGTGTGATCGAGCTGTTCAAGAATATATTATACTCATTTTAATTATATAAAAAGTGTTTTAAAATTTTCAATATTTTTGGGATCTTTCAAAATATAGAATTATCGCATATTGCCATTCGAAAATACAATGCCAAGGTCTCATGATGATGCAAAACAATTATTGTAGAAATTAGGTATGGATTACATTGGCATACATGCCTATGTGCAATAATTGTGTGCTCTTTTTTAGGAGAATATGAATCCATGGCTACATTTCCAAAGTGTGGTGCTTATAGGTATCAACAAGACTTGTAGGGTCAAATAGTCCCTTAAAAAGTTCTCAAACACTTTTCACTCATACTGCGTGTCTGTTACATGTTTCCAACGCCAAGCACGGCAAGCTTGACAACATGGTAGGTACAAAATAGACCCACAAATGGTACTTAGTGTACATCTATGGATGGCGTGAATCCATTTGGATTTTGCTTGACCTTTTATAGTATGTAGCTACTATTGGTCCTTGTTAACTACAACATTTTGCCTTGTCTTTCTACCAAGAAAGGACACATGATCCTTAGCTTGCTCGTGCCTGGATGCTATAAAGCCAAGAATGTGGATTTCTATCTTCTTTCATTGATTAATGAGCTTAAAATATTGTGGGAGGAGGAAATCATTGTGGAAGATATGACCAAGAAGCTCATATGAGTGGAAGATGGTCCATGAAGAGTCCCTTCCAAGTGGAATGCAATGGTTCTTAGTTTTCTATGAGTTGCCATATTAGACTCATTTGCAAAACAACCATCTTTTGGATCCCATGTACATTTTGAAGAATGTTGGCAGCTTCTTGTGGGACCATATCATAGGAAAGAGAAACACTTTGAGGGTAAGAATGGACTTGAAAGAGATAGGTAAGATGAAGGTGTATTTGCCATAAGCAAGATTTGATGGTCATGTATAGCTATCTTGTGCTCGTTAGATCTTGCCCTCTAAAGAGAAGCACATCATCAGATCTATCTGCACGCTAACAATTATGATGCATTCTTTCATGTTTGTATTTTCTAAAGATGACTAGCTAATATGACTCAAATCCCATGATTAGCATACAATATGTCAAGTTTGTATCAACCACCCAAGATAGTCATTGACTTGATTAAATGCTCTTTGTATTTTCTATTTTCCATTGATTTGTGATGTATAATGCATCTAATTTGTGATAGTTTATACTACCAATTATGATCGCAAGTTATCTTACTCTAGAGACATTTGACCATTTATAAGTAATTGAACTTAGTATAATGGATCTCGCAAAAGGTGATAAGGACATCCTCAATTGAATTGTCAAGGCAACTAGTAGTGGAGATAGTTTGTCTCTTTCAAAAGTCTCATCCATAGGTATGCTCACGATATAGACACCTCCTAGTACATCTTGTGGATGAAGTGGAGGTTATAGGACTAGTATATAGTTGGTGGATGCTATTTTTGGATCACTCCATGAAAACCCTGAAAGGTTTTGTGCGATAACAAGCTGGTTCACAGGGTAGCATGGCTAGTATCAGAGTCTTTGGAATATATTTCTAGGCGGCTTGTAATTGTGGATATAGACAATAGAATGCTATGGATCTTGAAGAATGATGATAGACTAACTAGAGGTGTGGTAGTTGAAAAATGTGATAGAGAAGCATATGGATGGAAGCATGGAAGAGATGGTGAATTGTTTTTGTATACTACACCATGGGAGAAGTGTCTTCATGGGCATGAGGTTTCTAGAAGGCAAGAGAGACAATGCAATCAAAATTTTTGCATAATACGTGTCAATAACCTATTTAATACCCTAGGGACTTGGAGGATTTGCAGCAATTCTTTTTTGCAAAATGGTTGCATGATACATTGATAATATATGTGTGCTTTTGTCATCATCATATCTAGCAACTATAGATGATAACTAACCCAAAAGTTTCAATGTATAGTACAAGCTCTATAGCACAACATATGGGCAATATTTTCAAATAGATTGCATCGATAAATTATGCTTAACTATGGATTGTGGTGTCATGGCAAAGTTTGAGCAAGAAAGTCAATGAGATAGATCACATATTCAAATATTGTAGTAGATGAGATAGGAATACTTTAGCGACTTACAAAGTGTGATTTTAATAGATTAGCATAGCTTTTCTATGATCATATTTAATGTGTAGTAGTTTAAGGTATATTAGAAGGAGCAAGGGTAACTCTTCAACAAGGCCATTTGGATTCTTGGAGGTAGATTCCTAGAAGAAGTGAAATGATTTGTGAGACACATTTATCTTGTTGCATGTTCTTTGTTTTGTATTAGTTTAGAAAATTGAAGGGCACAATTACCTTCTATTCTATAATAAGTACTTATTTAGTTCCATGTAGGTAATCTTCTACCCTAACCCACAACAACCTTATTGGTTGTCGAGCCTCGAGTGTATGATGAAAGTAATTTCTCTAGTATGGATAAGGAGATAATGGAGGTAGGGAAGAGCAACTTGCATGAAGTGAAGGAGGAGGAGGGCTTGCAACATGTGAAGGAAATAAGCATGAAGAATCCAACACAGCTAGTGGAAGAGATAGGCATATAAGAATTCTTTAAGAGTGAATTAGACTCTTCTTTTTGTGTAGACCTCTGCATAGACATTTTGGCATATGCCGAGCTATGCTCGGATGAAGTTATGGAGCCATAGAAGTGATCATATTTACATTAGCTTATGGTGAGAGTCATTAAACCCTTATTATGTTGGCACTTTATTACATATTTTTTAACTCACTTGTAAGTCCACATATATATGTTATTGTTGTGCTTCACTTTTCCCTCTATATTGAATGTTTTTGATTGTGCAGGTCACCATGCTTCAAAGAGTAGTATGAGATGATAGTTTGCAAATGAGGAGCTAGAGAAGATTTTCACATGTATGTCTCCAAATCAGATGGTGTGCTTTAGAGACATAGTTAATGTGGAGCTATCTTGTTTGACATAGCTAATGTAAAGTTGACCCTCTAGGTTGGCCCCCAGAGGTGGCTTAGGTATGCCTCGTTCAACTGGTGGAGGATGTGGCTTTAATGGATGCTATGGAGAGTTGTAAACTTCCTCTCCTTATCGCATTGGGATGGGTTCATGGGGATGTTGCAGAGATACATATGCTACAACCCCATGGCTAGTTAATTTTCATCTCTTTCATTGTAGTTCTAGAGAGGGTGGCTTTGGTGGTTGTTGTAGAGATACAAATGCAATGTCCCCCTCCTGTTGATTTCCTGTCACTTAGCATAGATACACGTATAAGCACTTCCACTCCTATGGGACCAAGGTTTGCTCAACTATCTACAGATGGCACTCCTATAGCTACCACTCCTATTGGTGCCATTCTATGTGTGCCACTCCTATAGGTACACCAAGTGTATAGGGATCTCCTACTTACGATCATGAGTGTGCTTTTGAGGTGGAACATGGTATATACTAGACATACCCCACTAGGCTATGGGTACTTAAACATTCACATGTGTTGTATATACATAAGTGATGAGGGGAAGAGACTCATGACGCATGTGGAAGTTGTGCCAATAAGTCTTTTGGCAAAATATATTCAATGAATTGGAAAAACATACCATTTGTTAGCAAGGACTATGTTCTAGTGTCCTTGCATGAGGAGTTCCTAGTATGTTTTGCATGACAACTGATTAAAACATACCATTTGTTAGCAAGGACTATGTTCTAGTGTCCTTGCATGAGGAGTTCCTAGTATGTTTTGCATGACAACTGATTGTTTCTCCACATAATGGATGATGGAGGAGATGCACACCTACACATCCCACAAATAGCTAGATATGCAAACGGCAATAAAGAGTGGTGCAAGGAAGCTCGAGTAGCTAGATCAAGGGTTTTGATGATGCTTAGAGAGAAGGTCGTTTTCTCTCCATAGAGATGGCGGCAATGGTGTGGAATTCCTACATCACCTTGGGAGTGGTGGCCACAAGTTCTACTTGGAGGATTTTGTAAGTTCTCTATTTGTTATGTTGACTTTCTTATTTTATATGTTGCTTGTAGTAATAACCTAATTCTAAAAATACTTTTTTTAAATTGTTGCGCTCCATTACAAACCATGATCCTATAGGTCTAGAGACACAATATGTAGAAGGACATGGTCTAATTACACTTATTGAGACAAGCTCTAAGAACATTGTGCTCTGGTATATCAATGTCTCTTTTGATAATATACCTAATTTTTAGTTCTTATTATTCATTTTCTAAGTTGGATTGATCTTTGGCTATGTTGTAGATCCCTTTTGATGATATGCTATGTTAGGATGACCTATCATATAACAATGACTAGCTATAGTTAGAGAGGTTGGATTCATGGGGTATCCTTCCCTTTTTTGGCCTTGTGCTCCATACATAATTTTTTTGATTGATTGTATATAGTTTTTTAAATACACATATTTTTTCATTATTATATGTGGCTCACATTGAGTGATTTTTATATAGACTTTTTCCTATTGTTCTTATACCCTATCACTCGCTATAGTACTATGTTAGTCGTTTCATCATTCTACTTTTTTGGGCATTTAATCAATGGATTACTTATTTTTGGGGAATCATGATGTACCATCATTGAAACTTAGTTGTATATTTGATTCTAAATGAAATGCGGAAGAATATTGAGCCCATGTGATTAGAAGAGTGGTAAGGATGCATAGCACCCAATTTTTTTTGTCTAAAATCATTGCTATTTGCGTTGTAAATTTGACTGCAATCATTTCTATTTTATTGCAATTGTCACTATAACATGTTGTTGCTAATGGTGATGCCTATATTAATGGTAATAGTGACGGTTTTATGGCAATACTAATAGCAACGATAGGGGGAATCTGTCTAAAGACTAATTATGTTACTACAAACGTTGCTATTGATAAATATATTATAGTGCATGATGATAGAGAAAATAATATCTATGATAGAGACTTGCAACCCAACAAGGGCAAGTCTAAATCTCATGGGTAATCATGTAATAGGTCTTGTGGTTCTTATTTCTCTCTCACTTGTTGTTATGGCAAGAAGTAGGGTCACATCAAGCCACAATGCCATAAGATGCACAATGATAGGTGCAAAAAAGGAAAAGGGAAACCATAGGATAATGCCAAGTCTTCTAATGATCTCAACATTGTTCGTAATTCTAGTGTTAAGATAGAAGAGATAAATGCCTTGGAGTATAGCTCAGATGATTATAACTTGTTACTTCTTCACTTGATGCTACTCAATTGCTTGATGTTTAGTCTGCTAACTCTCAATATTGGCTTCTTAATTCGGGGGCTTCCTTTTATGTTACGTTGTATCGTCATGGTTTTATATCTATTGCAATGTTATAGGTTCAATTAGACTAGATGATGATTGTGTATGTAACATTGTTAGCATAGGTGATGGGAGATTGTAGTTTGGGACAAATGCTTCATTTGTACTATATGATATATGTCATATCCAAACTTTGACTAAAAGCCGTATCTCAACTAGACGGTTGGATGATTATAGATATCAATCTCTTTTGGTGATTTTCTATGGAAGATTACATGTGGCGATCTCATTTTTGCTAAAGGTGCCAAGGTTGGTAGCTGGCATCCCTTACTTGTATTTGGATCTGTTGATCATGTTTTGGCTGTGAATGATCTTCCACATATATCTCTTTGGTATTGCCATCTTGAGCATATGCCCCTTAAAGCAATGAAATTCCTCCTCATTTGCATCGTTTATCATCTCTTGAATACTCATGTTTTGACTCATGTGATCAGTGTTTGTATGGCAAGCAAACTCGTAACTTGCATAAAAATTCTAGTCCTATATGTGTCAGTGAGTCATTGGCTCTTGTATATTCACATATTTATGGTTCCGTGCCCTATCGGTCCTCAAATGGTGCTAAGCATTTTGTCACACTTTTTGATGATTATTCGCATAAGGTCTGGGCCTATCCCATAAAGAAGAAGTCAAAAATTTTGCCTATGTTTTACCACTTTCGTACTATAGTTGAGAACTAGTTTGAGCATAGGTTGAAATGTCTATGATGTGACAATGGGAGTGAATATATCTTGAAGGCATTTGAGTAGTTTTGTAATGAGAGAGGTATTAAGCATCAATTGACCAATATGTGAAAATGGGGGTGAATATGTCTTGAAGATATTTGAGCCGTTTTGTGATGAGAGGGATATTAAGCATCAGTTGACTACCCCTTACACCCCACCCTAGAATGGTGTTGCAGAGCATATGAATAGGACTATTCAAAAAAGGGTTAATAGTATGCTTAGTCAGGTAGGCTCACCACATCATTTTTTGTTTGAAGTAAGTACTATTGTAGTTCTTTTGAAATTAGCATATCCCCATGCACTGCTCTTAGTGGTAGAGTTGTAGAGGAGGTATGATCTAGTAAATCTCCCTCGTATGTGCATTTGCAAGTCTTTGGATATGAGATTTTTTGCTATATTCCCAAAGACAAATGTAATAAACTAGATCTGAAGTCTATCAAATGCATCTTTCTTGGGTATGGTGATACATGTGAGATGGGCTATTACCTTTGGAATTCACAAACTTAGAAGATTATATGTAGTCATGATGTTATATTCCATGAGAAAAAGATGTATATGAGACCAAAGCAGATGATTGAGATATGTAGGTTGGTTTTGACATGGTTGCACTAATGGATCTAGATTTGTACTAAATGGATGTTAAGACAACTTCTTACATGGACACTTACATAAGGATATCTATATGCAACAACCTTAGGGATTTGAGAAAAAGGGCAAGGAACACTAGTATACAAATTGAGAAAGAGTCTTTATAGACTTAAGTAGACACCTAGGGAATGGTATAATAAGTTTGACGTCTTTATGCATTCACATGGTTATTTCTATGGGGATATGGACCCATGTCTTTATAGAAGAAGGCTTGTGATGGTAGCCTTATCATTTTGGTGTTATATATTGATGATATGTTGATTGTTGGGAGTGCTCATGATGAGCTAGATGCTTTCAAGACTCAGTTAAAAAAGAGCTTTGAGATGAAGGACAGGGATATGTCTCTCACATACTTGGTATGTGTATTATGCATAATTACTCTAAGGAACTCATCTACTTATCACAAAAGGAGTACATTCATAAAGTCCTTGAGCAGTTTCAAATCCAGGGTGGTAAGCATTAGGGGAGTTTTGAGGTCTCGAAAATGCCTTTTAGGATGTGGAGAGAGAGTGCTCTGGACCAATAAGAGCAAAGCCTCCGTAATGGAACTTCTATTAAAAAAATTTAAAAAATATTTTACAAAAACATATAAATATAATAATATTACGAATTTGTATTTTTATTATCTATTTTTAGTCTCTTATATTCGTGATTATGACATCTTTTGCATTAATGGCATAGAGTCTCGGCTACTTTTATTTAATGATGTTTCTAGATTAATGATAATAACTTATGTAATTGAAATTGAAATTAGTGAAAAGCATGGCACTCAGTTTTTTCCCTCCTTTCTTTTATTCCTCTATTGTTTTTCCCTCCGTTATGGTAGCCTAGTCCTCTCTCTCTCTCTCTCTCTCTCTCTCTCTCTCTCTCTCTCTCTCTCTCTCTCTCTCTCTCTCTCTCTCTCTCTCTCTCTCTCTCTCTCTCTCTCTCTCTCTCTCTCTCTCTCTGTGCATGTCTCTCTCTATTCTACCATGGATACAGAACTTCGACCTTCAACAAGGCGTCCAAGCTCCCAAATCACATCCATATCAATGTTTAACTCATTCCAAACTGATGGAAGATGGATTCCTACTATCATTAGCAAAGGTAGTTGAATCACCATGCAACAAGCAAAACGTCGAAAAAGGCAAAGACATGAGAGCTCATTTATCTTTGCTTGGAAGGGCAGAATCCAAGATTTTAAGCTTGGAGCAAATAAGAATAGCATCAAAGAGGTACTAGTGCAACATGTGTTCATGCATAGAGAGCTGTGTTTGAAACCTAGATCTTGAAAGCTTCCAATGCATAGACCAAATTGTAAGAATTTGATTCTTAAAGTTTTTCATTTCTTAAACATGGTTTAGGTTTTTCCATTATAATATTTTTTTGTCTTGTAGATGTCTATCCCTCTAATCTTGAGGAATGGCAACTAGTGGATTCTATTATTGATGTTATTGATGTTATACATGGTTCAATTGGAGAAGAAATGTATAGAGGCAGAAAGAAGACAGAGCTTGCAGAGAATTGAATATTCTTTTATGACCATTCTTATGTTATTCCTATGCGGCATTGCCAATGGGGATCAATAAACCTCCTTCCTTTGCCAAATTTTTCAAGCTTTGAGTGGCCTTTGCCAAGTCTAGCTACTAGTAAGGGCTATAGATGTAAGATATTTTCTGAGATCCAGAAAGCACTAAAATCTAATATCTCAAGTAGGCTAAGCAAAGTTACTTTGTTTATGCCTATTAATATATTTATTGATTTCTTCTCTAATATGGAGATAAGAATAACAAAAACCATGCTTTCAATGAAGAGACTAACATATGATCATATCATACAATTTGTTGATGAAGGATGGGATACAAGGACAGAAGGAAAAATTATATGTAAGATAGATAAAGACTCTATAGCTTGTAAATATATGATTGCTACTCAAAATTTTATTCTTAGCTTTTCCTATAGTCGATGGCATTTTGTTGGTAGTAGTCTAGTTGCTTTAGACTAGAATCTTAATGATTTTAGCAAAGATCCTATAGTGGATCTTGATATTTGATTCAACGAGGATATTATTGCAATCTTAAAGATTAGAAAATCATGTACGCTACATCGAGGATGGATTTACAAAATGAAGACATTGAACTACCATGCTCCTTTGTATTCCAACTTGACAAGAAACGAGTAAGTTTTCGCATCATATTATATCTACTTAGATGTATATCAAGATCTCATTTCCTAACTAACAAACATTTGTAATTTATTTTTTGCAGATATCGAAAAGGAGAGAAAATAATATACACTGCAAGGACATTCAATAAAAGATATCTTTACTATCAATATAAAATATATGTATAAATTTTGTAGCAGATGTATATCTACCATCTCTATGAGATATACAAGGGCTGAAGGACAAATTTCTATATATGAAGGCTTACAAGGCGATATGGCAAAGCTATTTCTTTTTTGGAGAACTATCCTTTCTAGGAGTCCTTTTGCCTTTCTCTGATGTCTTGGGTATAGAAGGTGTGGGTAAAGGTGTTGAAGTTGTGGCTTCACCTTCTGTGGTTATAGGCACTGCATCTCCTTCATGGTGCAAATCCCCACCATGGTTGTATACAATTGACCATTATATACTTCAAGAGCTTTACTCTGACATACCAAATATGCTCAGATGCATAGCAATCCTTCGAAAACTATCAAACATTTATAGAAAAAAGAGTTTTAGTTCATTATTGTTCTTACAATAGACTATATTTTTATCATCAATGGACTATTTGTAATGAATATTTATCTTAAAGTTTAGCATCTTTCATATTACCTTTACATGTTTATCATCATTAAGATAAACAAAGTTAACCATTCTTCTAGCATTTGCAATCACCCTCTAGCCACAAGAATGGCTATCATCCTGATGAGGACATTGCAACCACCAACACAAAGTAAAACTATAAAGAGGACGGATGGTAGTTCATAGAATAAACTTATGTTTCAATTATTTTAATCAATAACTTACCGCAACTTGTCTATATTGCATTGTTGCAAGCAAATCAGATGGCATAGGGGGTCTTTTCTCTAGCTCTTCAATTAATCTTTTTGCACCTCTATATATAAAATATATTGAAATTTAGAGTACTTAAAAAAAAAAGAATTGAAATATCAAGGAGCCCTTGGATAATATAACTTACAATTTAGCATTTCCATGGCTTCCTTTCATAGAGTTGATTAAAAAACATTGCTTATCCACACAGTCTATTGCAATCAAGCTCCAATGAGAACTGAGAGCAATCATATCTCAACAAATTAGTAGGATAAAATCTCAAAAACTCTAATAGAATATTGAATCGCTTACTTTTTATTATATGAAATTATAAGGAGCTCCAAAGTATCGAAGTCAATTAGATTGAACCACTGCTCAACAAAACTTGTATCAAGCTCGTTCCTCATAAAGAATGAGATAGATGGATCAAGAACCTCAATTTTTTGTTGCATATCCAAAGGAAACTCATGCATTACACACCTAGACAAGGCATAGAAATAGTGAGTATAAACAAGAAAAATCTTATTGTTAAAAAAATATCAAAAAGTAGAAGTAATTATGGGTGGATATACCTTAGGCCAACAAGAATAATACTGTCATTTATTTCTCTTCTTTTATCCTTAAGAATCTGAATACATGCAGCATCAAAGGAGATAATCTCAGTTCTTTTGCCTAAGTCACCAGGTAAGAAACAAAACACATTGAATCCTTTTGGATTAGCTGCTTCAAGAAGGGTGGCCAATTCATTTTCAAAGGACTCTAGTTGCTCTACTTCCCTTTCTTCAGCCCTTTGCCTCCTATACTCTCTCCATTTATCTGCCTGTTCCTCTTTAGATTTCTCCTCTTTTTTATGTTGCCTTGTATCCCTCTCATGGGTGACATCCTCGACCTTGGGACCAGAATCATCTTTCTTTCTCCTAGCTGGGGGCACATTAAGGATATTAAATGTCTTCTCATCTTAGCCTCCTAAGAATTATAATGTCCTTGTCCATGAGTGTGAGCCTATGAGCATGAGCAACACAAATATAGGCATCTTGAAAAAACTCAACTAAAAAATCATTTGTGGCTTCTTGTATACAATTAAGGGCTGTTCCTGTCCATCTAAAACTATCCAAACTATATTTGTCACAAATCTCCCTGACAAGCCTCTGAAAAGACAACTTTGAAATTGCATTGTCAAGAGCCTTTATTGCCTTCCTAATCTCCCTTAGGCACCTGACATTTTGAGAAAACTTTCTCCTTGGCTTTGACTTTCTAGAGAGCTTTGGAGGCTTTGAATATTCATGAATCTTTGATGTTAAATCCCTTACTTCCTGTCTAGTGTGTCCAATGAAACACGAGTTTCAGGCAAGAGGCCTCCGTGCAGCATGTTGTTTTCGCGTTTCAGTGGACTTCTTGTCCAGTGTGTCGAGTGAAACGCGAGTTTCAGACAAGGCGCCTCCTTGCAGCATATTATTTTCGCGTTTCACCGGACTTCTTGTCCAGTGTGTCCAGTGAAACGCGAGTTTCAGACAAGAGGCCTCCTTGCAGCATGTTGTTTTCGCATTTCACCAAACAACTCATAAAAAGCGAAGTAATCAGTAAAACGAAGAAAAACAAAGCTTTGATCGAAGGAATGCTTTTAAAATTGCCTAAAATATCCACAACATTAAGGAAAAAGTTTAAAGGATTTCCTTAAATCTCCACAACATTAAGGAATGCTCACACTATGGAAAAAATTCGTTTATAGTGCTCATAAGCTCATAATAATATAGATAATTAAGGAAAAATATCAAAAAAATGCATTGAATGGGCATCTGGACATTGAGAAGGAGGATGCAGAAAACCATACCTTCTTTGGCGCTTTGTTGGGAAAAATCCATTTAGAACCAATTTTGTCAATAGGTCTAGTGAAATGCGAATACGTTCTTCACAACCACAGGATGACCACGAAAATGTGCTCGAAGGCCCTACTGCATGACCACAAAAATGTGCTCCATGACCATAAAAATATGAAATGAATTTAGCCGTTGCTTCCCTTTATTGGGGGATTTTGATGGTACATGCATTACTTGGAGAAGTGTTAAGTAAAACACGTGCGACGTATTTTCGAAAAAAGGGAGTGCGCACGTCTTCTGAGAAATTTGATACGGTGTGTTAAGTGAGACACGTATGCACGTATTCTGAGGTATTTCGTGCGTGCAAAAATATTGGAAAGTTTGTCCAAATTTGCAGTCGTGTTTATTTTTCCATCATTACGCAAACTTTTTCATTGGAACTATCAACACACGTTTGACAATCAATATAAAAGCTTTTCAAAGCCATTCTCTCTGATATTGTCTTCCTTTCTCTTGAAATTTTGTTTCGACTTCCCTTCAAGGTCCTTGCTTCCTGTTTAAAGAGCAGTTCAACAATTTCTAATAGGTAACAAAATTTTGTTATTACAAGTATTTGAATAAAATCAATTTGATTAATATAGAAATAATTTTTAATAACACTTGAAAATTTACAGATGTTATGTGCTTTGTATCTTTTAAAAGGAGCATAGCACTTCCAAAAAGAATTTTATCATAAATTTTTGTGTTTTAATAGAATTAATTCATAGTTCATGTTTCTCTTCTTGTTTTGCATCTTTTGTGATCGGTGAAACGCGAAATAATGTCTCTAGTTAGTGGTATTTTGCCAACTATCGCGTTTCACGAGTGAGATATTCAAATAACTTTCATCTTCAAGTAGTGTCCGATGAAACACGATTTCTTCACCAGCATTTGCCTTGAACACCTTGTTTTCACGTTTCATCAGTCAATTAAAAAAAAACTCATTTTTTGATTTTTTATCTTGAAAAATGCAATTTTGGGGTCTCTTTCCATGGTTCCATCTTGTTTTATTGGACATTGTTGCCATTCTGCTTTGTTTTCAGGGATAAATCTTTTGTTGGTCAAGATGACAAAGAGAAAGCTATCTCTGGAAGGAATGGATGAGGAGGAGCTAATGGAGACTTTTGATGATAGGCTCTTTGATTTCTTATACACCACTGGAAATTCTTCCAAGTTTAGCTATATCATGGAAATTTTCAATGTTCCTTTTGATTTGAAGGAGTTATTGGAGGATCTTGAAGATAAACTTAAGGAGTACATATATTTTTATGATAGACATGTGCAAGGTTTGGAAGTCAATGGATTTGTTCATTATAGTGATGTCATGGGAGCCACCAGTACATCCAAGTCAACTTTGCTAGGTAGGTTCAACCTCATTGATGAGGAATTCGGAAAGAGAGAAACATGTTGCCCTTTCCAGACATATCAACACCAATGCCTTCTGATCCACAAGGACGTTGGATTTATTGTGTATCTTCAGTAACATGGAAAATTCTTCTCCAAATATAGACCAACAGGGAAAGCTAGAGGATATTGCAAGTATGGATAAGAAGGTCGAAGAGAAGGAGGAGATGTTCCAAGAAGATATTGAGAATCAACTTGTCCAAGGTTTTGATGTAGGTTTGTTCAAGAGTGACAATATCACAATGTTAGAAGAAAAGGAGATCGAGCCAAGTGCACAAGTTGATGAAGAAGGTCCTCTTGCACGTGTTCCAACATTTCTCACTTATCTTATCAACAACAAGAGATATGTGTTGCTAAATGATATTCAACATCTTTTTGATCTTAGAGAAGATTATTGCTTAGTAATCCTTGCAAGTTGGGGTAAAAATGACATGAATTTTATAGGTTATGAACAAGAACCGCTAGCAAGTCTTGATGTTGAGGGAGAGAATTTCCAAGACAGCTCTACAGCCTTACATACATGTATTAATGAGATCGTAGAATACGAAAAGGGGGGGCTACCTACAAAAGAAGAGTTCTTGCAGGTCTAGAAGAAACTTCATATTGATGATGTAGGGTATGAAGAGAGATTGAGGTCTCCATCAAATGAGAGACCCAAGAGTTCAATAAATCTTTATGATGATAGTCTTCTCGAAGAAGACGAACATCCTAAGGTATGAAATATAATTCGAAGTTACCCATTGAGTTTATGTTAGACTTTATTATGCATTATAGATATATATCTTATATCTTATACTATTGTGGTTTGTTGTGTAGATTGAGATTGAAGATCTGGACAACTTTCTTGGAAAGGCCAAGGACTCTAGGCCAATGAAGCTTGGAAAAAATCAAAGGCTTGGCCATTATATTGGAAACTTAAACAATCAAACAATTCTAATATATCATAGTAGATTGTCAAGCTCTCCAAGTCTACCAATGATGGCTTTGAGAGCTATCTCAAAGGTAATTGGATCTCAAGTTTTTAGCAGAGGTTTCGACAAGATCATTTTAGTGGAGAAGGAAGAAGCCATAAGAGTTTTTGGCTTCATGCCTAGATACAGTGGATCTAGAGCTGGATATTTTGGAGTTCTTGGCTCCTATTTGCTCTCTTATGTAGGAGATAGTAAGAATTTGAAGCTTCTTCTAGGGTATCGAAAACAAGAGTTTTTGAAATACTGAGGTCTTATTGAGTGGGATGAAACAAAAGGTTCCTCTAGAGGCCTTGTCGAGCTACTTAAAACCAAGGACTCCTCTGAAGGCCCTGTTGAGGTGCCTGAAACTAAGGACTCCTTTGGAGGCCCTGTCAAGGTGCCTGAAACTAAGGACTCTTCTACAACACAATCAGACTAGAAGATGCCAAAGATTAAGGGTTTCTTGAAACCCATCTTTTCCCAACTCTTTGTTTGGTTTATAGCCATTTTGTAAATCTTTGCTTTGCGCAAGAATTTAAATATCTATCTTTTCTTGTTTGGGTAACAATTTGTATAGTCCTTGCTAAAGATGATGTATTGCTTGATGTGGTTGTATCTTTAAGCTTGAATTTATGCCAGATTTGTCGATAGAACCATTGAAAGACCTCTAATAAATTGTTGGCTTTGTGTCTTCCACCTCCATGTCTTGTGTTTCTGAAATATTTTGTTCTTACTTGATAATGTTATTTTTCCATACCTTGGGTTGACCAGATAGATAGAGATCCATATTGTTTAATAAAGTATGGAGCATGGTTGTATAGAATATGCTGCATAGTCAACAAATAAAGAAAGTTATTAAAAAATATTATATGAGTTCGACAATGAAGAAACAAACATATACAAACTTCTTACATATAGTGAGTAAAGTGTTGATCACCCCAAGCTTCTCTCATCACCTTTTTGAAAAGGTTCAATTGGTTTTTAAAGTCTTTGAGATCATCATCATTCCATTCACTCTTATCACAATAAAAAAACACTTTGTCTAGTGTTTTCCAAACTTTAGCTTTTCTATTCCGAGCTTGTCCATTATCAATGTGATCCTTAACTGCATTATGTAGGGATTTTCACTAATTAAATTTAATAGTTGAGCCACCATTTCTCGAGTTTATCTTGCCACGTCTCCCATGAAAGCCTAGAAACCTTCTAGCCTTCACTCCACCAATAGATGGTTTTTTTGGGACACAATTACCATCCTTAGACTTCTGAAGATCTGGTTCAATAATAACATTGCCACCATGCAAACCAATTGTAGAGAGAACTTTTTCAACCTTTGTTATAGCATCTATTCTAGTTGATAATGGCTTCAGCTTCCATGCAAATCCTACATAGAGATGAATTCAATTATCCTGCAAAGTGCATGAAGTGTACAAATATGTGCGTTCGCTAAAGGAATGTCCAATAATGGTTTAAACTGTGGATCCTTATTGTGCCTAGAGGGAGCTCTATTCCAATTGCTTGAGTTTAACTCTGCAGTTGGTGACATGCAATATAAGCAAGGAGATCTCGAGTTGGCTCCCTTTGATACATTATACATACATTTGAGTGTCTTTAGGTCACCAGCTATGTGCCACTCAATCTTGTAGTTCCCAAATCCTTCAACAAATAGCTCTTCTCCTACTTGTTGCCTTTGAATAACATTAGGTATTGATGTTTGATGAAAAACCCAATATAATATATCAAAATTCTCAGTATCTACCTCAAATGCTCCTAGCCACCAGATGTTATATTCATATTGAACACTAAATGATGTTGAGTGATTGCAATGACCTGACGAAAGTGCTCTATTCATCAAGGTGATAGAGATTCTCTCCAATTTTTTACATTTCAGAATCTCACTTTCATCAAGTTTAATCACAAATCTAGCCACTCCCTGTGCCTCTGCTATTAACAAGTCATAAAATTTGATCATTAAGCATTGTAGAGTGGACAAGTCAAGGAAAATATTGTTAAATTCATTGAATGTAACCTCCTTTTTCTTGCCCTTGAAGCTAGCCTTGATATGAAAAGGCTCACCTAGAATCCCCATCACTTTGTTATTAACTCTCTGTCTGATAGTCCAAACGACAAATGGCTTTGGAAGTATGCAATTGCGTACCTGTCCTTGCTTGAGATTCTCTATATTTTTAAGAGCTCTTTGTCGAACTCAAAGGCCTAATAAAGTTTGCTTTCATTGATTAGCTTTGATACACTTTTCCAATGAATGAATTTTTTGTTGACAATCCTCTAGCTTCTGCAACAACTCTATATTGTGTTTTATCAAAAGATGATTCTCTAGTCCAAGGATATCCTTTTCTGCAACAAGGTTTAAGTGTGTAACCTAAAAATCCATTATAGCCATCACCAATAAACCTCATTAATGATGAGCTATTATAGAAAGGAGGAGTGCTATTTCTGCTAAAATCTTTGGGATATAGCTTTACATCTAACCAAAGATCAATATTCTTCTTTCCTTCAAACCTCAGTATATGTTTCATAGACTTTGTAACCGCGATAGATTTTGTTCTCTTTCTTATTGGTTCATACTCACTATCCAACTCAATATGAAGATGATAGAGAGGTCTTTTATGAGAGCTACATAGATCATTGGATGATTGATCCATAGAGCTGAGTTACAAAGATCATTGGGTGATTGATCCATAGCTAAGGATATGATTAGAAGCAAGAACGAAAACAAAGAAGAGACTACTAAGGAGGAGAAAAAAGAAGAGAGAAACGATGGAGGGAGGCAATCGAGTATCCACCAAAATTCAAATTGAATATTACTTTTCACTTTAATGAGGAGAGGTAAGAGCTTCATTATGACAACCTTGCCAACTTTATGGCAACCTAGATTTCTAGGTTTGATGTGACAACGAGAACATCATGACAATGACTTATTAACAAATTTTGATATTTTAACTTACCAAAATATAAACCTTTTAAAAATTCTATAAAATAATTTTATTTCTTAAATTGTTTTCTCTCTCTAGGATCTCTTATAGGGCATTTTCAAGACCTCAAAACTCTCCTAATGCCTATTGGCTGCTCATTACCTTCTTTTATGAAGGTCAATCATACAAATTGTCCCCAATTAGATAAGGAGAAGGCCAAGTTGGTCAAGATCCTGTATACATCCGTAGTGGGCAGCTTGATATATGCCATGATAGCCACCATTAGACTTAACGTAGCATTTACAGTGAGAATTGTAGCTCGTTATATGGCAATACTTGGTACATGACATTCGGATGTCATGAAGGGTATCATGAGATACCTTAAGGGTGTTGTAGATATGTGCATTTATTATGGTGGCCAAGATATTGGAGTCATAGGCTACATAGACTCTGATTATGTAGGACATCTAAACAATAGAAAGTATACCTCTGGCTATGTCTTCACTTTTATTAGAGGTGCTATTTCTTGGATGTCTGGGTTGCAGAAATGCATGGCCTTATCTACTATTGAGACTGATTACATTACATCCACTAAGGCTTGTAAGAAGGCCCTATGGTTATGTTGTTTGGTTTGTAAACCTTGGTATGACTGATTCCTACATTGCATTCAAATTCTATGAGTGCCATTCAGCTAGAATGTAATTGAGTCTTTCATGCAAAGGCCAAACATATTGAAGTCTATTATTACTTAATTAGAGAGTTGATTAAGGACAAGAAGATAGAGCTTGTCAAGATCTCAATTGATGAGAATCTTATAGATCTACTTACTAAAAGTCTCCTACTAGAATGTTATGTGTTCCTTAGGAAGTTGATGGATGTAGAATGAGATGACATCTATTCGTGATCTTCTTGTACTTATGTATACACATTAAACTTTATCATTTTTAACACACTCTAGAACATTCACCTTTAAGTAGGAGATTGTCAGGTATTAAAAGCCACACGTGCCTAGTTGATTACATTTACTTGTACTTATTACCTACACATCTATACACTATAGGTGGCGATCGCCTATCACTATTACTTTATTCTTTATTTTTTTTATAAGAATAGAATAAGGGAAGGCATTTCACACATTGCGACTATTGGAGTTCCCACATATGAGTCTTGCTCTCTTCTATTTGAAGCTCCATAGCTTTTACATATTCTAACTTCCACATGTGCTTTCATCTCTTACTCCACGTTTCGTTTTGATATTAGCAATTACTATTATATTAGTTGATTTATTTATTTAATTAGTTAATTAGAGTCATAATTTAATTAATTATTAATTAGATTTATAGATTAGTATGTGATTAATTAATTAGAGGACGATTTTAATTTAATTTGATTGGTTTTTTTCTTTTTGATATTAATAATTACATTTATATTAATTAATTTTGTTAATTAGTTTAGTTTGATCAATTTAGTGAAATAGTTCTATAGTTCAATTAATCAATAATTATTTTTGTAATTAGTTAATTATTTTCATAATTTACTAGTGTAGTTTAATTAGTTAGTCGAATAATTATATTTTTTATTTAATTAGTCAATTAATCAGTTAGTCTCAATTTGATTACTTAATCAATCAATTAATTACATTTAGTTTGATTAAGTGTTACATTAAATTTAATTAATTAATTAATTAATTTTATATTTTAATTTTATTGATTAATAAATATAAAATATAAATGTAAAAAAATAGTTAATTACTATTAACATTATTAACAAAGTTAGTATAAAACATAAATTTAAGAAATATATTATGATTAATTAGTCCTTAGTCAAAAAGTAATACGTAAATTGGTATTAACATTAGTAGTGCTAGTTAACATTCTTAACATTAGTGTAAAATGTAAACTTGAAATGTTACTTAATTAGTAAATTAGTGATTATTAATTTTTAAGTTCTACGTTAACTATTAGTAGTAAATTGGGTTATAAGAGGGTTAGTTATTTGCTACACTCAAGGGATTATTTTAATTTGAAAATTGGCATTGATTATTATTTATATTAGTATATTAAAATGGTATATAATTACTTATTGATTAGTGATTTTTAATTACCATGTTAGTCATTAGTAGTCACTTGGATTATATTGGGGTTAGTTTTGTGCTAGGCTTAAGGTCTTAGTTTAATTTAAATATTAGCATTAGTTTAGTTTTAGTAGTTATCATTTATTAGTTTTACTAGTAATATTTACTATTAGTTTTAATAATTATATTTTTAGTAAGGAATAGAGTATTGGACTTAGCACCACGTACAATGACTTTCCACGAGTAATATTCCATGAGGAATCACCAAAAGAAACTTCAGAATCTGCATCATCCAAAGTACCAACAGAGATAAGGCTCTTCGTGAGAGTTGGTACATGATGTATATCATGAAAAGTAAACATGCAACCTGAACCAAGCTGCAGCTAGACATCACCAATACCAACTATCTCCTATGACAGGTCATTACCTAAATGGACAAATCCAATCAAATTGCAATTAGAGTGAAACCACTCTCTATGAGGGGTCACATCTAAGAAAGCCCCTAAATAGAAAGCCCCTAAATCTATGGGCCAACACTAGGTATACCCTGACAAAGCATTAGTCAATTGTGAAGTATCAAGAGAAGAAGCTGCAAGTATGAAATCATCATTAGGATTAGTCTGTGCAATATTAATCTTTTCAATCTTAACAATGAACTTTCTAGGGACAATGTTGCGATCATCATTTTTTCCCTATATTTTATCCTTGCCCCTTTCTTTATGCTTTTCCTTGCGTATCTTATGGCACTATAGTCAAATATGCCCTGCTTTCCCGTAGTAATGACAAGTCAATGGGGACTTAGCCCCATGGGACTTATTGCGAGAGTGCTAAGAGTCTCTTCCATAGCGATCATTACCACTTCTACCATTATTACCTCTAACTATCAAAAGCATAAGAGGTGCAAGACGCATCAACATTATTTTTGTTAACCTCTTCAGTCAAGAATGCACCCTCTACATCCTGCAATTGTAACCCATCAGTAGGCATGTTGGTACACATAACAGTATGAAAGGTATCCCATGATTCAGGTAGTGTAACTAAGAAGAACAAGGGAATAAGAGTGTCCTTGAATTCAACCTACAAAGACAAATGAATGATAATAGAATGAAACTCATTTAAGTGGGCTGACATAGAAGTACCGTCCTTCATGCAAAGGTCCATGAGTTGCTTCAGGTAATACATCTGAGAAGCAGGGCTCTATTCATCATAGACATTGCGAATCTTTTCCCATGATTCCCATGCAGATTTCCCATCAAAGACAACATTATAGAACACGTACTTAGAAAGGGATAATATGATGGTGGACTTACATAGCTTATTTAGTTCAACCCAATCATCTGCACCAATAAGTTCGGGCTTGACACCCTTATGTTTCAAGGGCCTAACCTGCATTTTCAGCACTAAAACTTGCCAAATTCAGGCCACCAGCCATAATGAAGGAAAACAAGTACACAAAATGTCAAAGCAGGCTATTGTAATTACTACAAATAGCCCTAAAACCACTACCAAATCAAGCTAGGGGTACGAACCAAGTAGTGAACTATCCACAATACTCAATGCAAAGAGCTTTCAAATGAAGATGACTGCTTGCATAATCAGTGCAATAAAGTGCAATTATAGCATGCTAAAAACGAAGCACATCAGTAAGAAATCAATGCCAAAGAAGGGCAATCACTGATATAAGACAAACTGCAACTGCTAGGGAATAGCTCCAACTAGTAGTGAGTGACTGGCACCAAGAATTGTCAAAGAATCAGTGTGACAAACTAAGATACATCCCATAAGCATAACCATCATGCATAGAGTGGGTCTCATGGGTAACAAAAGAGACTAATTAGAGGCACAATGAATTGAGCAATGTAATAGAAGCTCGGTACACAACCAACCAAGGTGCATCACTGACAACATCATGAGTGAAAGAGATAGGTGCTAGCCCAAAAGTAATGTCAGATCAACCCACTAAGCATCAACTGCATACATAAAGCATGACAAGAGTATGTACATGTCACCAAGTCCCACGGTCTCATTGCAAGATGCTCAAGCTCAATTGTGTAACCAAATTCTCAATGTAATATCCAAATATCGAGAAGTGGCTCCCATTAGAATGAAAGTTGAATTCTCGTAGATGAGCAAACAATGCTCAAAACATCATGTGGAAGTCATTCATACATCCAAGGTCCAAGTAGCATACATCGAGGAGCATCTAACCCAAGTATCTTGCAAAGCTCTTATTGGAGAATCAAATGCCCATACATAATAGTGAATGACAACCAATGTCAAGATGCAAAGCTCCAATCTCAACTCAAAAGGCAATCTGAAAGCATAGCCAAGCATGTAACATGAGCCATAAGCATCGATACATCACCCAGAAGAATCGGTGAACACTTGAGAGCAATAGGCATATGCTTTTAATGATGAAATAGCATTCATCCTTGCTTATTGTAGCAGTAAAAAAGTGTTGTGAAACTAAGCAAAAGAGTACTCAAATCATTCCCATAGAATTCCAATACATTGGCATAACATCCCCAAATGATCTAGCATCAAATAGACATCTTGAAAAGCACAAGTGACCTCCAAACAATGAATGAAGTGTTGTCATGAACTGTATGACAACAAACTATCACAAATTATGAATCAATGGTTGATCCTCATGAGCTCCAACTAATACTCAATGTTGAATACAAGTGTTGGGAGGTGTTTCCAATGATCATCAAGGATGTCAAGAGTGACAAGAGCCTATTAGAGGTAGGAGGAGTGATCAAGCTGAGCAAGAGAGATCAGGCTAGGAATAGGCGCAAATCACACTACTTGTCCTAGAGGTACTACATGGTGGTCTGAAGCAAATGGGGGCCAAGGAAAGCTCCATGGGTTGCCAAAGAAGGCCTAAAAGAGGTCTAATAAGCTCTGATGAACTTAGGAAGGGAGGGATATTGATACATACCACATCAAGTTGAAGCCATGATTGCCATTGAAACTATGAATTGAAGCTTTTATCCACAAGCTAAAATAATGTTGGGTTAAGCTCCCCAATGCCAATGCAGTGGTTCTAATACCAATTGAAGAGAGGTGAGCCCTGAAGTGGAAGCATGGAGCGGAAGCAAGAGTTATGGTGGAAGGAGCAAGAGCAAGAGAGAGAGACACACACAAGATGTGAGAACTCCAATTGTCACAATGTGTGACCAGCCTTCCTGTTATTCAAATGTTATTGAAAGAATTAAGAATGAAGTGATAGTGATGGGCACCTACCACACATGTAGTGTATAGGTGTACGGGTGTGCAAGTATTGTTAGTGTAACTAATACACAAGCGACTAGGCACATGTGCCTTTACCCCCAACAAATAGCTATATAATCAATATTCCAAAATATAGGATGGCAAACTATAGCTTTTGTATTTTAGGAAGAGTTACTAAATTTTGAATGATTATATGGGTTTCCTAAACTAAAAATTTTGAAAGTCCTCATCATGGCTATACCTTAGTTCCAAATCATCATGTAGAGCTATTTTTCAAGTATTGTAACTTTCTTTCTATTCAAAATGTGAGGGCGACATAAAATCAAAAGCTTTTGAGATTAAAAAGATTTATAATTTTTATTTAGGGTATGTTTTTGAAATTATAAATATTTCGTGAGATATTTCAAACTTAAAGTACCTCTAAATCCATATTTCACAAAAGTAAGGAAAATTTTATGCTCCAACAAGCTTTGGTCTCTATTTTCTCAATCTTATGTTTTGAATTAGCAAGTTATTAATAAGAATTGTTTCATAGACATTTTTGTTATGTACAACTCTCTAGTTATCATCTTGAACTAAATCTAAATATTTAGAAAGTTATTTGTCTCTAAAGTAGATCTTCAAACTAATCCAGACTTAGCCAATTTTTTAAGCTTAAACCTATATAGTGACCTGGTTTAATTCTCAAAAAAACTTTGATCTATTTAAGATTTAGAAATACTATAAAAAGAAAAGTTGCAGGTTATAGAAAGAACTATAACTTGTATTAGACATTGTTTTGGCTAAATACTTATAGGTTTGTAAGTTAATTTTAGCCAAAGTCAACCTCTTAGGCTAATTTTATAATGTTTTTGAAAAGTGTGTTATGAACTATTTATGTCAAGTAACCCTATTTTAAATTTTATCTTCAACTAGAATATGGATATGATGATTTATGATCTCTTCAAATATTTTCCTTGTCAATTAGTAACCCTATTAAAAATTCACTACATGAGGCAGTACTAGTAGCTAGCAATGTAGATCTGTCGCATGAGGCAACATCATTGGCTTGCAATGCAAATTCACCACGTGAGGTAGCATCAATATATTTCTATGTGTAGATTCACCACATGAGACAATACAAATGATTTGTGGTGTAGATTTGTTGCATCAGGTAGCATCAATATGTGGTTGATAATCCACACCTTTGATGGAGATTGAAACTATAGATTCACCACATGAGGTAGTACTAATATGTTGAAGTTGGATTTTATCAAGCCTAGTTACCAATGATATTTTGATTTGTTAGAATATGGCACATATCCCATATTCTAGTGGTATGGAACACTAGAATGCGCAGTATGTGGGTGATAAAGTACTTGAGTCATTTATACTTTTACCAAAAGCATCTTAAATTTGTAGTATTTATTTATAGATTCCCATTGTCTATTTACCACATAATTGTGACTTGTTACACGTAAGCATTGTGTGTGGCACTGGTCGCATTATACTTGGTAGATAAATGATAGGGTGATTAGCTTATTATGCCAAATTAGTCAAATTTATATTTTTGAAATAATCATCGAGTATAAATAATATTTAATTGAATCTGTATAATAAGTATAATGTATAATAATATGTATTTGCATGATATTAAGATTAATTTATTTGTAGATTATAAGTTTAAAATTTTGTAAGTTATAATTTTAACTAAATTATTAGTATTTGATATTATAAATCTATTTAATTTAATCTCTTTAGTATAATTCTCTTTGAGAAAAGGGATGTCCTAGCCCATCCTCCCTTTGGCTAGGTGGTGCCCCTCTTTAGTTCTCTTAGTGAGGATTGGAGGTTGGATGGGTAAGAGGCAACCCATTCATCTTTTCAGCCCTCAGTGCATACGACAGTACGGAAGACATCCCATGATTTAGGCAAGGTGCCAAGCAGAAACAATGGGTGCAAGTTGTCTTTGAACTCAATACCCTGTGACAACAGATTCTTCATGATAGCATGAAATTGACTGAAATGAGATGATAGGGATGTCCCCTCCTTCATGCAAAGGTCCATTAACTGCTTCAGTCAGTACATCTGTGACACAAGACTTTGCTACACATAAAGCTCCTGAATCTTCTCCCATAAGTCCCATGCACTCTGATTCTCATCTTCAACAACATTATGATGGACCTCTTCTGAGAGTGATAAGATAATGGTAGACCTGCATAGCTCATCAACTTCCATCCAAACATCATCATCTATCCTCGGGTTTAGCACCCTTGAAATGCAATGGTTTAATATGCAACTTCTGCACTAAAACCTACCATATCTGGGACTTCCAATACCCATAGTTGGTACCATCTAACTTGGCAATGTTAAAGAGAGTTGTGTCTTTCAGATGACCAGCCATATTGTCCCAAATCAAAGCAAAAAAGCAAAATTGCATGTTGTTGTAATTAGAAAAAAATGCACTAAAACCACTGCTAAAACTGGCTGAAAGAGTGGATATCACCAAGAGAACCACATGTCCACCAAATATGACCAAGATAACATCAAACAGTAAGCACTACCCTCATATAAGTGCTCGAAATTTGCAGATTTCAGCTTGCTGGAATAAATTACAACAGTGTGTAAATTGTCCCAAAGTGAAGTAATCACTGATACATATGGCACTGCAACTGCCAAGTAGCAAGATATATCCAACAGTGAGTGTCAAGGGGCAAGAAGGTACCAAGAACTATCAAACCAATAACCTGTCAGGCAAGACGCATCTCATAGGTCTAGAAGTCATGCGTGTAATGGGTCTTGGGGTAAGAGAAGAGAGCAAGCACAAGCACAACTGATAGAGCAAGAAGCTCAATGCATAACCATCCAAGATACATACAAAACTGACAAACCTGTGACGAAGATAGGTGCCTGCCCCAATAGGCGTATCAAATCAGCCCACTACAAACTAACTGTAGACATAAAGCTCTCAAGAGAGCAAATGCATGTAACTGTCCCACAAGCTCAAGCTCAAGTGTAAGTAAAACTCTGTGTACATCTGAATATGCCAAGAGGCTCCCACTGGAAGTAAAGCCAAATGCAAATAGAGCAAGCAACGCTCAAATATATCTAGTACATAGCATCAGACATTCCAAATCCCAATAGGGCACATTCGGAGCATAAATTTCAAGCTATCTTAGACCCCTAAAGCATAAGCCTGAAAGCAGTCAAATAACATGTAACTAATAACCAAATGTAATGCCCAGTAGGTTCAAAATGCTCAAATACATCCAAATACGAACCTCAAAGTGGCTGTCAAGCATGGGCAAACCAAGTGGCATCCATATCTGACCAAAGCATAAATGCAAGAAGCCTAAATGTCAAGCAGTGACAATAGGCATAAACTGGTCCAAAGCATGCCAACTCAACCCAAATGTTAGTGAATGACGACCAAGACATAGTCCAAGCTCAAAAGCATTCTAGAACCAAAAAGAAGCGTTTGACAATCTCCAAATACATCGGTATGATCATTCAAATCTCCACTAAGCATCCCGTATCCAAGAACCAATGCATAGACCAAGTGAATGAGCTTCAGTCCACTGTATTATAGCAGCATATTCATTGTCAAATGAAGCTCAATCGGTGCCCAAATTTGCTCCAAATCAGTCCCAAAGCATAGACATAGCATCCCATAATATCCAGGCATCAATAGGCATCAAACAGGCAATGCCAAGAAGCATCAAGCATTAAATGTCAAGTGTTGCCCTATTTGTGATAGTCCTGGGACTGTGTATCAGCAATGGCTAAAGGTGGAAGCACTCGTATCGATCACCAGGAGCCAAGATCCAATGCTGGGGAGTCCGAAGATGATCGAGAAGGTTGCAAACAATGCCGGGAAGCCGGGGAAGGAGCTGGAAATGCTAGGAGGAGATCAGCCCAGTCCCCTAAAAAATGCGCTGCATTTTGCACTAGTTGCTCATGGGGACTGGGGGGTCTTCAGCAATGCTACTGAGCACTTGGCAAGGATTAGGGGGCTCCGATGCAGCCCTGCAAGGTACCGAATGAAGGCTGGAAAATTGGGGAGGAGGCAGGAGATCAAAACATACCTGCAAATGAAGGTGCCATGGCTTCCATTGACGCTCTTCAAATCCGAGCTGAAGAGAATGCCAGGCAAGCTCCAATGCCCTTGCTCTGATACTAGTTGAGAGGGAAGTAGAGCCTAGGAGGAAGAAGCTTGGCGATGAGAGCTATGGCAGATGGAGAGCAAGAGCAAGAGAGAGAGAGACTCACAAGTGGGAACTCCAACAACCACAATATGTGGCCGGGCCTTCCTTTATTCAAACTGTCACTAAAAGAATAAAGAATAAGTGATTGCAACGGGTGCCTATCACCTACAGTGTGTAGTGGCGGGTACTGTCAATGTAGTAATATACAAGTGGCTAGGCGAAGGCGCTTTTACCCCCAAGATGATCTAGTCTCTCGGGCCATGTCATCATGTAGTGGGGGCAAAATCTAACAAGGGTAGGAACTCATCATTTGAGGGGGGTGTTAAGAATAGCAAATGATGCTTGATATGTATGCCCATAGAGGCTGAATATGTGCCCAAAAGAGGCTTGCCCATAAGTGGCATTATATGTAAGATATTGTATGGAAGATAGACAAATGATGTATGCTCTAGGAAGAGATGACAAAATCCCATAAGTACAACGAGGTAGAGTGGTACTATCCAAATGCTATACAAGCCTATACTTGACACTCATTTCAATGTAATGGAACTATCAATTTGATTCATTGTCAATGTCATTGTCCATCTTACACAAGAATGTCTTTATAAGTCTAAGCTTCCATCTTGGAACCTAATTCACTTGTGTAACAATTAGTCTATCTAAGTCCATGTCATCATGAGTAGTGTCTTCATCTTTCATCCACCATAGCTAAACCTTGCTCTAGATCCATTTTCTCAACACTATCCTTGCCTATGCCTCATATGCTATCACATGTGCAAGCTGCAAGTTGGTCTCATGTATCAAAGTAATTGGATTGTGAGTATTTGTTGAAATTTGTAGTACTTTGCTTGGCACAAATACAATGGTTATGTGAATGGCCAATCCAGTGGTCTGGAATGGCAAAACCATGACGAGTAGTATGGAAGAAAGGGCCAAATTTCCATTTACCTCATCAATGTATATATAATTTGGAAGGTCTAAGCATGGAAAATAACACATCCTAGAGCCTTTTTGGAATCCTTAACCATCTTGCAACAAGAAATATTGGTTTTGATCCTTGATACTTTTACTAATAATCATACATAAAAACCCCTAAAAATACACACTTACAATCATCTTCTTAATTTTACAATGTTGTTTCAAGTCTTGATCCCTATGGAATGCTTACTCTTATCATAAATTGTAGTTTCATTTTATTTCTATGGAAATTTTAAAGGAATATGGTTGCAACATATCCAAATCACTACATTTGTGTTTTAGTTGTAGCATGCAAAAACATAAGAAGCTTAGAAGTGGGGCTCAAAGTTGACCTTGTGAAGAAATGAAGTGCCACAATATACTCAAGGAGTATATTTTCCTTCTCTTTTACAAGTCCCAAAATGAGATATATAAAAGCAATTTCTTACCCTTGGATTTGTAGCATCAAAATATCACTCATTGAATTTTAGGACACACATATGTTGGAAGGACATTATAATGCCCTAAAACCAAACTAGAGCTAAGTAGTGCCATTGAGGACCATGGCCCTTTTTGAGAAGTTTCTTAAGCAAGAACATTTTTTTTGGGTGGAATTTTGAAGACTATTCGATTGTTTATTGGCCAGTTTTAGTAGACACGATAGTTGAAATTGGGAAGGTTTTGATGTTGGGGGTAAAGGCACCTCTACCTAGTCGCCCGTGTATTACTACACTGATAGTATCCACGCCTGCACATTGTAGGCAGTGAGTGGCCATCACCATCACTTCATTCTTTATTCTTTTATTAACATTTAAATAAAGGGAAGGCCGGTCACACATTGTGATTGTTGGAGTTCCCACATTGTGTGTGTCTCTCTCTCTTGCTCTTGCTCCTTCAACCATAGCTCTTGCTCCCACTCGTGCTTCCACTATAGGGCTCACCTCCCTTCAACTAGTATTAGAGCCTCCTTCTTCATGAGCTCGAGCTTCGTCCAACACACTCTCAGCTTCCATTCAAATACCTATAGTAGTCATCTCTTTGTTGGCAACCATAGCCGCTTAATTTGAGCTTCTTATCAGTTGCATTCTTCTTGGGCACTCTTTGAGCCTTCTTGAGCAAGTTGGAGAGTCCCCCCATAGACCTTACCCTACTAGTTCAGCATCACGTTGTGTGCTTCTGGCTATGATTTGGGTGTTCTATTATATGCACTATTGATGTGTACCATTGATGCTACTACATTGGTATATCATATGCCCATGATTTGAGGTGGCTTTGAGCTTGATTTGAGGACTGGTTTATTTAGTTTGACAGTGAATTTATTACTATAATAGACTAAAGCCTATTTGGTCAGTGTATACTCTACCTATTGATCATGAGTGTTGATCACGGGTGCTTCCCGAGTGACTCATATGACTACGCGGATGTATACAAAGGTTGGGACATGTCTTGTAATGCCTTTTGAGCTTTGATCGAGCTCCATCTTGGTTGGGATTTGATTGACATTAGTCTACAGTGGCATGCTTTGTGATAGTCATTATGCCTATGGTCTATGCTTGACCCTTTAGTACATGCTTTGACACATATGTCAGAAATGCATGCTCCTTACATTGGTTGTGTTTGATTTCCACTTGGAGCTTCAATTGGGTGTTCATTTGCATACTTTGGAGCTCTTGGATGCTTGTTTGGGTTGTCAAATATTTGACATCGAATGTTACATGATGTACTAGATGTAATAGGTGATGCTTGATGGATCCCTTGCTCTGGATGCTCCATTGATGTACGGTCTTGGCTCCATGATGCCTTATGTATTCACATGCTATCTTTGAGCTTGGTTTCTCAATTGACATCTATCTTTCTACCAATGGGAGCTTCATGCTATCTCTGGATATTGTAGAGCTTGTGGTTTATGCAGTTGAGCTTCTTCAGTAGATGAGACTGGGATCTCTTACATGTCTATGCTCTTGATAGATACTTGTCTACATTAGATGCTTTTGTGTTGATTTGATTTGTCTTCTCTTTGATCATACACCAAGAGGTCATATTAGTTAGGCATACACCTAGCTTGGCTTACTCTCGAAGTTCTTTATGCTAGGGCTTGTATCCTCCTACTGACATCAATTACTCTAACACGTTTGGGTGTTTGGCTCATGGTTCTTGGCTACTACAATGTTTGTTACATGCCCACTTCATGCAGGATTTGACTTGGCAGTCATACTTGACTTTGGATCAATATTAGCTCATTGTTTGCTCTCTTTTTCTGACTACTGTGATTTATTATAGCAAGCTATTTTATGTGGACTGTGATGTATTTACTAAGCTTAACCATGTCATTTTAATGTACTTTTTTTGTGTTATTTGGTGGCTAACTGGTCATTTTAGCAGTTTCTCTTATTTTCAACTTGTTTTGACAATGGTCTTGGCATGTTTATTGCTAATTACAATAGGTTGTTTTCTACATAGTATGCCTCTGTTTGACTCATTATGGCTGGTCATCTCAAATATATGACTTTGTTTAACATTGCCAAGTTGGATGGCACCAATTATGGCTACTAGAAGTCTAAAATATGGTAGGTTTTAGTGTAGAAATTGCAAAATTCCTTGCAAAATTAGTATATGCATACCCAAGAATAAAAACGTATGCACATAGATCTAGTGCCATTCAAGCATCTCATGATACTCTTCACTTCTTTCCAATTCTCCTTGCTAATGTTTTCCATCACCTACTAACCACTTCCACTCTATAGACAATGTCTAGATGTAGTAACCATAGCATACATCAAACTACCAACTACGGATGACCATTTCATCTCTAAGTATAAAGCAATATTAGTAGCAAGGGGATTCAACCAAGAAAAGGGGATTGACTTTGATGAGAAATTCTCAACAATAGCCAAGATGACCGCCTTTGGACACAGTACTCGCATTGGTTGCCAAAAAAAAGATATGGAGCTAGTGTAGGTGGATGTTCAAATAGCTTTCTTGCATGGAGACTTGTATGAGGATATCTATGTGCAGTAGCTAGAGGGATTTGTAGTGGGAGGCAAGGAACAATTGGTATGCAAGCTGCATAAGAGCTTATGTGGTTTGAAATGGACTCCCAAGGAGTGGCATCATAGTTGAATGCATTCATGAGGTCTCAAGGATCTATAGGAGTGAGATCAGTTACATTTTATACATACGAAAGGCTATGGATAATAGTCTTATAACATCGATCCTTTACATGTATGGCATCCTAATTGCTAGCAAGTCAATCATGGATGCAGATGTGTTGAATAAAAGGTTGCATGAAACCTTTGATATGAAGGACTTGGAAAATGTTGGTAACATTCTTGGCATGCACATTATGTGGGATAGAAACAAGAACATTCTCTATTTGTGTCAAAATGAGTACATTCCAAAGGTATTAAAGTGTTTCAATATGGAGAGGGGAAAGGCTCTTAGTGTTCCATTGTCCCCATATTTAAAAATTAGCCAAGAGGATAGCCCCAAGTCCCCAATGCATCATATGGAGATAGCTTCAACTTGTAGACCCATTTGCATGGTAGCTCATGCTTGCTCTTAGGCAAAGGAACAAACTCCCAAGTACCATTATTTACCAAAGAGTCTGAATTTGATTTCATAGCCTTTATCCACTTATGATTGTCATCCCTAGTCATAGATAAAGGGGATGCAATGGTAGTGGAGAAGGAGAAGAGGAATATACGGGAGAGAAGAGCACACACAATGTGGGTGCTGTCAAGAGTGATATGACAGCTTTATTACACTTTCATATTATATATGAATAAAGAATGGGAGATTATGTACATGGGTAGGCCTAGTGGACTTTTACCCCAACAACCTCCCACTAAAAGGCTAATAGGCCAGGGAGTGAAAAAACAAAGAAAAAGGAAAAGAGACAAGGTGAGGAATCATGACATCTTACCCAACACCCAATCAGAAAGCGAGCTGTGCAATAACCATCAGGAACCTCTATAGAAGAGTGAAGCATTCCCAAGTCCATAACATCCAGAAGATAAGCGATCCGATAGCTCCATACATCAGAGCATCCAAGAATGCTTCTCATGAAGCAAGTGCAACTCATGAGTGCAAGGCTGTAATGCATAAGCATCAGAGTAGCGCATCAGCGTGGCACATAGGAGACAGTTGAGAGCACATAGACTCTCCAAAGTCAATCATAGAAGAAGGGCCAACATCTCGAACACATGTCAGATGGGGTCTCAACATAGTATGCGGCCTCAGCGAAGAGAAAGACTAACATACGGCTGTAGCATCAACCATAAAGCACACTGAACGCACATCAAGAGGCTTGAGAGATGTCTGTGTCTCATAAAAGACAGCATGATGGCTGTGTATAACCTGTTGGGCATCCAAATCCCATAACCTGTAAGCTTGAAAGTCACCATCTCCATAACCAAGGAGGATACATCTGCGTGGCATAGGCATATCTAGCATACATATAAATGCCTGGCAACCAAACATCCTCAAGTAATCATAGGAGGGTCTCATGCCACTCCATGCCTCGTGTGGTGTAATATGAGACACGTTGTCCCATTAAGCAAGTAGACTGCCATCATAAGGGCCTCAGCCCAAAAGCCATAAGATAACCTAGTTGTGGTAAGTATAGAAGCAACCTTTGTTTGTAGAGTCAAGCACATGCCATGAGCAACCCTGTAATACCATGGGCATAGGAAATCAATGCCAGACTGCTGACAAAAGGTTTGAAAGTTGGGAGAGATAGCATGACTCTCAAAATTCATCTACAAGCACCTAGGCCTGCAACCACTTGAAGCCATAAACCTGTCAAGCATAACTGCGGCATCCTCAATCTATACCAGGGGAATAGCCCAAACACGGTGGGTAGCATGATCCACGAAGGTTATAAAGTATGATGCTCCACCAAGTGACTGGTAAGGCATATGTCCATATATTGCACAATGGACAAGATCTAGAGGATCATGCCTCTCATGAACACCATGAGCCAAAGGGACTCTGCAAGGACCATAAGAACAATCAGGGCAAGCATCAAGATCTGCATGTGACATAGGAGGTAGCAATGAGTCTGAATGAGACAAGATCTCCATCTCTTTGTGGTGCATATGGCCTAGGCGATAATGCCATAACAATGCATGCGGTATCCGAATAACTGCAACCATAGAATCTCCCACATGAGAGATATGCACTGGGTAATGAGAACCAACCATAGAACCTCTGGCCAAAACCAAGCAACCATGACAGATCTTCCATGACCTATCCTGAAGAGAAACAGAGTAACTTGCATCATGGAACTGATGGATAGACATCAAGCTCTTACTAAGCATAGGAACATGTAATACATCATGGAGCATAAGAGAAGTCCCATTATGCAAAGCTAGGTGGATGTCCCTTACACCAACAATAGCATAAGTCTGATCAAGGCCCAAATCAATACATCTATCAACCTCCTTGTAAGAAGAGAACCATGCTCTATGAGGGGTAACATGGCAAGAGGCTGAAGAATCCAACAGCCAATCAAAGACATAGGCCTGATCGTTGAGCAAGTAAGTTGTAGGGAAACTAGATGACAGGAGGATATACTCAACTACATCATCATGGGTGATTGCATGTACCTCACCACTAGAGAGACTGGTAACACCTGCTGCACCACTAACTCTCTGCTCATGTCAAGTCCATCTTTGTATCTGCTGCTCTCTAATCTATCTAAAACATTATCTTTTAACATGCCCAAGCTTTCCACAATGGAAGCATACAACATCTGTAACTGAAGAACCTGCAAAAGATGACAAGGAATCCAAGTCATCATGAATAGGGATATCCATAGCATCCACGGAACTCAAGAAGTTGAGGGTTGTCCCAATAGAGGGAACATGCTCATAAAGGCAATCATCTGCAAGTACGTTAATGGTAGAAGCATGCTGCAAAGGCTCATGAAACCTCAATGGACGGGAGGACATAAAGGCATCAACCAAGGATGCAAAAGCTCCCACATGAAGAAGAGTCATAGCCAACTGCATGACATAACAAACCACATTATGGTAAAGCATAACACATCTATCATAAGAGCACACAGTATTCAGCCATGAAGTCAGCCCATAACCATAATGGCAAACATGACTCTGCAGTACATCAAACCACATAGTAGAATCCAAGTCAATGCATGACCGATAAGTGGCATAAGATCCTGCAATGGTCAAGCTCCAAGAGAAGCCCAAATACCTATACAACATCATCCATACAAGTGGCGCTATAAGGTATACGACAGTAGACCATGTGCATAGATGGGTAAGCATACATAGCATTTGCTCTCTAACATGGACAGGCAACAGTAGCCCAACTAGCATAGAAGCTAGACAACAAAAGAGCAAGAAAGTCATAACTGCAGCTAGTCCCAAGCATTGTAAAGTCCACTGATCGACCAAATAACCTACAATAAATCCAAGTATCAATGAGCAATCGTTGCTCAATAACCAACTGCCAAGACAAGGAAGCAACACTGCTCAATACATGTCTGCATAAATCAAACATCCAAGGATCCAATCCATCAAAGCATAAGGCCAAGTAGCATCCAAGATCGTAACCGAAAAAGCCAAATCAATGTCCAACTGCTCAACAAAAGTCCTCAAATGCAAGTCTTGTCAAGCCCAAACATCTGCCATACTGTAGCCCAAAAGCATCCACCAAGACATAAACCCACATGGGTAGCCTAGGCATAAGCAGCCATAAGTGGAATGCCAACTACAAATAAAAAATGATAGTGAAGCATAAAATTGAGCTCTACTTCTTGCTCAAAAGTATTTTGGGAGCAAAAAAGAACCATGTGACATCATCCAAATACATAACCATATCATCCCGAATAGTCAGGAGCACCCCATAGACCATAGGCATAACCAAATTGTAGCATAAATAGCTTCAGCCCTGAATATTCTAACAGAAAATAACCTCTGTAAATTGAGAAAATCAATGCTTAACAAACCAAGCTCAAATCGATTGGCAAACCATAGGCATACATTCCCATATGTATAGGCACCAACCCGACATAATCCAGCATCAAATGACCATGTAACATAAGCATAATATGTAATGACAGGGGGCTGTCACTGTGTAAAACACTCAATAGCTGAGCAAATTCAGCCTTGAAAGCTTCTCACATCATAGGCATACATTCCCCTAGCATTCGAGACCAACCGGGCAACCAATGTCTATGCCAAAGTGGTCCATACATAAAATGCTAATGTAGCACTGTTGTGGGCTACATGTGAACTATGTATAACAATCCCAAATCTAATGTAAATCACATCAATGCTCAATTCCAAGCTTGAAGACCAAGTCCAAGGTTGAAATCAAGTGTCCGGGCTCAAGAAGCCATGTCCAAGTGCCCTATTGATGAGGGGCTGCTTCAAATGATGGTCACGAGTTGTAGATAGGTTTGAAAAATGGTGCAAAATATTGAATCATTCCAACATCATGTTTTTGTACAAAACCAAGGTGGGGGGAGGCAAGACAAGTCCCAATGGAGGCCTAGAGTATGCCCAAACAAGCCTACAAAGGCTTAAGTCAAGGGGAAGTAGAAACGAGCTCCAAAGAGTGAAGTTATGGCTGCCCCTACTTGTAATGTTTTCGCTCAAAAATATTGTTGAACTTGACTCCCTGCACACCACATAAAACCTGTGCAAGGTTATCTCCCACATCGTAATTACCAGTAGCTTAATCTGTACCCCGCACATGCAAAAATGAGGCCTCCGCATTGAGCACTTGTGGCCAAGGGTTCAACACCGCATAGCCGCGGAAGAACACCCCTTTTGAAGGGGCAATTGGGATAATGATGGAATTTAAGTCAATTTTTTTTATAATTATCCCTTCCCCCAGCCGATGCATGGCTGGAGGAGAGGGAGTGTGGGGAGGAATGGCCTAAGGTAGAGTGGTGTGGGTTGCATGAGGGGGGGAGCCATGCATAATCCACGTGGTGGCTTCCCTTCCCCCCCCCCCCCCCCCCAAGGCTATAAAAACACCCCTTAAGCATTGGGGGAAGGCACATAAGGAGAGAGGCTGTCGTGCTGGGAAGAAGGCTGCCGTGCTGCCTGGAGACGCCGCCACCATTCGCCTCCAGTTGCCACCTACAGCGCTGCTATTGCCGCCATATTTCCCCACCATCATCCTAATCGCCTGCCCATGTCTTCAACGTCCCCTCCTTCCAATCATTGGTCTCCCTCTCTTCCATGTGGTCTTGGAAAGTCAGAAGCTCTTTAGAAGCTTCTTGGAAGCTTCTAAAGGATAAGGCCCATAAGCCTTGTTCCTACGTGTCCTTCCCCGGTTTTAAAACCGGGTTCGTAAAACTCCAATTCTTATGTGAGAAGAAGGTATCGACCTCCAAGCAGTCTCGAAGAGCGAGAGTAAAGGCTAGAGGGAACCCATGGAGTCCATAATCACGTCTACGATGGCTCCCAAAAAGACTTAAGGTGCACCGCGGGAGGTTCCTCCCCGAACTTACACATGGTCATCACCGCGGATCCACAAGCCCAGGTTCCACGAATTTATTTCCACATAAAGAAATGCTTTAAGCACTCTTAATTCCGTAGGGAGAATGCATTTTACGATTATCGTTAATTCATGTAGTAGTGATAAAAGTACATTTGAGAAAGTATATCTGTAAATAATGGATAAGGATTGGTGCATATCATGCAATTGGATCGTTTGCATCTCCAAAGTTATGAATGTAAATCACTTACTCGGCCTATGAACTTAGTCGCAAATTGCCTTGTCATGCATTTTCAAAGTGGAAGTCTAAAACGCATATTGCCTAGGGTTAAAGAGGAAATTGTTAAGTGCATTGGCTGTGAAGGAAAAGAGTATCTTGCATTTAGTCAATAACTTCCTTTGTTATGACTCGAATGAGGAAATTGTTAATTTTCGTTGCACGGCATGAAAATGAAACTATGGACATTGCACGTTCCATGCAAAGATGTTTGTCGAATGGATTGAAGGTTGCATGTCACATGAACTTCATTAATGATGTATCTAAGGGTTGCATGTTACATATTCGTCATGCGTAAATTTCATTTCATCGAGTAGCATTTGGAAAAGATTGAATGGCTTATCAAAGCATGAAATTCTAAATCTTAGACAAAAGGGTTGTAGGCATGATTCTTTGATGAAAAACCTAGTAGGTCCTATGTAAGTTACTCTCCAAATTATCATGCGTAATGACTTTAGCAAGAAAAGTTAGGGTTTTTGCAAACCTTTTGGTACGTAGAAGTAATGATTCGCATGTTTACATGTATTGTGACGTCTTGCAAACTAGTTTATCATCTCTAGGAAAGAATCGTCCTGTCGCACGACAAGTAGGTCAATTTACCCAAATCACTTGTGATATTATAACTGTTAGGGTTTCGTACAAGCATAACCAGTCAACACGATAAGCACCTCAAGTACTAGCTAGGGCTTGGCACATAAAAAATGCAGCCTAGTATTGTACTTGGATACCAAGTCGAAGCCCTCAAACCCAAAGGTCCTACCCACATTCACGGAATGTTTGGGTCAATTGGATGCTCATGCAAACAATGATCTAGGGTTCTACCCTAAGGATCGATCGACCTCATGCTAAAACTCGGATTGAGTTTGGAAACCCTAGGACTGAACGTTATCAGCCCAGTACAATTAGGGTTGGGTTGGGTAAGAAGACACCCTAAACCCTGCATCTTGTCTAAACAAAATTCCTTGACCAGGAAACGCCGTTCAATGGGTGAAATGATCCCATGAATTAGATGCGACACTTGTGCAACAAGTTGCAACGTCGTGTGGCTTTGTGGTTAAATCACAAGATAGATTTGCCATTCCTTGGAATGAGGTTGGCAAGTTCTAGCGCAAGTCTAACTTGCAAGAGGATGAGTAGTCATCTTGCTACATCACCTTTTTTGGGCTGATTTGCCAAGTTAAGGGAAGTTAGGTATTTGCTTGGAAGCAAAGGATCAATCAAGTCAGAGCGACATGGTCGCTAGGATTTACTGTTAATTTATGAAACCTAAGGTGTTTGTTAAGTAGGGTTGACAGGGTATGACCCTAACCCAAGGACAAAAGGCTAAACAAACAAACCCTTGGGGGATCTTGCTAAGTCGCAATTGATCCCCGATCGAATTATGGAAGCATTTGGAGATAAGGATTCACTCCTTAGCAGTTGGCCGAATAAATGACCACTAGATTGATTGTGCTTGTAATAGTTTAGGAGTACTGTTTGCATTGTTTGCTCAAGGAACTAAAAGATGGAAAGTTAATTAATGCTTCAAGTTGAAGGCCTGAAGGGAGAGGCAGCCTCAGTTACCCCCGACTGTCTACTTGACCCTAACCAAGGGGGTTGTTAGCCGTGCCAAAAACGTGGACCAAACCCGCCACGAGAGGTCTCTCTGTTGGGCACTACTTGGAGCAGGAGGATGCTTGGGTGCTAGGGGGGCTCTGGCCATAAATCCCTTGCCTTCCGGGCCCTGCATAATGTTGAGATATCGAGCTCCACTTGTGATATGCCAGGGTGACCGTTGTGCATTTATGTCACCGACGTGTTAGTTGTAGATGCAGTTGGTATACCGCCCATGAATAATAGCTACATGATAGCTATCCTTATCTACTCTAGTTCGTGGCTCAGTTAGTATGCCACCTTAGTTAGTTGAGTTTGGTTTGAGACCCATATCTAGGGTTCTTCTATTTCTTTGTACTCGAGTTCTTTTGGCTTACACAACTAAGAAGAGGAAAACTGTTTTCAGCCTCCACCCTTGTGTGTCTTCCCCCATTGTGCAAGCAAGAAAGCTTCAAGCGAGACTCCTTCCTTCTCTCCCACAATCTTGACACATAAGAGGCCAACGCGACTTGGGATTGGATCTCGAGGCCCGCATACTAGTCTACGGGCGGAATCTTGGATCAATAATCCTTGTGGATTGTTGGATTGCGTTTGGGCAGATTATGGATTAGCCTACAGGCTGGATTATATGATGTTTTCCAAATATAAATAAGATCATATGTTGAAAGGAACTTGTTTGACACTGCTTTTCTATGTCAAGTGCTAAGATTACGTGAAAGAACCAATGTCTAACTTGCTAATTAAGGAAGTTGTTTTATGTGTGTCCAAGTAAATGTGGTAGGTAATTAGACAACTAAACAACCTTAGGAAAGTGCGGTGTATGTGGCCATGGGTCCGTCCTACAGATGGGTGGTCCCGATTGGCCGGGAACTTTTCTCAAGCGAGATGGATAGCATGGAACTTCTCTCAAAGGAAATGAACAGCAAGGAACATTGACCTAGAATCTAGGTTACTAGAACCCCGATTTATGTTGTTTTAGGGGAACGGAATGGGACTATGCCTTATGGGTAGAGAGGTCGAGCTTTGCATCCCTCTCGTTTCTTATTCTCCTTGAACCAAGTGCAGCATGAATCCGCTTCGACCCTGACGTTCTGCATAAAGTAGTTCGCCTGGGGTTTGATGCTATCCGCTGTTCTAGGAGTTTGACCACTAGGAAAACCCTGATTCAGATCAGTCCTAAGTGGGAACGGCTGGAATACTTCCGCTACGTGGCAAACTCAGGAAGACCTAGATCGCAAACCCCGTAACATTCCATGGGAGTGCTGGACGGAGCTTTCTAGACTCTCTTCCCGATGGGCTGCTAAGACGTGTCCTGCAAAAGAACAGGTGGACACGTTACAATTGGTATCAAAGCAAACCAACGAAGGATTTGTCTTTATAAGAAAACTTAATAAGAAGAAGTAAAGCAAATGTTGCTGTTAGGAACCTTTCCTTACTGATCGATTCTGTCTTGCAGAGTCATGAAGCATGGAATAGATTCATGGTGTTCCAGGTTATGTTTATGACCGTGATGCATGCCTCAGATTATCAACGAAGGCTCGATATGATGAATATCTTAGACCACATCTACAATCCATCACCTTTGTACATGGAACGGAGATGGATGGGTGATTCAAGAATCTATTACATAGCTGCCCACCGATTTGCGTACCTTCGAACCAACCTAAAGAAAATCAAGTGGTTGGAGGACCTGAAGATGGTGAAGCTGTTCATTTTTGTTGAGGCTCACGTAAACGCAACTTTACATGTTGGAGGTCGGAAGGTCAAGCTGAACACGTATGTGTATGAGGAAGTGACCCGCATAATCCCCGCCGACAGGATCAAGGTGTTGGGATTCTACGAGAAGAATGGGTACCAAAGGAAAGGATACCCTAATCTTCCAATGACTTATTGATTCCTGAAGATCCATGACCCAAATCCATACTATTACCCAGTTCCCGTAGCTGAATGTAACAAAACCTTATTCTCCCCAAATTAATGTATTAGCTTGCTCTACCATCCCAAGAAATATTGTACTCCGAAAGGGCTATGCCCATATGAATGAAATAAGACTTCTTCTTATCAATGATTGTCTTGACTATGAGTATTGATAAAAAGTTAAGTGATCGGGTCTCTTGGCTGAAAGCTAAAATTGGGTATGAAATAAAATGTAAGTAACGATTAGCGAGTTGTTAACGTTAAGAATCTCTTACCCAGGCACAACCCCAAGTACAGATTCCTAGTCCGACCCCTACACCAAGTACGGCCGTGATTCAAGAGAAGAAGTTTCTTCTCAAGTAGATCAAGCCGCCATAATTTGACTGGAAAGGAAGGACTGTCCAAGCTGATGCTGAGATTTGGATCGAGTCCATGGAAGATTACTTTGAAGTAGCTGATACTGCACCCACCAACCAGGCAATGCTTGCCAAGCTGAAGCTTACCGGCGAAGCCAGACTTTGGTGGAAGCAATGGTGCAAAGACCAAGGGATCTCAGAAGGATCCGTTACCTGGGAAAAGCTGAAAAAAGCTGTGCAAGGAAGATACTTACCACCTGCGTATCGCACGCAGAAGATGAATGAGTTCTATGAGCTGAAACAGCTTGGTCTGACCCTTGACGCATACTACTCAAAGTTCGTCTCTCTTTTGAAGTGTGCACCACAAATGGATATGACACAACAGGTGTCGAAGTTTTATGCCAGATTAAACCCACCTGTAAACACCCACCTCGAATCAATGCGCCCAACGGATCTTCAGGACACACTCATTCAAGCTGCACCCATAATATAGGAGGTGCATACCAGGCCAAGAAATAACAAGACTTGGTCTTATAATGATCAGAACAAAGGAGTATATAGGTCCCAAGCAAAGAGAGTTCAAGGTCAAAACCAGGGACAAAGAAAGAAAGCAAGGACCAACAATGCCAATAACTTTGTTCCTACCCAAGGTAATGGCCGCAATCTCTGTTGCTTCCATTGCAATGAGCCCGGTCATTTCAAAAGGCAATGTCCCAAACTTGGCAGAGGACAACATCAAGGGCCATTCCAAGGAACCGCCCGTGGCCAAGGAGCCGCCACCCGAGGTAGAGGAAGAACCGCCTATGTTGCCAACAAGGAAATATGCAAAGAAGAAGACTTGACCATGGAAGCAGACTTTGAGAAGGCAACAATCCATGCCGCCCTTCACAAGAAAGGCCCGAATCGCCAATTTTCAGTGATTTAGACACCATCGGATTATCAAGGTAAAGGCTTCAAAACCTTGATTGATTGTGGCAGTACGCATTCCTTTATCGCACCAGCTTGTGCAAGAAGAGTAGGCATAGCCACAATAGAACCACCTACCTTGCTTGTGGAATTAGAAAATGGTTGTGAGGTCACTTGTACCATGCAAACTGCTAAGGTGGAATTCTTTCTGGGAGGAAAGTCAACTTCGATTAGATTCAGGGTCATGAACCTAGGTATCCATGAGTGTTTGCTCGGAATGGATTGACTTAAACCTAATGATGCCCACATTCATTGTGGAAAGGGCCAAGTTTCCTTTCGAAACTCTGAAGGGGAATTGGTCACAACTCAAGGAGAGGCTGGAAAGCCAAAAATTCAATTGGCCAAAGCATCTTAGATTATAAAGGGAGTTAGAAAGGGGCTACCTGTCTACTTGATTAAGCTTAATAAGCTAGATCAGAATCAGGAGTCTAGTGAAGAACCTTCATGGCTAAAGGAGTACGCAGATATATTTCCTGATGAGCTAATAGAACTTCCGTCTCAAAGGGAAGTTGATCATGAAATCAAGCTAGTGCCGGGAGTTGCGCCAATTGCAAAGAGGCCTTATAGAATGTCCATCCCGGAAGAAATTGAGCTGAAGGAGCAACTCAAGCAACTGTTAGATTAGGGCTACATCCATCCCAGTAGCTCGCCATGGGGAGCTCCAGTGGTGTCCCAGAAGAAGAAGGATGGAACACTTCGGCTATGTATTGATTATAGAGGGTTGAATCAATCAACCATTAAGAACAAGTACCCTATTCCAAGAATAGATAAACTTTTTGACCATTTTCAAGGTGCAAAGATCTTCTCGAAGATTGATCTTAGGTCTGGATACTATCAAATAAGGATCAAGGATGAAGATATTTCGAAGACGGCATTCAACACAAGATATGGACACTTTGAGTTCCTAGTCATGTCATTTGGGCTAACGAATGCACTTGCTACCTTCAACAGATTAATGCAAGATATCTTTAGGCCATATCTTGACGACTTTGTACTCGTCTTCTTTGACGATACTTTAGTCTATTCCAAACAGGAAGAAGATCATGAACCCCAGCTTCGCATTGTCCTCGAGACAATGAGGGCACACAAGCTTTATGCTAAGATGAAGAAGTGTGCATTCTTCAAACGTCAGATTGAATATCTAGGATTCATCGTGTCAACGGAAGGAATCTCTGTGGATCTGGCCAAAGTCAGAGATATTCTGGAGTGGCCAATACCAACAACTGTCAAAGAAATACACAGTTTTCTTGGTTTGACAGGGTGGTACAGGGTCTTTATCAAAAACCATGCTTTGATTGCAGCACCTCTAATGGATCTACTGAAGAAGCAAACATTGATTGCATGGTCAACTGCTGAACAATCTAGCTTTGATAGACAAAAGCAAAGTTTGGTATCAGCACCTATCCTGAAACTTTCGGACCTCAATAAAAGGAGTTCAAAGTAGTAACTGATGCTAGCACACTTGCATTAGGATGTGTGCTTATACAAGAAGGTCATCCTATAGCATACTCTTCAAGGAAACTGAAGAGCCATTAGAGGAATTATGCTACCCATGATCTAGAGCTATTAACTATCATCCATGCTCTAACGCTTTGGAGACACTACCTGCTGGGTAACAAGTTTACCCTAGTGACGGATCATAAAAGTCTCAAGTGGATCTTTACCCAAAACGAGCTCAACATGAGGCAAAGTCGATGGATTGAAGTGCTGGAGGAGTATGATTTTGAAATCAAATACCGGCCTGGAAAGGAGAATGTAGTTGCCGATGCACTCAGTCTTCGCAAGGCATTTCTAAATTCTCTAATCTTGCAGGATCCATCAACAGCTAGATCTCTAGCCACAAAGGTATCCATGCCAAATAACCCAAATACTTGAGCTAGCTAGAGAAGAAGCATGCCATGATCCAACCTATCAAAAGATGCTAAGGGAGATCCCTATCAAGGATCAAGACCCGAAGCTACAGGCTAACTATCAGGAATTCTCTATCAATAGTGGATTTGTCTACTATAGAACGAGATTATGTATATCGACAAGCCAGTCACTCAAGAAAAATATACTTTGGGAAGCTCAGATTCCCCTTTCTCAGGACATCCTGGCTATGCCAGACTCTCAATGCAGTCAGAAAGAGCTACTATTGGGAAAGGCTTAAAGATGACATTCTCAAATATGTCACTAAGTGTTTGTCTTGTCAACGTATTAAGGCAGAACATGTCAAAATGCCAAGAAAGTTGCAACCACTTGACATTCCCCAAATGAAATGGGAATTCATCAGTATGGACTTTGTTGTTGGCCTACCCCAAGTTCAGGGAGGATACAACTCCATTATGGTTGTGGTGGATATGCTCACCAATGTTGCACATCTTATTCCTGTTAAGACGAACTATAAAACCTCTAACATTGCAAGATTGTTCATCAAGGAGATATTCAAACCGCATGGGTTACCCAGAAGAATCATTAGTGATCGTGATTCTCTCTTCACATCACACTTCTGGAGAGATATCTTCGAAGCCATTGGAACTCAACTCTGTTTTAGTATAGCTTACCATCCCCAAACCGATGGTCAAATGGAGCGAGTCAATCAAGTCATTGAGGATATGCTAAGGGCACACTGCTGTCATGAACCAAAAAGGTGGATTCAATACTTGCCACTGGTTGAGTTTGCCTACAATACTTCTTATCAACAAAGCATCCAGATGACCCATTTTAAAGCATTGTATGGGCACAAGTGTCAAAGTCCTTTAAACTTCTTGGATCCAACCTTAAGGGTTAAAGCTTCAAGGCAGATGCTGGAAGATATGGATGACCAAATGAAGTCAATAAGATAGGACATCCAAGCTGCCAAGGATAGACAGAAGGCATACGCGGATTTGAAACGTCAAGATAGAACCTTCGAGGAAGGAGACATTGTCTTCATTCGCGTATGCCCAAAGAAAAGTTCCCTATCCTTAGGAGATTGCAAGAAGCTAAGTCCAAGGTATTGTGGACCCTACAAGATCCTCAAGTGCCTAGGACCTTCGAGGAAGGAGACATGGTCTTCATTTGCGTATGCCCAAAGAAAAGTTCCCTATCCTTAGGAGATTGCAAGAAGCTAAGTCCAAGGTATTGTGGACCCTACAAGATCCTCAAGTGCCTAGGACCTAATGCTTACAGACTGCAACTCCCTAAATGTTCATAATGTATTCCACATCAGCCTACTGAAGAAGTATGTACCTAATCCTAGCCATGTACTTGATGATCAACAAGTTGTAATGCCCAGCCAAGGAGTCCTTGAGCTACGGCCTAACAGGATCTTAGATGTTAGGGAGAGACAATTGAGATCCAGAACCTTGAGAGAATGTATCATCCAGTGGAAAGATTATCCCGAGGAGGATGCCACTTGGATGGATGAAAGCACTCTCAACCAACAATACCCCCAGTTCTTCTCGAGATGAGGACATCTCGATTCCTCTAAGGGGGAGAGAATGTAATATTTTCGCTCAAAAATATTGTTGAAATTGACTCCCCGCACGCCGCGTAAAACCTATGCAAGGTTATCTCCCACATCGTAATTATCCGTAGCTTAATCTGTACCCCGCACGCGCAAAAATGAGGCCTCCGCATTGAGCAATTGAGGCCAGGGGTTCAAGACCACATAGCTGCAGAAGAACACTCCTTTTGAAGGGGAAATTGGGATAATGATGGAATTTAAGTCTTTTTTTTTTTCCTTCCCCCAGTCGATGCATGGCTAGAGGAGAGGGAGTGTGGGGAGGAATGGCCTAAGGTAGAGTGATGTGGGTTGCATGAGGGGGGGAGCCATACATAATCCACGTGGTGGCTTCCCTCCCTCCCCCCCCCCCCCCCCCAAGGCTATAAAAACACCCCTTAGGCATTAGGGGAAGGCACATAAGGAGAGAGGCTGCCGTGCTGCCTGGAAATGCTGCCACCATTCGCCGCCAGCTGTCGCCTACAACGCTGCTGCTGCCGCCATATTTCCCCACCATCATCCTAATCATGTCCCCCTGTCTTTGACGTCCCCTCCTTCCAATCATTGGTCTCCCTCTCTTCCACTTGGTCCTGGAAAGTCGGAAGCTCTTTAGAAGCTTCTTGGAAGCTTCTAAAGGATAAGGCCCATAAGCCTTGTTCCTACATGCCCTTCCCCGGTTTTAAAACCGGGTTCGTAAAACTCCAATTCTTACGCAAGGAGAAGGTATCGACCTCCAGGCAGTCTCGGAGAGCGAGAGTAAAGGCTAGAGGGAATCCGCGGAGTCCATAATCACGTCTACGATGGCTCCCAAGAAGATGCAAGGCGCACCCGTGGGAGGTTCCTCCTTGAACTTACACGTGGACATCATCGCGGATCCACAAGCCCAGGTTCCACAAATTTATTTCCACATAAAGAAATGCTTTAAGCACGCTTGATTCCATAGGGAGAATGCATTTTACGCTTATCGTTAATTCATGTAGTAGTGATAAAAGTACATTTGAGAGAAGTATCTCTATAAACGATGGATAAGGATTGGTGCATATCATGCAATTGGATCGTTTGCATCTCCAAAGTTATGAATGTGAATCACTTACTAGGCCTATGAACTTAGTCGCAAATTGCCTTGTCATGCATTTTCAAAGTGGAAGTCTAAAATGCATATTGCCTAGGGTTAAAGAGGAAATTGTTAAGTGCATTGGTCGTGAAGGAAAAGAGTATCTTACATTTAGTCAATAACTTCCTTTGTTATGACTCGCATGAGGAAATTATTAACTTCCATTGCACGGCATGAAAATGAAACTATGGACATTGCACGTTGCATGCAAAGATGTTTGTCAAATGGATTGAAGGTTGCATGTCACATGAACTTCATTAACGATGTTGTATCTAAGGGTCGCATGTTACATATTCGTCATGCGTAAATTTCATTTCATCAAGTAGCATTTGGAAAAGATTGAATGGCTTATCAAAGCATGAAATTCTAAATCTTAGACAAAAGGGTTGTAGGCATGATTCTTTGATGAAAAACCTAGTAAGTCCTATGTAAGTTACTCTCCAAATTATCATGCGTAATGACTTTAGCAAGAAAAGTTAGGGTTATTGCAAACCTTTTGGTACATAGAAGTAATGATTCGCATGTTTACATGTATTGTGACGTCTTGCAAACTAGTTTAGCATCTCTAGGAAAGAATTGTCCTTATCACAAGACAAGTAGGTCAATTTACCCAAATCACTTGTGATATTATAACTACTAGGGTTTCGTCTAGGCATAACTAGTCGACACGATAAACACCTCAAGTACTAGCTAGGGCTTGGCACGTCAGAAATGCAGCCTAGTATCGTACTTGGACGCCAAGTCGAAGCCCTCAAACCCAAAGGTCCTACCCACATTCACAGAATGTTTGGGTCAATTGGATGCTCATGCAAACAACGATCTAGGGTTCTAACCTAAGGATCGATCAACCTAATGCTAAAACTCGGATTGAGTTTGGAAACCCTAGGTCGGCCTAGTACAATTAGGGTTGGGTTGGGTAAGAAGACACCCTAAACCCTACATCTTGTCTAAACAAAATTCCTTGACCAAGAAACGCCGTTCAATGGGTGAAATGATCCCATGAATTAGATGCAACACTTGTGCAACAAGTTGCAACGTCGCATGGCTTTGTGGTTAAATCACAAGATAGATTTGCCATTCCTTGGAATGAGGTTGGCAGGTTCTAGGGCAAGTCTAACTTGCTAGAGGATGAGTAGTCATCCTACTATATCACCTTTCTTGGGCTAATTTGCCAAGTTAAGGGAAGTTAGGTATTTGCTTAGAAGCAAAGGATCAATCAAGTCAGAGCGACATGGTCGCCATGATTTACTGTTAATTTATCAAACCTAAGGTGTTGGTTAAGTAGGGTTGACAGGGTATGACCCTAACCCAAGGACAAAAGGCTAAACAAACAAACCCTTGGGGGATCTTGCCAAGTCACAATTGATCCCAGATCGAATGCTGGATGCATTTGGAGATAAGGATTCACTCCTTAGCAGTTGGCCGAATTAATGACCATTGGATTGATTATGCTTGTAACAGTTTAGGAGCACTATTTGCATTGTTTGCTCAAGGAACTAAAAGATGGAAAGTTAATTAATGCTTCAAGTTGAAGGCCTCAAGGGAGAGGAGCCTCAATTACCCCCGACTGTCTGCCTGACCCTAACCAAGGGGGTTATTAGCCGCGCCAAAAATGTGGACTGAATTTGCTGCGAGAGGTCTCTCCGTTGGGTGCTACTTGGAGCACGAGGACGCTTGGGTGCCAAGGGGCTCTGGCCGTAAATCCCTTGCCTTCCAGGCCCTGCACAAGAGGCCAACACGACTTGGGATCGGATCTCGAGGTCCGCATACTAGTCTACAGGCAGAATCTTGGATTAGTAATCCTTGTGGATTGCTAGATTGCCTTCGGGCGAATTATGGATTAGCCTACGGGCTGGATTATATGATGTTTTCCAAAGATAAATAAGATCATATGTTGAAAGGAACTTGATTGACACTGTTTTTCTATGTCAAGTGCTAAGATTACGTGAAGGAACCGGTGTCTAACTGGCTAATTAAGGAAGTTGTTTTATGCGTGTCCAACTAAATGTGGTAGGTAATTAGACAACTAAAACAACCCTTAGGAAAGTGCGGTGTATGTGGCCATGGGTTTGTCCTACGAGATGGGTGGTCCCGGTTGGTCGGGAACTTTTCTCAAGCGAGATGTACAGCAAGGAACTTCTCTCGAAGGAAATGAACATCAAGGAACATTGACCTAGAATCTAGGTTACTAGAACCCCGATTTATGTTGTTTTAGGGGAACGGAATGGGACTATGCCTTATGGGTAGAGAGGTCGAGCTTTGCATCCCTCTCGTTTCTTATTCTCCTTGAACCAAGTGCAGCATGAATCCGCTTCGACCCTGACGTTCTGCATAAAGTAGTTCGCTTGGGGTTCGACACTAGCCGCCGTTCTAGGAGTTTGACCACTAGGAAAACCCTAATTCAGGTCGGTCCTAAGTGGGAGCGGCTTGAATACTTCCGCTACGTGGCAGACTCGGGAAGACCTGGATCGCAAACCCCGTAACATTCCATGGGAGTGCCGGGCGGAGCTTTCTAGACTCTCTTCCTGATGGGCTGCTAAGACGTGTCCTGCAAACAAACAGGTGGACACGTTACACTACTGTACCTATGAATGGTTGAAACTGAGTGAGAAGCAGGCCCTCATACCTTGTGTGCATAGCCTGATTGCACTCTAAAAGACCCGCTCTGATACCACTTGAAGGGGATGCAATAGCAATGGATAAGGAGAAGAGGAAGATGCGAGAGAGAAGAGCACACACAATGTAGGTGCTGTCAAGAGTGATATGATAGCCTTATTGCACTTTCATATTATATATGAATAAAGAATGGGTGGTCTATGTACATGGGTAAGCCTAGCGGCCTTTTACCCCAACAATAGCATTAACATCGCAAGATCACTCTACACAATCTATAAATATAACGTAGTCAAGAGAACATAGTCAAGAGATGGTCTCTCTAGCAATCTAGACACTCTCATAGATAGTCTTAACATTGGCTCAACCTAAGCACCTATTGTCCTAATTGTCTTTCATGCTCAATGTTAAGTTGTCCACCTACTTGTGATACTTTCACCTCAACATTACCTAGCTATCTAAGGCTTAAGCCCTACATGTGGGATAGGTCATATGTTTTACTCATATGGTGGCTACCCATCCTCCTCGAACACTACGTTGTGTATGTCACTTGACTTGATATGTTGTTTATATATTTTATCCTCATTAAAGATAATGATATGGTTTCATATCACCTCTTTTAGTTTTGGGATCCTAGAGATGGTAATCTACCTCACTTGAATCACCATATCCAAGAAATATAAATTTGTTGGATTTAGGATCAAGCCTGCTTTGCTTGTCCAATTACAATTGTAAGTGGTAATAGGAAGGTCTCTTGCCAACCATATATTTTCTATAATTTTTCCATCTAATATCTTGCTAGGCAACCTATTTTAGAAGTGAATAGCTAACTCAATAGGTTTAGTGCAAAAACCATATGTGTGACCATATTTGATAGCATACTATGAAACCTCTCTTGAATAGTCCTATTCAATTTCTCTAGCCATCCCATTTTGAGTTGGGTTGTTTGGAGTTGTCAACTCTCCTTTAGTGCCACACATATCACAAATTTTTGAAAAAGCATGAGATATATACTCTCTACCATTATCAGTCTACAAACATTTTCACTTCTTTCCTAATTGATTTTCAACATAAGCGATTAACTTTTAGGATATATCAAAAACATCACTCTTCTTGATTAACTTTTAGGATATATCAAAAACATCACTCTTCTTGCAAATGGAAAATTTCCACACATTTGTAGTGGCACCATCAAGGAAAGTGCCAAAATAAGAGGGTGGACCACAGAAACTATAGCCACAAACCCACCTATATCACTATGTACCAAATCCAAACATTGCAATCTTATAGTGCCAACACCCTTCTTATGTGAGACTTTAATCTATTTAACACATAATGCTCTCACATTCCAAGATCATAAAATTTAAGAGACTATAAGTGCTCCGTAGCTTTCATGAAAAACATGGGGAAATGGTGTGAACATCTCGACTCATCAAAATGCATCTAGATAGGTTGTTTTCATCTACAAGAACAACTTCTTGGAGTAGTTCAATACACAATACAACACATAGGCATCATGATCTCACCAAAACATCAACTTCGTCTCTCTTTCTTCTTACTTGTCACCAAAACATCAACTTCGTCTCTCTTTCTTCTTACTTGTTAGTATGCACATTACACCCTAAGCTTCAAAACAATAAGCAAGACCCCTACTTTTCCACTTAGATTGACCCTCTTGCTTCTAAAATTACACGTTGTCCTTGTGCTTAAGCAAACCTTATGCTTGCATACATCAAACACATGATTTGAATCCCTTGTTGAGCAATCCAAAAGCCAACTAACCTTGAACCCATTCATTGGCTATCTAAATGCTTCCAAATCAAGCTCTAAAAGCCCCAAAACTAAGCCTCAATATAGCTACCTCCATCAAATCACCAATTTGACTCAAACAAAGAGCTCACTAGTGAGATTGGTACCTCTTTCCAATACAAGAAACAAGTAGAAGTGCCACAAAAGAAGCTTGAATCCTTGACCTTATGAAAAAGCTTGACTCCTCACTCTAGCCATAAATTCCCACAAACATAACATTGATACTCATTGAGAGGGAAATGATAATAGGATGTAGAGTCAAAACTATGGAGTGCAAGAGGGCTAAAAGAGAGAGAGAAAGCACACAATATAGTTTTTGGTGGGTACTCAATTACTTTCATTCTTCATAATCTTCACTTATGTATGACTATACAGTGTGTACTAGTATAAGGGGTTCCCTCTCGGCCTTCCATTGGCCTTTATCCCAACAAGAGCCACAAAAATAGGCCAATATATAAGTAGCAATATACACATATGCAACAAGAATCACAAAAATAGGCCAATATATAAGTATCAATATACAAATATGCAACTACAACACCTCTTGTAGCTCAAAGTAGAATTTGGCATCACTCTTTTATGGCCAACCCTTGTGGAACATAGCAATGAACTTGACAACAAGTACACCATGAGGATGTTTCCGTGGAACATACAAAACATTGGGCATTGGGAATACAAACACACTTTGCTTCCGCATGCTCATTGGGCTTTAAGGGACAAACAACTATCTCCCCAAGGATCACAAATAAAAAGTATTGTCACATCTAGATCTCCTCAACACCATGGCACATAGGTAAGCAGATATTCAAAGAGCACCCTTGGGGAGTCTAACTCTATAGAAGCTCCAAAGCTCCAAGAATCTTATAGTAGGGAGTCAACTGAACTTTAGGGTACACACAAGCCACAACCAATACACCACCTCCTTTGCAAGTAGGATGGCCTTTAATAAACTCCACAAATATCACCCTTTGTGATGGTAAACATGATAGGACAATAGCTTTACACTCCTCTTGTACTCAACAAGCTCTCCAGCTCCTCTCCAGAGAGGCAAGGTGATGGCTCTTCTACAGGTGTTGCCCTCCTCCATGCATCACCTCCTCCTTATATAGATTTCATTGGCTTATAGCAACATCCTACTTTCCTTTAACACAAAATCAATATCTTAAAATCATCCATGTGTGGTTGTCTATATATTGTGATATTCCAACCCTTTAGTTATGTCATTATCATACTAGCACAACCTTATTAATGTAAAAGTAGTAGGTTATAACATCAATGAAGATGTTATCATCATTGCAACGAGTATGATGTCCTATAATGATCATCACAATCCACTCATGGGTGAGATGGTGGAACATAATACATGTATATGATACAAATGCTCCACAAGTGCACATGGTTTTATCTTAAAAAGCTACATTTGGTTTGTTATTTGGTCTCTAGGCCCATATGGAAGAATGATGGTACGCGTCAATCCATCATAAGTATATCTAATCCTATATCACCAATCTTTTGCAAGTATCATATGCCAAGCCCATATAACTTTGTCACGTGTCATCATCATGATAATGTCCATGCTTTTGAGCCGAAGGCCCAAGTGTACCCTAATATCACATAGTCTCAACTTTGTACTAAAATTTTCAACTCCAAGGAAAACTAATACAATTAATGGAGAAATGCCCAAGAGTATTGTCCTAGGAAACCCAAACTATCATTGCAAGAACTATCTAATCTCCTCCTACATCAAAGGCACCAAATCATCTCTATTGCATCTCATTGTGGCTATGTGCAAGAGTCCCAATTGAGACTCTCGAAAAAGTCCTCAGACAACATGAGAGCAAGAGATGTAGTGGGATCTTTCTATGCTAAGGATGGATATAGCCATCTAGTGGGAGTTAAATGCACATCTTCTTCATGCATGAACCTAATCTAAGCCTTCATTGATATCATATATTTGGAATATAGGTGGGCTAATTAACACATATATGCTCTTGGGGTCATGGAGACTTGAATGTAAATATAGACATGATGTGAATAATGTACATAGTAGAATTGAGAGAGGAAAAATTTGAGACAATACATTAGAGGCAAATGAGTAGGGGAACGACAAGAATTGAGTTTTCAATCAAGATTTTTTTTGGCAGTCGCTCTATTCTTGCTCCACATAGTTTACTTTTTCCAACCTTAGTTGTACCCACCTCCACTATCACTTCTACCACCACCACCATTGCTAACTCCACCACCACCACCTTCATAAGCACGTGCGCACACACACACACACACACAGAGTCTCCCCCCCCCCCCCCCCCCCCTCTCTCCCCCCCCTTTCCAAACAAAATCATTCATGTGAGAACTCCAAATTGATAGAATGTGTATTGCATTGTATTATGACAAGTGTTGCAACAAATAGTTCTCTCTTTACACACACACACACACACACACACACACACACACACACACACACACACACACACACACACACACACACACACACACACACACACACACACACACACACACACACACACACACACACACACACACACACACACACACACACACACACACACACACACACACACACACACACACACACACACACACACACACACACACACACACACACACACACACACACACACACACACACACACACACACACACACACACACACACACACACACACACACACACACACACACACACACACACACACACACACACACACACACACACAAACAATTCTCTTTGTTGTGCAAACAAGCAATTCAAATCCAAATTTGTATTACATTGTCTCGTGACAAGTGTGGCAACAAACATTGTTGTGACTATGTCAAACATCCAATAATACCATTGCATCACAAATCTAGAGAGAAGGATAGTACAGGTTTATCAAACATTTGATCATAGACAACCAAATTAGCTATGCATATAGCTTCTTAACAAGATTAAATGCTCTCATAGATTTTACAAACCCACCACTCTCTAGCATGTGGATTTCTTATGCATTTAAATTTGTGCCACGGACCACTAGCAACTAGCCGTACTTGTGGGACTTTAAGTGGCATGTGTTGAATGGAAGAACATATGTTCCATGTGTGGTCCACACTATCATTATAGAACCATATGAATTGGTACTACATTCCATGTTGATTGCTAGCTTCCCCTCATGAATTGGACTGCTCCATGATGCCCCAAAACAAAGGTGCGAGTACTCCATGTGTCATGTTTTTAATTGGTTTCTTATATTTTTCTTATTGAGTCCCAAACCAACCTCAACATTAAACACAACTATGAGTTGGAATCCTTCTTATGGACTAGGCAATATCATGCAGGTTGATCTCCACCACCACTTCCTTTGAAAAAATTGGAGACACTACCTTTGCTCGATTTGGAAATGAAGGGCCCTCAAATTTTAATTTTCTTGTGTCCTTTCTTTTGGGTTGATTTTCAATTAGATAGTGAGGCATGTGAGAGGCTTTTACTTCCTTTGACCCTACTTTCCCATCAATCTTTTGTTTTTCCACTACAGTTATGTCGTCACCTCTAAAATCATGTTGTTGATGAATTTCAATTCCAACTATCACCTCCTCCACCATCATTGCTGCCACTATTAGTTTGGGGCTATCCTCTTATTGCAATACACTTAGAAGATTCTCTATGCTTGGTTCTACACTATGAATCCTTCCTCCAATAAATGCATGCCATTTTGTGCTCTCTAATAGAGCCTTGGCCAAATCATTAACACATGCATTGTACAAGTTGATAGTCCCTCTAAAATCCTTTCCAACTAGCTAGCTTGTATGCATCAACTTTGTTAGGTTTGTGGTTTCACATATAAGCCATGTCCTCTACCACTTGCACAAAACCAACATGAATGTGTATGGAGTGTGAGAAAACAATTAGAACACATATCACACTACCTACCTTACAGATTAGACTTACCTTGGCAAAGTGTTGACTCCAATGTGGATATCCAAGAGGCCATCAACTAAGCCAACAATCCTTTGCAAGAACATTGTAGTTCACAACCTTGCCTAAGGCCCACTAGGCACGAATGAATCGATATTGCATAGTTGCATCATCTTCTAAGGTTGCACATTTCCACATGCGGTACAAAATGCTTGCACTCTAATTGGCACTTGTCTCATTTGCCATGAACCCTCAAAAAATAGCTTCAAGGTGGCCACACTCCTCCATCACTTCATTCAACTTTGACCAAAGTAAGACTTGTGCGTCCTTATCTTCTTTCATCATCTCACGTATGACTAGAGTCAAACTCTTGTACATTACAAAAGATAATCCTAAATTGGACTTCAAGGGACAATACATTCTCTACATTTATGTGGTGATGATAGAATGAGACAAGAGGAACTACCTTGGATCATACACATGTGTTGCCATGGTGATCCAATCATTAATGTGATGCACATGGTCGAAGCATATCTAACTATTGCGTAGGTCCTTGACACCATTCCTTCACATGCAATTCACTGAGTCAACCCCTCACAGTGGCCTTGTCATTGACATTTCAAATATGAAGCACATGTTATTATCATCAACAGGTTGCCCAAGAAATAGGCTACCATGGAAAATACTATACGCACAATGTTGCTTTAACTCCAAAAGATAGCATTCCCTTGTTACTCTCTACACATGTTGCACGAACCATACGTTTGAGCCTACATGCATGGAATAGTCAATATCATTATTAGGTTGTTTTTGGGCTATATTACTATATGTTACTTAATCTTGAATGGATAATGTATTATCTATTCCTTTGAATGTGGTTGGAGTACCTTATTCATTATGGAGAGTTCAATATCAAACATGGGAACACCTTGCTCATGAACTAGGGCACTTGTCACTAGTCTTCTAGCCATAGCTATTTATAAGTGTTGAGGCCCCCATCAACAGTAAAGTCTCTCACCATTTCCTCTATGGTTTGTCAAAGCTCTTTCACATTTTCTCTACAAGTGCCTCTTGTAACTCATGTTTATGTGTGCATTGATGGATGAACAATCTTGATGTTGTGTTCAGCAACATTGAACTACATAGAACAATAGTAGAGGTGTCTATATAGGTAAGTACAAAAAGAAATATTATTAGCTCCATTTGTGAAACATGCTTCCATTGAGATAAGTAGTCATGGCCTAATCATGTGGTGCAAACAAATACCCTCCCATCCAACAAATAGGAGAGGGCTCATATTGAGGCATGATGTTCTATGGCTATGAGCATGATTAGGTTTTGCATGCTTTGGGAGATTGCAAGGAGGTGTCCCAACTTGTTATAGAGTGATTGCATGGGCACAAGCCCTTTTGAGGCTCATGGTGAAATAGGGTATGTTTGCTAGCCATTATTTCTCTTGTGTGCAACTTGGACATTTTATAACAAAATGCCCTTCCAATCAGTATGGGTAAATTGATTTAAATGATTGTATTAAGATGCATGATCATGTTCCTTATATGGGCTTACAAATTGATACTCTAGCTACAAAGCATGACAAGGAAAAGAGGGAACAACCTATTCAATTGTTGTTGCCAACAATGAATTCTCAATGGTAAGAGGTGTAGAATAAGAATGTGAAAAGGTTGATATATTGCAACATGCCAATAGCTATGCAGGGCATAATAAAGTGATTTTTTCTTGGATTAGGAGGAAGGGTACATCCACTAGGGAGCCAATGATAAAAGACAACGGGTCATTTGTAACTTGGGGCCTTGAGTAGGTAGGTCATGTTATCCACACCTACTTGTCTGCAAGGGAAAGTGATTATGCTTTGGGATGGAAATTTCCAATGTCAAAAACACATTTTCATTGGATAGTTCACCATAAAAAGGTTCAAATTTGTAGGGGTCTCATCAATGAACTATTTGGGATGTTGATGATTGTGCATTAGAACTTGTAGCTAGTCTTGGCTAAATGGAATGTATTTGACAACAAGAAAGTAGTCAACCTTGAGCTACAACACAATGGTCTCTTTCAAAATCTAGGAGCTAATAAAGCATTGGTTCCACATGAAAGGATATGTGGAGGGAACTAGAGGCTATAATTAAGAGCCTAATATAGAGGTAGCATGAATTTAGAGTTGGTAGTTGAATAGGGTGGAGTGAGTGACATCATGGTGATTTTTATATGGCTAGTAGATATGGAGTGGGCAACATGAGAGAGAGAGAGAGAGAGAGAGAGAGAGAGAGAGAGAGAGAGAGAGAGAGAGAGAGAGAGAGAGAGAGAGAGAGAGAGAGAGAGAGAGAGAGAGAGAGAGAGAGAGAGAGAGAGAGAGAGAGAGAGAGAGAGAGAGAGAGAGAGAGAGAGAGAGAGAGAGAGAGAGAGAGAGAGAGAGAGAGAGAGAGAGAGAGAGAGAGAGAGAGAGAGAGAGAGAGAGAGAGAGAGAGAGAGAGAGAGAGAACTATTCTATTAATTAACATAATCAAACACTCAATTTGGGAAGGGCCCCGTGAGGGTGTTACATGATAGGTTGAGGAACCAAAGGTGTGACGATCATGTAATCTAGGCCCCCATCAAGGCTACCAAGATTACTCTCTCTTAAGTTTGATTGTGCGTGTGTCTCTCACAATAGGGCACTCACAATGATTACAAGGAAGGAATGACAATGTGGGTGATGCAAGGGGTTGAAGGTGCTTAGTTTTTAACTTCAATTATGATAATTAAAGAGTTTTAATTATTTATTTTGAATGATTTTTTTATAACTTTTACCCTATGTGAGAGTGAGAGAGCGAGGGCCAATGACAATCCCTAGGCCCAAAGTAGCATTGTAATGTTTCCCAACTTTATGCCCCATACACATGCGCATGTATGTATATATACACATAGATACACATGTGCCTTGAACTCAAACAAAACCTTAGGCTCCCCATGATTAGAAGAAAGAGACAATGTGGACGTGAAGGAAGAAAAGGTTTCTAAGGGAAAGAAGAAGCGAGGTCGCTTCCTTTGCAATGTTGCTTTGCAGTTGCTAAGTGGCCTAGTGTTCATGTGCAAGTAATGGTAGTAATTATAAAACAATGTAGAGACTTGCGCCAACTCTTTGATATGCTACTTATATAACATATTCGTGTGCTTTTTGTGGCAGCACTTTACAAAGTTATAAGTTAATTCTTTAGCAAAAAAATAGTAAAATGTAAAATTCACTACATCTTAGACTTTGGCCAAGTAACTTGCTTGGTTTATGTTTTGCAAGGCGCCTCATCAAGAGACCGTCTTTTGCCGTAAAACAGGGTTTTGGCCCAATCTTATTATCTTCAAAAATCTTGTGAGTATTGTTCATCTCATATATAGTTCGAAAGACACATATTCAATTTTCCTAGATATGGCTAAAGTAGCTTCAATTCAACAAGATTAATATGGTTCATATAATATAAATAGTACAGTCACTAGATTAAGTTACAACATGCATTACTATTGTAGTCCAAGAATATACTAGTTATCTTTGAGTGTAAAAACTTCAACTAAACTTAGCAAAAACATCCTAAACCAAGTAGTTTCAAATATAGAGATAAATATTTAAAGACATATTTAATCATAGAATCATGCTGGCATCACAAGTATAGACTAAACTCTACTGAAATATTCAAGAATTCAGACAATGTAGATAGCGAATGCCATGTCTAAACCTAACAACATGTGTCTCACTATCTTATCTTAGTACGGGTCGGTAGCAACTATAGAAGCCAATAAAAAATGGCAGTTTGATAGCAAGACGGAATTTATTCTCCCTCTCACATTGCATGCTGCAACAAATCTCCATTGCCGATGCTATGTGAACCTCCTCTAGTAAGAGCTGTGACCAACTTCCAATACATATCCCTTCAACCAACTCTCAATACATATCGCTTGGAGACCAAGTCTCAATACATATCCCGTCATGTAAAAAGGGAAAGAATTTTGGGAAACTGGGCATGATTTCATTTTAATTATTTTGCTTGGGTTTGTAACTTTTTATTCACATTTGCTGTCATTCCATTTCATCTCGTTTGGTGTGTCCACTGGTCTCTCTCTCTCTCTCTCTCTCTGTGTCTGTGTCTGTGTCTGTGTGTGTTGCTACCCCCCAGGCTGTCTGTTAAATGTTTCTTCTCTTCCGTGTGTCTCTCTCAGGCAGGCCTTCCATCGTCAGGCTCATCATCATCGTCATCATCATCGGCAGCATTCTTCCTCCCTTTTGCCCGCAGCTCAGTCAGTAGCATGAGTGCCCCTTTTCTGCAGGGGCATCACCTCGAAGAATTGAAGCACTCCGGCAGGCGACATGGTGGCATGATCGGATTGACAGACCGGGGTGTCGATCGCACCTCGCTAGGGTTTTGAGTGTTGCCGCTCAGAAGCGGGTCTCGACTGTCGCAGCTGGTGCCAAGCATGAAGAAAAGCGGCCCAGAGATCTTGGCAACAGACAGTTAGGGTTTTGCAAGGGATGCAGAGGAGGTTAATGCGTTTTTTCGAACTGAAAAACGGTGGACTCCAGTAAGCTTAGGTTTAAGCAAGGTGGACTCTTAGACCTAGAGCACAGATGCAGCAGTTTGTCAGGATGGCCGCTCTGGCAACGCACTGTTAGGGGTCTTGTAGGGGATGCAGAGGAGATAAAGGCACTTGCACTGAAGAGAGGTGGACCTCCGGTAAGCTTAGGTCTAAGCAAGGTGGATTTTTAGCTCTAACGCAGAGATGCAACAGTTTGTCAGCATGGCCACTCTCCATGGCCTTAGTCACTTTCAGGTTTTGACTGACCCTGATTACCAGCGCCTTGAAGTCCCTGGCATGTCCATTGACAGCTTCCCGTCGAACTTCTCCGGGTACAGCAGTGTTGGATCAAACAATCCCACAACTTCTCAGCTTATGCAGTATGTATCTCAAACAAGATCATATTCCAACGCAGATCACAGCATGGTGCAGAACAACACAGGTGGCTCTGTCCATGTGCTTGGCGAGGATGCACTCTCGCATGCTCTTCTAGCTAATACACACACAGCCAAGGGGCTTGAAGGCTATGAAGCATGGACTATTGACTTGCACAGGCTTAGCATGGGTCCAGCATTTGCTCAAGGAGCCTTTGGTAGGTTGTACCGGGGAACGTACAGTGGTGAGGATGTTGCTGTGAAGATTCTTGAGAGGCCTGAGAACAATTATGAAAAGGCACAGTTCTTAGAGAATCAGTTTGTCAAGGAGGTGACCATGCTTGCAACACTTCGGCATGAGAATGTGGTTCGCTTTATAGGAGCCTGCTACAAGCCAATGGTCTGGTGCATTGTGACTGAGTATGCAAAAGGAGGGTCTCTAAGAACCTTCCTTGCTAAGAGGCGGGTTGTTCCTCTGAGGCTGGCAGTCAAATATGCACTGGATGTAGCACGGGGCATGGAATATCTACATAGTTTTGGTGTTATCCACAGAGACTTGAAGTCTGACAACTTGCTTATTGCTGACAAGTCAATTAAAATTGCAGATTTTGGAGTTGCAAGAATAGAGGTGCAGGCCGAGGGCATGACTCCAGAAACAGGAACATATAGATGGATGGCACCGTAAGCTCCATGGTTTTCCCGGTTGAGGGTGTGTGTGTGTCCTTGTTTTACTATAGTGGTCCAGAACTATAGTAGGTTTCTAGAATATGTTCTTGACTACTCTGTTTTCACCCTCTAGGTAGTATGTCCATTCCTTAAATGTTTAATGTGGGCACTCATCATCATTATCGGACCACTCAAGTTGAATAATTAATTTCTTATGATTCAAGTGCAGTCACATTTGTTCATATTATTGTGAACGTCATCAATGTGTTGTTTGCATTCAATATGTCATACCAACCTTTTGATCTTTCTTTATCTTGATGGCGTGATATGGGCAGGGAAATGATACAGCGTCGATGCTACAACAACAAAGTGGATGTGTACAGTTTTGGTATTGTTCTTTGGGAGCTCATAACAGGGAATCTTCCTTTCCAAAACATGTCTCCAGTTCAAGCAGCATTTGCAGTTGTAAATCGAGGTGCAAGGCCACCCATTCCGGAGGATTGCCCTCCTTCTCTTTCAGGTATCATGACACGCTGCTGGGATGCAAGTCCAGAAGTGAGGCCCCCCTTTAGTGAAGTTGTCCGGCTTTTGGAAGATGCCCAGCAAACAATTCTGAAGTCAGTTGGGACTGCCAAGTTTAGAGGGTGTGGCTGTTTGACACCTCCGCTTACCTTAGACTAGTTTCAATGATGTATAACTATGTGCAAAGCTGATCCTTTTTTTAGGCTATTCTCTTACAACTAAGAATATGGATTTTTCCCTCACCCTAAGAAGCTTAGGGTGATCCCTTTTGTGCAGCTTTTTACATTTTGGTGTTTGCAGAAGCACTTGCTATGTCCCTTTCAAGAAAACAGCTGGATTTGGTCTTACTGCCTCGTCCAAAGAAGTCTCCTCCTGATGAGAAAGGCTTCTTGCCTCTGCTTTGATTAGTGCTGTCTGGTGTATGCACCAAGCAGTTGTGAAACTCCGTCCCCCTGCCTCTCCTGTATGAATCTAAGGCTTGCAGCCAAAATGGGGTAATGGGGCTCGGATCTGTAACCAAGATTTTTGCTAAGAAAATCTTAGTAAGTTTAATCACAAATGTATGCTTTACTTTGGCTCAGGTTTAAGGAGGCACTATTAAGAAATCTAACTTGGTTCACACTGAAAATTCGTGGCCTATGTTCAGTCCTTTCCCTTTTTGTGTTGAGGTTAAATATATGTTAGCCAGGCTGCCTTAAGGGTCTTTAGAAAGTTTGTCAGAGTTTGGTGGCTTTTTGATTGTTGATCACCTTCTGGAAAATGCTTAGAATGTTCCACAAAAAGAGCTTGATGACTTCATCTCACCTAGTACAGGATGTAGGGGAGGAACTGTTAGATGTGTGTCTTTATTCATGTATGAAAAAGAACAGACGCATTTACAGTAAGCAAGCTGATGCGCATGTGACATTGAGTTTCTAGTCAGATGGGATCTGTGGCAAAGGCTCCACCACGTTGGCATATTAGCAGATGAAAGTGTTGTATTTATTTGAAAACAGGCTGTACTGGAAACATGATCCCTTGTTTAATGGGATGTTTGCTGTGTAGTGACTATCAAGCTAGGGGCATCTAGGGGCCACTCATCGGGCTATGTGTGGTGTTTGTTATGTAAGCAAGGAAGGGAGGGGCCTTGTCATATAATGTTTTAGAACTGACCTGGAGTTTTGGTGGACATTGGAATTCCATAGTCTTTGTTAGCATTGGGACCACTGGTGTTTATTGTTTGGGTGTGTGGCTGGTATTTGCTTTCAGGGGTTTCTGGACTTACATTAGTTTTGCCTAAGTTGGGGCACCCTCTATGGGCACTTTTCACCTTAGCTAATGGATGTTCCTGCGTCAGTCATTTGCTTTTTCACATATGAGACATTTACTCCATGTATGAATGTGGATGTACCTCTCATTGTACTAGAGTTCCCAGAGCTTTGGTTCTGATGAGGCTGAAGAGTGTTTTTTCCGCAGAAGCTTCAGCTGTTCCTGGCTAGCAATAAGCATAGAGGTTGATCTATGTTGGGATGTGGTTTTCAGCTTTTCAAGGCTACATTCCTTAGAGCCCTTGTTTGCTCGAGGACCTTTTCTTTCTGCCCTTTGTTGGGCATCTGGCCAGTGTCCTGGTACTTGTAAGGGTTCTTGCCTCTCAAGGGCACTCATCACCTCAACTAGTGGATGCGCCCATGTTACCCGTTTACTCTTTTGTGCACGAGTCTGGAAGTCCCTCTCCTTTACTTCAGTTGCCTTTAACTTTGGTAAATGATAGTGCAAGCTTAAGGTTTGCACGTGTTTGATGGTTGCTTTTTCATTGGGAATAGCAGTTCCTTTGGATGAGCCACTGCTGCATTTCTTTTAAGTAGGCTGAGCGAGCTGTATGGTGATGTCATATGCCGCAAACATGAAGGCGTTGCAGTGACTTCTACTGCATTAGGTTCAGCAGTTCCTGGCTAGCAAGAAGGTTGGCAAGGTTTACCTTTACTGAATGCAGTAGATTTCAGCTTTTTGAAGCTGCCTTTTTATAGTGGATGTGCAGGGCTGAGCTTTACTTCTTCCTGCATTGTTCTCCTCAAAGTGTGGTATTTGTTCTCTTTTCCTCAGCTTCGCAAGCCATCTTCTAGATTGGCACCAGAAATTTCTTCCTCTCATGGTTACATTTTCTTTCCTTAATGTCTTCTGCTTGCTTAAGTGTGTATGTTTTCTCATCCTGTGTGTTCCACAAGTCAGCTTGTGGCGCTTTGGCACTGATGGCTTTGCCTTCACCTACTATCAGCCAGCTGCTGCTACTTGGGGGCACAGCAAGCGCATTTTGCAGTCTTGTGGCTGTTGCTGGCTGCGCTTGTGTTTGGGAGATTGGTGGTGGTGTGTCTGAGTTTATCAGTTGGAGTTGGGCAGGGCTTTGTATCTTATTACCGGTTGCCACCCGGATGTGTGCTTGAGAATTGAATTTTGGGCTGTTTGTAGGTTATATCTGTTGAAAGTGCTAGACATTGCAGGATAATGAAAAAAACATGCACAAACTTCTGTGCAAAGCACTAAAGTACTCTGAAACAAGAATCTGTTATATGAATCTAGAATAAGTACTGTAGTGTAGTGCCAGCCCAGACAATATGCTTTTCCTTACCATTTGCAGACCCTGCAGATACAATTAGATAAATTTGCCACACCGCCCTTTTATAATCAAAAAGTGGGGTAGCCTATGGGATCAGCCAACACACAATTAACTAACAAAGAAGCTGGCCATAGATTTGGGTGTTTGGCAATTGATATCTTCTGAGATTACAATGTTAAACATGCTCTCCAAGAGCCCAAGCAACTTAACAGCCACAAAGAATATCCCTAGGATGCACTATGGGCTCTCTTAATGGCATGAAGATCGAATACACCTTTGCTGATTACATCACAAAGCAAAAGCCCTCTTGATGTCAAGTGCTCTTAACAAGCTCACGGAAAGATAAGATTCCTGCATAGAGTATCAGCATGCTATTTGAATTTCTTTCAATTGAGACGTCAACACAATGTTACAGCCGCCATATCACATTCCCATTGTAGACTTGCAGATTGACGAGCTGGTCCAAGAATTTTTGAATCATGAATGGGATGTCATTGTAGATCCCTTTGCTAGAGCATAAGCATATGCCCTTGTGGGCCCCTTAATTGGAGACCACATGATGCCCATATGCCCCGTTATGCGCTCCTATCTTAAACTTGGAGCTTTAAGACTTTTAGAATGATGTAGATCTTGAGGGTGAAGCTTTTGTTTGCAAACTCTGAAGTAGAGGTCTACAATGTGCGTGAATTCAATGACAAAAATCAAATTTGCAAAGATTACTCTTGCCCCTTTAGCTAGAAGCCTTTGTGGGTTATGTACCATCATTGTGATATAGAGATGAAGCTTTTGCTTGGCCATGATAACCCTAGAGTGAAACACGATGGAGACCTTAGTGACATCCTATATACATATTCCATTTTAACAACATAGGACACCCTTTTATCTAAATTCTTTTGAAGGTTGGAATAATCCACCATTGTCCCAAAGCATTGATAATCACAATAGCACTCTACCATGAACCGTATGATTGATGTTGAAACCAAGATTTAAGCATCAAAGAATCTTATATAGTGGAAATGAGAAAAGGTAATGCCTTGCAACATTACCTTGGCCAGAGAGAGGAGAGTGAGAAGTGAGCACAAAGAGAAACAAGGCGTCACACAAACTAGATCCCTTTTGGAAGTATTATGGCAAGCATAAATCCAAAAGGCCAAATCAAGTCACACAAACTAGATCCCTTTTGTAAGTATATGGCAAGCATAAATCCAAAAGGCCAAATCAAGAACCACATAGGGGCAACCAATTATAAGAACCTAGCAAACACAAATCCGAAAGGCCAAATCAAGAACCATAGAGCAGTGATCGAGTATAAGAACATTGAGTGAAGAACATGACTATGTTGACATGGTAAGACATCATAGTTGAGTAGATCTAGGATGTGTTAGCAATGTACATATCTTGGGTGTGAGGGTCAGGTAGGTAGAGCGCATTTCTTTTTTGACACAATGCACATTTAATGTTGGTTGACCTAATTTAATGACATTCAATGTTGGTGGCAGACTTCTTATTTGTGATATAATATTTTTTGCATATTTAAGGCTACCCCTCTCCACTTCACCAGCATTCGATGAGCATGTTGCATTTGTTGGAGAGGGAGATTGGGACCACTCTATTGGCTGCCCACAACACGTGTTTGTACAGACTCTTGTGCCTTGGTATGTAGATTTCGTTTCTATAGTTCATTATCTTTGAGTTCATTTGTTCTTGTTCTTTTAGTTTAGTTCTTTGTGTTGATTGTAGCTTTATCTTTTTGCTTCCATTGCTCCACATTATTCTCACATGGTATTAGAGTCCAATGCTTTTGGTTGTGGTGCTATCCTTTGTTTATGATTGTTGATTTCAGATATTGTTGCCTTTTATGATGGTTGCAAAGTTTACATATTACTAGTGTCCATATCAAATTGGCTTGGGGAAATGATTTGATAACTAGGTGGCAATGTTCAAATATTAGGCAGGTTCATTCCTCTACATTTTTAGTGATATACCTATACTTTTTCCACTCTGACTTGCATCTATTTTGTCCAACTGTTGATTTGTTTCATTTGCTAACATTTTGATCTTTAGCATAGTTGGTTTCATTTTTTCTTCCTAAGCACGCGTACATTTTCCCACCCTCTTCTAGGATTTCAGCCTAATTTTCCTTTTCAAGGAAAGGTTCATAGATGCCAGTTTTGTATCTCTGTCAATTTACCTCTGTTCACTACACTCACTTCTCATTCTAGTCCTCTCTTCTTTCTCTAGTTTGAATTGTGCTCTCTTGCTTGAACTATTGATATCTTGATTTTGAGATCTATTAACCAAATTTTCCAAGGTATTGTCTCTAAATATCCCCTAATCTTCTCTCCATTTCATCTAAATGGCTCCTTTATGTTGCAACATTGTTGACAAGCTTAAAGGCCATAGCATAGTTTGATGAAAGCCTTGTTTGTGGAAAAGTGACAATGGCATATTGTTTTAGGATTTGCCTTGCATGACCATCTCCTATTCTATCCTATCGGGATGAAGACAATTATTAGGAAGTAGTCCTAGGTTGAGACAAAGACGATGCCATAGCATATTCAACTCTTCTTTTATGCATCTTGAAGGAAGTCCTTTTGGTGGTTATCCGAGTCAATTGTGGAATATTCGATTTAAGGCAACTAACATTGTTTGCACATGCATTCTTATGGTGACAAAAATCCAAGATCAACTTTGCATTATGTAGTCCACTCTTCTTGAAGCCCATCTTGTGGGGACTATTCTCTATAAATTGCCAGTATCGACAATGACCAATGTCTTTCCCACACACCTTGATGGTGGATTGATCAATCACTGCTCGGGAATCCATGGTCGTGTCTCATGATCATTATTGTATGTACTATGGTGGGTTTTTCATCATTGTGTAAATAATTGTACTTATTATCATCCATGATTCTAGAGAGGGAGTTAGCAATATACATATCTTGGGTGTGAGGGCTCACAGGTAGAGGGCATTTCATTTCTAAGAAAGTGCACATTTAGGGCTAGTCAGCTTGATTTAAAGGCATTTAATGTAGTTGAATGACCTTGCATTATGATGCATTATCTTTGTCTATTTTAGGCAACTCCTCTCCTCCACTTCACAATCATGCGATATATGAGCACATTGCAACTTGTTGGAGAGAGGGAGACCAATAGCAATCAACTAACTACTCGCAACTTGTGCCTTCATACACTCTTATATGTTGGTATATGGAATCTATTTTTTAAGTTCCTTATCTTTGTTTTCTTATTCTTCTATTCAATTCTTTGTGTTTACAACAACTCTATCTTTTTTTTTCTGTTACTCCACACCATTCTAATAGATTGTAGTCACCACAAACTAGCACAATCCAGGCATTGCTAAGCCAAAGATGGGATACATACTTTGTTGTGAAGTACAAAATTAATGATTATTGATCATAAAAAGGTAGGTACACCTTCACATGGACAAGTGAGACAATGTTAGAAGTGCAATACAAATGTCTTTTAGGAGAGTCTTGGCCACATTCACACTTATGTGCTTGGAGATTCTTGATGTAGAGAGAGGAAGCTTTGTGAAATGTATGAAGCTAGTGATCAACTTACATTTTCTTTATTCTCACAACCAGTTCTTGCTCTTGTATACTTTTTGGTTTTGTGTTTATAAATTTTTACATTCTCTTTCATCGTTCCTTTGTGGGATGATCTATGAGAAGTAGGCTAGGCAAGTAAAAATATTACCAATAAAGAAGCTAGCCATAAATTGGAACCTTGGATTGCCAATGAACATATGAAATGAAACTTCCAATGACACATGTATCCCTCAGCTGTTTTTTTACCTATCCTATATATGCTCAAATGTTGGATGGTGCCACTTGAGTTTTTAAATCAAGTGCCTTGTGCTTATGTCATGGCAATGCTATTTTGGTTGGTTGGCATTTCATGCTTGCTTGCATCTTGAGTATCACCTATTATAGAACTCTTATACATGTGGTGGTGCAAGTTGAGGGGAAAAATATGCTAGAGGAGATGCTAGTGTTAACTCTCGGCAAAAATGGAGGAAGCCCCAAATACTCAAAAATTTAGTGGAAATTTATTGAAAGTTCATTTTTTCCCAACATTAATGATTATTTATGCTACAATGTAATTAACACCCCGATATAGGTGATTTTGTGAGAATCGGCCTCACTTTTATGTGCAACTGGTAAAAAACTCCTAGTAGAAATTTAGGAAATCCAATCCTTGGTCAACTAGAAAGGATTCTTATCACTAAGGGTTTCATGAAAAAAGGTAATCCCCATGAATAGGGTGCCCAACTTAAGGGAAACCCTAAAAAAGTGCCCATGCATGAAGTTGGAAAATTTAAATAGAAGCTCATTCTTGTGTGTGACAAATTGACTTCAAGCTTCTTCTTGTTCTTATCTCAAAGGCTCAAAGGCTCTAGGACAAAGCAAAATCAACCAACTGAGATACCCACTTCTCTACCATGCAAAGGAATACGAAGCTTGCAAATTTGTGAGAGTGGGAGACCTCGATCCTAATGCACTTGTTGATTTCCTCTGAAGCATGCATAATTAGGATAGGTAGGAAGCATATGTAAGATGTTGGATGTTGAATAAATGCTTGGATTGTTAATTTGTTTTTGTTTGACTATATCGAAGGATAAATGAGTAGGAAAGGATCAACATAATTGATTGAACAACATAACATTGTGTGAGGTCATTCAACTTATGATTGGGAAACAACTAGGGGGATTTGAATTGAATGTATGTAGGATTTTTATCCTATGCACAACATATTTTGGTAGTACTCAAGTAGCCTCATGTGAGCTCAAGTCTGAGTGAGAGGAAGGAAAGTTAGAAGACTTGAGGTGAGAAGTACTTAAGTGAGAGCAAGTAGGAGTTAATGAGGGAATAAGAATACCGTATAGAAAGATTGGAAAAGATAGGAGATTCAATTCACCAAAAGGTGCAAAAGAGAGAGTAATATAAAAGGTTGGTACCTAATATAATTGTCTATAGAGTAAGTGTGATGTTGCATTTCAAGATCAATAAAGAGCAACTAATGCCATACAATTGTTGCCTATGTGGGACGATTAAGTTTGAGGTGAAGGTGTTGGAGTATGAAAGTAAGCAAGCTAGCAATGGGTAAGAAGCTCTTCCACCTTGCTCCATTTGCCTTGGTTTATAGTTGTAGGAGGTTCTTGAGGCTGGTAGGGCTGTTGTCTCTAATTACAATGAAACTTGGCGAGTAGGAAAAACAATGTCTAAGGTCGTTTTGACCTTCATTCTGGACCTGCAAAGTGGTCATGACAATAAATTTTGGGTGTGCTATAGTTGCGACTATGTTGGTTGTTTATAGGTGCACATGTTACAGATTTCAAATTTGTAAGATTTCATGTGTTTGTTGGGTTGCAGACATAGAAAGCATCTACATGCAGATTGCAAATTGCAATTATCGTTGTATAATCAGTGAAAAAAGTTGCGTGTTTAGTTATGGTGCAATTGGTATCAATTTGCTCGCAGATTGTGGTTTTTTGTAAGGTTGTCTATTTTGTCAAAATGTATGACAACTTCAACTAGATTATTAGCAAGAAGCTTGATAAGGACAATAAACTTGCATGAAAGTTTAGGATGACAAATTTCTTGAAGGACAAAGGCGTTTGGAATTACATTGAAGGAGACATGGCAATAACACTTGAAGTTCTTGAATGAAATGCTACTACAAAATAGGTTAAGGCTAGGAAAGATTGTAAGCAAACACAAAGCAAAGTCATGTATTGGTTGTTTGTCAATGTCACAGATAGCATGATGGGTTATTTGTAGGAATCTGATACCCTTGCTATTGCATGGAAGAATATGGCAAGGTTGTTCAAAGTAAGCAGAAAGGCTAGAAAGTTGCAGCTCAAGTCAAAGTTGTGAACCAAGTGAAAAGAGGGCATGTCCATTAGTGATTATACCTTGAAGATCAAGAGTATTGCGGAAGCTCTTGGATCTGTCAGTGCAGTAGTTGATGATGATCATGTTGTGCGTGCATACTTAGATGGACTTGGAGATGAATACAATAGCTTCAGGTAATCTATGAATACAAGGGATGGCATTCCTAATTTTGTGGACTTGATTTCTACATTGATGCTTAAAGAGAAGAACCTTGGCTTGGATTCCTCTTCTTCTCAGAGTAAGGGCAAGTATAAACAAGTGTTTTACTCTACTAACAGAGGCAGAGGTTGTGGCAGAGGCCAAGGAGGCGATCATGATCAAAGTTATGATGCATAGTAAAATAGAGAAGGAAAATCTCAAAGAAGGGAAAGTCAAAGAGGCCAAGTTGTAGATTCTAATAGTTAACAGAAATTTGGTGATAGCAGGGAGTGCTAGAATTGTGGTAAAAAAGGCCACATCTCTAAAATTTACTTAAAAAAAAAAACTGAAATTAGAAATGGAAAAAAGCAACAAGGTAATTATGCATCCAATAGGTAAAAATAGTTTGTTATGCATGCTTTATGAATACTATGACTACTATTGGTTCATCAGAGAGTGATGTATGGTATGTAGATTTAGGTGCCTTTAACCACATGACTTCTCTCGGAGAGTGGTTTAGATAGATGCATAGTCTAGTGTCTCCGAGCTATGTGGAGGCAAGGGATGATTGAGCTCACCCCATTATTCACATTAGAAATATTAATTTGAGTATATAGAGGATGATAAAACTATGTACTTGACTGATGTGCTGCATGTACCAAAAATTACAAAAATCCACGGTTTTTGTTGGTTAGATGGTAAAACATGGATTGTAGGTTCGGTTCACATTCGATAGTTGTTATGTACAATATCTCAAAATGAATGCAAGTTGATTGCAAAAGGGAAATATGCTGGCAGATTGTTTACTCTTGATACAAGTCTGCTTGAAATGGATACTACCATGTTTGCACAAGGTTCATGTGTTGTGGCTGATATTGAAATTTGGCATAAGAGAATCGGTCATGTGAATGTGCAGCGTTTGAAAGACATGCAATCAAAACAGATTGTGGATGGCTTGCCCAAGTTTAGGGTTGATGGGATGCATAAATTATGTAAAGCATGTCAATTTGGAAAGCAAGCAAGGCATGCATTTCCACATGAAAAGTATGTATGCAAGAAGCCACTTGAATCGATACATTTTAATGTGTGGGGTCCTACAAAGATTGCAACTTCAAGTATTATGTTTCCTTCATTGATGGTTATACTTATAAAGTATGTGTTTACTTTATTTGTGAGAAAAGTGAGGTATTCATTCACTTTAAAGCTTTAAAGCTTTGGTTGAGAAGGAGATAGGGTTAGATAGTGTAAATACTGAAAGTCAGATGGAGGGGGAGAATATGTCTCCAAATGGAAAGGTGTGATGTCACGGGAAGCTACTGGAAGCAACTTAGCATTAGTCTTTTCATTATTAAGATTCTCAAATTTATTTTTGTAAGGCTAGGTACAACCAACAAGACTATTTGTTGCATGCTTCTTAGTCAATGCTTCCCTTGCTCTCTTCTCTCTTGATTCAAGGCAAGGGAGCCCAATAGACTCTTTTGTCCATAGCTTCTCCAACCAATAGGAGTGCACGACTATTTCACTCTACCATCGGAGAAGGGCCAATGGTTTAAGCTTGTGGATGAGTACATCTATGCTGTTAGTGATACCTATCCATTGGTTGTGAGTGGTGCATCCTCATCTAAATAGTAATATCCATGCATAAGTTGTGAGAGGTATATCCTCATCTAAATATAACACCATAGTTATTTCAAATGATCAAGTTACAAATGTTTCAAAAGGCATGTTGCCACTCTCGTGAACACACCACCAAGATCCACAGACCGCTTATCGCTTTGAGTGTTTCAAGCTGAGAGCTATGGCTTTATCTCACATAGCTGTGTGTACTCTTCCACACACAAATGTAGTGAACTTACCTTTGAATTCAATCGAGTTGCCTCCTCCCACACGAATCTGCCCATAGCTCCACGATCTAAGATCTGCTCTCAAACAAGCTTCATCTCCAAGCTCCAAGCTTCAACCTCCATAGCCATGCGAAAGGAGAAGAGAAGATGAAGAGAGGAGAAGAAGAGCTCTTCTTGTCTTCTTTTTCTTTTCTTTTCTTTTCTTTTCTTTTTCTTCTTCTTCTTCTTTTGATTACAAAGGGAGCACATTAAGTGGCATCCCATTCTTGGGCAAGGGCCAAGCTATTTGGAGGCTTAAGGGATTTGCTTAGGAAGACCCTACTTTGCATATAGCCCTTTAGGTTAACTCTTACATTGAGGGGCCTAGATGACAAAAACGAGTGGTTACACCGAGTAAATCTACTGTCACTCATGTCCTCTAATAGGATCATACAAAATACTAGCAAAAGGGTGGCTCTCATCATGAGGCAGGCCATTGCGCAACTACCTATTCCTGCATTAATGTAAAAAAAGGAGTAATAACCGCTCTTCCTCTGCATTAGGCTTTTGTTTTGGTAGTATTCACAAACAGTAGAGATAATTATAGGTGATAATAACAGCTATACCTCGGCACAAGGAAAATTCTCTGAGAAAGCCTGCTATTATTGGGCAGAGGTCCCTTTTAGTGCAGGCTAAGCATTCTTTAAGGAGATGTAGCATTCACATTGTAGATCATAGTGAAGTTATACCTACCAAGCACCTCCTAGTTGAAATCCACTCCAATCCTCCACCATGTAGGTAGGATCATCCCTCTTGTGTGGTAGGGTGCTATAGAATGCCATCTAGACCTCTAAGTTAGAGTCCCAAATGTTTCAGTGCCACTTAGACTAAACCTCATACCCTTCCACTTTCTTGGACACCTCGATTGCCTTGTCTTCTCAATAATCCGCACGCTCTTGTTGCTACCTCATGGGGTGTCTCATTCTTTCCTCCAACCATCTCCTCCCACCAAGATCCTTATTACGTCCTATATCACCCTTGGAGATAATATCCTATCCAACATTCGAGGAATAGTGAAGGTGAATTCGAAAGGGCGGTTGCAAGTTTTCCACTGCTCCCATACTACAAGTTCTTGGCCCCAATTTATAGGGATGTACTCCTCTCCTTGAGGGATAGCCACATGTGGAACTTACAGCAACAGCTTGGCTTGGAGCTTTCTATGTGCTAGTTCTACCCGCTCTCTTTGTTTGTGCCTCATTTCTACCATTCTTTCAGGTGGTATGGCTTCCTCCCATTGCTCTTTTGGTTATTCTTGTGGTTGTAGAGGGGAGCTTGGTTCATGAGGCTACTCTTCTTCAATGTGGTCATGCTCAAAATCTGGCCCTTCTTCATGGATTGGCTCTGTCGGCTCTTGTGGGAGAGGCTATGCTTGTTGCTTTGGCTCCCCAAACCGGAGCAATTCGAGTTCTTGCATGCTTAATCCAACTGTGATCAAATGGGCTCTTTGCTCCTCCACTCCCAAGCTAGTGCTAGGTTTGGGTGCCTTGGCATGGAGGCCATGTTGAAGCACTCTCCTTGCTAGCTCTAATTTCCTTTTGATTTCCTCAAGGGTCTCTTCTTCTCTTGACTGGGTTACACTTAGCACCGTGTTTTAAAAGGCTCATTGCTACTCTAGCATCCCCATCTCTATCGCTATAGCTTTGCTCTTTGCACCATGAGACATTCACTTTCTCAATGAGTGAGTCAGTAAGCTAAGTCTTTAATTCTATCCTTATTCTTGGTTTCCCATTCTTTTGCTTTCTCTTTCATATCCTCCAAACCTTGATTCTAGTATTTGGCTAGAGTGGCAATTACCTACTCCCTGCTCTCGCCATAGTATTTCATTTGTTCTTTTTCTTGGTTTGGGTGCTCCTCTAATTTCTTTAGGATTATCGATTCGTGGAGAGTTGCTTGAAGTTGTTTAATACAGCTCCACCAAGTTCTTCGTGGCCTCTTCATCTTTTTGCGTTTTTGCTGCATGTAGCTCTTTTCTTGCCTCTTCTCTTTGCCTTTTGAACTCCTCATTTTCTAGCTCTAGGCATCTATATTTCTTGGAGACACATTTTCTCTAGAGCCATATGGTTCTCCCTTTCTTCATCATACAAATCTTTTAGGTTTTCTTCACCTTGCCTTGCCTTTAAGGCCTCTTTTAATGCAATCATTTTCTTGTTTATGATGGTCATCACCCAAGTTTTCTCTAGCCTTTAGGTTGCAAAGGTATTCTTTTCTTCTTCCAGTGCGTCTTTTTTTCTTCAATCATTCTGTCAAGTTGGCTCTGAAGTTCTTTTACCAACTCTTCATATTTTTCTATGTTGCACATGGCTAAGGTCATTGAAGTAGTTGATACTTCTAAGTGGGGTACCTTCAGTCCTTGGCACGATTCGACATTAACTCTGCTACTGGTCTTTTAGTTCCTGCAAGGGGGTTACTTCACTCGGTGCATGCATGTGAGTTCTCGCACTTTTCTCACTAGATACTGCACCCAAGCCATAACATTACTTTCATTGACCACCCCTTCAATGGTTTCTTGCATTGGGGTGATTGTCGGAGTGACCATGACTGGTGGGATTGCATGTAGAGGGGCCTTTCCCTTGCCTTCCACTTGGTCTTTGTGTTGCCTCTTCTACCCTACTGCACTTGTGCTTGGCACGTCCTACCATGTGGGGCTCATCATAGCCAACTCCTAAGATTAGGAAGGTTGCTCTACTGATCTTCTAATAGCCAAAGCTATCTGCTCCTCCTCCTCTTGTCTTAGTCTTTCTTCCTCTTCCTCTTGTTTCTTCTTGCACTCCTCCTCAAGTCTCCTAGACTCCTCTTCCATCCTTTGTAGTTCTCTATTTTCTTTTGTTGTAGTTCGAGTTCTCTTGATAGGGATTTTCAGCATGATCCTTCTTATTTCTCCTTGGCTTGATGACTTTGAGCCTTGCTATTCGCTAACTATCCTATTGCTCTTTTGCTAAGAACAAAGTGGGAGGGTTCATTGGAGTGGGGGAGGGATGCTCCTCTTGGATCGATGATGGTTCAAGGGTTTCCTCTACTACTTCTTCTCTCTTTCCACCTCCCCTAGGGCTTCCTAGATTATAGTTGTTAGTACCCCTCCAAACTCTATGGTTGATGCCTTAGAAGCTATTTTTTTCCTTTCTAACTCCACTATTATAGCTGGAGACTCTCCCCCTGTTGTCACCCTTTGGTGATGTTGTTAGCACCTTTGCTGACGCCTAGATTGTTTTTTGACCATAGGCATTCCAGTTCACCTTGTCCCGTGTGTTTGTTGCAAGGCTTTTAAGCAATGGCACTCCTATTATGTTCATGAGGGTGTTATACCTTTGACTTTAGAAGAGGGTGTGGACCATCTTTGCTTGTAGTTTGATGGTGGGCTCGAGAATATCAGCCAAGCTGATTTCACCGTTTGTGTAGACTTTCTTCTTGTCCATTCCCAACAACCCGTAGACGTCTCTATTGGGCCTCTTCCTTCAGCTTGTCCACTAGTCCTAAGACATTCTCCACAATTTTTGGGCTAAGTTCAACTTCCACCCTTCTGATGGTCTCTCTGTGTCTACTATGTTATTGTTCTTATGGGCATCAAAGGTCTTAAAAAACTCAATGCATTTGCTATGGTCAATGCCTTGCCCCACCTTCTCTAGGTACTTGGCAAGATTACATTGTTCTATTTTCTGCTTGATTGCCTCTTTAGATGTCACCAGCCCCCCCAGGTTATGGAGGTTTTGGTATTTTAGTTGCTTTAAAGGCACGTATCTCATAGCTAAGCTATATTTTTAGTGTTCTTCCTTCGAGAAGGGGAGCCTATTAGTTTTATCCTGTTGCCTTGCCATTTGGGTTCCTGTCACCATACGACAATTGACAATTAGTTCTCCTTAAAGGATATTTCTTGCATAGAAGGTAAATCGACTAGAAGGAACACAATTAGATGATGAAATATATAACTCACAAAATGAGAATTTCCACATCAATTGATCCATACATTTCACATAACAACTTCATGGAGCTTTTCTATTATACAAAGGAAACAATTCCATTCTTCCTTTTCTTTGAAGTTCAACTCCCATTTTGATTTTTTTTTTTCCATTCACCTTCCACTTTAACCCCCTTCCCCTTAGAAATGATGAAACTCCTTCTTATGATTGTGGAAGTAAAGGTGTAAGGGCTATTATTGCATCCGTGGTGTGCCTTACTTTTTCAAGAGCTAGTCGTAAAATGTTGGATTATACTCTATGTCACATGAAAGTCCATATCTTGTGGACGAATGCCCACTTGTGTGATGTAAGTCAATATGTCGATCAAGAGGTCACTTAAGTTGATTCGGCTTGCGATGTGGAGTTTCTCCTCCGTTAGGATCCTATCCAAGTACAGATGTAGCATGATATTGTCTTCTAATGGCTGATTTCTTATTAGGACTAATATCCTAAATGAAGTTGGGACCACATATGTCTAGTCATACTCAGAAGTCTTGATGGCTTGTCATTGCTCCACATTGGTCATGATTTGATAACCCTCTTGAGCCCATGAAATGCACTGAGTATACCACCTGCGTAAGAAATTCGACTTAGATTCAACTAATCATTGGAGCTCAACAAGTTCCTGGGGTGGCATGAAGATTTTGCTCTTCTTGTAGGAGGTGATTAAGCATTTGCTTAAGGCCTATTCTTGTGAGATTCCATTGGCAATCATCTCTTCTACAATGCTGGAGACCTTATTGAAAATTCATATTCTTCCCATGAACACAACAAGGAACACATCTCATTTACTATGGGTTTGTCAAGTAGACTTAGGTCCAAACATTTGTAACTTCTAGCAAACAACGTGAAAGTTGAGTCCAATTGCCAAATGCATGTTACTAAGTCATCCCCTTTGTCCATGGCCATGTTGGAAGCCACTTCAAAAATGGATCATCATTGTTGCAACGGCTTAAGGCTTGTCGATGGCTTTGGTTTAGTTGGACTGGACAAGTTGGGACATGGTATTTCCACCTTAGGATTCTCATTGGATTTGGTGAGCTTGGTTTGAGAAGTTTGGAGTTTGGTTGAAACTTTGCCATCGATTTTGTAGTGGTGATCACAATAGATTCATTAGGGGGGATCTCATTAATAATTGGGTGCACATTAGGGCTGGGTTGAGCTTTTAGTTGATAGACCATTGGAGGGCTTATCGATTGAGCATGTTGTCTCTTAGTTTTTCTCCTACCTCGTTTTGATTTAAGTTTTTAATCCTTTTAGAGCATGGGATGGAGGATCATACAGGCCATGTGTGAGTTTAAGTAGCCACATTGAGGTGCTACCTTCATAGTAACCTAGGGCATGCAATAGGGCTTTTGGGACCCAGTGCAGCCTAGTTACCTGTGAATTATAGGAGTGCCAACTCCTTCATTCAAGTCTAGAGTGTGAGACATGGAAATTATGAGTTCCAAATGACTGGTGTTTGTGAGGCTATGCTCTATGCCTGGGAACCCAGTTGATTGTTTGGATCGTAGCTTTGGCTGTGGTCTCTAGATGCCAATGGGACTTTACCATGGGAGAATGTTGTGGTGCACTACCCCCCTCCTTAGGGTTGACACAATGTTTAACTACTAGTGGCACTCTAGGTCTGTGGGTCGGTGTGGTGCCCTTGTTGAAAGTTGTTACTATTCTAATATTGCCGATGGCAAGGTGGATATGATGTGAGTCATAGTCAACATTAGAATGAACTTGTTTTTTGAACATGTGACCCAACAGTGATTCCTTACTAACATTTTGCTTGTTAGGTAGCACATAAAAGATGATGGGTAGGCTCTCAGCCCCCCTCGATAGAAACCATTAGTTTACATTTTTCCAAGAGTGGATAGGACTGCCCCCCAAATGGGCTGAGCTTTGCATGGGTTGGTTGCAATTGGGGTTGACCCATGTCAGTCCAATGATCATATGTTAAGATGTTAAAGTCAGCTCCCTCATCAATTAGCATGTCAAGAGTATATGTCTTCTAAGCAGTCACAATTATTCGTGGATAGGCTGGTACTACTGCTTCCTCATCCTCCTCCTCTAGTTCAATGATGGTTGCAACTCTCACATTCATTGGTGGTTCTATCATTGGAGGTTCATGAAGTGGATGTGATGGAGGGTAATACTTTTTGATGCAACTTTCATTGAAAGAGCCTATGCCCTCCCCCTCTAGGGTTTCAAGTTCGACATTTCATGTTCTGTTGATATTGTGAACTTTGAAAGGTCCCAATCCCCTGAATTTCCTCTTCTACTTGTGTCCCTTAACAGAGTACAACAAGACTTGGTCTCCTTGCTCAAAGTCTTGTTGCTTGACGTGTTTATCAAACCAACTCTTACATCACACCTTTTCAGAAATTAGAGCATGGGTTGCAATGATATGAGTCTTAGATAGGCATTCTAACTCTATCAACCGATTTTCCATGCTTCTTTTCCCTCCCATCTCTCCTCAATGCTATTCTAAAGCTTGGAACAAATAATTCTACTACAAGAATCGCTTCACTTCCATAGGTCAATTTGAACGGGGTTTGCTATATGGCTATTTTATAGGCTGTCTTATATGCCCATACAACTGTCATGAGCTTGTTGTCACAATCATTGCATGAAGTAGAGACTATATTTGTTAGGAAATTCACCAAGATCTTATTCATGGATTCAACTTGACCGGTGAGGACTTCCTATGTATTATCAAGAAGGTGGACAAGTGAGCAATTGCCTCATTAATGAAGTGTGTGCCTTGACATTCACTAACCAACTCTATGGGACAACTGAACCATGAGATTACTTGCTCCCAAAGGAACTTGGACGTAGGCCTAGCATCCTTTTTGCGAGTTTCTTGAGCTTCCACCCACCTGGTGAGATAGTTTGCGGCAATAATGATGTACTTATCTTGCGAGTACTCTGGTATAGGGTTGATTGAACCAATGAAGTTAATTCTCAATTTCTCAAATGGTTGGCATGCAACCATTGGGGTCAACTCCATTTTTTCCTTATGAATAGGGACTTTGGTTTGTTGGCACTCATCATAGTGCTTCACAAACTTTTATGCATCATGGAATAGCATTGGCCACCACAATTGAGACTAAAGCACCTTGCATGATGCTATGGTGTCTCCATTGAAATGCTCTCCAATGATCTTGCCATGTGCTTCTGTGAGCACATCATGTATTTCATGTTCAAAGACATCTCCTTAAGAGTCCATGTTGTCCTAAAACTTATACAATTGACCAGTAATTAACTGATAGGGTTGGATCTTTAAGATTAGTCTCCTTAATTTGGCCTTTTCTATGGCTTGTTCAAGAAATCCATTATCTACGATGTGGACTATATTATGCCCAATACGGTGTGAGGTTTTCTTTAAACAAATCTTGTTTGCTAGACATTCTAAAAAATGTGCATCTAGTAGGTCATCAATGATGCCCTGTCTAGTCGTTTCACTTGTGGGTATGTGGGACATGTGATTTGCTATATAGTGTTGTTTACCTTTGTATGCTACCACAGAAAGATCAAATTCCAAAAGTAGAAATAACCATCGAGCAATGCATCCTATTGCGCATGGTTTGTTCACAAGATAGACCAATGCTTGATGATCCACAGAAAATGTAAAGGGTGTTGCTAGAAGATAGTGTCTTAACTTCTTTACGATAAACACCATGGTTAACCCTTTCCTCTTTATTGTGGAATATACCATTTTCATATCATGTGTTGTCTACTAGCAAAGGTCACTAGATAATCAAGGTTATGCTCACCAAGTTGGCACAACGATCCCCCCATGGAAAACTTTGATACATCAATGCGCACATGGAAAGGTAATGGAACAATATGGGGCTCTTAAGATAGGGGCTGAAGTTAGAGCCTATTTGAGCCTTTCATAGGCTTGCTGGCATTCTTTGATCCACTTGAATACTATCAACAGCTTGTACAAAGGTCTCACAATCAATGCATAGTTTAGCACAAATCACTAGTAGTATCTTGTGTGGCCTAGAAGCATTGAGCTTCTTTGAAGTTGGTCGGAGGGGGAAGGTCTACAATTACCCTGACTTTCGAGGAGTCTATGGCTATCCCATTCCTCAACACAACATACCGTAAATATTGACACCATTCCAAGACTATTCACAGCTTTTCCAAGTACTCTTCCTAGTTGGTGTGGATGCACAAGTCATTGACAAATACTCCCAACCATTTCCTAAACATGTCCTTAAAGATATCACACATGAGGTGCTGGAAGGTGGCAAGGGCATTGGTTAGTCCAAATGGCATGACTATGTAGGCAAACATCCCCCATTTGGTGGCAAATGTTGTCATGTCATTCGGATGGACTTCTACTTGGATACAACCTAAGAATCCATCTAGAAAACTATAGGCTTCTTAGCTTGCCACTCTCTCTTGCATGTGCTTGGTGTATGGTAATGGGTAGTTGTCTCTCTTTGTAGCTGCGTTGTTGACCCTTTTATAGTTCATGCACACTCGAATCTTTCCATTATTTTTCATGATGATCACTATGGGTTATACCCAGTTTGTGTGCTCTATCTAGGAAATAAATCATACATTCAATAGCTTATTGATCTCTTCCTTCACTACATGTGCATGCATAGGATTCATTGTGTATGGTCATTGCTTAATCGGTACTGCATTAGGGGTCATAGCAATGTTATGCGTCATGATACTTAGATCTATTCCTTTTAGCTTGTTTAAAGACCATGCAAACATGTCAGAGAATTTCCTTAAGAGATTTATGAGATTTTTCTCCTCCTCCTTAGTTAGGTCATCCGCTATGTACACGGGTTGAAGCTTGTCCCCTTCCCTTACCAAGTTAACTTCCTTAACTTTTGTCGGTCCTTTGATGGGTTCACTTGCCTGCCCTTTCTGCTTGGCTTCAACTAACACCACTACTCGATCACCCTTCTTGAACTTCATGAAGAGCTTGGGCAAGTCATGGGATTTCTTCTATCATTCAGCTTTTGAAAACTTCAACTATTTCCTTCTCTCCTCCTTTAGTCTCTTACATCTTAGGCAGACTAGGAGGTCCCCCTTGGTGCATTTGGTCCCAAGTGGTGGAGGAATTTCGGGGTCACTATGAAAGCTCACCTCAAACTCAGAGTTGTACTCACCATCCTCACTAGAAGAGGCTATCTCCCTTGGTGGTTGCAGCTTTGAGGCTGACTCCACTCTAAATAATGATGTGGTGCCAGGCTAAACTAATCCCGCTTGCTCATAATCTACTACATCTAGGTATTCTAGCCAAGTTTGATTGCAATCTACCTTGATAACTCCTTTGTTCACTCTAAACATGTTGACGTCTCGGGATTTAGAGTTTAGTCTAATTTGCTCAATCACTCTTCCATCTGTGTCATGTTCTATATGGGCTCCACTTTCTCTTTACTTTCCTCACTGATGGAACCGTAGTCTTCGTACTCCTCATCAAAATCCTCATACTCAGATTGTGCATTGTTTTTAGGATTCCTATTCTCAAGCTTTTTCTCACTTGTCATGAGAGTCCAATTGTATGATTGATTTAAGTCATGCACCTTATTCTATCACCACTCCTTACTCTCCATAAGATCCTTGTGGGGCTTTAGGTTTTCAGTTGGGTTGCCAACTAGCTCACTTGACAAGTACTCGAAGATTCTATGGAGTTCCAATTTGTTAGTTGGGACACAATAAGTGATTAGTGTTGGTCGGGTGATGGAACTCCTAGCCATCGTGCATAGGGGCACTGTGGGTAGGTTTGAGGTTGTGGCTTTGTTGGGTTTACCGACAGCTAAATTTGCAGCTTGCCTATATTCACTCTCATCCTCCAAGAATGGGAGATCAATGGGTGCCAACACATGCATCTAGTCATGCTCATCCTCAAGACAAGAAATGTACTTCATCATAGGTCCATAATCACTTTTGGACTTTGAGTCAACCTTTAGCATGGTAGAGATGGTATCTAGGTCCACTAGTGAGGTTTTTCGAGTGTTTATTTGTACTCAAACTACTTTTGAACTATTTTCTAAGAATATTAGGCCATTACCCCAATCCTCTATCACTTCGGTATTCCTCATCCCAAGGTCTGCCTAGCATGATATCATAATCCACTCCCTTCATGACTATGAAGTTCATGAAGATTTGGATTCTTGCTATCTTTAAAGACTAATCCTTCAGGACTCCGAAGGGCCAGACCTTTATTTCATTTACTAGAGTGACATTGAACCGTTTAGGTGGGTCTCCCCAAGCTTGCAAGATTACATGGCTAAGTACATTAACTCTTGCTCATGTGTCTATTATCCCTTGTACGTAGTATCTCCTAGAGCAACAACATATAAGACTATGTGCATCTCAGTGCCTTCCCAAAAGGCATTTACTTGTGGGGATTTAGACATTGGATTCAACATTAGGCTTGGTATGTGTTGAAGGGAGAAGCCTAAGTGGAAGCACGAGCAAGTGAAAGCAAGAGAGGTGTGAGCTATGGCAAATGGAGTAAGAGAGCAAGAGAGAGAGTCTCAAGATGTGGAAACTCCATCTGTCACAATGTGTGACCGACCTTCCCTTTATTCAAATGTCATTGAAAGAATAAAGAATGAAGTGACAATGATGGGTGACGACTGCTTTTGCAGTATGCAAGTGTAGAAACTATAAGTGTAGTAATAGGTGGGTGGCTAGGCATAAGTGTCTTTACCCCCAACAACCTTCCACTTAAAAGTGAATGTGCCTCGAGTGAAGAGAGAATAAGAAAAAATGACAAAGTACAATGTGTACATAGAGTACAATAGGATGAGGAATAGAGGTTATCTCATCCAATGCCCATCAACTTCCTAAGAAAGGCAAAACACTCTACTGAGAGTCTTTTCGTGAGCAGATGTGTAGGATTTTGGTCAGTTGAGATCTTGAGACAAGGTCAACAGACTTGTCCTCAAAAACCTCTCTAATAAAGTGATACTACATCTCAATGTGCTTTGTCTTCGCATGGAAGACTGGATTCTTGGCTAGCTGGATAGTACTCATAGAATCCGAATGCAGTGTAAGGATCATACCAAGGTTTAACTGGATAGCCTCCTTGTAAGCCTTAGTGGCTGCAACATACTCAGCCTCTGTAGTAGAGAGGGTTGTGCGTTTTTGCACCTTAGACATCCAAGAAACAACACCCACAACAAAGGTAAACACATAGCTAGAGATGGGATTCCTACTATTTGCATGTTTTGCATATTCAGAGTCAGTGTACACCACAACTCTTGTATCCTGGCCACCATAACATAAGCACATATATGTTGTGTCCTTTAGGTACCTCATGATACCCTTGAAAATATCCCAATTCCACCTACCATAGGTGTAGCCATATAGCATGCCAAACTCCCATTGCAAAAGCTATGTCAAGATGTGCGATTATCGTGGCATACATAAAATTACCCACTACAAATGCATAAGGAATCTTGGCCATCTTGGCCTTCTACTCATTAGATTGTGGACAATCGGTCAGGCACCTTCACATGAGAAGACAAAGGACAACCAATATGCTTAGCATCCTACATATCAAACTACTTAAGGACGTTTTGGATATACTCCTTCTGTGACAAGTAAAGGATCCCTTGAGAGTGGTCATGCATAATGTGTATCCCAAGAATACATGAGGCATGTCTCATGTCTTTCATCTCAAAGCACTTTTCAGAGCATCTAGCTCATCAAAAGATCTCCCGGCAATCAACATGTCATCCACATACAATGCCAAAATCAAAAGGCCGCCATCACGAGCCTTCTTTTTATATAAATACGGATCCATATCATTGCATATATAGCCCTCTGAACGCATAAAAGCATCAAACTTATCATACCATTCCCTAGGTGCCTACTTAAGACCATAAAGGCTCTTTCTCAATCTGTATACTAGGTGTTCCTTGCCTTTTTTCTCAAAGCCCTTAGGTTGCTACATAAAAATCTCCTCATGCAAGTACCCATATAAGAAAGTTGTCTTAACATCCATTTGATAAGGGTCCATATCAAATTGATCAACCGATGCTAGTACCAGGTGTAGGGTAGTCATCGTGACTACAAGAGAAAAGACTTCCTTGAAGACAACACCGTGCTCTTGTTTAAAACCCTTAGCAACCTATCTGACCTTATAGGTAAGCTTGGAGTGTCCAATGGTGCTCTTCAACTTGTACACCCACTTGCATGGCAATGCACACTTTCCACTAAGTAAAGGAACCGACTCCCACATATGATTTTTCTATAAAGAATCAAACTCTGACTATGTGGTCCCCTCCCAAGAGTGATTATCACCACAGCGTATGGCCTCATCATAAGGGAGAGGCTCACTTGTATCTATCACAACATCACATAATCAACGGAGGGCTCAAACCGCTTAGGGGGATGTCTGCTGGCTCTAGTAGAGCGTCTCAAGGCAAGTTGAGGAGCCGGCACATTCTATCTAACATCATGGTCATGGGCCACTAGAGCATTGATTGCTATTACATGCTATCTAAGTAGATGTATAGGAGTAGGAGGATCCTTCTGAAATATAACCCTTTATATCTCGACTATCCCCTCAAGCTACTTATGCATCTGGGAAAACTATTGTGGTCAACCTACTTGTGGCTAAGCATACTACGGACCTCATGCGCTCAGCCATATCATTCTAGGGTCGGTTATACAGGCATTTAATTGATGCTTAATACCCCTCTCATTGCCAAACTACTCAAGGGCTTTAAAGACATACTCACCCCCATTATCTGACCATAGGCATTTCAGGCTATACCTAGACTAGTTCTTAACCAATGTAAGCTAATGCTGAAAGGTAACCAAAACATCATATTTTAGCTTTATGGGATTTCCCTATCCTTATGTGAGTAATCATCAATGAATGTGATAAAGTACTTCACGCCTCCCAATGATTGATAGGGCATAGGTCCACAAATATTAGAATGAATAAGAGCCACAAAGGCTCATCCATGCATAGAGTGCCAGACTTCTTATGCATACTATGTGTTTTCTTGCCATACAAACGATGATCACATGACTCAAAATACTTATAGTTAAGGGGCGGAAGATACTACAAATGAGTAAGCATGATCAATCCCTTTAAGGATATGTTCCCAAGGCAACAATGCTAAAGAGATACATGTGAAGCTTCAAACCCCATAGACAAAACATGATCTACGATCTAGATACAACTGTATGTACCAAAACTTGATCACGGGAAGTTGAAGATGCTTGACTGGTGCTGCCTTCTTTGTCATGCTCCTGGCTACCCAATGTCGAGCTCTGACTTGCCACACAGTTATGCCATGAGGTGCAGAGAAGGTTTCCATAAGATAGGAGGAGCTAAAATGTCAGGGGGTCCAGAACAGGCTATGGAGGTGAAGAGGATAGGATGAAAAATGAAGTTCTTCTTGTGCATTAATTGAGGTAGAGCTGTGGGAAGCTGAGTAGATAAGAGATGGCTCTGATACCATGTGAAAATATCAAAGAGACAAGCATTGGAATGTGTGCACAAGAGGGAGAAGAGAGCTCAAAGTACAAGAACAAAATCTTGTTAACTAAGTTGCTTACAAGTACAACTTGGGTACACTCTCTCACACATTGATAGTGACCCATAGGCTATTTATATAGCCTCTGCCTGGCTAGGGTTAGGGTTTTCCCTGTCCTTCAGGCTATTCACACCCATCTGCCCTCGTACACCCTTGCTTATGGTGGGTTCCTATGCCTATCTTCTAACAAATAAGGATCTTGGCAGCATCACGTAAGCCAAGAGCATGACATTTTCCAAACATATAGCATTCAAATATATTATGACAGCAGTGATAAGTACGAGAAAAGCAAACTAAAAGAGTGCTCAAATCATTTCAATAGCATCTCAAACTAATGACACATGATCCCCCAAGTATCCAACAACAAACTATAGATATATGGGCATCTCGAAAAGTATATACGAGCTCTAAACATTGAAGATATGGCTGTCCTATTTTATGATAGCATGCTGCCATGTTTGCATTGTTAAGAGCTAAAGCTTAATGACTCAAAACCAATGCTCAATGTTAATGTTCAATGTTGGGAGGAGTGGTAAACAATGCCAAAGCCTTTGTTCAATTCCGGGGAGTGGTTGAGCAAGCACAAGTGCTTAAAAATGGCCATAGTTGAAAAAACGTTTTCGTATCTCTAGGCCTAAATACTGAACTGAAAACTCATTGAAATAAGCTCAATGTAGGCTCAAGAATGCCTTGAGATAGCCCCAATAGGTCTTGATAAGTCATAGAGCAATGAGACCTCAATATGAACCTCAAGAGGTGGAGCTACGGCTGTCAATGGTGAAACCCTATTGTAAGCAACTCAAATGAGAGCTGAAGCAATGTCGAATTGAGCTCAAGCTCACAAAAAGAAGGCTCTCATACCAGTTGAAGGGAGAAGCCCAAGTGGAAGCACAAGCAATGACCTCCACCTTGACCTTGACCTTAATGTGGCAAGGTACTTGAACAACATTCAGTGACTTATCACATAGTATGACCAACAAACAAGGATAGTGCATCATGGAAGACCTACTATAGTCCATATCATAGCCGAACTTGAGGAGAGGAGGCTAGGATGGATCCCACTATAGCACATACCAAGCTATAGCCAAGAATAAAGGGCTCAAAGGTTGTGCCAGGAGAGAGAGCTCAATGAGATTCATAGGATCCTAGCCATCTCAGGTAGAAACAGAATGGGAGACAATGCCGATAGGGAGAGATCCTTAGAAGCTAGCCTTACAATGAGCAAGCTAGTCACAAAATGATTGCTAGACAATACCAATGATGAGCAAAGTGGGGCAACCCTGGCATCATCATAGCTAGCCAGCCTGGGAGTCACTCTAAATACTAGAAGACAAATGAAGGTACCCATAGTGGCCAAGCAACTCAATAAATATCAAGCAGGCAATGATCCTTACAACTTCATCGAGTAGTTTGAAAAAGTGTGTGAGGCTAACAACCTCATGGACCCCACTCAACAAGAATTCGGTCTTTACTTCAAAGACAAGGGATGGACTTGGTTTACCAGTCTAGATAATGTTGAATGCAGTAACTTCACCCATCTAAAGGATCTTTGCATTAATAGATTCTCACATGCAGGATACTCTGATAACCTCATTGTTAAGTTGATGAATGTCAGCCAAAAAGACAAAGAGGACATAAGAGACTATGTCACACATGTGAGAAGTCTCTACAAGAGGATATCTATAGTTGAGTAACCTAATGAGAGAGAGCAGTATCTACTGTATTAATTAATGGGATCTGCAACAAGGAACTTTTAAGGCCTTAGTGAGTAACTCAAACCTACAAAGGGATGTGCTCATGCAAGAGTCTTGGAGGAGGCCATATGGGTGAATGACTTGCTCAAAGAAAGAAGCTCTAGGGATTTTTGTATGGATCAAGATTACTCCTAGCAGTCAATTTTGGGTCCTTCACAAGTCTTGATAGGTGGTCCAATGGGTGTTCAGCCCCCAGACAGTCAACTTAGGTCTCTACCAAGGGCAAGCTGATGATCAATTATTTTAGTCACTCCTAGACTACTAGGTCAAAGTTTTGAGTACAAACAGCTCTATACTCTCATCTGTTGGTCTGGATTCCAACTTGGATTGCCGAATAGCTAGCTATAGGCCTAATAGGTATTGGAATGATAAAAGAATGGTAAAATTTGGTATTCTGGACAACTGGTATGAGTCCTCCTCCCACATGATTGTGGTTTACCCTCCCTCCCCCCCTCTCTCTCTCTCTCTCTGTGTGTCTCCCCATGTTCAATAAATGTAGATGATTAGATAGATTATTTCTTTGAAGTGCTAGCATATGTTTGTCTATTCATCTAATCTAAATGCATAAACCATTCACAATGATTTGGGAGTAGTTCTCTTTAAAGCATTTGGTAAATTTTTTGTATATTTTCCTTTTTAAAAAACCCATTCTAGTTTAGTTAGTTTCAAGCGCAATCTTCTATTTGCCACATCTAATAGATTTAGGGTATTAGAATCTGTATATTAGAAATGATGTCAAGTAAACCTTGAAAAGAAGCATCAACTCCTACTCTCTAGGAGTTGTCCCTCTCTGAGCCACATACTAAATATGAGAAGCTCACTTCTCATTGTTAGAACAACATAGCTCAACTTGTGGTTGCAAGGCCTAAAGTTCCTGTACAAGGACAATATTGATCACAGAGTCCAAGGGCTATCTACTTGAGACCACAATGAAGACTCTCTTGATTGCTTTCCCTCTTTACATTTGCTTCATCCTTCACACATTGATCCACCTTTGTGGAGTAGATAGGACTATTTCAAGCATGTCAATGTTTGAAGTTTCAATTGTGGTGTTACAGTTGCATAACTTCATGTCTATTCCGATAGCATATAAAGAAAATGCTTTAATCTTTTAACAATAATTTACTAAGGTAAAGAAAAATATATATACTTAATATCACCTAGAGTTGTAGTGATATAGAAAGTTTGTAAAATGTTATATTAGCATGGTTAAATATTGCAAGACATTTAGCTAGATGTGCGTCACTTTACAATTATAGCAACATTAGAAATCAATTGGATAAATTGATTATGCTTAAATTCAAATGGCTTGATTTAACAACGTAATGGATTATGATTATGTTGGAAGAACCTATCACTATTTCAAATTTAGTGAGATATGTGCATAAGTTATTAGAGAGAGAGAGAGAGAGAGAGAGAGAGAGAGAGAGAGAGAGAGAGAGAGAGAGAGAGAGAGAGAGAGAGAGAGAGAGAGAGAGAGAGAGAGAGAGAGAGAGAGAGAGAGAGAGAGAGAGAGAGAGAGAGAGAGAGAGAGAGAGAGAGAGAGAGAGAGAGAGAGAGAGAGAGAGAGAGAGAGAGAGAGAGAGAGAGAGAGAGAGAGAGAGAGAGAGAGAGAGAGAGAGAGATTTACTTGAACTAAAATGACTCTAGCAAAGGTATTTCAATCTACTTAGGCATGTACACACACACACACACACACACACACATGCACATGCACATGCACACTCACATGCACACACACACACAGATTTGATTATACTTTAACTAAAAGGACTTAGGTATGTACACACACACAGACTTGATTATGCTTCAACCAAACTGACTTTATCAAAGATATACCAATCTCGTATCACCCTAGTTAGGCACATAGATAGGTAGGTAGGTAGGTAGGTAGGTAGGTAGGTAGGTAGGTAGGTAGGTAGGTAGGTAGGTAGGTAGGTAGGTAGGTAGGTAGGTAGGTAGGTAGGTAGGTAGGTAGGTAGGTAGGTAGGTAGGTAGGCAGGCATGCAGGTAGGCATGCAGGCATGCATGCATGCATGCAGGCAGGCAGGCAGGCAGGCAGGCAGGCAGGTAGGTAGGTAGGTAGGTTGATTGATTGATTGATAGCAAACCCCCTAAGCAAGTAATAGCAATTAATATTTTCCATTAATCTATCAAATAATAACCAATTTAGAGTATAAAATTTAAGAGAGTTAATGTGGGAGCCTTCTCTAGATTGCCAAGACCTGCGCGCAGACTGCTTATTACTTCAAGCATTTCAAGCCAAATGCTATGGCTACCTCTCACATAGTTGTAGGGGCTCTTGATCCTACGAGTGTAGTGAGCTTACCTTGATGCCCGATTGAGTAGCCTCCTCCCTCAAGCACTCCAGTAGCTCCATGATCTGAGATGCAAGCTCAAGAAAGCTCAATCCTCCATCTCCAAGCTCCATCCTTCATAGCTGCACGCATGAGACAAGAGAAGACGAGAGAACAGAAGAAGAGAGGAGAAGATGGAGAGCTTCTCCACCACAGTCCCTCACCCTCACTCACTCGCTCCCTCACACTTTCAAGCTCGCTCTCTCAAACACAAGCACAAGTACAAGCAGGGAGATGACTAGGTTGCCAACATGAAAGATGACTGGGTTGCCTAGCAAATAATGTCTAAATTTCTACACTGAAAAAACCATTCCAAGTGCTTCTCTTTCAGTTACCGAATAGTTCTTTTCAGCAGTACTTAATCTCCTGCTTGCATAATAAATTGGTTTGTACCAACCAGATACTTTATCCTGCATTAGAACAGATCCCATAGCCAAATCAGATGCATCAACAAAAATATGGAAAGGTAAATCCCATGCTGGAGGTCGCAAGATTGGAGGCACCACCAACATTTTCTTAAGAATACTGAAGGCTCTCTCCTGATCCTCTCTCCAAACAAACTGCATCCCTTTCCTAGTGAGAGTTGTAAGAGGAGAACAAATATGTGATAAGTACCTTAAATACCAGCTATGCCACTTTACTTGGCCCACAAACCTCATGACTTCTTGCACATTACTTGGAGCTTTAGCTTTTTGAACATCTGCAATCTTTCTAGGATCAATACTCATGCCTTCTTCTGACAAGATATGACCCAACAACACACCCCTTTTAGATGCAAAGAGTGACTTGAAAGGATTTAATGACATACCAAACATTTTGCATCTCTGAAAGAATAACCTAAGGTGTTTGAGATGCTCTCTCCTGCTACTAAATACACAAAAATCATCAATAAAGACCCTCATAAAAGTTGTTAGATAAGGCTCAAATGTCTTATGAGCAGCTCCCTGAAACTTAGGCGGTCCATTTTTCAACCCAAAGTTCATAACTGTGCTAACATAAGCTCCCCACTCTGTGATGAAAGCTGTCTTATCCATGTCTTCCGGATGCATCCTGATTTGATTGTATCTTGAAAACCCATCCAGAAAACTATATATCTCATGACCTGCCACATCGTCTAAGAGAGAAATAGTAAAAGGAAGCGGAAAAGAATAAGTAATAGTAGCTGTATTTAATTTCCTATAATCAACACAAACTCTGATCTTCCCATTCTTCTTTGGCACCACAACAATAGGAGATAACCGAGTAACCTCATTGACTGGTTTGATGAACCCAACTCTCAGGAGCTTTTCAATTTCTTCCTTGACCTGTTTGGCATAATTAGGATTCATTCTATACCTCTTTTAAACAATGGGCTTAGCATCTTTCTTCAAATTTATCCTGTGTTGACACATAGTTGGGTCAAATCCTTTCATATCTGTGTAATCCCAAGCAAAGATATCTCGAAACTCTCTGCACAACTGAATTAGATCCTGCTTGAAATTGTCCTCAACAAAAATACTAACCTTGATAGGTTTAGGCTCTCCTTCAATATTCAAGTTAAGCTCCTAAACCTCATCTTCAACAACTCTTGCAGATCTTCTCATTGTATGCTCATACCTTAATTCAGCCTCCTGCACAATAGCTTTCTGCCCCTGTTCATCCAATATACCTAAACTGTCCATGAAACTATCCATACTAGCTTGTTGTTTTTTAGGTCCTTCTTGCTGCAAAACTTCAGGATAAACAATGCCTTGATCTTGAATTAATTTATCATGCTCATCCCCTGACTTGTCCTGAAATTCAGGATGCTCCGGACCTTCAAAAAGACCTTCTGCTTGATGTCCAAACTAATTTTGACCTGTAGTTTCAACAGGTTGATGCTCCAAAAGAACATTTCCGGCCACATGAGGTTGCTCCTGATGCCCTTGTATAATGCCATCAACATCTATCTCAAAAACTGGAACCACAAAAGGATTTGCCGGAAGAAATAATTCCTCCTCATCATCTTCTACTTCATCTGCAAGGTTAATAGTTTGAGCCACCATAGGTTTAGCTGAACTTTTCAAGATAACCTTATTAACTGTAGATAACTTGATTTCCTTAAGTCCTCTTGGAATACAAACATAATCATTTCCCCAATCCTGCTTGAGTTTAGCCAATCTAAACCACGGTCTCCCCAAAAGCATTGCATAAGAGTCTCCAATTTCTAACATTCTCAGCACAACAAAGCTCACCCTAAACTTTAGACCAGCCACTAAAATTTGTTGATTCATTAAGATACCCAAAGGCTGTAACCTCCTTTGATCTGCCATCCAGACCTGAAATGGGGCTGGTAAAAGCTCCTCCTGCTTAGTTGCCAAATATGTATGTTCAAGAAGTATATTAACTCCTGAACCTCCATCCAACAGGACATCATCATGTTTTCTTCCTGCATACTCAACTTGAATTGTAGGTACTTGGTAATCCACAACCTCTTGTTGAGTTGGTATGACTGCCTTACAATCAGGAATTGCTTGTTCTTGATCCATTGTACCTTGAAGAACTTCCTGCTGCTTCTGCCTGATCTTCAGGAGTAACTTCTCTTTAAACCCTGGTATCAAATCCAAAACTTGCTCCAAAGTCAACTGCAGGGAACACTTAGCCAAAGCTTGAAACAACTCTTCTGAACCACCTTGCTATAATTTTTTAACATTTCTACTATCAGGAAACTGTTCCTAATGATCAAGAACCTGATCCTGCTGTTCAAGAAGTTGGTCCTGCAGTTCAGGAAGTTGTATGCCTGAAGTCCCTACATCCCCAACTTGATCAAATTCAACTCCTTTAGCAAGTTTTTGCAACTTTCTAACTTGTTTGGTTGCCTTTTTTCTTGTCTTTTCTTGTTCCTGCCAATCAAGCTTCTTGCCAGCTTGGCTTCTAGTGACCGCTAAAACCATTAGTTCATCCTGACATTCCTCTACTTCAATACAATTAGAACAATCACAATTAACATGCATACTTATAGCATTAGTGTTACCTAAGACCTCTTTTGCCTCTTCTTGAACCTTTTCCTGGTAAATTTCCTGACAGCAAGCAGTTCCTGTACCTTCAGGGTTTTGCCTATTCTCATCTTGATCAGGTAACTCTATAAGGACTGCTGCAACTGGGGCAAGTGGATGCCGATGATGAGATGCTCCTGTAGGTCTTTCGTCATTGCGGGACCTTGCTACCGGCATTCCTCTCTCAGTCCTATGCCTTGCCCAAAGCTCACAGTTTGGTCCAACAAAGTGTCCTTGACCTCCACAATAATGGCATGCTCCCATTTGTGTAGTTTGTTGTTGTGCCTGAAAATTTCCCCAAGGCTATCTAGCTTGCATTCTTCTAGGTCCTCTGAAGGGTCTCTGTGGTATAGTGTCAGAAATAATCTGATTCACTGCAGCTGGTTGAATAGGTCTCGGTCTTGCTTGGATCACTCGCATCTGTTGTGCCATCCTAACATTAGGATTATACCAGCAAGCCCTAATTTCATGGCCCTTTCTCTGGCATATCTCACAATGATTTTCCTTCTTCTTATTTTCAGAAATACCAAAATCCTTTAGCTTTTGTTTTAACATTTTATCTAACTTGGTGTCCACTGACTTCTTCCTATCTTTTTCCTTTGCTTTCTTCTTTTTGGTCTTGGCTGATCCTGATTTCTTCTTCTTCTTCTTCTTCTTCTTCTTCTTCTTCTTCTTCTTCTTCCTCCTGCTAAAATTATCTTCATCAGAGTCACTGGAATCATCATCAAAATCAGAACTGTAATCGCTGCCCTCATCTTCACTCTCTGTATCAGAATCTGCCTTAGAATCTAAATCCGAAGAGTCCTCATCTTTACTGTTCTTAGACCTAGAGGTATCAAGTCTTTTTTCCACTCTCATAGCTGCCCTAATCATTGTATTCAATATATCATTCTGGCCCATCTCAACATTGGCAATGGGGTTCCGAATCTTACCTCTCAAACCCTTCGTAAAGTAGGTAATCTACATTTCAACTGAAGGTGTATCATCAGCATGCAGCCTATTTAGCAGATTCCCAAACTTCTGAGCATAATCCTCCACCAATATAGCCCTTTGCTTGATTTTCTTAATCTCCCTAAGAACGTCTCCTGGAGTTTTATCTTTACGGAACCTACCCAAAAGTGTTGTTTTTAAGGCATCATATGAATTTTAGGCAACCATACCAAAACTGGCAAACCAGTCCATAGCTTTTCCCTGAAAGGTGGCAACAAACTGTTGCATTTTAACCTAATCCCCGTACATTTGATTGAACCCACTGGCTGTCCACCTGGTCTCAAATTGTGCCACATGGCAATCAGGGTCCTCTTTCTTCTTGCTTGAAAATTTGGATGCACGAACCTTTGGATTAACCAACTGATTTGGATTCATTTCCGGTCTCTTCTTGGGCTTCCTTGGAGGTGGTAATGGGTTAAAATTCAAAACCTTCTGAGGTGGAATTCTAGCACTTCTTAACAAAAATGTTATTCCAAGCACTCCATGCTGTAACTTCTCAAATGCCTATCTAGGAGGAGTATCCTGCTGGTCAAGAGGTAATATGCCCTCATCATCTGACAAAGTTGGAGATTTTGATGAAGTGGCAAGAGAATGATAAACTGTTGAGGTACCTACAGAGGCACCCCCTTCCAAAGAAGTTTGCCCAACATCAATAAATTGCTCCTCATCCAGCCTGAACAAACCCTCTGTTCCACCCTGTGGGAGCTTTCACTCAACTGCCAAGACCCACGTACCGCTTATTGTTTCAAGCATTCCAAGCCGAGTACTAATGGCTACCTCTCACATAACCGACACACCATCCATATCTATGCGTGTAGTGAGCTTACCTCCGTGTCGTTCGAGTTACCTCCTCTCCCGCGCACTCCGGTAGCTCCACGATCCAAGTGCAAGCTTCAAGCAAGCTCGATCCTCCCACTCCAAGCTCCAAGCTCCATTGCCGCGAGCAAGACAAGAGAAGACAAGAGAAGACAAGAGAAGAGAAGAAGAGAGGAGAAGATGGAGAGCTTGTCCTCCTCGGTCCCTCACCCTCACACACTCACTCCCTCACACTCTCACACTCCCTCTCTCAAGCACAAGCTCAAGCAAGCAAGAAGAAGAAGAAGAAGAAGAGGAGAGCTACTTTTGGCCACACACAAGAATGAGCTTCTCATTCACTTTTCAACTTTATATACAAAACCCTAAATCCCTTTTGGGCGGTCATCCCCCTTTTCCCCTTTTTTACATGGCCGGCCGTAGCCTAGGCCCTTTTTCCCATTGTCCTTCTATCTTACTAGCTTCCTTTCCACCGCCCATCTACATTTACAAATTGCACGGGTGAGAGCCCAGCGCTCCTTGAATTAAACCATGATGCACTTGCGCTCTTTTACAATAGTTTGACTTGCGCTTTTCCTCATGCGCCTTTGTCTTCCATTTCTCTTTGCCTTGGCCTTTGTTGTTATCTTGTGTTTTAGCTTTCTGGATTTTCCATTGCCTGGCACTCTTTTACAAGATTTCAGGGTGTGCCTTTGTATTTAAAAATGCACATTTCCCCTTTTTGCATTTGCCTTAGACTTTTAATGTTGCCCTTGCGCTTTCGGCCTTTTCTCATTTTCTTTCTTCAGTCGGGCTACCTTTTTTCCACCTTTGCCCTGCGTCTTTTTCATTTCCTTTTTCTTTCTTCGTGTTGGGGTTAACATTACCCCCCTCCTAGACGTGTGCCAATCCCATGGCACTCACCGTCATAGGTAGCAGGCTTTAGCATGCACCGAAGACGTGGGTGGCAAGGACGTCTGTGGTTGCCATGGCGGAGTGTTGGTAGTGGTGGGGAGGAAGGTCATTGGGGGCATATTGGTGGGTTGAGTGGTAGGTGGTAGGGCAATTGGAGTTGGTGGTAGGGTTGTTCTTTGGGGGGGGGTCACACTGATGGAGTACAAGTGGCTGTTTGTTGGGGATTCTGTACCTGCTAATTCTTGGCAGGCTTACAAGGTAATAAGGATAGGAAATCAGAGTTGAGTGTTGATGAAGAGTGAACGACACCTTCGTTGGAGTCTTTAATACCTGCAATTGAAAACCTCCCATGTAGTCTCTCCCTAAGGGGTAGTGCTAGTCTTTTTATCGTGCACAAGACATATTTGATTAGTTTGGGAGACAGATCGCGAACTTTAAGCAAGCTGAGAGTATTGTCCTACACTTGAGGACCCAAACTGTGTATATACTTTAGTGTAGATATTATGTGAGTGCTCATGCATACTTAGATATTATGTAGTTAGAAGACTGCGGGCTAGTTTCTTGTAACAATGTGTTGATGAAGCAAAGTTGTCCATGTTGAGAAGAAGTACAGGTGAAGGTATATGAGACATTCTTTGCATTGTGACGACACGACGTAGCATAATTGAATACAGGGACACCGCACTTTCGATAGCTGGAAGCTATTGGACTTGCTTGATGAGGACAGTGTACATTTCATAGCCAATCGTTCGATGCTTACCACAATGGATGGCAATGGTATTAAGGCAGAGTGCAAGAGGGAATTGTGCAAGTGGGTCAGGGTGACAGGTCTAACCATAGGTGAGACAAGCTCCCTAGGTATGTCCCACCCTTGGTGTGTCCTGAACAATTGTGGGTGATGCTAAAGGGCTAAGGGACTAGGGACGGAGCCAGCTGATCAAGGTCGCTGGACGTACCTAATTTGAGGACCCCTAGGTGCTGTGCTGTGATTGTGGGTGCCTTTTTTGTTTTTTGACTTGCCTAAGTACAACCATTGCAATATGTTGAGGCTATCAACCTTTCAGTGGGTTGGAAAATGTCAAGCTTCGAAGGCGCAAGAAATGGATATTACAGTGATGATTGTGCCCTAGTCTCGTTGTTAGAGAAGTAGTTGTTGAGATGGGGAGATACACTTGAGATATTGCAAACCTCCTCGCGACACACGCGACGTTAGTACAATTGAGGTAACGACTGCCATGAGCCAACTATAGAGCTTGACCCAGAAAGAGAGCGTAGCCCATGAATATGCTTTGGGCCATGCAATGTGGGTTGTCGGCAAGGGTGGTTTTTGCTTTCGGCAGCGTGGCTTTGTCACGGCTCTTTGTGGAGCCAATGGTCTAGCAGTGATCGGGCATTGAACACTTTCACACAAGGACCTGTATTAACCTGCATCCGCTTGTCGCTTCGTGAGAGTATATGCTCGCTTGTGTTAAGTGCATCGAACAAATGCAATCCAGATAAGACATAATTTTTCAGAATTCTATAATGTCTATTGGGATGCCTATTTCATTAACGAGAAGTAACGGGAATGTGTACAAGTGGGGATCTTGCCCATTTACGCATCAAAAAACAAAATGTTCTGGCATACTGACTTGTCAAGCTACTTATACATCATAGGGATTCAGTCGATAGGTACGAGGCAGGGTGAGTCCGATCGGCTAGGCGATCGGGGCGGTGCTAGTGTGGGGCTCCCATGAGGCTGGGCAAGGAACATGTCGGCCGGGACATGAATGGTGTAGTCCAGGGCCGCTACCGTTTTCAGAATGTCTTTAAACAATTCATTAAATTCTGCCCTATCCCTGGCCGCCTTGTCACTTCGTGAGCACCTAGTGCTCGAGCGTGTGTTGGGGGCCTGTGCAACTAGCGTAGCCACATTTTGTGTGCCTCCCGGAACGTCCGTTCCCTCGGCCCGTGGATTCTTCGGCCTGCGTCCAGGGCGGTGTCGCTTGGGGTCGCGTTTCTTGGCGTACTTTTGAAGAGTGTGCACGTAGCGCACTGGTGGAGGGGCGTGTGCTGCATGTTCCCGTCGGCTACAGAGAGCGTCCTTGCAAGCTAGCAGCCCTTGGTTCTCCATGTTTTCCTCGCAGGGGCCTATAAGATGCGAATCAAGGATTAGGATTTGTCACATGATAAGACCATTCATATGTAAGGGATTATAGTGCACGTTATCATGCGCATAGGATGAGAAGGGGAGGGGTGGGACATGCAGTGTTGTTGTAGAGGGATGGTTCCCATGATGTATATTTAGCTTCTTGCCATTAGCAGATCTTGGTTCACGCCGAGTTATGTCGGCTGGCGGTCACGGATTTAGGCAGGGCTCCTCCTCGGAAGGATAGACCGGAAAGGGAAGAAGGTGTATAGAAAGGGACTACACCCTGTCTACACCATCAGAGTTGTTGGTCAAGGCTTCCCATGGCGGTAATGTGGGTTGCATGCCCTTCACTTGGAGACGGGGATGGTCACACGGCTTTTAAATGCGTGATGAGAGGAGGACTTGAGAAGCTTAGCCTGTCAGACCCAACTCTTCTCCCTGCGCTTGACTATCATTGCTTGTGTGTGTTGATATTGTTTATACACGGTGACACAAAAATCAGTGTTTATCTATATACATATTTATGAATCCATGTCACTTCACAAGGATAAGAACCAATTGTAGAACTCAGGGTTGTACTGGAGCGTGGCACACGCATCCAGCACTCGTGGTAGCTTACTTAGTATCGATAGATATTTTGCCACATCGAGCAGCATGAAACCTTGTCCGAGTCTACTGGCAATGTGTAACTCCTCCTCAGCGAGAACCTTATCAATCAAAGGGCTCTCTAGGCTAGTTCCAGCTAAGTTCGTACCCCAAATGCCAGTTAGCACTCGAAGGGAAGTTGGTGCCACATAGGTTGGGTCTCTTTGAGACTGCCATTTGGCCAATTGCTCCTCAGAGACTATCATGATCCGAGCCCCTAGTTCGGCCATTGCAACGCGGTTCTCACACCAACGCTGTTCAAATTGACTTCAGCCCTTTGTGAGTCGCTTTAGTTGCTCTATGTCTACGAGATTCGGTCAGTAGAGCACTTCATTGAACGTGATAGTTAAGCGCAATTCGTCGGCTTCCTCGTCAGAGATGAGTTGCATGCATTCATGCAGAAGCCTATCGTAGTGCTCGTTAAGATGTTCTTGCTTCTCCCAGGATAGAGGGAAGGGCAAGTAATCTCCAAGCTACTCCTTGAGAATTGTGCCCACATCTGCAAGGATGTAGACTCGTGCGAACACCTTGAGCTTAGCATCCAACTTAGATAATCATTCTGCGACACTTCTATGTTCAACGAGGGCTTGCTCAATTGCCATCTCATGCAAGGTTCTAGGAATTTGTCTAGGCTTTAGCCTAGCTGGGGGTTCAGGCCTAGATGAGCAAGATTGGTTAACGCTAGGATTGCTTATGCTCTCAGGGATTGTGCGTTTTTCCTAAGGTTTTTGCTATTATTTTGTCATGGTTCTTCTCGGACGTGACTAGTATAGATTTGTCACCCTGTTGTGACGACATTGTATCCACTCTTGATTGATCGATGCGAGTTCTATTGTCGGTGGATTGAGTGTTGAAAGCAACTGTTGATGGCAACAACTGCTTTGATTTTTCAGAGCACACAGATGTAACTGTGGTTTCACCACTATCAGGAGAGACATCAAGGGGTTCATTGGTGGATGGACTTGATGCTTTATTTCCCAGGTCTCCGTCACTCTTGGTCTCAATGCTCTTGGGGTCTACAACCATCTGTGATTCCTGTTGTCTTCATTGTTTTCTCCTCTTTTTCCTGGTCAGTGAAGGTGCATTGCTCAACGACTCAGGACCCTAGACTAGTTCAAACGTTGATGTGCTTGGTTGTGCCTCAGCATTCTCTTTCTCTAGTGTGTCCTTATGGGACATGGCCGTGGCCTGCTGAATATCCTCGCTAGGTTGTGAGAGCACAACCACCTCCCTTTTCGGAGAGTCTGGCTTTTCAGCCAACTCCCTTGTATTTAACTCCTCCAGCCTAGGCTTTAGGCACTTTGAAAGTGTTGGAGTTGTCGAGGGATTTGGTTGCAACACCCCCTCCACAGGTAAACTACTAAGGACATGTTCCACAAGGGGCATTGTCACAACTAAGGGCTGCGACTGCTGTGATCCGTGATTGGAAATAGTAGCAGCTGGTTTAGTGGGCTGGCTACCCTTGGTGGATTGCGGCGTTAAGTCCCTAGGGCGATCGGAAGTGGTCGTTTTTTTGTTGTCCTTTGAGCACTCATCTGTGTAGATCGAGCATGAGTTGATCCAGTCACACTAGGTTGCTCATGCATATCCTTGGGTCGAGAGCTACAAATGGCGTCATGTCCCTCCTCTTGTACATTTGGAAGCTTAGATGGAGATAGAGATTGGAATTGAGCAGATTCTCTTAACAACCGCTGTTGTGCTTCCTGTGTCCGTTTGGAAAAAGAGGATGTAGGAGGTCTAGGGCTCTTAGGTGGACTTGGCACTGGCTGAATGATTTGCTCGAGGCTATTAGACGATTGTGCCATTTGATTTGTTGAGCGATTAGCCTTGCCTTGAGCAATGTTGTGTCTATGATGCTTGTTCTCCCCTTGGGAAATCAAAGACTCTTTGGGCATTAATGATTGTTGTGCATGCTCAATGGCTACATATGACATCTGTCTATTTAGCATGCTAGGCTGAGGCTCTTTCCTTTGAACAATCATGTCTGGTTTCTTGCCTCGAGACCTAGAGTTTCTCTTAGATTTCCTCCTGTGCTTCATTGCTTTTGATGCATCCTGGCCTTCAGCTGATAGAGGCGGTTTAGCAGGGGATTTTGGTACCCAAATCCATCGGTTACCTGTGTAGTACCCTTGCACACATAGCAACGCTTTGGATATCCATCGCGGCATTGTGCTGACCTTCCATCGATGCCTGCATCTATAAGGCTTGGGCTTCTTTTGGGGTCTTCTACGATATTTGTAAGTCCAAAGGCCGTCCTTGGCATTGTCTCCTGACCTTCTTGTTTGTGGCATGGCCTCACTCACTGGTTCTCGTTGTTTGATATGTGCTTGTATTAACTCTTCCAACAAGTCCCCACTCTCATTAGCAGGCTTGACTGTCATGTCAGCACCTTGCTTGCCTTTCCCTCGAGGTTCGATGAGGTCACCCTTGCTAAAGGTCGTGACTATTCTCACACCCGGTAGTGTCAGGTGTATCCTCTGTGCTACATAGTCAGCCTCACACTTGGTCACCCTTTATGAAGGGTCTTCCTAGGTTTCTTTCCCGCAGCTAGCGCTATTTGGAGGAACATGAAATAGGATAGGCAAGCTTTCCGTTTCAATTGTTGCAAGGATTTTGCACTTCCCTATGAGTGCTTGTGGGTGCCCCCCATAAGGGCTAATAGTTGCACTAGTCGGTGTGAGCTCTGGTTGGCCTAGTAGGGTCCATGTTTCATAGGTCAAGATGTTAAAATCTGATCCTTCATCAATCAGAGCATCGATAGTATGCTCTCTTTTCGCGGTGAGTTTGACCCTAAGATAAACAAGTGGTACTATGTCTTCATCTTCTGAGTCCTGGCTTGTAAATTTAAGCCTTCCGACAGATGCCCTTGAGTCCCCACCTCAAGGTACATCTCTCGTCAAGGGTGCCATGTCTAGTCACCTTGGCATTTGTAGCTTGTTGATGTTGCATTTCGCTTTGACTAGACATGGTATGAACACAATGTCTTTGTGTTCTCGTGGTGTGGCCTTTTTGCCCTTGATGGCTAGATTGGCCCATTGATGTTCTAGGGTCTCTATTTCTCTCTGTTCGGGTATGGGCTTTTGGTTGCTCTTTTGCAAGTGAGAATCCATGCTCGTGTAGAGCCATTACTACACTAGGGGGTCCAATTTGGAGGACCTGTCATGGCACACGTTTTCTCTCCAACCTACTTGGGGAGGTGCGGAGGGGGCAGAGCCCCCTCTGCGGGGGTCCTCTCCTACTGGTGGGGTCCTTGAGGGGTTTGTCTGAGTGAGTTCCTTTATTGAATACAATCCTCAATTTATGGCCACTCAACGTGTGTCTTTTCCTATGCACTTGTGCTCAATCAGGCTTTTAGTTTCCTTAACTGTACTTCAAGTGCGAAAATTCAGGGTGAGTGCAGCAACCAATTTCTAAGCGTCTTATGCACTCTCGCGTCATTTTGGGCCTGATAGGTTTGTTGGTCAATTTTTCGGTCGTCTTGGCAGGTTCAACGGCTTTCTAATATGTTGCAGCATTCGTTTTTGGCCAATCAGGTTTTACAACTCAGCGGTTTGCGTCTAAATCTCCGTGTCTCGCAATTGCCTACCTCTGGCAACTAAGCGGCTGTTGCTACAGTTTTTTTCCTATTACGTGTGCCAGAATCAAGTTCTGAGCACCCAAAGGATTTTGACAAGTTGTGCCACTGCATAGTTACCGGGTCGGGTCAAATTTCTAACAGATTTGATAGAAAATTGCACTCCGACCAACTGGTCCAAATTGCAGGGTCCGAGTGGGTCACTCGGACGGGTCGAATGGCTCGGGGTCAAGGGTGGAATCTCCAGATTTGACTCGGACGATTTTTATTCGGACGGGCCGAATGACAGGTTCGGATAGGATAATTCGGACGAGCTGAACGGCAGTTGGCCGAGGGCCGAATCCCGGGTGTGGCCAAGGGCCGAATGTGCCACATGGCAAAGAGCTTTGACTCGGATGGCTGAGTGGGTTGACTCGGATAGTTGCCTCGAACGGTTCGACTAGGGTTTCGGACCGAGCAGCCGATTGGTAAGGGGCCGAGGGCCGATTCTGGGACTCGGCCCAAAAGCGACCGCTCGGATGGGCCGAATGCGGCGCGACGAAAACAACGCGATGCGGATCCTGCTTGATTCTTGTGGTTTACTCAACCATTCCAAGCACAAACCTCTAGGTCCTATCTAGGATGATAGGGGAAGGGGTTTATGTACCTGGTTAGCGCGGTAGGCTTGTCAATGGCTAGATCGGGGCAGATCGTGTAATGGCTCCCTCTCTCTCTCTCTCTCTCTCAAACTGAAACAATCACAAATGAGCTCTCCCTTGGCCTCTTGGCTCTTATACCCCTTCCGGGGCATGGTGTTGGTGCCCCCAATCACTCACATGCCGATCTTAGGCATCACTAGCAAGTGCCAATTCTTGCACGATTTTTGCCTTGTTTTGCAACAGTAAACCCTGGTGCTTGTTTTCTTTGTTTTTCCTTGTTTTCTCCTACTCTAATGCATCCAAATCACAAGATAAATACCTACACTACTCCATTTCACACACAAATCTCAAAAAAGCAAAAAAAACCTACTTACCAAGGAGATCGAATACCATCTTCAATCCCCTCATTTCCTACCTATCTCAAGCACCGGTTCGGGGAAACCCTTACTTTGATGCTCAATTCAAAGCACACAAGCGCTCAAGGCTTGAATCCGTTGGTCCCGGCAACGGAACCAAAATATGGGAGCTTTCACTCAACCGCCAAGACCCACGGACCGCTTATTGTTTCAAGCGTTCCAAGCCGAGCACTAATGGCTACCTCTCACATAACCGACGCGCCATCCATATTTATGCGTGTAGTGAGCTTACCTCCATGCCGTTCGAGTTACCTCCTCTCCCGTGCACTCCGGTAGCTCCACAATCCAAGTGCAAGCTTCAAGCAAGCTCGATCCTCCCACTCCAAGCTCCAAGCTCCATTGCCGCGAGCAAGACAAAACAAGAGAAGAGAAGAGAAGAGAAGAAGAGAGGAGAAGATGGAGAGCTTTTCCTCCTCGGTCCCTCACCCTCACACACTCACTCCCTCACACTCTCGCACTCCCTCTCTCAAGCACAAGCTCAAGAAAGCAAGAAGAAGAAGAAGAAGAAGAAGAAGAAGAAGAGGAGAGCTACTTTTGGCCACACACAAGAATGAGCTTCTCATTCACTTTTCAACTTTATATACAAAACCCTAAATCCCTTTTGGGTAGTCATCCCCCTTTTCCCCTTTTTTACATGGCCGGCCATAGCCTAGGCCCTTTTTCCCATTGTCCTTCTATCTTACTAGCTTCCTTTCCACCACCCATCTACATTTACAAATTGCATGGGTGAGAGCCCAGTGCTCCTTGAATTAAACCACGATGCGCTTGCACTCTTTTACAATAGTTTGCCTTGCGCCTTTGTCTTTCGTTTCTCTTTGCCTTGGCGTTGGTCTTTATCTTTTGTTTTAGCTTTCTGGATTTTCCACTGCCTGGCACTCTTTTACAAGATTTCAGGGTGCGCCTTTGTATTTAAAAATGCACATTTTCCCTTTTTGCATTTGCCTTGGACTTTTAATGTTGCCCTTGCCCTTTCGGCCTTTTCTCCTCTTCTTTCTTCAGTCGGGCTACCTTTTTTCCACCTTTGCCCTGCGTCTTTTTCATTTCTTTTTACTTTCTTCGTGTTGGGGTTAACACACCCCTATCATCCAACCCTGCAACCTGTTGCTGCTGTCTTGCCAAAGCCTCCCTGATTTTCCGGGACTTGCTTCTAGTAAGAGTAGGATGGGATAGAAAAGGGTAATTGTCTGACATAAAGACTGCCCATAAGAGGCACCTTACCCAATCCCAATGCCATCAGCATTCCTGTCGCCTGAATCTCCTAGAACCTGATTCCAGATCTTCAACTGAATCAAGAAATCATGTTCCTGAACCTGGCAGGGATCGCCAAAGTGTTTTGGCCTTCTAACACACCATAACAGTCACGAAACATCATTCTGCGTGAATACACAACAGTACTGAAAAGAAACTCCTTGAATAGATTTCTAGCCTTCATCTCCACATAATATTTAGGAAATACATTCAAATGCAGAGCAAACATCATGCTCAGTAACATAAAATTACTGATCGTTGAACACAACACTGTATTTGTTCACCATAATCATCATTGATTGAATAACATGAAACATAAAAACATTAACATTCAAGACATGATAAGAAAATGATAGGATCAAACATCATCAGTCATTCCTGAGCGCTGCCCACAGTCATATTCCATTCATGATCAGAAACTAACTACTCGAATACAACTGCCTGACGTTTTTGGACCTGCGCCCTGACTTTCAGGCGACACATCATATGAAGTATAAAGACTACTTTACATATGCTGACCCAAAAGACTACATGCATACTAATACTAATGTATGAAATAGTACTAAATAAATGGTAGAATCCAAGCCCTAACATGCCACTTTAGCCACACACCAAGAATGAGCTTCTCCATTCACTTTTAGACTTTTATACATGCCCTCATCCCTTTGGGCACCCATCCCCTTTTTTACATGACCTATCGTCTTTTTCCTCTTATCTTCCTTCTTTTCACGGTCTTTTTTCTCTTGCACTTCTACGTTTACAATTTGCACATGAGGGAGCTTGGTGCTCTTTTATAAAATGAATTACATTGCGCCCTATGCTTTCCTTGCTAGAGCATTCTGTGCACCTCGCTAGAATATTCGATGCACCTTGTTAGAATCTTCTGTGCACCTTGCTAGACTATTCGATGCTCTCCTATGTTTTTTCTGAGCTTTCCTTCTCTTTCACTTTTCTCACGTGGCTAGAATGATCTTCTCTATTCACTTTTTGACTTGGGCTTCCTTGGTCTTCCTCTACCTCTTTTTGGGATATATTGTCTGTGACATGTTTGTAACATTACCCCCCTCCTAGTCGAGTGCCAGTCCCATGGCACTTGTGGGTAAGAACTCGGTTGACCTTGTGAGTTGGTAATGGGGCTTGGACATGGGAGAGAAGCATGTTAAAATGGTTGATGTCGCAAAGGCCAAGGGTACTTTGAGTCATTGACAGGGGCCTCCAATGCTGGTGGTTGGTCGCAATTGCATTTACCTGTAGAGGAAAAGAAAAGTGCACTACCTAGGGGTGTGCCTACCACCCCATGTGGTGCATTGTGTTCATGCTAGTGGAACTAGGAGCTGGGTCAAGCCGTAGAGGCAAGCCTAGGGTATTGTCCGACGCTTGAGGATCCAATGCGTGTATAGGAAAAGTGCAGTGAGTGTGGCTTAGGGAGACAAGTCTAACCATAGGCAAGTGTGACTTTCATAGGTGTGTCCCGCCCTTGAGGTGCCCTAAGCGTGAAGTGGGGAACAAAATGGGTTAGGGGATTAGACACGTAGCTGGCCGACCAAGGCCACCACATGTGCCTAACTTGAGGACCCCTAGGTGCACTGATTGTGGCACTCATCAAGTGAGATATTATTTTCCCTTCTTGCTCTTGTCTTTGTAACTTTTCTTATCCTTTCTTTTCTTGGGCTTTTTTTTCACCTCTTTTCTCTTCTCTTTTTTTAATTGGGAACAAACAATGAAAATGAGGGAGCATGCTAAAAAGTGTCCCGTTGCGATGATGGAGTCAAACTATGTGGCTTAAGGGCTTTGCTGAGGAATGCCTTGCTTTGTAGATACCCCTTTAAGCTAGTTTTGACATTGAGTGGAGTAGATGAAAAAAATGGGTAGTTACACCTAGTGAACCTATTGTCACTCATGTCCTCGAGGAGGTTCATGCAAAATGTTGGCAGGAGGGTGGCTCTCATCGTGAGGTGCACCATTGCACATCTATCAATCCCAGCATTGAGGTCAAAAAAGAGGCGTGGTAGCTGCTCTTTCTTTGTAGTTGGCTTTTGTTTCAATAGTACTCACAGTAAAGGGAGGTAATTACAAGATGTGATGAAGGCAGGGTCAAGGCATGAGGAGAATTCATTTAGAAAACTATGGAGGCGTAGAGATCCCTTTTGGTAAAACTTAGACTCTCTTCATGGATTGAGGCATTTACATTATAGATCAATGGGAAGTCATATCTACCATGCACCTCTAGGTTGAAATCAATTTTGATTCTTCTTGGGTAGGGCATGTAGATAGGATCATTCCACTAATAAGGTAGTGTGCTACAGAAAGCAATCCAAGCCTCCAAGTTGGAGTCCCAGATGTTCAAGCACCACCTTGGTTGTGCCTCATATCCCTCCACCCTCTAGGGCACCTCCATCACCTTGTCTTCCCAATAGTCAATAGATTCCTACCGCCACCTAATGGGGTGCCTCCTTCCGTCCTCTAGCCATCGCCTTCCCAGACTAGCTTGATGACATCCTTCACCACCCTAGGAGATAGTACTCTATCCAATGAGTGAGGGAAGGTGAAAGGGAACTTGAAGAGGCTGTAGTTCTTCCATTGTTCCCACATTGCAAGTTCTTGGTGCTAGTTGATAGGATCGCACTCCTCACTTTGAGGGATGGCCACTTGAGGAACTTGTAGTGTCCTAGCTCGAAACTTTCTGCGGGTTCGCTCTACTTGCTCCCTATTCCTGTGCCTTGCCTCCACCATGCATTCGAGTGACCCTGCTTCCTCTTGTTGCTCTTCTAGTTGCTCTTATGGTGGCGTAGGGGGGGTTGATTCCTACATTGGCTCCTCCTCTTGACAATTTGCTTTGAAGTTAGGTCCTTCCTCTCCTAGACTGACCCTAATAGTTCTTATTGTGGTGGCTATATCAGCTGTTCTAAATCCCCGAGCCCTAGCAAGGTGATCTCTTGTGTGGTTCTGGGCTAAGGGGGACTACTATACTTCTAGAATTCTTGTCCTGCCTGACCGTCACTGTGCCACTACTCCTTTGGACATCGAAGGTCCTTAGGAATTTAGTGCACTTATAGTCTATTTCTTGTCCCACCTTCTCAAGGTACTTGGTAAAGTTGCATTGTTTCATTATTTGAGCCAGCACCCCTTCAGTGGTTACCACTCCTTTGAGGTTGTTGATGTTGTGGTACTTTAATTAGTTGAAAGCCCGAATTTCCATGGCTAGTATAGATCTTCTGTGCTCTTTCTCCAAAAAGGGAAGCCTATTGGCTTTATCCTGTTGTCCTACCATTTAGGTTCTTGTCGCCACATAACATCTACCATTAGTTCTCTTTAAAGGGTGACTCTTGCACAAAAAGTAAGCTGAATAGGAAGGTCAGTGTTTGAAAGTGAAAACTCTCATATCACAAAGAATATGACCCACAACAACCTAGAAGTTAAGAGTTCGCATACCAGTCAACCATACCTTCATTTTTTTTCTTTCATAACAATTCAATACTCATTTTGAGTTTTCATCATTTGAGTTGTATTCATTACCCTCCCCTCCCCCTCCCCTTGGAAGGATGAAAATCCTTCCTAATCTTGTGGGAATCAATGTGTATGGGTCTTTAGTGTGTTCGTGATGTTCCTTACTATCTTAAGAACCGATCATAGAGTTTGGGGTTATATGCAAGGGTTGCATAGCAGTCCAAATTGTGTGAATGAATCCCTACTTGTGTGATGTACATCAATACGTTAGTTAAGAGGTCACCTGAGTCAAGCCAACTCGCAAGGTAGAGTTCCTCCTTTGTTAGAACTTTATCCAAGCATGGGTGAAGCATGACATTATCTTCTAAGGTCCTATTCCTGGTTAGGGCCAGTACCCTAAAGGAGGTGGGGACCACATAGGTTGGGTTGTACTCCAAGGCTTTGATGCCATGTCTTTGTTCTGCATTGGTCATGATTTGATGTCCCTATCGGGCCCATGAAAAGTGCAAATTATACCTCTTACCCATGAAATTGGACCCAGATTCAACAAGTCACTGGAGTTTAGAGAGTTCCTAGAGGGGCATGGGGGTTTTTCTTTTAAGATAAGATGTGATTAAACACAGGCTTTCGGCCTCGTGTCATGAGATTTCATCACCGATCATCTCTTTTGCAATAGCAAAAGTTTTAATGAAGATGAATTAGTAAACTTCCCAAGAACATGGTAAGGGACGTGCCTTAGTTGCTATGGATTCTTCAAGTAGACCTAGCTCTAAATGTTCATAACTTCTAGCAAACAATGTGAAGGTTGAATCCAGCCATTGGATGAACGTGGAAAATCATCCCTCTTGGCCATGGCCATGTTGGATGCTACTTCAAGGATAGCTTGCCATGGCGGTGGTGGATTAAGGTACTCTAGTGGCTTGGGTTTGGTTGGGGCAAGACCATTTGACTAGTGGTCCTTCCCCTGAAAGATCTGTAGTGGTTGTAGCAGGCTCGGATTGTGAGGGTTGCAACTCCATTGATGTATAGGTGTTGGGGGTCTTGGTGATTATCTTAGAGCTTTTAGGCAGGACTACGTTTTGTTGAGCTTAGACTCCAGGATGCACTTTAGGTCAACAGACCATTCAAGTGCTCAGGGATTGAGCACCTTTTGCCTCAATTCCTCTCCTCCCTTGTTTCAATTGAGATTGTGGGAGCTTAGTTTGTGGGGTTTGAGGTTGGGGATCCAAGTTAGTATTTGCTAGTTTGGGCAACCACTGTGAGGTGTTACCCTCATAGTATCCTTGAGCTCACAATAAGGCCTTCGAAATCCAAGGTTACTTCATCACATGTGCACTATGGGAGTTCCAACTCCACCATTTAGGCCTAAAGTAAGAGGCATGGAAATTATATGCACCAGGTGCTTGATGTTTGTGTAACTGTGGTTTACGCTTGGGAATCCACTTGCATTCCTAGTCCATGGTTCTTTGATGTGAAAAATTAGGCATAAGGTCCCTACACTTGGATGTGGTCTCACTTGTCAAGAGAGCACAATTATATGACAAATTTAGATAATCCCTGCTTTCCATAAGATCCTCAAGGGGCTCTAGTTGTCGGCTAGGTTTTTGGCCCGCTTTCTTAACAAGTGTAATATCCCCACATAGGCCCGCATATGAACCACCCCAATAAATAAATATCAATTGATTTTTTTAAAATCTTTCCACTCTGTCAACATCAAACATGTGGCGAGGGCCAACGATGCCGATGAGGGAGGGGGAGTGAAGTTGACAAGGGAGGAGGAAGGTGATGATAACAAGGGAAGGAAGAGGTAGATGGCAATGAAGTGTAGGTAGAAGTTGAAGAAGTAGAGGAAGACGAAATCAAAGAAGAAGACATGATTGATGATGATGACGGGAGGAGGAAAACAAAGACGATGTGGAGGAAGAAGGAGATGATGTAGAAGATGACGTTGGAGAGGAAGAAGATGATGGAATCGATGATGATGAAGAGGAAGAAGATGAGGACTTCGATGAGGGGGGAGGCCATGGGCCTACCATGACCAATCCGCAGCAGCTCCGCCATGACAGGTGGTGGGTGGGGGAGACCACCACCACTCCACCACCTCCCCACACCACCCCACCAATAATACCCCAAACCTTTCACTATAGAACCTCCCCATCATAAGAAGGAGGTGAGGAAGCCCTGGATGATGCACCGGCTCAAAGAGAGAGAGAGAGAGAGAGAGAGAGAGAGAGAGAGAGAGAGAGAGAGAGAGAGAGAGAGAGAGAGAGAGAGAGAGAGAGAGAGAGAGAGAGAGAGAGAGAGAGAACCCTCCAAAAGGTTCTCCTCTTCCCATCCTTAGAGGGTATCCACACATGTTCTTTCTTTCCCCTTTGCCGTGAACCTATACCTTTTCTCGTGAGATTATCCTCCACCCGCAAGCTTAATTCTCTCCCCAATTGGCCCTCCCTAATCGGGCACTGAAGTCTTGTGAGAGTTGTGCCTAGAAGCAAAGAAGGCTGAGAATGGCCCCCAAGCAGAGAATGTCATGTGCGGATGGCAATTCCTCAACGAAAGCCTCGGGCGAGGGCATCATTGCCAATCCAACTGCGATACTAGTCATAAGTAATGTATTTCCAAATTAATAGATGTTTGCTTTAGATGCATTAGACCCATACTACACCGCATTAGAATAGGTTAAGTGAAAGGATAAAGTTCATCCCAAATATTCAAAAGATGGAGTTTGCAAAGTGCTTGTATCAAGAGAAGTAAAATTGCAACTAGATGCTATGCGATTAGACCCGTACTATGTGCACTAGAAAAGGTTAACTGAAAGGATCAAGTTCATCCCAAATATTCGAAAGATGGAGTTTGCAAAGTTCTTGTATCAAGAGAAGTAAAACTGCAACTAGATGTTATGCGATAAAATTCATGCATAGCATAAACAACATATAAGGTTTGAAAGTATTGTTGACTCCCCTTTCTTGTAATAATAGAAATGTCTTTCACCCCATTGAAGTATGTTTTAGCTTGCAAGCTTGATGGATTGCATGGTAGGTAGTCTAGCCTAAAGGAAATCCATTCTCGAAACTCTAAGTTCTTGCCCAAGCTCTTGCTCATATCACAAGTTGATAGATCATGTTCGATAGATTGGGATCTTGACGATGTGCGTAGTTAGTACAAAAATGGTCATAAGAATCAAAACTAAGATGCCTTGAGATCCGTGGGATAACTACTATGTTGTCAATTCAATTCGAGGTTAGGCTAGGTACAAACAACAGTTCTCAGCTTCAAATGCAAGTGGATAGCTCAAGGATTAGGAAACCCCAAGACAAAGTAAAAACCAATACTTTTCTACTTGTTCGAAAGAAGGTTGGGCTATCGATCAATGTAAGTAACCTATAGAACTTACGTGATGTACAATGTTTGAACCCTTAACATATGCCTTAGCCGAAGTGATAAGTAAAATTTTGCATAGTATTGCTCTTAGATCCCAAGGGGGAGAGCGAATATGCAATGTAAATATTATCGCATCTATACTTTCATTGTTTGTAAATACAATCGGTTTTCTTGGTTGATCAAGCAACGTCCTAAATGCTTCTACATTCAACTGCTTGTTGGTTTATTGTTTGGATGATTATTACAAATGCTTGTGATTGATGGAAAATTCATGGCAGGGATTTGTGATGACAAATTGCCATGAGGGTAAAGGAGTGTTTTCTTGGAAAATGATATTAGGGCTTATTGCATTGATTGTGCTTGATTCTTAATTGGATTAATTAAGGAAATGATATTTTGCACGGGTGGATCATCTCCAAGATCACATCATGCTTCAACCTGAGAGGGCACTGCTCAATTCACGGGCCAAAGGTCGAGTGGTGAAAAGGCCAACCATGGAAATTGTGTCTCACTCCTAGACCACGTGTGGGTCAAGTGGAGCTCTAAACACCCCTTGTCTAGTCCGAAACAGAGTTGAAGACTGTTGTGAGCCCAATGTCTGTGATGTTGGAAGATCCTATTCTAGATAAAATATGGAATTTGTGATGCCATGTGATTTGGACCAGTTACTTCTGCAGGGCAGAAGGAATATATAATTTCTTCTATATGGGCAGGAAACAAAGATTAACGTAAAGATAAGTTAAGGAATTTATTTGAAGTTGTTTGTTGAAGGACTCTTTGCTTTGTATTCATGTTTGTGCCGTAAATTACGTGAATGAACCCTGTTCCCTAAAAGGCTTAATTAAGGAAGCTGATTTTAAATGTCACTCATAAATGTGATAGGACCTAATCAAATAACTAAAGAACGCCTACTGAGGGAAGTAAGTGGGCGGAACCTCCAATGGGTCTATCCTATGGTAGGGTGGTCCTAGAGAACTGGGAGGCTTCTCACAAGGTTTGCGACCCTTAGAAATTGTTAATGGTGGGCGGAACCCCTGATAGGTTTTTTCCTATGGTAGGGTGGTCCCAGAGAGCTCGGAGGCTTCTCACAAGGTTTTACCTTCATCTGACCCTTAAATTAGAATCCCAATTCATGCCATTTTAGGGGACCGAAATGGGACTATGCCCTAAGGGTAGAGAGGTTGAGCGGTGCATCCCTCTTGTTTCCCATTCTCTTTGAACCAAGTGCAGCATGGGACTGCTTTGGCTTTGGTATCTCTGTGAAAAGTAGGATGTCTAGGACCCTTGATGCTAGAATGTTGTTAGGAGACATTAACCACTAAGAACCCAGATCTTAGGTCGATCCCAGTGGGTTCAACTACTGCAAATGTTCTATTTTGAGGCAAACTCGAGAAACCCTAGGTGACAAACCCCGTAACATTCCATGGGAGTGCTAGGTAGCGACACTTAGATTCGTCTCTCGATGGACTGCTAAAAACGTGCCTGGACAGTCGATAGGCGGGAACATTACAATTGGTATATCAAAGTGAAACTTCGTAATGATATATGATTGATGGTTTGTAGACATATCCTAAGGAGATAAAGATGAAGACTTAGAACCTGCTACACCTCTTCAAGATGATTAGAAATCCTAGAAATTTTATTGACATGTAATATAACTTATATCGGGAATAAGTCCTAATCTTATACCTGCAGTTATTGCAATAATATGAGTTGCACTACTCGAGTCATTAAGATTAGCATAGGGGACGCATGGTGGGTCATCCTAACCCATAGGCCTTAAGCCCCATTAATTCTTGTCTTCCCCAGTTCTTCAAAGATAAGGACATCTCGAGTTCTCTAAGGTGGAGAGGATGTAATATCTTCGCATAGGCCCGCATAGGAACCACCAGCCCCTCCCCCCATAAATAAAAATCAATTGAAATTTTTCTTATCTTCCCCCCCCCCTTTCGACACTGAACAGGTGGCGGGGGAAAAATAGGAAACGACGCCAATGGAGGGGGAGCGAAGTTGATGAGGGAGGAGGAAGGCGATGATGATGAGGGAAGGAAGAGGCAGATGGCAAAGAAAAGGGAGGTAGAAGTCAAAGAAGAAGTGGAAGACGAAGTGAAAGAAGAAGACGTGAGTGATGACGATGACGAGAGGAGGAAAATGAAGACGATGTGGAGGAAGAAGGAGATGATGTAGAAGATGACATTGGAGAGGAAGAAGACAATGGCATCGACAATAATGAACATGAAGAAGAGGAGGACTTCGATGAGGGAGGAGGCCAAGGCCACGAGCCTACCACCACAAGTCCACAACAGATCTACCATGATAGGTGGTGAGTGGGGGAGACCACCACCACTCCACCTCCTCCCCACGCCCCCCTAGTAATAGCCCTACCCTTCCACAATTAAACCCCCCTGTCGTAAGAATGAGGTGAGGAAGGCCTCCACACTGCACATGCTAAGAGAGAGTGTGTGTGTGTGTGTGTCTGTGTGAGGGAGAGAGAGTGTGTGTGATTGAGAGAGAGAGAGAGAGAGAGAGAGAGAGAGAGAGAGAGAGAGAACCCTCGAGAAGATTCTCCTCCTCTTCCCCTCCTTAGAGGGTGTCCACACATGTCCTTTCTTTCCCCTTTGCCACAAACCTATACCTTTTCCCGTGAGATTATCATCCATCGAGAAGCTTAATTCTCTCCCCAATTGGCCCCCGCTGATCAAGTAAAAGGCACTGAAGTCTTGTGCAAGGTGCGCCTAGAAGCAAAGAAGGTCAAGAATGGCCCCCAAGCAGAGAATGTCACACATGGATGGCAATCCCACAACAAAAGCCTCGGGCAAGGGCATCACTGCCAATCCAACTACAATATCAATCGTAAGTAATGTATTTCCAAATTAATAGATGTTTGCTTTAGATGCATTAGACCCATACTATGCCGCACCAGAATAGGTTAACTGAAAGGATAAAGTTCATCCCAAAAATTTGAAAGATGGAGTTTACAAAGTCCTTGTATCAAGAGAAGTAAAACTGTGACTAGATGCTATGCGATAAAATTTATGCATAGCATAAACAACATATAAGGTTTTAAAGTATTGTCGACTCGCCTTTCTTGTAAATAATTGAAATGTCTTTCACCCCATTGAACTATATTGTAGCTTGCATGCTTGACGGATTGCATGGTAGGCAGTCTAGCCTAAAGGAAATCCATTCTCAAAAATCTAAGCTCTTGCTCATATCACGAGCTAATAGCTTATGTTTGATAGATTAGGATCTTGACGATGTGCGTAGTTAGTACAACAATGGTCATAAGAATCAAAACTAAGATGCCTTGAGATCCGTGGGATAACTACTCTATTGTCAATTCAATTCGAGGTTAGGCTAGGTAGAAACAATAGTTCCTGGCTTCAAAGGCAAGTGGAGAGTTCAAGAATTAGGAAACCCCGAGACAAAGTAAAAACCAATACTTTTGTACCTAATGGAAAGAGATTTTGGTTATCAATCAATGTAAGTAACCTATAGAATCTACATCGTGTACAGTGTTTGAACCCTTAACATATGCCTTAGCCAAAGTGTTAAGTAAAATTTTGCATAGTATCGCTCTTAGATCCCAAGGGGGAGAGTGAATATGCAATGGAAATGTTATCACATCTATTCTTGCATTGTTTGAAAATATAATTGGTTTTCTTCATTGATCAAGCAGCATCTTAATTGCTTCTACATTCAACTGCTTGTTGGTTTATCATTTGGATGATTATTTCAAGTGCTTGTGATTGTTGGTAAATTCATGGCAGTGGTCTAGGATGACAAATTGCCATGAGGGTAAAGGAATGTTTTCTTAGAAAATGATATTAGGGTTGATTGCCTTGATTGTGTTTGATTCTTAACTGGATTAATTAAGGAAATGATATTTTGCACAGGTGGATCATCTCCAAGGTCACACCGTGCTTCAACCTAAGAGGGCACTGCTTGATTCATGGGCCATAGATCGAGTGGTGAAAAGGACAACCATGGAAATTGTGTCTCACTCCTCGACTACTTGTGGGTCAGGTGGAGCTCTGGACACCCCTTGCCTAGTCCGAAACAGAGTTGAAGACTGCCGTTGGTAGGTGAATTGGGTAGTCGGCCTCTAACAATCCCCAAGACAACACCATATGATAAAGACCGAGGATCTCACCTCAACAAAACCCACAAGATGGCACCACTGAACACATGATCAAAAAATTTTGGTCACTCACTCCTCACTGGGACTTTAGCTCAACAACTTAAGCAGCTCAAACCTTCGAGCTCAAAATCACCATTTTTGAAGAGAATCTAACACTAAAACAACCATGCTAGAGACTTTGACAACACGAGCTTTCAGATTCACACAACTCCTATTTTTAAGGGATGGCAACCCCAAGCAGCAAACTGCCCCACGAAGTGTGGTTGCTTTAAGCAATAAGAAATCAGTTGTAGACCCTCTCTATTCTTCTTTCCTCAAAGCACACATAAAGACAACCCAAATACACAGGTAATCAAAGCTTTATACGTCAAATTTTCGTGCCCATTCAACGCTACAAGCATTTCACTATTGTAGACATTCCATTATTGCATCAAAATAGAGTTTGCACTGATATAGCAATGGATAATCATGATGACTTTCATGGGAAACCAAGTTGGTGATATAGATGTTGCTAAATTCACTTGTTTCCTCATAAAGCACAAAAATTGCTTCATAGATCATAGAAATTGCCTCATAGAGCATTACACATAATAGTTCATAACTTTCTAATTAGACCTCGGATTGCCAAGCTTAAAAAAGGAAAGTTGTAGCTCTCTTTTGAATCTATAACTCTCTAGAACAACTCAGAGTCAAATTCATTAATCTGCTACCCTTGAAATAGCTCTGCACGGTCTGTAGTCATAAATTCATGCATGTTCTGTACAGCAAACACCACTACTTTGTTTCAAAAGCACAATCTTGCATTGATGAAGAGTCAAGGGAGCTTAGAACTTAACAAAATCTAATCCATTATTTTCTTGGCTACAAATCCTTTCAGATTTCCACTAACTCAAACTCGTGCATTCAACACTCTCTCATAATACATATTCCGTGCTTCATACCTAGTGTCAGATGTAGAGGCCCTTCACTTCCATTCTTCTTTGCTGATGGGAAGCCTCACTCAACAACTAACTTGCATCACTCTCAACAAGACAAAGAACATCCATTTGCTGTCTTTCACTCATATCCATACATCAAAACTTATCTGCAAACTCTCTGCCGCCCCACAAAGCAATAGAAGAAAACAAGACAAAAGAAGACTCCTATTACCATCATTTGAAAACGGAGAACTTGCATCAGCCCATTGACTTCAACAGACATGCCATCCTGCTCCACAGCTTCAATAACTTTAGCTTCACGGTCTCTTTCTTCTGACAATTTGTTCTTCTTCTTCTAAGCTTCGGATTTCTCCCTTCTTCAACCTGCAAGATTCTTCTTTCCCCTCTCTCTCTCTCTCTCTCTCTCTCTCTCTCTCTCTCTCTCTCTCTCTCTCTCTCTCTCTCTCTCTCTCTCTCTCTCTCTCTCTCTCGTTGTGTTGTTGAACACTTCTCTTCTCTCTTTTTCAAAAAAAACTACTCATGTTTTTGCTTTTTCCCTTAATTTTTCAAGTTGCCCCTTTCTTCCCCTTAATTGCTAGATGGCAAACATGGCCCTTGCCACGTAAAATTCCACTCAGGGATTCAAAATCGAAAGCAATAACACATTTTTTTCTCTTTCTGCATGAAGCACGTGTCTCAAATCTAAAATATCTCAACCACGTGTCGAACATGCATGGTACCACTTGGGGATTTCTATTTATCAACCCAACTCCCACTACAGGTAAGTGTTAGAAAGACAAAAAAATTATATTTGCATGTGTTATCCCACTTGGCTTCACGAAGCATCATATCCCCGTTCACTCATTTTCACTCACCACCATGAGCCCAATGTCTATGGCGTTGGAAGATCCTATTATAGATAAATGATGGAATTTGTGGTGCCATGTCATTTGGATTAGTTACTTCTGCAAGTAGAAGGGATATATAATTTCTCCTTGTGGGAGCTCTCGCTCAACCGCCAAGATCCATGGACTGCTTATTGCTTCAACCATTCCAAGCTAAGCACTAATGGCTACCTCTCACATAGCCGACGCGCCATCCATATCTACGGGTGTAGTGAGCTTACCTCTATGCTTGATTGAATTACCTCCTCTCCCGAGCACTCCGGTAGCTCCACGATCCAAGTGCAAGCTTCAAGCAAGCTCCCCACTCCAAGCTCCATTGCCGCAAGCAAGACAAGAGAAGAGAAGAGAAGAGAAGAGAAGAAGAGAGGATAAGATGGAGAGCTTCTCCTCCCCAGCCCCTCACCCTCACAGACTCACTCCCTCACACTCTCACACTCCTTCTCTCAAGCACAAGAAAGTAAGAAGAAGAAGAAGAAGAAGAGAGCCAGTTTTGGCCACACACAAGATGAGCTTCTCATTCACTTTTTAACTTTATATAAAAAAACCCTAAATTCCTTTTGGGCAGTCATCCCCTTATCCCCTTTTTTACATGGCCGGCCATGGCCTAGGCCCTTTTTCCCATTGTCCTCCTATCTTCCTAGCTCCCTTCCTACTGCCCATCTACCTTTACAAATTGCATGGGTGAGAGCTCCGGCACTCTTAAAATAAATCATGGTGCGCCTTGCACTTTTTTACAAAAGTATAGACTCATGCTTTTTCTCATGTGTCTTTTTCCTTGCTTTAGGACTTTTCTGCACATCTTGTGTTTCCAGATTCTTCTTGGCGCGCCTTCGTCTTCTATTTCACTTTTGTCTTGGCCTTGTTTTCTGCTTTAGATTTTCCAACTTTTCCTCCTTGTTCATTTGAGGGTCAACATTCCGCCTTCGTCTTCTGTTTCACTTTTGCCTTGGCCTTATCTTCTTTAGATTTTCTAGCTTTTCCTCCTTGTTCATTTGAGGGTTAACATTACCCCCCTCCTAGACGAGTGCCAGTCCCATGGCACTCACAGTTGTAGGTAGTAGGCTTTAGCATGCACCAAAGACGTGGGTGGCAAGGACGTCTATGGTTGCCTTGGATGATTTCTGGTGGTGGGCAGATGAAGGTTGTTGGGACCAGATTGGTAGGAGGTGGTTGGAGTTGGGGGTAGGGCTATGCGCTGTTGGGAATTACGCTGAGCTGACACACGTATTGGTTTTTGGGGATTCTGCACATGACGATTCTTGGCAGGCTTGAAGGATGATAAAGGATAAGAATTCAAAGTTGAGTGTCGATGAAGAGCGAACGACACTTTCGTTGGAGTCTTGAATACCTGCAATTGAAAACCTCTCATATGTGGTCTCTCCCTTGGGGTAGTGCTAGTCTTCTTTATTGTGCACAAGACGTAGTTCAATTAGTTTGGGAGACAGGTCGAACTCTAAGCAAGCTGAGAGTATTTTCATGCACTTGAGGACCCAAACTGTGTGTATATTTCGGTGCAGATATCATGTGAGTGCGCATGCATACTTAGATATTACGTAGTTAGAAGACCGTGGTCTAGTTTCTTGTAACAACGTGTGGTTGAAGCAAAGTTGTCCATGTTGAGAAGAAGTACACATGAAGGTGTATGAGACATCCTTTGCATTGTGACAGCACGATGTAGCATAATCAAATACATTGACAACTTTCAGTATAGCTGGTAGCTACTAGGCTTGCTTGACGAGTATGGTGTACTTTTCATGGCCATTCGTGCGGTGCTTACCACAATCTGTTACAATGGTATTAAGGTGGAGTGCAAAAAGGAATCGTACAAATGGGTCCGGGTGATAGGTCTAACCATAGGCGAGACAAGCTCCCTAGGTATGTCCTACCCTTGCTGTGCCCTGAACAATTGTGGGGGATGTGTAGAGGGCTAGGGGACTAAGGACGGGGCCAGCCGACCAAGGTCACTAGGCGTACCTAATTTGAGGACCCCTCAGTGTTGTGTTGTGATTGTGAGTGCCTTTTTTCTTTTCTTTTCTTTTCTTTTTTTCTTTTTCTTTTTATTTTTCTTCTTTTCTTTTCTTTCCCACTGTGGGAGCTTTCACTCAACCGCCAAGACCCTCGGACCGCTTATTCTTTCAAGCGTTCCAAGCCGCGAGCACTAATGGCTACCTCTCACATAGCCGATGTGCCATCCATATCTACGGGTGTAGTGAGGTTACCTTGATGCCGTTAGAGTTACCTCCTCTCTCGCACACTCCGGTAGCTCCATGATCCAAGTGCAAGCTTCAAGCAAGCTCCATCCTCCCGCTCCAACCTCCAAGCTCCATTGCCGCGAGCAAGACAAGAGAAGATAAGAGAAGAGAAGAGAAGAGAAGAAGAGAGGAGAAGATGGAGAGCTTCTCCTCCTCGGTCCCTCACCCTCACACACTCACTCCCTCACACTCTCACCCTCCCTCTCTCAAGCACAAGCTCAAGCAAGCAAGAAGAAGAAGAAGAAAAAGAAGAAGAGGAGAGCCACTTTTGGCCACACACAAGAATGAGCTTCTCATTCACTTTTCAACTTTATATACATACGGTACCGGTCATAAGTAATGTATTTCCAAATTAATAGATGTTTGCTTTAGATGCATTAGACCCATACTACGCTGCACTGGAATAGGTTAACTGAAAGGATAAATTTCATCCCAAATATTCAAAAGATCGAGTTTGCAAAGTGCTTGTATCAAGAGAAGTAAAACTGCGACTAGATGTTATGCGATAAAATTCATGCATAGCCTAAACATCATATAAGGTTTGAAAGTATTGTTGACTCCCCTTTCTTTTAAATAATAGAAATGTCGTTCACCCCACTAAAGAATGTTGTACCTTGCACACTTGATGGATTGCATGGTAGGCAGTCTAGCCTAAAGGAAATCCATTCTCGAAACTCTAAGTTCTTGGCCAAGCTAGTATCACGAGCTAATAGCTCACGTTCGATAGATTGGGATCTTGACGATGTGCATAGTTAGTACAACAATGGTCATAAGAATCAAAACTAAGATGCCTTGAGATCCATGGGATAACTACTATGTTGTCAATTCAATTCGAAGTTAGGCTAGGTACAAACAACAGTTCTCGGCTTCAAATGCAAGTGGATAGCTCAAGGATTAGGAAACCCCAAGACAAAGTAAAAACCAATACTTTTGTACTTGTTGGAAAGTAGGTTGGGTTATCAATCAATGTAAGTGACCTATAGAACTTACGTCGTGTACAGAGTTTGAACCCTTAACATATGCCTTAGCCAAAGTGTGAAGTAAAACTTTGCATAGTATTGCTCTTAGATCCCAAGGGGGAGAGCAAATATGCAATGAAAATGTTATCGCCTCTATTCTTGTATTGTTTGTAAATACAATTGGTTTTCTTGGTTAATCAAGCAACGTCCTAAATGCTTCTACATTCAACTACTTGTTGGTTTATCGTTTGGATTATTATTCCAAGTGTTTGTGACTAATGGTAAATTCATGGCAGGGTGAGGGTAAAGGAATGTTCTCTTGGAAAATGATATTAGGATCGATTGCCTTGATTGTGCTTGATTCTTAACTGGATTAATTAAGGAAAGTATATTTTACGCAAGTGGATCATCTCCAAGGTCACACCACGCTTCAACGTGAGAGGGAACTGCTCGATTTATGAGCTAAAGGTCAAGTGTTGAAAAGGCCAACCACAGAATTGTGTCTCACTCTTAGGCAGCTTGTGGGTCAAGTGGAGCTCTGGACACCCCTTGCCTAGTCCAGAACGAAGTTGAAGATTTTCATGAGCTCAATGTCTGTGGTGTTAGAAGATTCTATTCTAAATAAAGAATGAAATTTGTCGCGCCATGTGATTTGGACTAGTTACTTCTGTAGGGACAAAAGGAATATATAATTTCTCCTCTATGGGCATGAGACAAAGATTAACGTGAAGATAAGTTAAGGAATTTGTTTGAACTTATTTGTCTAAGGACTGTTTGCTCAATATTCATGTTTGTGCCATAAATTACGTGAACAAACCATGTTTTCTATAAGGCCTAGTTAAGGGATCCAATTTTAAATGTCACTCATAAATGTGATAGCACCTAATTAAATAACTAAAGAACACCTACTGAGGAGGGAAGTGGGTGGGCGAAACCCCCGACGGGTTCGACAGGGTGGTCCCAGAGAACTAGGAGGCTTCTTACAAGGTTTTACCATCGTTTGACCCTTAGAAATTGTTAAGTTAAAAACTTGATTCATGTCGTTTTAGGAGACCAGAATGGGACTATGCCCTAAGGGTAGAGAGGTTGAGCGGCACATCCCTCTCATTTCCCATTCTCTTTGAACCAAGTGTGGCATGGGACTACTTTGGCTTGGCTATCTCTGCAAAAAATAGGATGTCTAGGTCCCCCGACGCTAGAGTGCTGTCAGAAGACATTGACTACTAGGAACCCAAATCTTAGGTCGATCCGAGCGGGTTTGGCTGTGAACGTTTCATTGTGAGGCGGACTCGAGAAACCCTAGGCGACAATGGTGCATCGTTCGGGTGATGTATGCACACGTAGTGAATGTCGGAAGGTCCCCAAGAACAAAGAACTCTACAAAACCTCTATAAAAGCAAAAAGAGAGTTTGCATGACAAGAGACAAAAAGACAAATTAGGTGCAATCTCCCCCCATGCCTTATGTGTTGGAAGAGAGGGAGAGAGACAGAGTGGAGCAGAAGATGAGCCTAAGCTCATTGTTATTCTTCTTCTATTATTCTTCCATCATGCTCATTGAAAGAGACTTACACACATAGGTATAACTAACCAAGACTAACTGTGGTTGAGTCACTAACTACACCGACTTACTGAATGTCACACACGTGTACAACTGTATCCAACTAATGTCGGTCACACACATAAAGATAGACTAACTGAAGAGTAACAAGAGCTTGATATTCTAACACTCCCCCTCAAGCTCAAACCATCTGATAAACTCCAAATAGATGTCTGAAGTATATGAACTTTTCTTTACCAAGAGACTTGGTAAATGTATCTACTACCTGGTCTTCAGTCTTCCATGAATCAAGTCAATCTATCCTGTAAGAACTATTTCTCTGATGAAATGGTAGTGAACCTCAATATTTTTGGACCTAGCATAGTAGACATGATTGCTAGCCAACATAACACTGCTAAGGTTATCACAATGCAATCTCACTCTGCCTTCCAGCTATATTCCCAAGTCTTTTAGCTCATCAACCAAACTACTTCACAAGCTGCTAAGGCAGCTCCTCTATACTCAGCTTCTGTACTAGATAATGCAACAATAGGCTATTTCTTACTCAACCAACTGATCATACTGCTGCCCAATCCAAATGCATAACCACTGGTTGACCTCCTATCATAGTCACAACTAGCCTAATCAACATCAGTAAACCCTGTTAAGTCAAGGGATTTTCCATATGCATAAAACAATCCATAATCTATAGTACCCTTTACATATCTCATGATCCTCCTGACTACATCTAAATGTCGTTTGCAAGGCTTCTGCATAAACTGACTAATCAACCCCACTACATAACATAAGTCAGGATAGATAATAGTCGAGTATATCAAGCTACCCACCATCTTTCGATACATGGTCACATTCTCTATGTCATTCTCAACATCAATTTGTAGCTTGACATTCTGATCAAGAGGTGTCTCCATAGGCTTGCATTCAGCCATACCATACTTCTGTAACATGTCATGAGCATACTGCTTTTGTAGCATCTATATACCTTGAGGCATAGAGAATACCTCAATTCCAAGAAAATACTTTAGCTCACCAAGGTCTTTGACTTTGAATTCAGTCTGTAAACATGATTTAATCTCAGCAATGCCCTCTTCATCATCTCCAGTGATGATAAGATCATCTACATAAACCACTAGAAACACATATCCATGATCTGTCTTCTTCGTGAACAGAGTGTAATCTGCATCATCCAATCTAAATCCATGTTGCTGTAAATAATTGATGATCTGAGCATTACATGCTCTAGGTGCCAGTTTCAGCCCATATAAAGCCTTTTTTAGCTTACATACATATGTAGGAAAGTCTGGGTGAACATAGCCTTTAGGCTGCTCCATATATACTTCCTTAACCAAATCATCATTCAAGAAAGCATTCTTGACATCCATTTGCCATCATTTCCAGCCTTTGCATGCTGCCAAAGCACTGACAGTTCTGACTGTTGCCATTTTAGCCACCGGACTAAAAGTCTCCTCATAGTCAAGGCCATACTGCTGCGCATACCCTTTTGCAACGAGCCTGGCATTATAGCATTCTAACGAACCATCTGACTTGCACTTAACCTTGTACACCCATTTGCAGCCAATGGGGACTTTGCCTTCAGGCAACTCAACCAATTCCCATGTCTCATTTTTAGCCAAGGCTGCATACTCCTCATCTATGGCAACACACCAGTTATCATCTTTAATTGCATCATCAAACTTTGTAGGTTCTTTGTAACCTGTCACACTAGTCATATATGCATAATGCCGGGCTGAATAACCAGTGTATGTAAAATTGTCAACTTGTTTTCTGACTCTCTTAGATCTCCATAACTGTGGCTCACTCTGAGCTTGCCTCTCATGAGGCAGTACATAATGACTCTGCCTTGCTCCACGCGTCATAATAGACAGAAAGTCCAACTCACTATCCAAACTGTCATTGTTGGATGGCTCATAACATGCTACTTAAGTGGACCTGTCACATCCTCAAGCATCTTTTCTTTTCCCTTATCCAATCTCCCCCTCACTGACATATCCGTATCAGTGGACATAGGAGTACAACTCTGCAAGTGTCCTGACCAAGGACCTACTGTAGGTGACCCATCACTGTAGGTGTATTTTCAGCATTACTTCATATGAAAATAGTTGAGCACGTGTGTTTAGCAATAAGAATTAAGCTTTATGAGGAACATTCTTTGTGAATAGCAATTGACCTGTTACATTTGATGTGTTGGCTTATCCATTAGTAGCCACTACGACCGGATTACCATACCACGATGCCAGCTCACCAAAAACTTCTCTACTAATCAATGTCTCATGTGTAGACGGTACATAATACTTGTAAGCTTTCCGGTTTTGTGCATAACCAAGGAACACACTCTTGATAGCTTTAGGATCCAAAATCTTCCTCTTTTCATCAGGAACATACACATATGCAATGTTGTCAAATACCTTCAAGTGTGAAATATCAGGCTTATGACCGTACAACCTCTCATATGGAGTTACATCATGAATCCCTGCTGTAGGGGTTCTATTTAGCACATAGATAGCACTCGCTACTGCTTCAATCCAATAACCATTTGGCAAACTCTTCTCATTCAGCATAGCTCTTGCCAATTCCATCAGTACCCTATTTTTCATTTCTACTACACCATTTTGCTACGATGTATAGTTGCAAGTTAACTGTCTTCTGATCCCATATTTAGCAAGGTACTTGTCAAAGTAATTAGAGACATATTCTCCACCTCCATCTGATCTAAGACATGAAATTGTACAACTCAACTCATTTTCAGCATGCTTCTTGAAGTCCTTGAATGCATCAAACACATCATCCTTATGTTTTAGCATGTAAAGCCAAGTGTACATGCTGAAATCATCAATGAAGGATACATAGTAACGAGCACCACCAAATGAAACATTATGAGACGGCCAGACCCCATACATATGAATGTACCAACTGCAAGGGTCTTGAGTTATTCCATACATGTCTCATAAATGGAAACCGTATTTGCTTTCCAAATTAACATGCATCACATGCATGTCCAAAGTCATGATGCTTGAACTTAGGCAGTCCAAGCACAATCTCCTTCCGCTGCATAGATTTCAACTTTTGTACATTTACATGGCCAATCCGCTTATGCCATATCTCAACATCCCGTATAGCACCACTATCATGTGCAAACATGGCTACTTTCAATTTTGGAATTCATGCATCAAGAGTAAACATTCTGCCATCTCTTCGGCCTCTAGGAATCAATTTGCAGCCATTACTATATTCTTCAACAAAGCATCCATCTCTATTAAATCTCACTTGCAGATTATGTTCTGCCATCTGTCCAACTGACAAAAGATTCTTGGTTACTGTAGGTATATGTAGTACATCATGTAGGCTCTTTTTCTTGCCATCAAGCATCAACAAAGGTACAACTCCTTTATGTTGAATAGTATGTTGGGTGTCATCCCCAGTACAAACATGTCCATGCAAACCTGCAACCATCTCATCAAACCATTCTCCTTGGGGTGTTATATGATTTGAAGCCCCTGAACCAATGTACCATCTCTCATCTCTATTCTCCATAGATGCATTCTTAGACATATGTTGCATGGCAAACAACCTATCACTCTGATCATTAGGAACTCTACTAGATGAAGCATAATTTCCATGATGTCTACCCTTGGCTTTCATGTCAGTCTGCTTCTTATGACGATCTTTGGCTATATGCCCATATCTACTGCAATAATGACAGCCCGTCCCTGTTGGACTGATCATTTGACTGCCATGATCCTCTTCTACCTCTAGGGAATCTCCCCCTACCTCAAAAACTGCCAGATCCACGTTGGCCCTGTGTATTCCTGCCATGCCAGGCATTCTACTAATGCTGTCCATAAGTGTTTCCAGTGTCTCTCCTCGACCTCTAAAAGAGCCACAGCCTCTATCGCCTTTGCCATGTTGGATAGAGTAAAGAACACTGTCTCCACTTTGAGACATACTAGAACCTGTATTCAGCCCAAGCTTAACTTCCTCATGCAACAGCAAAGCAATCATCTCATCCCAATCAGGGGATTCAGCTCTCATAGAAATAGACATATCAAATGCTTTATACTCTTTGGCAAGTCCATTCAATGTCACTGCAATCATATCATCCTCTAACACTAAAGATCCAATGGTGGCAAGCTGATCCGCTATGTTCTTGATCTCTATAGTGTAGGCCCGAATACTTCTGCCATTCCTAAACATGCTATTGAACTATTGTTTCAGCTGAATCTTTCTTGCATGTGTTACATTTTCATAATTCTTCATGAGTATGTCCCATGCATCCTTTAGGGAACTGCATCCAATAATATGTATAACCATAACATCTGATATACATAAGGAAAACCAATGTAACACCTTGCATGCTCTCTCAATCCATAGCCTATGAGCCCTTTTTTGATCATTTATCTGATTCCTTTCAGGCATTTCAGGTTTAGCCTCATCACCTGTACATAAGTCCCAATAACCTCTGCCCAACCAAAAAATTCTTCATACGGAACTTCCATAAAGCAAAATTTTTGTTGTCTAGCGTTTCTCCCACAATTTGAGTGATATTGTCAGTGCCTTGAGCATTTGTCATAGTTGCAGTTTAGGTATTCATTAATGTATACAACTTGTAAGTATCTGACTCCTTTTCCTACAGTTCAAGACTAATTTTCTACTATTCATGACAGTTTCCTACAATTCAGGACAGTTTGACCAGTTTCTTGCAATTCACGATAGTTTCCTGCAATTCAGGACCGTTTTCTGCAATTCATAACAATTTCTTGCAATTAATTTTATGCACCAAAGAAACATGGTATTTCAGCCCTTTACAACCTCAGAAACATCCACAAGCATGTGGGATAACCCATAGGTATTTTAGTCAGTACATAGACTCTACAAGTACTATATCTCTGTCTCATGTATTTCTCATGTATTCTTACTGCAATGAAGAGGATATGCAGTCTAAAACCTGCAATCTAACATTCGGGTACCTTCCTGACATTCAAGAAATCAACCCCTTTGAGTTCCTGAGTGATAAATGATGTTATTTTCTTCAGGAGTGTAGAGAGGCAATGTCATACACTACATTTACTATAAATGACCGGCCAAGTAGATGTCAAGGTATTTGTTTCATCTCTAGATTTCAATCCTCAGTTGCATCCAATGCTCTCTTTAGTCTTCCAAGCATTCAACATACATATGTCATGTCATACAAATGACAGGAGCTCCAAAATGACATGTAATGCTTCAATAAGAGACAATGCTTGTTGCTTACATTTAGTGACAGTTTCCAGCCATTAAAAAATTCCAGATCTGAATATTTTTCAACATAAACTCCCAGCTCCAATGCATGACATCAAGTCCATATGACTTCCCAGCATATACCTATGCTTCAATGGTACTCCTGAACAAGTTTGAGAGCTCCAAGCTCATGTCAGAGGTGCATACATGCTATAGGTTGTCTCTATATAGAGCAGACCATTGTTATTTTAGATTTTTAATCAATTATTCAAGCTTCTGGATGAGCTCTTAGTCAAGCAATGCTGCTATCACTTGTTGTTTATTGCAGTAAGCAGCTAGTCTGCGCAAGTCTATGCTAAATATCTCAAAATCTGTGAGGATTTTGAAAAAACTTCTTCTGCAAAGTTGTAGATCACCTCGAAACGGTCAGGATTATGGGCTATTTTTCCAAAAAACATTTTTGTAGCAAGATATAGCTTCTGCAAAAAAACAGGTTGCATGCACAGTCTCCTTTGTTGACGTTTTCTTTAGATCTGATGCCTTGATGTGAAATGGCCACTGCCAAGCCTCTAGGCTTCAAGCGTTCAAGCTCTGATATCATGTTGAAAGAGAGGGAGAGAGACAGAGTGGAGCAGAAGATGATCCTCACCTCATTGTTATTCTTCTTCCATTATTCTTCCATCATGCTCACTGAAAGAGACTTACACACATAGGTATGACTAACCAAGGCTAACTATGGTTGAGTCACTGACTACACCGACTTATTGAATGCCACACAAGTGTACAGTTGTATCCAGCTAATGCCAATCACACACATAAAGATAGACTGATTGAAGAGTAACGGGAGCTTGATATTCTAACATTATGTGAGCGCTTCACAAGGCATGTATTTATAGATTTATTTGTCTCCAAGCTCAATAATAGCCCACTTTACAAATAGCATGCTTTTGGCTTTTGTGTTTGCTTCTAGCCAATTATAAAGTAAAGTGTTTGGTTGTCCAAAAGTCGGGTTGTGCCCAAATACAATATCAAATAATGAAATATTAAACCGAGTGTCTATGTGCATACAAAATAATAAATGTTTTTGTCAAGTGCTTTAATAAATAAGTGTACCTAAATAAATATTGGTGCCACACCTTTAGTGATAAGGCACGCACCCATCAAAAACACTAAATCTTCTACACATTTTGAATTCACACCACCGTCTTGGTGCTACCCAATGCCATCGCTACCTGCTCTACACATCAACTGAAGCATTCATAATTGTTAGAAAATAATAAGATAAAACCCAATAAAAGTGAATACCTAGCAATCTTCAGCTATAAATAATTAAATAGGTTGGAACTCTATTCTAACCTTAATTAAATTTGAGTGCGCACTCTAAACTCATAAACGTCCATTAATTTGATATGTATTTTGCAGAATCACCCGTTGTGGAATCACCCACATGCACATTAAATTTATCTGACGCCCAAAAAGGACAGGCGTCCCCATCAACTTCTTGCACAAGGAATCCACCTTGTGTACGAGTCTCGACAAATAAATATAGTTTTACAGAATCCACCGTGGAATATGCCTTCGGGCATCATATCCCCAGGGTGGGATAGCAATTGTCCTCAATTGCTATTAGCTCAATGTGGAGCGAGCAGTGAGGGGTAAGCACTTAGGTCGTGAGCGTGCATCCATTGGGCTTCTTCAACAGGATGATTTTTAAACTTAAGCAAATATCTAGAATATTTACAGTCAGTTCTAGTGGTCATAAAGTTAGTATCTAGAATAGTTTTAGGTTCAAGGATTTCAGTTTCTTCTTCTAACAAAGGAGGGTTTTCATAAACAGGGTGGACAGGTAATTGGCCTCTAAAAGGTCATAGTAAACTGAAATGAAAAGTATTATGTATCTTCCAATGTTGGGATAGTTCTAATTTAAATGCATTGTCATTGATCTTGTGAATTATTTTGAAAGGTCCATAGAACCTAGGTGCTAATTTAACAACTGGGTGTTTCTCAACACTTTGCAATATTCTCTTTTCAATGTGTAACCATACATAATCATCAACATTGAAACTCATGACTTTTTTTTTCTTATTAACTTGTTTAGTGTATAATTGCTAGGTTTTCGCAATCATATCTTTAACTTAAGCAAAAATAGTAGCATGCGTATTGGCAATATCATCAGCAACTTTAACTTTATTCGACAATTATGTGACAAGTGTAGGCAATATACGTCCATGAATTATTTCAAAATGTGCTTTTTGAGTAGCTATGTGTGGTGTATTATTGTATGCAAATTGAAGTAGATGCAAATGTGTATCCCATGTTTGTGGTTTTGAAATTGTGTATACACGCAAAAGATCTAGAATTGTACTATTATTAGCTTCTATTTGCCCATTGGTTTCAAGATGGAATGCAGATGAGAAATCAATCTTAGTACCCAAATTAGCAAACATATTCCAAAACTTATTGCAAAATCTAGAATCACGATCAGAAATAATAACTTTTGGCAAATCATGATTAGTGAAAATAGTCTCAAAAAACAAGTGTGCAGCTTGAGATGCAGTTAATGTTTTTTTGCATGGTAGAAAATATGCTTATTTGCTAAATCAATCTACCATAGTCCAAATCATATCATGATTAGCTTGTGTATTAGGCAAACCAATTATAAAATCCATTGAAATATGTTCCCATGGACTGTCGGGAATTGGTGAAGGCATTAACAAACCATATTGCTTACCATGGTGTCGCTTGACTCTTTAGCAAATTCAACACTCAAAAACAAAGTTAGAAACATCAAATTCCATTTGCGATTAGTAAAAATCTTCAACTAATGTTCTTAAAGTAGAAATAATACCTCTATATCCTTGATATGGAGGACAATGAATTTCGTGCAATACAAATTATCTAAATTGAATAGTGACACACAATCTTTTCTCATAAAACATAAATCCATCAGAATAAGACAAAGAATCAATTGGAATCCAGTTATTAACAATTAATTTTTTTCAATTATCTTGAAAACCGAGGTCATGGTCATAGGTATCCTTCATAGGGGTAAGGGAATCAAAAGATAGAACGGAAATATTATGGATACTTGGTCTTCTACTTGATGCATCTACAACAACATTCTCTCTACCTAGTTGATACTGAATAAGTGGATGAAAACTTTGAATGAAAGCAGGCCATTTAATATGACGGCAGTCAAAAATTTGTGGCTGACTAAGGAGATGTTTGATACTTTGTTGGTCAATTTTAATCATAAATTCAGATCCCATTAGATATTGTTTCCATTGACGTAAAGCTTGTACTACAGCTAACAATTCTTTATCATAGGTGGAATACTTCAATTCAGAAGGTTTAAGTTTGCAATTAGAATAGGCTATGGGATGTGAATCTTGCATGAGGACAACTCCTATTCCTGATCTGCTAGCATCAGTGACTACTAAAAAGAATGGTCAATTAAAATCAGGTAATTGCAAAACAAGTGCATGTGTTAAAGCATGTTTTAACAAATCAAAAGACTTTTCCTGGTTATCAGACCAATGATACACAACACCTTTCTTTAACAATTTCTTCAAAGGCAATGCAAGCAATGAAAAATTTCTCATAAATTTTCTATAAAAGATGGCAAGACCTAAGAAAGAACGTAACTCATATACATTTTCAGGGATTGGCCAATTCAAAATTGCCTCTATCTTTTTCGGATCAACATGAATACCATCAGAAGAAACAATGTGACCTAAGTATTCAATTTGGGTTTGAAAAAATTCACTCTTGTCAGGGTTAGCATACAATTGGTTCTCTTTCAACAATTTGAAAACTAAAGATAGATGTTCACAATTCTCATTCTCACTCTTACTGAAAACCAATATATCATCAAAGAAAACAATCATACAATTCTAATACTTCAAAAATATATAATTCATCATACGACTGAATGTAGCTAGTGCATTGGTCAAACCGAAAGGCATAACAAGAAATTCATAATGACCAAACTAAATTTTAAATGCGATCTTGAAAATGTTAGATGTATCCAATCGTACTTGATGATATCCAGATTTGAGATCTATCTTACAAAAAATAGTGGCTCCTTGTAGTTTATTCATGAGGTTATCTACCCTAGAAATTGGATATCTATTCTTAACTATGATTTTGTTTAAAGCACAATAGTCAATGCACATTCTATAGGTATTATTTTTCATCTTGACTAATAGGACAGGTGCACCAAAAGAAGTACTGGGCCTAATGAGTCCTCGGTTCAATAGTTCTTCAACTTGTGCTTGGATTTCTTTATGTTCAATCTAATTGTGTCTATAAGGTGCTTTACATAGTGGTTCAGAACCTAGAATTAAATCTATTTTATGGTCTTCAAGACATGTAGGTGGTAAACCAGGTGGTAGATCAGCAACAAAATAATCTTTAAATCATGAAAGAAATTATGCATGCCTAAGATGCATCTGATTTTCGTTAGCTTCAATTTCATTCACCCATACTAAATATGATTTACTACATTTTCTCAATGCACGTTTAGCTTGTGTGTGACTAAGCAGTGGAAAATTATCAAAGGTGTGCAATCTATGTAATGTGATTTGGTTCCCTTTAAATTGAATTTTCATGAAATGTGTGGAATAATCTATGTCAAGATTATATTTCTGACGCCAAGCATTCCTAAAATAATATCACTAGCTTATAAAGGCACAACCAAGAAATTTTTATGCTCAACATAATCACCAATTTTAATTTCTAAATCATGAACTTACCATTGTATCTAGTACCTAAGAATCCAGTCTTTATGCGATAATGAGTTGGAAGAGTAGGTAAGTTCAATTTTTTTACCAAATTTGTGGAAATAAAATCATGCATGCTTCCATCATTATACAAAACAATCTTTTCTTGACCATGCATAAAACATTTCATTATTAATAATGAATTAGGATGTGGCATATCTGGTAAAGTATATGAAGCATCGTCGGTATCATCATCATCTTCAGTGAAGTCTGGCATATCTTCATGGTCCTCGTCATTAGTTGCTCCCAAGTGATTGATTTAAACAACTTGCTTCTTGGATTGATAGTTCATCGCTAAGTGTCCAGGTTGATGAAACTTGTAGCAAACCATAGGTTTTGCTTTGAAGGCATTATTGATAAGGGCTGGAAGTTTGGGTATATTAGGATTTGGCTAGAGAGAAGGCTTAGGGTTTGAATTAGCAGTTGATGGTAAAGCAGGAGGTCGAGTCCAAGATTTACGGAAAGAAGAAGGAGCAAAGAGATTTTGATTGAATCTTCGGAAGTTAGAATTGAATTGATTTATACCAAAGTTACCACTAATAAAAAATTGTTGCGATCACTTTTCTCGTCCATGTATTTTATCCTCCACATCATAAGCTAAAGAAATCGTATTCTCCAAAGTCTTTGGCTTGAACATATTCACTTCCAAGCAAACCAGTCATATACTTGCACTTGTGGCTCATCTCAGGAATATCTTCAAGCATTCGAAGTTGAAGTAAGGCACTCCAGAAATGCTCAGTGTATTGCGGGATGGGTTCACAATCTCTTTGTTACAAGAGATCCCACTATTTGATAGCTTTTTCATGGAATTGAGGTGGAAGGAAATTCTGTAAAATAAAATATATTGAAAGGCTTCCCATGTAGAGGGACAATCAACACTCTTGCAGATAACAATCCACCATAATGATGCTTTGTCTCCTAGATGGTTAGTGAGCATTTAAGTTTATCTTTTTTAGCATATTGCTCTTCATGAAAATAGTCATCAAACTGATTGATGAAACTAAGAACAATTTTGCCATCACTTTGCCATTAAAAGTACAAATTTTGAAATTTCTTTTACTTATCTTGGCTTTTTTTCTAAGAGCTTGTGCATCGAGTGTTGCATCAATCATACATCGAATACCATCTTCAGGTTGCACTCCGTCTTGATCGACAATGGATTTTTGAAGTGTAGCCAGTTATACTTGCAAATTTTGGCGTGCTCTTCGCTCTTGTTGAAGTTGCATCATGATTAGGTCCAATTTTTGCTCCATAGTTAGCTCTCGCAAATCACATTCGCCCATTAAATCATCCATATGATGATCGGACATCCTGCAAAAATCTCAAACAACCTCATACACTCAAAATCTCGTTAGAAGAATGAGCGTAGCTCAAATTTGGGTTTACAAGGCTTACCTTTTTTTTTTAAACATGGCTTTTGCTTTTATAATCTTGCTTTTTCTCGGGTACGACAATTGATAATGGTCTTATTCCAAGTGAAAAAATCTTTCGCATAGACTACGTGTGACAGCCTGCTTGTTGTGAATCAGCTCTGCCAAGTTGTAGGTGGGAACAGGGGCTTGTTGGAGCTTCGAAACTGATTCGAAAATTACCACAGTGTGAACACCCACTATGAAAGAGATTGAAAATTGCAGTTTAGGCTTTAGTTAAGCTTTAGAACTTTAAGCTTTTTAAAAAGCTTAATAATTTGGAGAATTCGTGGTAGGACGGCAACATCTTCACGATGAAATCGGCGACGACCAGTACATCCTTCCGCCACAACTCATTGAATTTTGGAGATTAGGCCTTTCTTAAGCTTTTTAAGCTTATAAAGTTAAACTTCATAAACTTATTCTCTGCTTCTTTGTAACAAAAAACGACTTACAAAGGATATTCAGAAGTTGTCCGCCGTCTCCTGGGAGAGGTCCTTCGCGATCTGAGAGTACAGTAGGGGGTTCTTCACCACTAGGAATACTCCTATATTTTCAGTTCAGCCCTTAGAACCCGTTTGTTCCTCTAGGAGCTTTGCCTTCGCGCGAGATGGTAAGAGATTGGAAGCTCTTGATCGCAGCTTCACTCTGATACCACTGGTGCGCAAATTGGGTGATGGATGTGCGCATAGTGAATGTCGAAAGGTTCCCAAGAACAAAGAACTCTACAAAACCTTCATAAAAGTTTAAAAAAAAGAGTTTACACGACAAGAGACAAAAAGAAAAATTGGGTGCAATCTCCCCCCATGCCTTATGTGAGCGCTTCACAAGGCATGTATTTATAGATTTATTTATCTCCAAGCTCAATAATAGCCCACTTTACAAATAACATGCTTTTGGCTTTTGTGTTTGCTTTTGCCCAATTATAAAGTAAAGCGTTTGGGCGTCCAAAAGTCGGATACAAAATAATAAATGTTTTGTCAAGTGCTTTAATAATTAAGTGAGACTAAATAAATATTAGTGTCACGCCTTTAGTGATAAGGCACACGCCCATCAAAAATAGTAAATCCTCTAGGCATTTCAAATTCACGCCACCGCCCCTGTGCTATCCAATGCCATCACCGCCTGCTCTACAGATCAACTAAAGCATTCACAATTGTTAGAAAATAATAAGATAAAATCCAACAAAAGTGAATACCTAGTAGTCTTAAGCTACAAATAATTAAATAGGTTGGAACTCTATCCTAACCCTAATTTAATTTGAGTGCGCACTCTAAACTCATAAACATCCATTAATTTGATATGTATTGTGCGCAATCACTTGCTATGGAATCACCCCCGTGCACATTAAATTAATTTTATGTCTGAAAAGGACAGGCGTCCCTGTCAACTTCTCGCACAAGGAATCCACCTTGTGTACGAGTTCGGCAAATAAATATAGTTTTACTGTTGGGGGTAAAGGCGCCTCCGCCGTGCCGCCCCGTGTATTACTACACTGACAGTACCCGCCACTGCACACTGCAGGTGGCGAGCACCCGTCACGTCACTTTATTCTTTATTCTTTTAGTGACAGTTTGAATAAAGGAAGGCCCGGTCACACATTGTGACTATTGGAGTTCCCATTTCTTGTCTCTCTCTTTCTTGCTCTTGCTCTCCCGCCATAGCTCGCGTGCAAGCTTCGATCCTTCTCACCTTTCAACTGGTATCAGAGCTTGGCATTCTCTTGCTCGAGCTCGACTCGGTGCTTCTCGACCTTCGCATCGACTCGCTTCATGCATTGGGTCTCCATCCCGGCAGCCATATCCGATCTCCCCAAGCTCCCGTCACTCCCCGGCTTCCCGAGCACCTTCCCAGCCTATTGAGGCACCTTCAAGGCATTGATACTGAGGTATTTGATCATTCTTTCAGGGTTTTATTTCAGTCTACAGGTTGCAAACAGCAAGGATAGCCATGGCTTCAAACCCTTGAAGCTTATTCCCCTCGTATTGTGCCTTACACCTATCAAGGCTCAAAGAGGCTTGTCATAGGCCTTTGATAGGCCCTTCTTGAGCCCCCCATTACCCCCTTTTCAGCCCATGTGGAGCAGCAGCAAGTTCAGCACCAACATGGCAGATTGCATCATTTTTTCCAGGCTGTGAGCACTCATCTACTTCAGCTCCACACTTGGCCATTGCTTCTTGCTCTCTACCTTGATCAAGAGGGCTATAGACTTCATGTTTGATGTCATTCAAGCTTTGGGCATTGGTCTTGATCATTCGGGGCTGATCTCTTCAGATTTGGGACTGTCATAACAGGCTGAAAATAGGGCAGCACCATTGGCATTAGCACTTGTTGCTTATACTCCATTCCGGTTGTGCTATTTGATGCCCGTATGCGGTCTACATGATGCCTAGTGCCTTGGGAATGTATGCACATGATTATGCCATGATTTTGGCCTGAAATATTGGCTGATTTGGGACTGTTATTTACTGTTATACAGTGCTGGAAACAGGGCAGCCACACTTGGCATTGGCATTTGATGCTTATACTCTACTCCGGTTACCTTATTTGATGCCCGTATGCGGTCTACTTCCTACCCGGATGTATTGAGGATGTATGCATTTGGTTTGACCATGATTTTGGCTTGAATTCGGGGCTGAAATCTACTGTTTAGAACAGTAAATACATGCTGGAATAACAGTGGGCTGAAGGTACTTTACAGGCTTTAGCACTTACCTACCGATACCGGATGTATGCTTTGAGCTTTGGCATGATGTCTCTGACATTTGGGGACGGCTTGGAGCATATGTATGAGATTATGGGATGCTTTTGAGCTTCGCATTAGCTCCGTCTTCACTGGCATTTGGACTGACTTGGCATGCTCGTGGACCGCCTATGCCTCATGTCTCTGCTTGACAGTTAGGCTTTTGCATTACATGCTTTGGTTCGTGACATATGCTATTTGGTTCGTGTATGCCATACCGACATTTGGAGCTTGGATTTGGATGTATTTGAGCATTCCCGGCTTACTTGATCACTGATCTTGGTTGCTGTTTGGATGTCATTGAGTTGACCGAGAGCTTATTTGGGCTTATGTATTGCTTCATGGTTAATACGACCGGTGCTTCATGTATGTCATGCTCTCTTGGATGCGCTTGATGCATTGACAGGGTCACTTATCACTGGTGCTTTCTCTTGGGTTATTTGAGCTTCTGAGCTCGCTTTGTATGCCTTTTGTGCCAGTGGGAGCATTTTACATGCTTGCTTGACCTTTGACAGTTGCATGCTATTGGAGCACTTACATGTATTTGGAGCAGTTTATGTCTTGAGCAACTACATACGCATTGAGACTTTGGGATCATACTCCGATCTTTATGGATATGCATTGATGTACTCTTGATTCACAGGATGCTTATGAGCTGAGTCTCATATTTGGATCTTTCTCTTTGAGCAGATACCTGTTTGTGTCAGGTTTTGGCAGTTACAGGAACACTTTGCCTAGAGTGTCTTGGGGTGTGCCTTTCACTGGCAGATGTTATTTTGACATGCTTCGGTGTTGAGCTCATGTTCTTTTCACTGTCATTGGCCTTGCTTATGTCTGTTTCATGCCGGCTTTGGACCTAGCATTGTTTGCTTGACATTGGATCCTATTTTGGGACAGTTTGCTCTCTAGATTGCATACCTGCAATTTATTACAGCAAGCAATTATTGGTGGACTGAGGTGTACTTTTCATGCTGAAATATCCTGATTTGGTGTATCACACCTAGTACTAAGAGGCCAGCAACTTTTGGCACACTTTGCTCGCCCTTTGGACCTCGTTTTGGTCATTTTTGGGCAGTTTCTGCAGTAAAACAGCAAGCATTTTTTGGACTGTTTGGGCATTTCCAGCCTGCATAATGGCGTCATCTTCGCATGATAGTGCCATCTTTAACATTACAAAGTTGGATGGTACCAACTACTCTTACTGGAAGAGTCAAATTTGGCAGGTCTTGGTGCAGAAATCTCAGATTAAGCCACTTCGGTTGAGTGGGGAGCAACCTAAAACTATGGACAATGACAACTGGCTTGAACTTGATGAGCTATGCAAGTCCACGATTGTATTGTCTCTCACTGAATAGGTACATTATAATGTATTTGAGGAAGCACAGAGTGCATGGGATCTATGGAATAAGATAAAAAATCTTTATGATAAGAAAAGCTCGGCAAGTCAGATGTACTGGTTGAAGCAGCTTATGGATCTGCGAATGAAGGATAATGCGACTATGTCTGCTCACTTAAGCCAGTTCCATGCTATACTGAAGAACCTGACTTTGCAGGATATCACCTTTGGAGAGGAAGTAACTTCTCTTTTCTTGCTTGGGACTCTGAATGAGTCATGGGATGTATTCCGCACTGCCCTATGTGCCTCTAGTGCTACTCTAAAATTGGCAGATGTTGAGAGTGCTCTTCTTCAGGAAGAGGTGAATCGCAAAAACTTGGATGCCTCTCGTGGTAGTCATGCTTTGACAGTTAGAGGCAGGAATGACAGGTATGACCGTGGTAATGGCCGAGGCCGTGACTCGCAGAAGGGTCGGTCTAAATCTCGTGGTGGCAAGTCACGTAGTAAGTCGCGTGGGCGCAATGCAAATGTCACTTGTCATCATTGTGGGAAAAAGGGCCATATTAGACCACAGTGTCATGAGTTGCACAATGAGAAGCGCAAGGATAAGGGGAAAGATAAAGTGCAGGAGAAGTCCTCTGATCGCAGCATAGTACCTACGAAGTCCAGCGTCAAGATTGAGGAAATTAATGTCACGCAGACTGAGGACTCTGATGGTGGCGATGAGTTTATACTTGCAGCTAGTTCTTCTGATGCTTCACACTTAACTGAGACACCTAGTATGTATGCACAGTGCTGGTTATTGGATTCAAGTACGTCCTTCCATGTGACGCCTTACCGTGAGTGGTTTCACTCTTACCGTACTGTATCTGGATCAGTCAGACTTGGAGATGAAAGGTCTCTTGATATTGTGGGCTGTGGAGATATTCAGTTGCAATTTTCCACTGCCAGTTCCTTTTTGCTAAGGGATGTACGTCATGTACCTGCGCTTAGGCGCAATCTTATGTCTGCAGGACAGTTGGATGATGCAGGGTTTCATGTCTGTTTTGGGGATTCTGCCTGGAAGATCACCAAAGGCAGACTTGTGCTTGCTAGAGGCGCCAAGGCTGGCAGCCTCTATCCTCTTGTTGTATCTGGGTCTTCTGTAGACCATGTTTTGGTAGTGGGCTCTATCCCACATGTATCACTTTGGCATGCCCGTTTGGGGCATATGTCTTTAAAGGGAATGAAAATGTTATCTGGTTTGCAGTATCTTCCGCCTTTGGATTATGCATGTTTTGACTTGTGTGATCATTGTCTTTATGGTAAGCAGAATAGGTCTACGCATAAGAAATCGGGTAGGCCACGCATGAGTGAGCCCTTGGCATTGGTGCATTTCAATGTTTGTGGGCCTATGCCTTGCATGTCTATGGGTGGCGCGAAGTACTTCGTTACCTTCATTGATGATTTTTCTAGGAAAGTGTGGGCTTATCCCATAAAGCAGAAGTCCGATGTCTTGGTAGTTTTTCAGAGATGGCTTGCTCTTGTTGAGAACCAGACTGGGTATAGGCTGAAATGCCTTAGGACTGACAATGGGGGAGAATATGTCTCACGTGCTTTTGAGCAGTTTTGTGATGACAGGGGTATTAAGTGTCAGTTGACCGCCCCTTACACCCCACCCCAGAATGGTTTGGCTAAGCGCATGAACAGGACTATTCAGGAGCGTGTGCGCTCTATGCTTAGCCATGCAGGCCTATCCCAGAGTTTTTGGGCTGAGGCAGTTAGTACGGCAATGCATGTCATAAACCGATCGCCTTCCAGTGGATTGGATTTCCAGGTTGCAGAGGAAGTTTGGGCTGGTAAGCCACCCTCTTATGCGCATCTCCATGTCTTTGGATGTGAGGCATTCTTCCATGTGCCCAAGGACAAGAGAAGTAAATTGGATCCAAAGAGCATTAAATGCATATTCCTTAGCTATGGTGAGTCAGGAGAGATGGGCTATCGCCTATGGGATCCGCAGGCGTAGAAAATAGTACGCAGCCATGATGTCGTCTTCCATGAAGACAAGATGCACAGGCAGCCTGAGAAGGTGGTTGAGATCCGCAGAGTGATCTTTCAGGAGGAGCCTAGAGCTCCAGCACAGCCAGTAGTACAGCCTGCAGCAGTTCCTCCACAGGGCCAGGGTGTTGGACAGGCAGTTAGACAGGCAGCAGAGCCTGCGGTGAGACGGTCTGCTAGAGACAGACGTCCACCTGACAGATTTCAGCCCTCTATGCATTATGTTTTGGTTACAGATGTAGGAGAGCCTTTCACTTATGATGAGGCTATTGGTAGGGGTGACAGTCACTCCTGGGAGAGGGCTATGCAGTCTGAGATAGACTCCCTACATAAGAATGAGACTTGGGATTTGGTTGCCTTGCCTAAGGGCAAGAAGGCTTTGCCATGCAAGTGGGTGTACAAGCTGAAAAGTACCCCTGGACACCCCAAGCCGGCATACAAGGCTAGATTGGTAGCAAAGGGTTTTAAGCAGGAACATGGTGTGGACTTTGATGAGGTCTTCTCTCCTGTGGTTAAGATGACCACCCTGCGCTTAGTCTTGGCTTTGGTTGCACTTTAGATCTATATCAGATGGATGTCAAGACGGCTTTTCTACATGGGGACTTGCATGATGAGATCTATATGGATCAGCCTAAGGGCTTTGCAGAACCTGGCAGGGAGCACCTAGTGTGCAAGTTGAAGAAGAGCTTGTATGGCTTGAAGCAGGCACCTAGGGGATGGTATCATAAGTTTGATGCCTTTATGCAGTCACAAGGCTATAGCAGGAGTGCTATGGATCCGTGTCTTTATATGAAGAAAGCCCGTGATGGCAGTTTTCTTATCTTGGTACTCTATGTTGATGATATGCTGATAGCAGGGAAAGCTCATGATGAGCTAGATGCTCTTAAATCTCAGCTGAAGAAGAGCTTTGAGATGAAGGATTTGGGACAAGCCTCACATATACTTGGGATGCGCATTAAGCGCGATAGGCATCAGGGGCTTTTGTATCTCTCACAGCGGGAGTACATTCATAAAGTCCTTGAGCGCTTCCGCATGCAGGACGTAAAGCCTATTGGCTATCCATTACCTTCTTATGTAAAGGTATCACAGGCCGATTATCCGCAGACAGATGAGCAGAGGGCCGAGATGGCCAAGATCCCTTATGCTTCAGCCGTGGGCAGTTTGATGTATGCCATGATAGCCACTCGTCCAGATATTGCGCATGCAGTTGGTGTTGTGGCACGCTATATGGCTACACCTGGCAGCAGACATTGGGATGCCGTGAAGGGTATCATGAGGTACCTGAAGGGCACAGCAAATGTGTATTTGCTATGGCAGCCATGATACAGGGGTCATGGGGTACACTGACTCCGATTATGCAGGACATGCAGATAGTAGGAAGTCCACTTCTGGCTATGTATTCACCTATGCTGGAGGGGCTATCTCTTGGATGTCCAGGGTTCAGAAGTGTACGGCTTTGTCTACCACTGAGGCCGAGTATGTTGCAGCCACCACTGAGGCTTGCAAGGAGGCCATATGGTTAGGCCGTCTAGTTGCTGACCTTGGGATTGATGCTACACCTACACTGCATTTGGATTCTATGAGTGCCATTCAGTTGGCTAAGAATCCGGTCTTCCATGCGAAGACAAAACACATTGAGGTGAGGTATCACTTCATACGTGGTGTCGTGGAGGACAAGTCTGTTGACCTTGTCAAGATCTCCACTAACGAGAATCCTGCAGATCTACTCACGAAGAGCCTCACTACTGAGCACTTTGCCTTCCTCAGGAGGTTGATGGTGGGCGTTGGATGAGATGTCGCCTTTCCTCATCCCTTGTACCTATGTACATTTGTACTGTCTTTTCTTTTTTCTTTTCTCTCTCACTAGGGCAAATTCCCTTTAAGTGGGAGGTTGTTGGGGGTAAAGGTGCCTCCGCCATGCCGCCCCGTGTATTACTACACTGACAGTACCCGCCACTGCACACTGCAGGTGGCGGGCGCCCGTCACGTCACTTTATTCTTTATTCTTTTAGTGACAGTTTGAATAAAGGAAGGCCCGGTCACACATTGTGACTGTTGGAGTTCCCATTTCTTGTCTCTCTCTTTCTTGCTCTTGCTCTCCCGCCATAGCTCACATGCAAGCTTCGATCCTTCTCACCTTTCATTTATGAAATCCACAAAAAAACCTCACGGAATCCACCGTGGAATATGCCTCTAGTTTTACAGAATCCATCGAAAAACCTCAGGAGTCCATCGTGGAATATGCCTCCTAGCTAAACCCCATAACATTCCATGGGAGTGCCGGGCAGCGACGGTTAGATTCATCTCTCGATGGACTGCTAAAAACGTGCCTAGACAACCGATAAGCGGGCATGTTACACTTGGTATTAGAGAGAAACTTCATAATGATATATGATTGATGGTTTGTAGACATATCCTAAACAAATGAAGACGAAGACTTCGAACCCGCTACACCTCTTCAAGATGATTAGAAATCCTAGAAATTATATTGGCATGTAATACAACTTATATCATGAATAAGTCCTACTCTTGTACCTACGGTTAATTGCAATAATATGAGTTGCACTACTTGAGTCATTAAGAGTAGCACATCGGACACATGGTGGATCCTAGACCACAAGCCTTAAGCCCCATTAATTCTTGTTTTCTCGAGTTCTTCCCAGATGAGGACATCTTGAGTTATCTAAGGGGGAGAGGATATAATATCCCCGCATAGGCCCACATAGGAAACACCCCTCCCCAATACATAAAAATCAATTGAAATTTTTGTAATCTTCCCCCCTATCAACACCAAACAGGTGGCCCGAGGGGGGGGGGGGGGGGGGAAACAGGAAACGACACCGATGAGGAAGGGGGAGTGAAGTTGACGAGGGAGGAGGAAGGCGATGATGATGAGGGAAGGAAGAGATAGATGGAGAAGAAGGAGAGGTAGAAGTCGAAGAAGAAGTGGAAGACAAAGTGAAAGAAGAAGACGTGAATGATGATGACGACGGGAGGAGGAAAACGAAGACGACATGGAGAAAGAAGGAGATGACGTAGAAGATGACGTTGGAGAGGAAGAAGACGATGGCATCACCGATGATGAAGAGGAAGAATATGATGGCATCGACAATGACGAAGAGGAAGAAGATGATGACTTCGACGAGGGGAAAGGCCGTGGGTCTACCACCACCAGTCCGCAACAGCTCCACCATGACATGTGGTGGGTGGGGGAGACCACCACCACTCCACCTCCTCCCCACGCCCCCCCACCCCCCAATAATATCCCACCCCTTCCACTATAAAACCCCCCCATCATAAGAAGGAAGTGAGAAAGGCCTCGATGTTGCACAGGCTGAGAGAGAGAGAGAGAGAACGAGTGAGAGAGTGAGTATGACAGATAGGGAGAGAGAGAACCCCCTCCATAAGGTTCTCCTCCTCTTCCCCTCCTTAGAGGGTGTCCACACAGGTTCTTTCTTTCCCCTTTGCCATGAACCTATACCTTTTCCTGCGAGATTATCCTCCATCTGCAAGCTTAATTCTCTCCCCAATTGGCCCCCGCTAATCGAGTAAAAGGTGTTGAAGTCTTGTGCGAGCTGCACCTGAAAGTAAAGAAGGTTGAGAATGGCCCCCAAGTAGAGAATGTGGGTGGAACCCCCCACAAGTCTGTCCTACGATGGCAAGGTGGTTCCATAGAAGTGGGAGGCCTCCTACAAGGTTTTACCCTCGTCGACTCTTAGAAATTGTTAAGTTAGAAACTCGATTCATGTTGTTTTAGGGGACTGAAATGGGACTATGCCCTAAGGGTAGAGAGGTTGAGCGGTGCATCCCTCTCGTTTCCCATTCTCTTTGAACCAAGTGTGGCATGGGACTGCTATCAGGAGACCTTGACCATTAAGAACCCAGATCTCAGGTCAATCCCAGTGGGTTCGGCTGCGAATGTTCTGTTGCGAGATGGACTTGAGAAACCCTAGGCGCCAAACCCCGTAACATTCCATGGGAGTGTCGTGCATCAATGCTTAGATTCGTCTCTCGATGGACTGCTAAAAATATACCTAGATGGCACATTACAACAAGTGCTCAAGGATTCCGTGAAGTTCAAGTTTGTTTGTTGGGACATGATGGGTAATTGATGCTAATTTGCTTACAGGATGTCCGGTCATCATGCACACATGTAATGTGGACAGCTTAGACGTGTTGGCACTCTTAGAGTTGCAAGCAAAGTCCATAACTCACCTGTACTCATCCTCTTTCTCTGAGAATGGGAGGTCAATGGTTCCCAACACGTGCATACAATATTGCTCATCCTCAGGCCAAGGAATGTACTTTGTTAGAGCCCCATAATTGCCTCTCACTTTTGAGTCCCCCTTTAGCAAGTTAGAGATAGCCTCTAAATCCACAAATGTGGTCTTCCAACTACTCAGACTAGTTTGGATCTATCGCCCAAGAATATTAGACCATTACCCCAGTCCTCTATTACTCTGGCATTTCTCATCCATGCCCTCCCCAACAGGATATCATAATCCACTCCCTTCATGACTATGAAGTTACAAAGAATTGGATTCCCGATATCTTTAGCGGTCAATCCTTTAGGACTCTAAAGGGTCTAACCTTCATTTCGTTTGCTAGGGTGATATTAAACCTTGCAGTTTCCACTAGTGGGTTTCCCCAAGTTTGCAAGACTACATGACTAAGTATGTTAACTCTTGCTCATGTGTCCACTATCCCCTTTCGTGTAGTGTCTCCTCGAGAAACGACAAGTAAGATTATGTGCATCTTACTGCCCTCCCAAAAGCATTTACTTGTGGGGCCTTAGACATGGGATTCAGCATTACGTTGGGTATGTGTGCCACGGCCTCATGGTTTGGAAGGTTTTGTGGCTTATGGTCATCACTATGTTCTACCCATCGCTTCAACTCTTGCCAAAGTGCAGGGTTTTGCCTAAGCACTTATGCCGATGACACTATCACATGGGAGTCGTTGTGAGTGTTGCTAGCAAGCCACTATCCCTCTTTCCCTTCTCGGTTTCATGGATTTCTTACCGATGTTCTTGAACTATTTGTGTGTTCCTGGTCCTTTTAATCTACCCATGTAATTTCTCACTCAGTGGTGTTATCTCTTCTGCCCTCAAGTATGAAGGTGAGGCTGATGGGCTCGTGGTTGAGAATTCCTCAACCTCCTCCTCAACTATGGGCTTGGTATCTTGAAGGTATGCATGTGCTTCCCTTATCCATTCCTTGATCTTATTTGTAACTTTCAGCTCTGCTGGTTGGAGTTAGGGTATCCTCCAATCTTAGCACTCCCATTCTCTTCTGTCTTAAGGGTAGATGTTTCTGCTTCGACATCCCCAACTCACTTACTTTTGGCTAATGTGGTCTCACTCTCAGCTTTGAGCATTATTTTTGCCTCGATTATTTTTTTCCACCGTCTTTGATTCTTCTTCCCTATAGAGGATGCATCTAAGTTGATAGACACTGGTAGTGAGATACAGTCCTACTTTGTTTGAGCTTGCATCATGACTTTCAAGGGTATAGGTGTGGCATCAGTGTCACGTGTCTCAACACAAAAGAGATCGAGTGGCACATATGGTACAATTGCCGAGGTGGTGGAGGGCTTCTGCCTAGGGCAATCAATGAATAGATGTGTGACTCCACATTTGGGGCATCTCAAATCAGCTTTCTCTCTATTTGCTTGCTCCTTTTTAGGGCAACAATATGAGGCATGCCCTGGATGGCCACATGCCCCCAACATGCTTTGGGTCCCTTGTTCTAAGTTTCTCCTAAGCCTCTTCCTCTTCTCGTGCCCCTAAGGCCATGATTGGTACTAGTCTATAGTCCATCAATATTGGATTGCCCATTTGTCATAAGAAACATAAGGATTCAAATAAGAATCTTCCTCTAGGGGTGTAGTGGGAGCTCATGCTCAACCGCCAAGATCCACGAACCGCTTATTGTTTCAAGCATTCCAAGCCGAGCACTAATGGCTACCTCTCACATAACTGACATGCCATCCATGTCTACGTGTGTAGTGAGCTTACCTCCATGCCGTTCAAGTTACCTCCTCTCCTGCGCACTCCGATAGCTCCACGATCCAAGTGCAAGCTTCAAGCAAGCTCCATCCTTAATCTCCATGCCCCAAGCTCCATCACCGCGAGCAAGAGAAGAGAAGAGAAGAGAAGAGAAGAAGAGAGGAGAATATGGAGAGCTTCTCCTCCTCGGTCCCTCACTCTCACACACTCACTCCCTCACACTCCCTCTCTCAAGCACAAGCTCAAGCAAGCAAGAACAAGAAGAGGAAGAAGAAAAGGAGAGCCACTTTTTGCCACACATGAGAATGAGCTTCCCATTCACTTTTCAACTTCATATACAAAACCCTAAATCCCTTTTTGGGTAGTCATCCCCTTTTCCCCTTTTTTACATGGCCAGTCATAGCCTAGGCCCTTTTTCCCATTGTCCTTCTATCTTCCTAACTCCCTTTCCCGCCCATCTACGTTTACAAATTGCATGAGTGAGAGCCCGGTGCTCCTTGAATTAAACCATGATGCGCTTGTGCTCTTTTACAAAAGTTTTGACTTGCGCTTTTCCTTGTGCACCTTTCTCCCTTATTTAGGACTCTTCTCCTTGTGCGTCTTTGTCTTCCGTTTCTCTTTGTCTTGGCCTTTATCTTTGTCTTCTGCTTTAGCTTTTCTAGATTTTTCACCTTCGTTCATTTGAGGGTTAACATTACCCCCCTCCTAGACGAGTACCAGTCCCATGGCACTCACCTTTGTAGGTAGCTAGCATAGCATGCACTGAAGACATGGGTGGCAAGGACGTCTGTGGTTGCCATGGCGGAGTGTGGTAGTGGTGGGGAGGAAGGTCGTTGGGGCCACGTTGGTGGATTAAGTGGTAGGTGGTAGGGCAATGGGAGTTGGTGGTAGGGCTGTTCTTTGGGGGGGTTGCACTGATGGAGTACAAGTAGCGGTTTGTTGGGGATTTTGTACATGATGATTCTTGGCAGGCTTACAGGGTGATCACGATAGGAATTCAAAGTTGAGTGTTGATGAAGAGTGAATGATACTCTCATTGGAGTCTTCAATACCTGCAATTAAAAATCTCTCATAGGTGGTTTCTCCCTAGGGGTAGTGCTAGTCTTCTTTATCGTGCACAAGACATAGTTTAATTAGTTTGGGAGACAAGTCGAACTCGAAGCAAGTTGAGAGTATTGTCTTGCACTTGAGGACCCAAACTGTGTATATACTTCGGTGCAGATATTATGTGAGTGCTCATGCATACTTAGATATTACGTAGGTAGAAGACTGTGGGTTGGTTTCTCATAACAACATGTGGATGAAGCAAAGTCATCCATGGTGGGAAGAAGTACACGTGAAGGCGTATGCGACATCCTATGCATTGTGATTGCACGACGTAACATAATAGAACACAAGGATACTGCACTATCGGTAGTTGGTAGACGTTGGGCCTGTGCGATGAGGACAGTGTACTGGTCATGGCCATTCGTGCAGTGCTTACCACAATTCATTGCAATGGCATTAAGGCAGAGTGCAAGAGGGAATTGTGTAAATGGGTCAGGGTGACAGGTCTAACCATAGGTGAGACAAGCTCCCTCGGTCTGTCTTGCCCTTTATGTGCCCTGAACTATTTTGGGTGATGCTAGGGGGTTGGGGGACTAGGGACAGAGCCAGCCGACCAAGGTCACTAGGGACCTAATTTGAGGACCCCTAGGTGCGGTGCTATGACCATGGGTGCTTCTTTTTTTTTCTTTTTTTTTTTGACTTGCCTGAGTACAACCATTGCAATATGTTGAGGCTATCGGCCTTTCAATGGGTTGGGAAATGTCAAGCTTCGAAGGCTCAGGAAATGGATATGACAGTGATGATTGTGCCCCTAGCATCATTGTTAGAGAAGCCGTTGTTGTGATGTCGGTACGATTGAGGTAACAACCATCGTGAGCTCACTGTAGAGCTTGATCCAAGAAGAGAGCCCAGCCCATGACTATGCTTTGGTTCGTGCGATGTGGGCACTCGAAAAGGGTGTTTTTTGCACTTGGAAGCATGGCTTTGTTGCGGTTCTTTGTGCGGTTGGTGGTCTTGCGGTGACTTGGGCATTGAACACGTTTGCACGAAGACCTGTGTCATCCTGCATCCACTTGTCACTTCATGAGAGTATATGCAAGTCACATGCATCAAGTACAACGAACAAATGCAATCATGTCAAGATATAACTTTCCAAAATGCTATGATGCTGATTGCAATGCCTATTCTAGTGCTTGTTAAAGACGTGGCATATATCAACGATAGTTAAAGGAAGTGTGTACAAGTGGGGAGCCTGCCCCTTTAATCATTAAAGGACAAAAAGTTATGGCAAGATGGCTTGTTAAGCTACTTGGATATCATAGGGGCTACTTGATTTGCACAAGGCGGGGTGAGTCCGGGTCATTAGGCAACTGAGGCTCTGCTCTGGTGAGGGGCTCTTGTGAGGTTGGGCAAGGAAGATATCGGCCAGGACCTAAATGGTGTAGTCTTTGGCCACGACTGTTTCCAAGATGCTTTTGAACAATGCATCAAATTCTTCCTTGTCTCGAGCTACCCTTTCAGCCTTTGAGCATTTGGTGCCCAAGTGCTTGTTAGGGGCTTGCACAATCGATGTTGCCACACCTTGTGTGCTTCTTTGAGCTTCTACTCCCCTGACCTGGGGATTCTTCGGCCTATGTGTGGGGCGGTGTCGCTTGGGACCTCTTTTTTTGCATATCTTTTGAGGGTAGGCAAGTAGCACACCGGTGGAGGGGCGTGTGCTGCATATTCCCGTCGACGGCGGAGAGCATCTTTGCATGCCAGTTACCCTAGGTGCTCCATGTCTTCCTCGCGTAGGGGGACCTGCAAAATGCGAACCAAGGATTAGGCCTTGATACAGGATAAAACCATTCGCATGTAAGGGATTATAGTGTGGGTTATCAAGCATATATGTCGAGAAGGGGAGGGGTGAGGCATGCAGTGCTTGTTGTAGAGCGATGGCCCCCATGATGATGTTCATTTAGCCTCCAGCCCTTAGCAGATCTTGGCTCATGCTAAGTTACGTGGACTGGTGGTGATGGATTGGGACAAGGCTCATTCTCTGAAGGATAGACCGAAAAGGGAAAAAGGGTGTATAGAAAGGGACTACACCCTGTCTACACCATCAAAGATGTTGGTTAGGGCTTCCTATGGTGGTAATGAGGGATGCATGCCCTCCGCCGGAGGTGGAAATGGTCACCCAACTTCTAAATATGTGGTGAGAGGAGGACCTGACGAGCTTAGCCTGTCGACCACAACTCTTCTCCCTGCACTTAACTATTGTTGCTTGTGTGTGTTGATAGTGTCTATACAGGGTCACAAAAGTCATTGTTTATTTACATACATATCCATGAATCCATGTCACTTCATTAGGATAAACGCCAATTGTAGAGCTCTAGATTGTACTGGAGTGTGGCACGTGCATCTAGTGCTCGTGGCAGCTTACTCAATACCGATAGATATTTTGCAACATTGAGTAGCATAGAGCCTTGTCCGAGGCTACTGGCAACATGTAACTCCTCTCCAATGAGAACCTTATCCAACAGAGAGTTCTCTTGGCTAGGTTCAACTAAGTCCGTACCCCGAATGACAGTCAGCACTCGAAGGGAAGTTGGTGGCACATAGGTTGGGTCTCTTTGAGACCGCCATTTGGCCAATCGCTCCTCTGAGACTGTCATGATCTGTGCTCCTAGTTTGGCCATTGCGACGTGGTTTTCGTACCAACGCTATTCAAATTGACTTCGGCCCTCTCATAGTCACTTTAGTTGCTCTATCTCTAAGAGATTTGGTTGGCAGAGTCGGCTTCCTCACCAGAGATGAGTCACATGCGTTCATGCAAGAGCCTGTTATAGTGCTCGTCAAGATGTTCTTGCTCTTCCCAAGATAAGGGAAATGGCAAGTATTCTTTGAGCTACTCTTTAGGGAATGCGCGCATGTCTGCCAGGACATAGACACGTGCGAACACTTTGAGCTTAGCATCCAACTCAATTAAGCACTCTATGACACTTCTATGTTCAATGAGGGCTTGCTCGGTTGCTATCTCATGCAAGGTTCTGGGAGTTTGCCTGGGCTTTAGCGTAGCTGGGGGCTCAGGCCTAAACGCGCAAGTTTGCCCAATGCTAGGATTTCTTACACTCTTGGGGTTTCCATGATTCTCCTGAGGCTTCGTTATTGCGTCATGGTTCTCCTTGGATGTGACTGGTATAGGTTTGTCACCCTGTTGTGACAGCGTTATGTCCACTCTTGATTGGTCAATGCAAGTTCTATTGTTGATGGATTGAGTGTTGCAAGCAGCCATTGATGGTAACGACTGCTTTGATTTTTCAGAGCACACGGATGTGTCTAAGATTTCACCGCTATTAGAAGAGGCATCAATGGGTTCATTGGTGGGGTGATGGACTCGATCCTTCATTCATTAGCTCTCCAGCGCTCTTCGTCTCAATGTTCTTGGGGTCCACAACCACCTGCAACTGTTGTTGTTTTTGCTGTTTTCTCCTCTTTTTCTTGGTCAGTGAAGGTGCATCTCTCAACAACTCAGGACCCTGGACTAGGTCAACCAGTGATGTGCTTGGTTGGGCCTCAGCATTTCCTTTCTCTAGTGTGTCCTCATGGGACATAGCCATGGCCTGCTGAATAGCCTCGCCAGGTTGTGAGGGTACAACTATCTCCCTTTTGGGAGAGTCTAGCTCTTTAGCCAATTCCCATGTGTTTAACTCCTCCAACCTAGGCTTTAGGCACTTTGGAAGTGCTAGAGTTGTCAAGGAAGTTGGTTACGACACCTCCTTCACATGTAAACTACTAAGGACACGTTTCGCAAGGGACATTGTTACAGCCAAGGGCTATGACTACTGTGATCCCTGATTGGAAGTAGTAGCGGCTAGTCCAGTGGGCTGGCTACTCTTGGTGGATTGCTGTGTCAGGTCCCTAGGGCGATCGAAAGTGGTCGCATCTTTTATTGCCCTTTGAGAATTCATATGTGTAGATTGAGCATGAGTTGCTCTGGTCACATTGGGTTGCATAGGCATATCCTTGGGCCGAGAGCCACGGCTAGTGTCATGTCCCCCTTCTTTGATATTCGGAAGCTTTGATGGAGATAGAGATTGGGAGTGAGCAGCCGCCATTGACGACCGCTGTTGTGCTTCCTGTGTCCATTTGGAAAAAGAGGATGTGGGAGATCTAGGACTCTTAGGCGGACCTGGCACTAGCTGAATGATTTGCTCGAGGCTATTAGATGATTGTGCCATTTGCTTTGTTGAGCGATCAGCCTTATCATGAGCAATGGTGTGCCTATGATGCCTGTTATCATCTTGGAAAATCAAAAGCTCTTTGGGCACTGATGGCTTTTGTGCACGCTCAATGGCTACATACAACACCTGCTTATTACACATGCTAGGTTGAGGCTCTTTCTTTCGAACACTCATGTCTGGTTTCTTGCCTCGAGACCTAGAGTTTCTCTTAGATTTCCTCCTGGGCTTTGTTGCTTTTGATGCAATCTTGCCTTCAGCTGATAGAAATGGCTTAGCAGGGGATTTTGGTACCCAAATCCATCAGTTACCTACATAATACCCTTGAGCACGTAGCAATGCTTTGGATATCCACCATGGCGTTGTGCTAACCCTCCATCGATGCCTTCATCTATAAGGCTTGGGCTTCTTTTGGGGTCGTCTACGATATTTGTAAGTCCAAAACCCGTCCTTGGCATTGTCTCTTGACCTTCTTGTTTCAAGCATGGCCTCACTCACTGGTTCTCGTTATTTGACCTGCACTTGTATCAACTCTTCCAACAAGTGCTTGTTCTCGTTAGTAGGCTTGAGTGTTACGTCAGCACCTTCCTTGCCTTTCCCTCGAGGTTCAATGAGGTCACCCTTGCTAAAGGTTGTGACTATTCTCACACCCGGTAGTGTCAGGTGCATCCTCTGTGCTACATGGTCAACCTCACATTTGGTCACCCTTTTGAAGGGTCTTCTCAGGAGGGTTTCCTTACCATATTCAGCACTATTTGGAGGAACATGAAATAGGATAGACAAGCTTCAGGTTTCAATTGTTGCAAGGATATTGCACTTCCCTATGAGTGCTTGTGGAGGTCCCCCATAAGGGCCAAGAGTTGCATTAGTTGGTGTCAGCTCTGGTTGGCCTAGTAGGGTCCATGCCTCATGGGTCAAGACATTAAAATCTGCTTCTTCATCAATCAGAGCATCGATAGTATGCTCTCTTTTCACGGTGAGTTTGACCCTAAGATTAGCAAGTGGTACTATGTCTTCATCTTCCGGGTCTTGGCTTGTAAATTTAAGCCTTCTGACAAATGCCCTTGAGTCTCCAACTGCATGACCAGAGGTGGATTCTCCACTGATGTCTTGGCTCGTCAATGCAGTGCTATTCAAGGGGCATCTATTGTTAGGACTGTCATATCTAGTCATTCTTGCTATTATAGCCTGATGTTGTTGCCTTCCGCTTTGACTAGATGTAGTCCGAATGCAACACATATGTGTTTTTGCAGTGTGGCCTCCTTGCCCTTGTTGGCTAGATTGGCCCATTGAGGTTCTAGGGTCTCTGTTTCTCTCGGTTCGGGTATGGGCTTTTGGTTGCTCTTTTGTCAGTGAGAATCCATGTTCATGTAGAGCCATTACTACACTAGGGTCTAATTTGGAGAACCTATTGCGGCGCGCATTTTCTCTCCAACCTACTTGGGAGAGGTGGGAGGGGGCAAAGCCCCCTCTGCGGGGGTCCGGGGGGTAGTCCCTCCCGACCCGCAAGCCTGTTATGGTAAACACCATGCCCAATTTGGAGGACCGTTTAGCCAAATTTTGAACTACTTGTTTTAAGGTTCTGCCCAGTGATGGGTCTATGATGTGTCTTTAGCTCTACGTAGCCTTTGGGGTCAATTTCGGGGTTTAGGATTTTTGCCTCGTTTGTTTTTTGCCAATCAGATTTTAATTGCTCAGCGCTTTGCGTCTAGGTCTCTAGGTCTCGCTGCTGCCTACTTCAAGCTGCTAAGCGGTTGTTCCCTACGATTTCGTCTATTCCATGTGCCAGAATCAAGTTCTAAGTTTTAGAAGGACTTCCGACAGTTTGCTCTACTGAGCTATAGCCGGGCCAGGTCAAATTTTTGAGAATTTGATAAAAAGTTACACTCGGCCTAGCTGGTCCGAATTGCAGGGTCTAAGTGGGTCACTCGGACGGGGGCCAAGGGCCGAATTCGTGACCCAGACAGGGTAGACTCAGACGGGCCGAATGGTCAATTTGAACGAGGTCACTCGGATGAGCCGAGGCACTTGGGCTAAGGGCCGAATATGACATGTGGTCGAGGGCTGAATTGGTCGATGGTCCGAATGATCGACTCAGACGGGCCGAGTAGGTTTGGGCCGAGGGGGCCGATTAGGGTTTCGGGTCGAGTGGGCCGAGGGCCAATTCTAGGACTCGACCCAGAAGTGGCCGCTCGGACAAGCCGAACGTGACGCAACGACAACAGGGAGATGTCAATTTTGCTCGATTCTTGCGATTTAACCAATAATAGCAAGCATAAACCTCCAGATCCTATCTAGGGGAATAGAGGAAGGGATTCATATACCTGAATAGAGCAGTAGGCTCGTCGATGATGAGATCAGAGCGAATCGTGCGATGGCTCTCTCTCTCTCTCTCTCTCTCTCTCTCTCTCTCTCTCTCTCTCTCTCTCTCTCTCTGTGTCTCTCTCTCACTGAAAAATGAGCTCTCCCTTGGCCTCTTGGCTCTTATGCCCCTTCCCGGGTATGGTGTTGATGCCCCTAATCACTCACTTGCCGATCTTAGGCATCACAAGCAAGCTTTTTACCATTTTTTGCACAATTTTTGCCCTATTTTACCCTGTTTTGCAACAGTAAACCCTAATGCTTATTTTCTTTGTTTTTCTTTGTTTTCTCCTACTCTAATGCATCCAATTCACAAAGTAAATACCTACACTACTCCATCTCACAATATAAATCTCAGAAAAGTGAAAAACCTACTTGCCAAGGAGATCGAATACCATCTTTAATCCCCTCACTTCCTACCTATCTCAAGCACCAGTTCGGGGAAAACCCTTACTTCGATGCTCAATTCAAAGCATGCAAGTGCTCAAGGCTTGAATCCGAGGTCCCGACAAACGGAACCAAAATGTAGTGGGAGCTCACGCTCAACCGCCAAGACCCACGGACCGCTTATTGTTTCAAGCGTTCCAAGCCGAGCACTAATGGCTACCTCTCACATAGCCGATGCGCCATCCATGTCTACGGGTTTAGTGAGCTTACCTCCATGCCGTTCGAGTTACCTCCTCTCCCATGCACTCCGGTAGCTCCATGATCCAAGGGCAAGCTTCAAGCAAGCTCCATCCTCAATCTCCACGCCCCAAGCTCCATCACCGCGAGCAAGAGAAGAGAAGAGAAGAGAAGAGAAGAGAAGAGAAGAGAAGAGAAGAGAAGAGAAGAGAAGAGAAGAGAAGAAGAGAGGAGAAGATGGAGAGCTTCTCCTCCTCGGTTCCTCACCCTCACACACTCACTCCCTCACACTCACACTCCCTCTCTCAAGCACAAGCTCAAGCAAGCAAGAACAAGAAGAGGAAGAAGAAGAGGAGAGCCACTTTTTGCCACACACGAGAATGAGCTTCCCCTTCACTTTTCAACTTTATATACAAAACCCTAAATCCCTTTTTTGGAGGTCATCCCCTTTTTTACATGGCCGACCGTAGCCTAGGCCCTTTTTCCCATTGTCCTTCTATCTTCCTAGCTCCCTTTCCACCACCCGTCTACGTTTACAAATTGCACGGGTGAGAGCCCGACGCTCCTTGAATTAAACCATAATGCGCTTGCGCTCTTTTACAAAAGTTTTGACTTGCGCTTTTCCTTGTGCGCCTTTCTCCCTTATTTAGGACTCTTCTCCTTGTGCATTTTTGTCTTCCGTTTCTCTTTGCCTTGGCCTTTGTCTTTGTCTTCTGCTTTAGCTTTTCTGGATTTTCCACCTTCGTTCGTTTGAGGGTTAACAAGGGGTTCTTCCACCAAGTGCACTAGAGCTTCGTTCGGTGGATGGGCAATTATGGGTACATGAGGTCTAGGGATCCCTATAGGGTTTATACCTGTCCTTGGTGGAACTGGCCTTGATTCATTGGGCACAGGGAGTGCCAAGGGGGCTCCCCTTCCCAAATAGGGTTGTCTACCCCCTGGATAGTAAAGTTTCATGTAAGGTTGCTAGTGAGGAAACCATCTTGGCAATCGACAGTGCATGACGTCATAAGCAGGTCTGTGAGATTATTTGCCTTGCACACTTGCTCAAATTGCTCAACAAATCTATAGGGTTCACTCCTGGCCTGGTATTTATCAAGCTGCTTTGCCACCATGGGTATTTTCATTTGGCTTCTGGTGTTTGGGGTGACTTCCAACCCGACTAGCAATAATGCTACCAAGGATGCCCCACTTTGCTTGGCACTAGTAGTGTCTAGCAATCTCTTGGTGAGTAGCTCACTCAATGTTAAATTGGCTTCTAGAATTCTCTCCCTATCACCATTGCCTCATGTTCTATTCCTCCCCAATATGGCCATGATCCTATGAATCTCGTTGAGTTCCCACTCTCATGATGTAGCCTCTAAGCTTTTTGCTCCTAACTATAATTTGTCATGCATTGCAATGCCATTCATAGCAGTTTCGTCTCTTCCTCAAGGTCAGCTCTACAACGTCTACTAGTGACCTTTCGTGGCATGCTATCCTTGTTTGTTGGTCGTATTGTGTGGCAAGTCATTGAATGTCATTAGGGTGCTCAGCTAGTGTACTGAGGTCAAGGTCCATGTCTAAATTATTCTCATATGGGCAGGCCAATCCCTGCCATGATGGTTGCCTCTTGACTAAGTTAGCTAGGGACATATTCCTAATCCTAGTGAGTCTCCCTTCACCTGGTGATGTGATGGTTCAGTCCTCTTTGTGTCTTTCTCCTTGGTTTTCTAGTTTTCTCATGATTCCTGGGTTGCACTCCTATTAGTGGGTTCAATTCGTTGTTATTATATTGGTGTGTTCCTTCTTATTGCAAACAACCCCCTCAGCTTATGTGTGCATGGTACAAAATCAAGCTTCTAGCTTTCAAGTTCACTTCAAGTATTAAAATAGTGTGAGGTGCGAATGCTAGATGAACAATGTAGCTCTCACTCTCCCCTCATTCTGATTTTGGCCAAACATGGCTCTAAGCGCAATTGCTAGCCACTTTGAAGGGTTGATTAGGGTCTCTACTGCATCTCCCAGCTTGGTTAGAGTGTAATTAGGGTCTAGGGTCAATTTGGGGCACTAAGTGGGGGTCTAGGGTCAATGCTAGATGAACAATGTAGCTCTCGCTCTCCCCTCATTCTGATTTCGGCCAAACATGGCTCTAAGCGCAATTGCTAGCCACTCTGAAGGGTTGATTAGGGTCTTTACTACATCTCCCAACTTGGTCAGAGTGTAATTAGGGTCTAGGGTCAATTTGGGGCACTAAGTGGGGGTGGACAACTAACGAGTTAGCTAACGATCGCTTCTAGGCCATTAGGTCAGTGTTTCTTCCATTCCTCACATTTGGAAGACATTCAACTCGTCTGTAAGGCTTTTAGAGGTTCGTCAAACTTGGGTCCACCAAGTTTGTCATGGTCTAAGGATGCCAATTTTGCCTAATTTCACATTTGGCCCAAGTGGTCCAAATTGGAGAGGTCCGAATCCTAGACTCAAACTATCTGAGGCCGAGCAGGCCGAATGGCCAAAGTCCCGAGTCCTACTATCCGAATGACATGTGGCCGGGAGGTTGAATCTAAGTGTATGAGTGTCCAAGTGTCCGAGAAGGGTGGCCATCTGAATCGCAGACTTGGCCATCCAAGGCCAAGTGGTCTTCTCCAAATGTGGCAATCCAAAGCTGAGTTGTCCGAGTAGACACTAGTGACTCAGATGTCCAAGTTTGCTCAAGATTGTCGGCTATCTCAAGCCTATGGTCACCGTTCGAGTGCGGCAGCAAGTTGTTAAATGATGGAAAATCGTTAAAACCCCTACTCTTGCCCTAATAACGATTGCACCCAAAGTGTTGATACTCATTAACAAGTCTCAAGCAACATCTAGAACATACCTAGAGGGCTCAAGAATGCGGATCAATACATGGATCTATGCTCCTACCCTATAGCTCTCTCTCTCTCTCTCTCTCTCTCTCTCTCTCTCTCTCTCTCTCTCTCTCTCTCTCTCTCTCTCTCTCTCTCTCTCTCTCTCTCTCTCTCTCAAGCTCTCTCTTTCTCAATTGAATGCACACAAATGAGCTCTCTCTTTGCCCTCTTGGCCTTTTAAACCCCTAGTTATTTAGTCTTCCACTCCCCCTTCTTCTCTCTTATGCATTGAACCTCTCTTTTCCCTATTTGGGCGTGCTATTATAGCAAACACCTTGCTATGTATTTCTTTGTTTTTTCTGATTTTTTTCTTATCTAAATGCATTCAAACCGCAAGTAATGACTCACACTACTCCAATCTATTTCCCTAAATCCAAAAAACCAGAAAAAATTACTTGCAAAGGAGATCAAATACCTCTTCAACTCCCTCGCTTCCTACCTATCTCAAGCACTGGTTCGGGGAAAACCCTACTTCAATTCTTGATTTGGAGCATGCAAGCACTCAAAGGTTGAATTCATTGTCCTGGCAAGGGAACCAAAATGTGAGAGCCTTCGCTCAACCTCCAAGACCCATATACCACTTATATTGCTTCAAGCATTTCAAGCCGAATGTTATAGCTACCTCTCACATAGCTGTACATGCTCTCGATCCTACGAGTGTAGTGAGCTTACCTTGATGCCCGATTGAGTAGCCTCCTCCCTCAAGCACTCCAATAGCTCCACAATCCAAGATGCAAGCTCAAGAAAGCTCAATCCTCCACCTCCAAGATCCATCCTCCATAGCTACGCACACGAGACAAGATAAGAGAAGAAGAGAGGAGAAGATGGAGAGCTTCTCCATCAAGGTCCCTCATCCTCACTCACTCACTCCCTCAAACTCTCACGCTCCCTCTCTCAAAGACAAGCACAAGCAGGGAGAAGAGAAGAAGTTAGCCACTTTAGCCACACACCAAGAATGAGCTTCTCCATTAACTTTTAAACTTTTATACATTCCCCTATCCCTTTGGGCACCCATCCCATTTTTTTCATGACCGGCCATCTTAGCCAAAGTCTTTTTGTTAGATATGATCAATGCCCCACCCTCATTAGGTGCCACCAATGATCCATGGTGCTCAAAGTTGTAAGGCCCCCATTATGAGAAGAAGCCAAATGTGAGCCCGGACATTGGTTGAGTCCAGACTTGTATATCAGATGAGGTCTATGTGATCGGATGGCAAAAAGGTGACCATTGTGGGTCTAATATTTGGGTTAGATGGAGTGGTTAAGCTGGTAGCAACTCGAGGCGCATTGCATCGAGTTGCGGGGTAAGGGAGTTAAAAGGGGCTCCTATTTTGGGGTCCGGGGGCCGCGAAAGCGGCCCCTGGCTGGGGGGGTCCTAGGGGGGCCAACGGCCCCCCTGGCGGGGGTCCAAGGGCAGTGCCCCCAGCCCGATGGTAAAGGGAATATTCCCTGGCCGACTAGTGGAGGCTCATATGGTAGGTCGGTCAGGCTAACCTAACGACCTTCGCAGGCTGTAAAAGCTAAACCCCTTCACAGCCATCGATCATTCATCTTTCACCCAGTCAGAGTTGTTGTTCCAACTAACCTTAAGCTCTTCACCTATCTTCTGTCTAGATCGCCATCTAAGCTTCACACAGTGGAAGCGCACGGGTGGACAGAGCCATCTTTGTATCAGTTGTTTGGAGCTAAAGAATTTATTGATTCTCCTCTTATCTGTTGTGTACTCTCTATCTCTTTCTCAGATTCTGTTTGCTGCGTCGTGTAATATTTTACACTTTTTTCCTCATATCTTCCTTCTTTTCACAGTTCTTTTGCTCTTGCACTTCTATGTTTATAATTTGCACAAGAGGGAGCCTCGCAGTCTTTTATAAAATGAATTACATTGCGCCCATGTGCTTTCCTTGCTAGAGCATTCTATGCACCTCACTAGAATATTCAATGCACCTTGCTAGAATATTTCATGCTCTCCTACGTTTTTTTAAAGCTTTCCTTCTCTTTCACTTTTCTCACCTCGCCAGAATGAGCTTCTCTATTCACTTTTTGACTTGGGCTTCCTTTGTCTTCCTATGCTTCTTTTTGGGCTATATGGTCCATGACATGTTTGTAACAGTTAACTATGCCATTTTCTATATAAAACCTCTCTCTCTTTTGTATGTGTGTGTATTTTGGTATGTTGGTGCCACTCGGACTATATATATATATATATATATATATATATATATATAATTGTGCAAGGGCTACTTATTGTAAAGACAAGGAGCACATGGCCTATTTCTTCTCTTTGGGAGTGGAAAGTGGGAAGTGTAGAGTAGGAGTGTAGAATGGGAGACACAATGTGGAAGACATAGAGTGGGAGACACTACTTGTTGCAGAGGTAGATGTAGAGTGGGAGACATGTTGAGATGGCAAGCTCAACATGTGCGGACATTGATAATGGACCACTTGGCTAGATAGATCTGCATGTCTACACTTAGCACGCTAGTGGTCATTATGATCCTCATATGGCCACTGACTTCTCACTTATTATATTTAGTTTGTTGCACCTACCTACTACTGGCATAGTTATAGCCCTAATCAATTAGTATAGTTAGTTATGCACTGGTTGACTTAGCATGTCACTTTCCTTTATGTCATATATTATCTATACTTTGTGTACATTGTATTGTGTGTGGAAGAAGAAAAAGAAACTAGCAAGAAATATTTTGGCTTCCATCTCTCTTCTTATGTTTTTCAGTGAGCTTTCTCTTATATGTATGGTGTGTGTTTGGGACAGTAACTCAAGCAAGTCCCCCCCACTATGTGATTCTTAACATGGCTTCAAATTGGTGCCACTAAGAGAGGCTAGTTTTGAAGGCTAAGGTGAAGGAGAAGAAGCAAGGATTCAAGCGAGCAAGCAACCAATAAGAAGCTCTCCCATTCTTCCACTCTTTCTTTTGGATTGTGCCAGTGGAGACACCAGAAGTAGGGCATAGTGAAATCTCAGATTACTGTGGGATTTGGTGTGCAAACAAAGCATCGTATATTTTGAAATTAAGCCCATTATCCATCCCACTGCTTTTTTGGGCATCTAAGGTCGTTTTAGGCCCCATTTTAGAGTTGCAAGGTTGCGGACAACAGTTTCAGGGTATAATGCAATTTCGATTGTATCAACTGAAAGTGGGTGCATAGGTTTTATGTTGTGAATTTGTACATTTTAAGGTGTTTGCCAAGAAACAAACATAAGTTTTATATGCAAACAGGTTGTAGGCTACATGTATTGTTGAGCAATCAGTGAAAAAGATTGCTTGGTGTATTATTGTGCACTTTTTGTGAAAGGTCATAAAAGACTCGCTTGCTATTTTGTATCATTTTTGTGATAATTATAGAGAACAATGGAAAACCCATCATTGAGAAGCTAGACAAGAACAACTACCCTTCATAGAAGTTCCGTGTGACAAACTTCCTCATTGGAAAGGGCTTTTATGAGTTTGTTTCAGGTGAAGAAAATGAGTTAGAGCTGAATATCCCTGCAATAGCAAATGAATTAAAGGCATGAAAAGAATAGAATGCAAAAGACAAAAAGGTGATGTATTGGCTATCTATAATCATTGATAATACTATGATGGGACATATTAGGAATGTAGAAACTTCACATGTAGCTTGGAAAATTTTTGAGAACATGTTTTTAATAAGTACAACGGCACAAAATATTCAACTCAAGCAAGAGTTGAATACCTTGAAGAAACGGAAAATGTATGTCAATGAGAATGTTTTAAAGGCGAGGATCATTGTAGATGCTTTAGTAGTAATTGATGCAATGCCTGATGATGATGATTTGGTTTCATCTACTTTGGGTGGCCTTAATAATGAGAAGGCTTGGAAATCATTTGTCACTTCTGTATATGTATAAAAGCCATTTCCAAATTTTGATGAGTTGGTCTCAATTACTAAAGAGATCAATATGCATGGTGACTCATCTAAAAGAAATGGTGAATAGATCCAAGCATTTTACTCAAGTTCAGGAAGGGGATGTGGAAGATCCTCTTTAAGAGGCCATGGTATGGGATGTGCTAGTGATAATTAGCAAAATATGTTAAATTAGCAATTTTGTGAAATGCAAGTTTCATGAGGCTATGGAAACTTTAGAAAAAGGGGGAGCTCTAGAGGAAGAGGTGGATGGTAAAACAGAGGTTTTGGAAATTCTACTATTGTTTGCCATTATTGTGGAAAGATAGGTCATATTGCAGCCCATTGTTATGCTAAAGAGGATGATATTCGTAGTAGTAAATTGTAGTAAGGAAACTATGCATCATCTTCACAACTGAATGAAGACAAAAATGAGTGTCTGCTTGTTATGCAACATTCAATTAATATTGTTATAGGAAAAGGGACACATTATGGATGTATGATATGTTGATTCAAGTGCATCTAATCATATGACCAATCGTGTTGAATGGTTTGAAGAGATGTGAGACTTACAAATCCAAGTTATGTGTAGATGGGTGATGATTCATGCCACCCAATTTCACACATTGGAAAGGTTCTCTTGTCCTTACATGATGGCTAGACAAAGAGTCTGTCAGATGTATTATATGTGACATCAATCACAAAGAATTTAGTATCTATTGGCCAAATGGTAGAGCAAGGGTTGCGAGTTTGATTTAATGCAAAAGGTTGTTTTGCAGAAGACTTTAATTATAAGTGCAAGTTAGTCGCAAAAGAAAGTAAAGTTGGCCACATATTCACTTTAGATGTTGAAATTTTGGCAATGAATGATGCTATGTATGCTAAAGAAAAAGGAGTGATTGTAGATATTGAAATATGGCACAAATGTATTGGACATGAAAATGTGTAAAGGCTGAAATTAATGTAAAGCAAACAATACAACCCTTTTCACATGATAGAGATGTGAGTAGAAATATACTTGATGTTGTGCATACAAATGTTTGGGGGCCAACACAGAATTATCTCTTGGTGGTGGCAACAAATACTTTTTGACATTTATTGATGATTGTTCAAGAAAGCTATGGATATATTTCATGAAGGAAAAGAGTGATGTATTTGAATACTTCAAATCTTTCAAGAAAAAGAGTGATGTATTTGAGCACTTTAATCTTTCAAGGCAGTTATTGGAATAGAACAAGCTTAAAAGTTAAGTGCTTGAGATTAGATGGAGGGGAAGAGTATCTCTTTAATGAGTTTAGTGGCTTCTTGAGGTCTCGAGGGATAAATAGATAGTTTACTTGCAAATATATCCCAAAGCAAAATGGGGTTGTAGAAAGAAAAAATAGGCATATTGCAGAAGTTGCACAGAAATTGATGGCTAAAAAGAATATGCCAAAACATTTTTGGTTTGAAGTTGTTCATACTATTGTCTTTATTATGAACATAACTCCCGTAGTTGCACTTCATGGGATGACCCCCGAAGAATGCTTTACAGCAAGAAGCTCGATGTGTCACACTTGAAAGTGTTTGGTTGTATTGCATATGTTCATGTCCAAATGAGTTGTGAAAGAAACTTGATCCAAAGACTAAAAAATGTATTTTTATTGAATACTCCTTAGAGCACAAAGGGTATCATTGTTATAACCCTATCATAGGTGAGTTCAAATTGAGCAGGGGAATTATTTTTTATGAGATGAGCAGTTGTTATGCATCTACTAGTGATGTATTAGATTATGATAATGATCATGATAGCTATGTGCAAAAAGAAAAGCAAAAATTATGGAGCCTTAATGGACCAGAAACATCATCTGGTACTACACCTACAGTTAGCCCTTAGTTTCCTAGAGTAGCCCCACAACTTCAGATAGATCTACAAGTGTTGGAGATAAAGTCAAAGGAAAGAAGAAAGTGTTGGATGGTAATGATGCATCTGCTAGTCATTTGGGATTTGATGGAGATTCTAGTGGTTCAAAGAGTTTGGATGATGAGCTTGGCATTCCTTCAGTTAGGACACTAGGAGTACTGAGAGCATATAGTAATGTACATGCTCCACTGAGTAATCCAGTGGTATGCAGGTCTAGCATGGTCAAATACCCTATTAAAAGGTTTGGTTTTGAAGGCTATACAGCTCACCATCATGCTTATATGGTGAAGATAGTTGAGGATATTGAGCCCACTTGTTTTGAGGATGATATTGGTCATGCTCATTGGGATGCAACAATGGATGATGAGATGGTTGCATTAGAAGCCAATAAGACTTGGGATTTGGTACCCTTGACTAAGGGCAAGAAAGATATTGGTTGTAAGTGGGTTTACAAAATCAAGCACAATGCATATGGTTTAGTTAGCATGTATAAGGCTAGGCTAGTTGCAAAAGGCTATGCCCAAACATATGGCATAGATTATGAAGAGACATTCAATCCAGCTACCAAGATAGCAATTGTTAGATGCGTGATTGCTTTAGTAGCAGCCAAAGGTTGGAGTTTGTAGAAAATGGATATTAAGAATGCTTTCTTGCATGGTGAATTGCAAGAAGAGGTGTATATGGAGTAGCCAATAGGTTATGAGGATTTAGAGCATCCCATATATGTGTGCAGGTTAAAGAATGCGCTATAGAGGTTGAAGCAAGCACCTAGAGCATGGTCTAACAAGATCGGAGAGTATCTTGTCAATATTGGCTTTTATATTTTTGATACTAATCACTCACTTTATGTGAGAAAGGGAGACGTAGGTTCGGTTATTATAGTCATCTATGTGGATGACTTGATTATTATAGGTGAAAGTGACAATGGGATTGTTGAAGTTCAAGATTCTTGAAGAAGAAGTTTGATATGAAGGATTTAGGTGAGTTGAGATACTTTCTTGGTATTGAGGTGATTAGATGTGATGATAGTATATAGCTATCCCAAAGGCAGTATGGCTTGTATATGTTATCCAAGTATAGTATGACAGCATGTAAGCCTCTTTCATTACCATTGGAGCAAAATGCCAAGTTGAGTGTTGACATTGGGGATGAGATAGAAGACCCTACTATGTTCGAGTCTGATTTACATGACTATTACACGACTAGACTTGAGCTATGTTGTTGGCCTTGTCATTTATGCAGATGCCTAGAAAGCCTCATTTTGATGCAGTTACATGCGTACAGAGGTATGTGAAGTCCACTTTACATTATGGACTTTTTATGAAGCAAGTAAGGATGTACAAGTGTTTGGATACACAAATGTAGATTAAGCAAGTAGCATATCAAACAAAAGATCTACTAGTGGATTCATGTTTTCCCTTGGTAGTGCAACAGTTACATGGAGTAGCAAAAAGAAACCTATAGTTACTTTATCGAGTACAGAGACTGAGTATAGAGGTGTTGCTATGGCAACATGTGAGGTGGTATGGTTGCAAAAGTTATTGGGTGATTTGGATGTGCGGGAGATGGTCTAGTTGTCATTCATTATGATAACATGAGTATCATACAACTAGCTAGGAACCTAGTGTTCCACGCTAGGACAAAACACATTAAGGTGCATTAACACTTTGTGAGAGAGAAGGTACTTGTAGGAGAGATTGACTTGGTATATGTCACACATAGGATCAAATAGCTGATATTTTCACAAAGGCATTGGGTGCAAAGAAGCTTTAAAAGTTTCGAAGTTTACTTGGAGTTGCAAAGTTACAGTTGAGCTTAAGGGGGAGTGTTGAGATGGCAAGCTCAACACATGCGGACATTGATGATGGACCACTTAGCTAGATGGGTTCACATGTTTACACTTAGCACGTTGATGTTCATTATGATTCTCACATATCCATTGACTTGTCATTTATTATATTTAGTTTGTTGCACCCTACCTATAGTCGGTATAGTTATAGCGCTAATTGATTAGTATAGTCAATTATGCACAAGTTGACTTAGCAGACCGCTTTCCTTTATGTTGTATCTTATCTATACTTTGTGTACATTATATTACTTGTGGAAGAAAAAGAAGAAACTAGTAAGAAAATGTTTTGGCCTCCATCTCTCTTCTTGTGTTCTTGAGTGGGCTTCCTCTTATGTGTATGGTGTGTGTTTGGTGCAACAGCTCAAGTAAGTCCCCCCACCACACAATTCTTGACAAGACAGACCCACATACAGACTCTAGCATGATGGTGGTTTACCCTCCCCCCTCTCTCCCTACCCTATTTAATAGGTATAGATTATTAGATTAACTATTTCTATGCAATATCGATGTACGTTTTTGTATTCATCTAATCTAAATTTGTAATAAAAATTCAATTGATTATTTCTCTATAGTATTGCATCACCATTGATGTGGATAGAACACAAAGATGGCCATGATGGCAACCACGAGGATCCTAAACCCCTACTTCGCAACACAATTGGGATGAATGCTCCCTTGATGCACGTGTTTGCATACTCATACATGATGGAATGTTTGTTTCTCTACCATGATTTTTATTCAAAAACTAAAGATGTGTCTCTCTCAAGGTCACATATTCATATATATATATATATATATATATATATATATATATATATATATCTCTCTCTCTCTCTCTCTCTCTAAGATTAAGGCATTAAGACATGGCTAAAGGTGTGTTTCTCAACTATGTTTTTTTTTAAAGAGCCTAAATATCGCATAAGTAAATATCTCTTTCCCTCCACTCTTTCATGTTGAGGCTTAGGCATTAAGATATGTTCTTCTTTTGAATGATAGAGGCAAACCTAATCTTACAATGTGTGCAAAAGACTGCGCTTTTGATGGTGATCAAAGGCTCAACTTGACTTGCATCTGAAGAAAACACAATATAAATTGGTTAATAATCAAAACAATGATGAAATGATTTCAGTCATGGATAGAGTTTAGAATGGACCCTAGTAAGGAAACAATGGATTGTAAAGTCGAAGCATCCATGCATGCTTCCTCTTATAGGGAAAAGGGTGGTAGCTCGTTAAGCATATTTCATGTGGAGAGACATTACTCCCATAGCAATGCTAGCTTTGATAGAGACACTCATTGTAAATATATATATCTCCTTAAAAATGAAAGATCTGATTAGCATGGTTAGCATTTATAGTTTCAATGAGCATTGAGAACCTATTTTTGTGTTAATTTGGGAGCAATCCTTTGTCTAATATATTTGGTTAAATGTATACAATATCTTTTTCTATATTTTCATTTCCAGACAAAACTATTCACAGTGAGTTGGGATGAGTAGACAAAATTACATTTGGCATGTCACTATGTGAAGTTTCAATTGTGATCTTATGGTTGCACGACTTCCATGTCTATTCCAATAGCATACAAAGCAAATATTTCAATATTTTAATAATAAATTATTGAGGTAAATAAAAAAATAAATACTTAACTATCACACATAGTAGTTGTGATATAGAAAGTTAGTAAGGTGCTATGTCACCATGGTTAAATATTGGAAGACAATTTGGGTAGGTGTGCATCACTTTGCAATTATAACAACATTATGAATACATTGGATAAATTGATTATGCTTAAATTTAAACGATTCAATTTAACAACATAAAGGATAATGATTGTGTTGGGAGAAGCCTTGTCATTATTACAAAGTTAGTGAGGTATATGCATAAGTTATGAGAGAGAGAGAAAGAGAGAGAGAGAGAGAGAGAGAGAGAGAGAGAGAGAGAGAGAGAGAGAGAGAGAGAGAGAGAGAGAGAGAGAGAGAGAGAGAGAGAGAGAGAGAGAGATTTTTTATTATACTTCAGCTAAAATGACTCTAACAAAGATATATTACTATAGTTAGGCACACAAAGAGAGAAAAAGATATAGAGTTTAATAACAAACCCTAACCAAGTAATAGTAATTAATATTTTCCATTAATGTATCAAAACCAATTTAGAGTATTAAATCCAATGTACAACGAAATTTATACTCATTGAAATGTGAGGTAGACTTGGTGAGAGTATGCAAGAGATCTATTGAAGATTGAGAAGGTTGAAACTGTGAAGATCAAGGAGAAGACCATCATACTATCACCAAATCAATGAAAATATTAATCGTAATGTCTCCAAACTCTCTCTCTCTCTCTCTCTCTCTCATGTGTGCGCACCACTCACTCACTCTCTGTCTATGTCTGTCTAGCTCTCAATTTCACATGAATTCAAATATTAAGGCACACCATTTCTTATGAGGTGGAATTTTGTGTATCCATCTCATCTAAATGCATAAAACAAATTCAATTGATTATTTTTCTATATTATTGCATCACATCGCTACGGATAGGACACAATGATGCCATGATGGTGTTTGCTAAGATCCAAAACCTTGCATCACAAACATGACTACAATGAATGCTCTCTTGATGCACATGTTTGTGTGGTTAAACATCATGGATTGTCTATGTCTATGTGCCATGATGTTTACTCAAAAACTAAATGTGTGTCTCACCCAAGGTCAGAAATGTAGATCTCTCTCTCTCTCCCTCCCTCTCCCTCCTCCTCTCTTCCTTGGTGAGATTGAGGAATTCAGACATAGCTCAAGGTGTGTCTCTTTGTTGTGATCTTTATTCAAGAGCCTAAATATCACAAACACAAATCTCTCTCTCCCTCTATCTTTCCCCCCTCTCTTCCATGTTGAGATTAAGGCATTAAAACATGTTCTTCATTGGAGTGACAGAGGTGAATGTGATCTAACGATGTGTATGGAAGGCTCTACTCCTTTCACGACATTGGCTTGAAATGCATCTTAAGAAAACACAACATGAACTAGTTAGCAATTGAAAGGAAGATGAAAGGACTTTACTTATTGATAAAGTTTAGAATGGACCTTGGCTAGGAAACAATGGGGTTGTAAAGTCAAAGCATCCATGCATGCTTCATCCTATAGGGCAAAGGATGTCAATTCATGAAGCACACTTCATGTGGTGAGACATTACTCCCATAGCGATGCCAACTATGATAGCCCATTGTAAATGGGTGTATGTGAGTGTGTGTGTGTGTGTGTGTATCCTTAAAAAGGAAAGATCTGCAAATAATTTATGGATGCAATGACTATTGAGAATATATTTTTGTGTTAAGTCGGGAGCAATCCTCTGCTTAATATATTTGGTTAAATGTATATATGGTAGATAGGATAGATTATTGATCTTAAGGCAGTGCTATTATTGTGGACTTCATATTATGCTGACGATGGGCTCTCTTTCTCTCTCTCTCTCTCTCTCTCTCTCTCTCTTTGTGTCGCGCCCGCCTGCTTGACTCTGGACGCGGATGCAAAATCGTAGCTATGACAGCTGATCTCTGAGCCGATTTCAGGTCCGTTCGAGATACACAAGTCTAGTCTGTAGTCTTATCTCTTTCTGATCGTTATGGTTCATCTTAAAGGAAAAAAGCGTGCCAGTGCCAGGGGCTTTTGGCTTCCATCAGTAAGATCTGCTTGCCAAGGTTGTCCTGGCAAATTTTTATGATTGGGTCTCTACAAGACGACAATCCTTGAGCATTGGAAGAAATCACGTATATATTTGCTGTTTAAAAAAGAGAAGATAGGTTTTATGCAGACATTTTCAAATGAAACACAGGGTATGTTTTACTAGAAGCCGGTTCTTGATCAAAGGACTACATCCTCCTATCTATTTGATTAGGTGAAAGAGTTCGTCCAAGGCAAGGGCTACTTGGGCATTATTAGTTCAGAGTCCATTCTGTGAGCATACAATAGGGTCTGTAGAGAAAACACAAACAGTGTATGAACATGACTAACTCAATGAACTCGGACAAAATGCAAATGGAATAAGGAGCCGATGGTTGTCCAAAAGCCATTGCCTCTTGTGGGAGCGGGCCAAGGAACAGTATCGGAGAGTGTCATAATCCAGAATAAATCCTGAGTTCAACAAACCGCTTTCGCTTGATATTGGATGATGATGAAGAAGCTGAGGCAAAAGTGATGGCTGGGTAGGATGCCAAGCATTGCAATTCCCAGGCAGGAGAGGATGTGGAGAATAACTGTAGTTGCTTAGAGATGGCTGACTGCGAATAGATGATGTATGGCAGCTGAACAACAGCAAGAATGAGGTTGCAATCTGAAGCACAGCAATCTAGAGGGCTGGATTGGCAACTATAGCATGATTAGGGTTCTAGGGACAGAGTTTGAAGGTTGGCAATGGTGAGAGAAGGAAAGATCATGAAGGTAGATAGCTGAATGACAGCAGGAATGAAGTTGGAAGCTGAAACACAACACTTTGGATGGCTTAAACAAATAACACAACTCTATTAGTGTCATGGCTAGAGCTTGGATGTAAGTGTAGCTCTTATTGACTAACTTTGCCGAATCTGGATGGATGAGTGTATATTGATTCATGCACTCTCAATCGATCAATCGCTTGCAGTCTCTCATGCTGCAAGCTCTCCTACCATGAATATATACTAGCTCAGCTTGTCGCAGATAGAATCTATGACTCGGCCAAGCTATGCAAAAATAATCTAACCAATAGGCAAAAAGAGAAAATTCATGGATTGTTATAGTCTAGGTGTGCTGGAGAGCTCCCAAGCTTCGACGATCTTGTTGGCTACATGTTTCACAAAGGTTTGTGTATCTTGATCCGCTCGAACTCGCGCAAGACTGAGTCTCCTTGCTTGTTTCTCCAAGCCAAGTAAGTTGCTCTCTCTCTCTCTCTCTCTCTCTCTCTCTATCGACATCTCAACCTCTCAAGCTCTCCCACTTTGTCATGAACTCTTTGTCTCTCTACCTCTCAAACTTATGCGTGGCCTAAGAAGGCGAGGAGATGAGATGGAGAATCTTGCAACAATGATTAGAGAATCACATGAGACTAGCTTCATCTTGATTAGGAACACATTCATTGTTTCAATCTCCAAGCTTGTGTACACAGAGAAGTTGTTATAGAGAAGAGTCGTGAGATGAAGAGAAGAAAAGGATTGTTGAACATGGAGAGAGAGAGAGAGAGAGAGAGAGAGAGAGAGAGAGAGAGAGAGAGAGAGAGAGAGTCTGTGAATATGAGACAGTGAGCAAGAGTGGGCAACAATCCCATGCACAAAATATAAAAGTACTAGAATGATAGAATGAAAATATAATAGGTATTAAGTAAGTTAGACCTATCTCTAACTTAATTGGAGTTAAACTAAATCTAGAAGTAATGATAATAAATAGTTGTGTCTACACTAGACACTAAAACATTGGGCATTTCCCATAATTGACCAATTTTAACACCCCCAGTGCAGTGCCAATGTGAGAATGTACAAGGACAGAATCAATCACCAAAAGGTAGTAAGTTCAAGGTTTCGAAATTTCTCAAGCTTTTCATACGATAATGCCTTGGTAAAAATATCTGCAACATTCTCTTGTGTGGGGATGTAGATCATGCTAATCTCCCCTATGTGATCTCTCTTTGATATAGTGATAATGTATCCAACGTGTTTTGTATGAGCATGATATGTTGGATTTTGTGCCATTGCAATAGCACTTTGACTGTTAGAAAGGATAAGAGTGGTTTTCTCTAGATGAACATGAGGATCAACCAATACACAGTGCAACCAAACACGTTCGATTGTTGGTGTGAAAGCTGTCCTAGTCTCAGCTTCTCAAGATGAGGTAGCCACAATAGGTTGCTTCTTGCTTAGCCAAGAAATGCACGATTGGCTTAGAAAGAAACAATGTCCACTAGTAGATTGCCTTATATGGTGATCACCAGCCCAATTCAAATCACTGTACGCATGCATTTGTAAGTCTTTCCCCTTGGAAAATAGCAATTATATGACTGGTTCCTTGCATATAGCGAAAAATGCACTTAATGTCTTGCCAATGTAGTGTCCTTGGACTGTGCATGTATTTGCTCACTTGTGTCAGGACGGGTGTTGCACAAATACATGAGACAACCAACAGCGTGGCTGTAAATAGAAACATTTGATATATCATTGTCATCATGCATTGAAAGCTTTAGCCTTGATTTCATAGGTGTGCTCTCGTAGGTTTACAATCTTGCATGTGAAACCTCACTAGCAACTTTTTAACATATTGTGACTGAGACATAACAATACCATGCTGATTTTGGGTGAATTTGAATCCCCAAAAAATAATGAATTCGCTCCATATTTGAGATATCAAAAGTAGATTGCAAATCAGCCTTCAAATCTGCAATTTCTCTCGCAATTCAGCCTTGAAATTTGCAATTTTTCTCTCATTTGGTCTAGGGAGCAGCATATCATCTACGTAAAGAACACTAGTAACTTCTGAACATATTGTGATTGAGACATAACAATACCATGCTGATTTTGGGTGGATCAAATCCCCAAAAAATAGTGAATTTGGCCCATATCTGACATATTAAAAGTAGATTGTAATTCAGCCTTGAAATTGCCATTTTTCTTTCCTTTGGTCCAATGAATAGCATATCAATATGTAAAGAATGATGATGTTAAAATGCCCCCCTTTCTTCTTGACATAGAGAGTGGATTCAATTGGGCTGTTTTGGAACCCTAGAGGGGTCAAAGATACATCTGTCTTGAAGTACCAAGCAGGTGGAGCCTGCTTTAAGCCTTACAAGGCTTTATTCAGCTTGCAAACCTTGTGTGCTTGGCCTTGCACAACAAAGCTTGGAGGCTATGCAACATATACATCCTCTTTCAAATCTCCGTTCAGAAATGTGGCTTTATATCCAATTGAGGTATATCCCAACTGAAGTGTGCAGCCATAGCAATCACACCCCTAATGTTGGTCATCATGGTGTAGGAGCAAATGTCTCCTCATAGTCAATGCCCTTTTTTGAGCATATCCCTTTGTCGCCGGCATTGCCTTGTATCTATCAATAGACGACTCAGATTTTCTTTTTAGCTTATAAACCCAACATGTGCCAATGGCCTTTTTACTAGAAGGCAAGTCAACAAGACTCTAGATGTTTTTCTGCTTAATAGAGTGCATCTCATCACTCATGGCTTGCATTGAGTACACATCCTGTCGTGCATCCTCGAAACATGTAGGCTCATCTTCATCCAAAAGAGTACTAGCAAAAGGCATATGCTTCCTCATCATCAATAAGGTTGCATGTATCAGTGCCCCTCTTGCATTTCTAACATCGGAATATATACATTGAGGCAAATGAGTATTTATACAACTCTCTTTAAGAGTTTGTAACAGCCATCTAGGGATTGTTTTGGCTGTATGTATAGCAGCTTTTTCTTGCACAACTGTGTCATTCATTTTCCTAGCAGAAATTGGATCAATTGGAGGCTGATTTTGGGCAAGTGGGGCAGGTTCAGCATGCTGTAATGGCTAATTTTCTACATCAAAATCAGCCCCCAAACCAATAGCACATGAAAGGAGACCCTCAAATACATTTAAAGAGTTGATGTGGCCAGCACTTCAAATTCAACATGCACATGTGCTGAAATTTTAGAGAACATGATCTCTCTACTCAGAATAACCTTGTGTGGAAGGGTTATACACCCTAGACCCTTTGGTTTCCATGCTATACCCAACAAAAATGCATTTCATTGCCTTGTCATCATGCTGTCTACGAAGCTCTTTAGGTATATGTGTATATGCAACACAAGCAAAAATGCAAAACTAATCCACACTAGGTTTCTTGCCATACCATGCCTCATATGGTGTAATGGTCTTTAATGCTTTTGTAGGAGCATGATTCAAAATATGATTTGCACACATAAGGCCTTCAAGCCAAAATCTATGAGGTAGCCCTTCTCTTTTCAACATGCATCTAGTCATTTCTCGAAGAGCATGGTTCTTGCGTCCCACCACTCCATTTTGTTGAGGAGTGAGGAAACATCGATGCACAATGCCATGGCCTAGTAGTCTGCACTTTCAAGCCAGTTTTAGTTTCCAATTTGGCAATGAAATGTTTAAAGTACATAAATACATTGGATTTGACATTGAAACCATACACCCAAGTGTACCAAGAGTAGTCATGGATAAATGTGTTGAAATAAAGATGGACCCTAAGAGCACGAGTCTGCATGGGATCACATACTGTCTATAAGTTGTAATTTTTGGACAACACGCATTGCACCTATTGAGCTAAAAATGCATTAGCTTTACTTAAACAACCCCAAAACATGCTTAATTAATGAAGAAACCTTGTTTATTTAAAAGAGATGCGATCCTAGAGAGTTTCTGTGTCCTACATGCACAAACCCTTTTGGGAGGGAAGACTTGGATTCAACAGGGTTGAAGCTATTTTTACCCTATTCAGGTGGAGGTACCAGCAAATAATTGAATTTGGGGCATTTTCTATCTCCATCAAAGCGGATGAAGGCCAATTGATTGCCCGAATCAAGGGTCAAGTCGGATTAAAGACTTGTTGGTGATTCATCACAACAAGGGGAGTTGGAATACTGAAAGGGTTTGGGAGAATCCCATTGTAAATCAACTTCTTCTTCAATAAAGCTAAAGAAATATCGAAAGGGGCGCTAATTTTGGGGCCAATCAGGCGTTCATTGTCCAAGATCAGTAGGTAAATTTGTATTTTCAGATTTGCACTAATTGTTTGTTGCTGTAATTAAGTTGTAATAAGGGATTTACCACCCATCCACGGAAGGAAGGCTGGTAAACAAGGACAATAAAGGATGCACGCTAGAGAGCAGCTAATACCTGTTGTAAATGTCTTTGAAAATGCAACGAATAATGCTGGAAATGATCAACAAGATATTGTCCATGATGTACCGCAGATTCAGTAAGAATAGATGCTTTTGGAACGACCAGAACCAGTTGTACACCATGTTGAACCTACAGAACAACAAGTTGATAATGCAAATTTGCAGGCTTAACAACCAATAAATCTTGACCATTGGATTCGTAGGTCGACAAGAGTGCAAAGATAGCCAGATAGTTTTGTTCCTTGTGTCAATTATGTGGCTTACTATGTCATGTTGACTGATTGTGGTGACCTGCTATGCTTTCAGGAAGCAATTGACAGAAAAGACAGTAAGAAATGGCACAAGGTTATGTTGTCAGAGATGGAATCTCGCATGAAAAATGGCACTTGGGATTTATTGCATTTGCCTAAAGGGCAGAAAGTGCTACCATGTAAATGGGTTTACAAAATGAAAGTCACTTCTGGTTCTTTGCCAAAGTACAAGGCATGATTGTTTGCTAAAGGGTACAAGCAAGAACATGGAATTGATTTTGATGAAATCTTTTCTCCTGTAGTCAAAATGACTACTTTGTGAACTATTTTGGGCTTGGTTGCATTTGAAGATATGGAACTCATACAGATGGGTGTCAAGACGGTCTTCTTACATGGTGATCTGTATAAGGAGATCTATATTCAGTAGCATGAGGGTTTTGTTGCAAAGGTGAAAGAACACATGATATGTAAACTCAACAAGAGTTTGTAGTTTTGCGTTTAGGGTTTGAGTTTTGCCCTCTGTGTTCGTGTCTGTGTCTTTGTGTTTTTGTCGTGGTCGTACACTTTGTGTGTCCTGAGTGCAAACCCTAGTAGTCTTCTTAACAGGTACACCAATGGCTTTTCCCTCCTGCATATTGAAACGCTACAAAACCTTAGTAACAAACTCCTGCTGTGATAGATAGAGAAGACCCTTCGATCTATCCCTGAGTATACCCATACCAAAAATGTGATTGGCCTCACCAAGTTCCTTCATATCAAAGCTAACGTGTAAGCTTTGCTTCAACGAGTCCAAGGCATGAACATCCCTGCTTGTAATCGCATGTCATCCGCATACAAAACCAAGAGAATAAGGCTGTCATCTGCTGTATTCTTGGTGTATAAGCAGTGATTATCTTGAGAGCGATGGAATCCCTAAGATTGCATAAATGTATCAAATTTATAATATCATTCTCATGGTGCCTTCTTGGTGTATGACAATGATTAACTCGAGAGCGATGGATCCGTGGATTGTATAAATGTATCAAACCCTAAACACAAAACTCAAAACTCAAACACAAAAACTCAAACACAAACAGAAGAAGGGAGAGAGCGAATACAACCTCCCAAGTTTGTGACCACCAGTTGGAGTGTAGGAGTGTTGAATAGTGAATGGCAGCAGGCTGGTCACCAAAACGCAGCAGTCTGGAGGTTGGAAACTGGTAAACGCAGCAGTATACCACCGATCGGGGGCTGGAAACTGTGCACAGTCTGCTGTAAATAGCAAGCTGAAACAGTGTTTGAGAGTGTCAGGGCTTGCAATGTTGAGAACGCAGGTTGGCTGACCCTGGAGATGATGGACAGCAGGCTGAACAGCAGTCTGGGACAGTTTGGAGCAGTCGCCAACAGCTGAGAGCTGTCGCCTACAGCAATGGACAAGCTGAAGATGATGTAGCTGCAGTTGATGATGGCCGAACAGCAGATCGAGGCGGGCTGTAGGCTGGAAACTGGGCGCCAACAGCAGCAGAGGGTGTCTTAGTGTAGATGACAGCCCTATATCTGATGATGGAAAGGATGAGATGACCAAGATTTCTTATGCTTCAGTTGTTGGTAGCTTGATGTACGCTATGGTTGCTACATGTTCTAACATTGCATTTGCGGTGGGAGTGGTTAGCAAGTACATAGCATATCTTGGCAAAAAGCATTGGGAAGCAGTGAAGGGTATCATGAGATACTTAAGGGCACAAATGATTTGTGTATCTGCTTTTGGTAAGTAGAAGTCATTTGTTGTTGGTTTCACGGATGCAGATTATGCTGGTCATCTTGATTGTAAGAAGTCTACTTCAGGATATGTGTTCACGTTCACAGGGGGAGCAGTCTCTTGGATATCCAGGCTACAAAAGTGTGTTGCATTGTCTACTATAGAGGCAGAGTATGTGGCTGCCATTGAGGCATGCAAAGAGGCTTTATGGCTTTCAAGTTTGGTGAGAGAGCTTGGTATTACACATATTCCTATTCTCCATTGTGACAGTCAGAGTGCTATCATACTAGCACAGAATCTTGTCTTTCACGCAAAAACAAAGCACATACAGGTGAAGTATCATTTTATTAGGGATGTACTTGATAGCAAGAGCATTGAGCAAGGTACATATAGATGATAACCTTGAAGATCTTCTTACAAAGGGTATTCTAGCAGAGTGGTTTGCTCATTGTTGCTAGATGATGAGGGTTGGATAGTATATATGTATTTAGCTTCGTATATACATAGACTTAGCTGATTCTTTTCTCTACCTTCAGGCATGTTGCCTTTAGGTGGGAGGTTGTTGGGAATAAAGGCTCACCGTACCTTTTATGGTGTTCGGGTGTGCACGCACCCTTATACTTGTACTTTATATATATTATCAAAACCTAAAGTGGTACATCTTGTCATTGTACAAAAACTTTGAGTGTTGTGCTCTCACTCTTTTTCCTCACTCTCTCTACTCTAAATGTTGCACTAAACCTGATTTGCACTCTATCTCGATCCTTGTAGGTTTTCCATCAAAAGCATGCACAAACTCACAGAGTAGATGACATATTTGCTAACAGTTGCTTACAAATTGTTATTACAGCAAGGGTCTTTTGGAACAACAAAGGACATTGTGGAATCTTAGCTTGTAGTCATTCCATTAGCAATCAAAATTAAAGAAATAGTGAAAGGGGAGACTAGTTTTGGAGCTAATAGGGTGACCAATGTCCAAGATTATTAAGGTAAATCGTGCATTTCAATTTATGTTTATTTGTCGATTGCTGTAATTAAGTGCTTAATCAGGGAATTACCACCCTTTCCAAGAAGGAAGGCTGGTTTTAGGTTGTGTGTAGTCCTTTGATATGGTACTTAGGGTGACAGGTCTACTAATCTATTGGGATGTCTTTCTATTGAGGACCTTGATTGAGGCATGGGGGGAGGAGTTTAGGGGGTTGGAGATGGAGCCAACCAATCGGAACCATTGGGCATCTTCAACTTGAGGACCCCTAGGTGCTATGCATGTGATGGAATGTTCTGGCTGTTTTCTTTTTTCCTTCTTTTTTGCAATTATTCTTTGTGACAAGTGGTGTCTCTCTCTTTTGGACTTGTCATCCTTTTTTCTCTCCTTAACCTTCTTCTTATCCATTGAGTTTTGACTTGTTAGAACCTGTGTCCCCTTTGGTGGAGACTAAAGATTAAGTCGGGCTTCTTGATCCAATACCATGGGAACTAGCTCCCTACTTTATAATCAACCGCTCCGAAGTGATCAAAGAAGAATAGAAGCCACTATAACAAGGGGGTAGCTGTGCTAAAACAATGACAGCCATGTCCTTTGAGGAGATCACCTTTCCTACATTGAGGATCTCCTTCAGCAATTATTGGAGTTTGTTTATGTGATCCTTCATCAATGCGGACTTATTTAGATCTTATCACACACTCCTCTTATTCTTCACAAGAGAAATGACCACCGGGGTGCAAGAGAGACTAGAGTATTATGAATGAGTGAATGGGAGTGTTTAACTTGTCCCAATATGCATGTACCTTCTTCAATGCTACTTGCTCAGAGTGAGAAAGGGTGGAAGAAGCTTTGGCCATTGGATGGTCAATGGCTTTTGTCACAAGCTCCACTAGATCGTAGGACTCTAGTATTGCCTCCATGATCCATCATTACCTTCTAGATGCCAAAGTTACTACCTTCAAGCTTTTGATCTCGGGGAAGAGCTGGTAGGACAATAACTTTGCAGTTCATGACGGCCTAGAAATCCATGTCAGCCATGGTAGACATTCTTCTTCTGGCTTGAATAGATCACACGTGCTGGGTAGTCCCTTTTTGGGTCTGAAAACACAGCCATCCAGGACTTCCTTTTGCACAAACCTGGAGGCTCTTCTATTGCTGGAGGAGATAAAAACTCAAAATTTCCTGCAAAGGCTGAAAATGCAGCCTTTTCAGGCACTTCTGCTGTTCCTGCATACAAAAACAGCAAAACTTCCTTTGCTCACATGCACCTCTGCATGCTTCAGCATTGACATAATAAAGTGTATTATTACCAATGAGCTGAACTGCAATGGGTTTACCAAAATGTTAAATGAATTTGGATTTTCTTTAATTTTCCATTGTGCTTCAAATTGTTGCTTTTAACTCCTACCATTAGTAACATGAGTCCCTACTTAATTCCGTGCACCTACATTAAGGAGATGTTCACATATATTATTTTCTTCCTTTTTATCATTGCTCACTTTTAAAAAATCAAGTGAACTTTGCTAGAAGGGAAACTTAACACTCTCTTCCAAGCCCAGCCATTCTACAACGATGGCCTCCTATTTATTAAACCTAGTTGGGAAGTTCCCCTTTCTTAATGCACATAGAAGATTCCTTCTCTTTTGGTGTTCTAACATTGTGTTGGATCTCTGATTATATGGATTTCCATGGGACAGATTAGACCTGGTGTTGTTTCATAGGCCTATATGTGGTAGTTCATGCAAGTGAGAAATTTGTGCAGCATGCCAATAACCTTTTGTTCTATTGCTATGCCATATTACTTTGTATTTTGGATTAACGCTTCTTTTTATTTGTCGGCCAGGTTTCAAGGGACAGCAAGAAAAATATTGCTCGGAGAGTGATCTATCTTCAATGGGAATTTCAAAAGTTGTTGCTGTAAATACCACAGTGCTGTGTGGTGTGGCATACACTCTAAGAAACAGGATTCCTTCACTTGCCCTGCTACCTATTCTCTATTCTTCTGTTGTGGGTTTCCTGGTTGCAGTAGCGTCACATCCAGCGATCAACCGTGTCTGTCTTTTCTGTAAACGACAGGATGGAGGTTTTCCCTGGTGGTCCAGGCTACTCTTTTGTCCCTACATGCTTGCTGCTAAAGGCTATGTTTATATGAGGAGAAAGATGACAACTGAACCAGTCTATAGCAAAATATGTGAAGGCATCTATGTGGGAGGGTGGCCCTTCATGGCAGAAGATGTGCCTCCAGGGGAGCCAGCTATAGTGGACTGTACTTGTGAGCTTCCTAGGAGTGCTTGTGTCAAAGATCTTCCATACTGCTGCATTCCAACCTGGGATTCAAGAGGTCCGCTTGCAAAAGATATGAATCAGGCTGTGGAATGGGCTTTGGCAAGAAGGAAGGATCATCGACCAGTGTTTATTCATTGTGCTTTTGGTAAGTTGTATAGGTCATTGACTGATCTCTGCTCTTGTTTTCATGTCATTGAATACAGTGCACACCTGGAAGGCGTCTGCAAGGAGCAGATGTTTATGCTGAAATAACTTCTGCTGCCTATTCACACATTCTTTGACTGTTGATCTTTCTAAACTTTCCCAAATCTCAAAAGATGCAGGGAGTCCAAGGGCTAAAGTGCAGCTGTTATTTTCTTTCCAGGTCATGGAAGGAGTGTTGCTGTCACTTGTGCTTTGTTGATTGCTCTGGGCCAAGCTCAGAGTTGGAAAGAGGCACAAGAAGTAATAAAAAGTAGCCGGCCAGCAGCGCGCTTGAATTCGTTACAGATTCAGAGTGTTGAACATTGGAGAAAACTGCAGTAATCAAGTCAAACCTATCTGCATTCAAGAGGTAGTACACTATTGTCCTTGATTTCATGGGTGATTTCACCAATTGCTACTTTGTAACATAACTAACTTCTCTGGCTATAAGCTCCAACACATAAAGTGGAGATTTTAATCTCAAAGTGTACTTCTTAAAACCAAAAAAGAAAACAGTTGTTTGGCCTAATACCACGAACGACCTCATTCTACAGTCTTTCAGTTGCCAGCTTCACTATCTGGTGTCTCTCATTTTACAATTTAACAATGAACTGTTACAGGGGTGTAGTTTGCTGTTGCATGTAAACCTAGTCCCTTTCCGAGCAGGATTCCATTTGCTAACCCTCTGACTTCTTGTGTGACCCTGGCCTTCCCATGCAGGATTCCGTTTGCAAACTCTCTGGCTTCTTGGCCAAGTTTTGTTTGTTTGTGCAGTCCTTGGAACAGTTCTTAACCTCAATCCGGCGTAGCTCTTACCCCAGGGTCAAGGCCTCTTGGGGGCGTGTGTTTCAGGCTGCTTTTTCTGGAAAAGTTCAGGACGAATAATATTCTCTCCATAGGTGTGAGGCAAGTGGCAATAGGTTGTTTGGGGAGCATAAGATAGGTGAAGCAAGAAATCTAGTTGCAAGTTTCTTGAATTAAACCTTCTAAAAATGGTTGTCCTAATCTCTTAATTATCCCCACCTCCTAGAGGTGAGGCTTGTCTAAAACTCTCATTTTTGCCTTCATTATTAGGATCATGGAAAATTCAATGTGTCTTCTCCAATGATGAAAACTTCTGCAGAGGCCTAGAGGCTCTTGCAAAAACAAGAGCCTTCTTAGGGTTATTAACTTGAAAGGTTCAGCCTCATGGACTATCCTTTGAGGGGGTGCCATTTATCTCCAGTACATAAGTGAAGGGTCTTCAGATTTATCTTCAGTACATAAGTGAAAGCTGACAAGCCTTCAGGTCACTTAGTTGTGCTCTAGGAGGAACATATTAACTAGAGCTTTGGTAGAGGTTCCGACATTTGCAGCCAGCACTAAGCAAAGGCTAGGTGCAATGATTGAAGAGGTTTTGATCCTTAGCTAACAATGCAAAGGTTCCCATAAAAAACAATTAACTCAGCAGTTTAGGGTGCTCTTGCACTTCGCGGTGAAGCTACTGCTAGATCCCATATTACAATCCAAAGAGGGATACCGAGGAAGAGGCGTTTCCAATCCATCAGCTTTGTGGAGGTAGTCAATGGCAAGTCAAAGTGCACACTCGAGTTGAGGCCTAGATCGGGGAACATGGTCAGTCTGATCCTAGGTTCCACAAAGCTTGGTCACATTGAATTTCATGATGAGATATAATACATGGCACATTAGTTTTTGGACTTTATGAGTGCATGGGTGTGGAGCTTTAAGGCAATGATAGAAACTAGGATTGCTAGGGCATCTCCTCATATGTTCCGAGGATCATGGGGCATGTAGGTATGGTTGCTAGCGCATCTCTACATGTGGGCGTTCTTGCATCTAGCCTTTCTTTGGGCTGGGGACCTTGTTGCTTGAATGGTAGGATGCTTGGCCAATGCCATATTGACTAGTATGGTTGCTTGGATGATGTCTTATTCAATGATATGGGTATATAGCTAGTGTCCTAGCACTTCTTTATTGTTTCTTAGAGTTTTGATCAATGTTGACCTTAGTGGGGGACAAACCCAACTAGGGGCCCCTACCCACCCCCTCAACTAGTGTGCCTCCCCCATATACAAACCCCCCCCCCCCCCCCCCCCCCCCCCCCCCCCCCCCAAAAAAAAAAGTTGAAAAACGGTGTGCACAAACAACCCAAAACCCAAAATCCAAAAGTAAAAACTTCCATCATATGTCACATCACACAATTCTCTTTGTGTGGAAATGTTGTGAAGTGATGCTTGAAAAGTAGATCCCCTTCTTGTAGCAACGGTATTATAGGGCTAGTGATATACAAGTTCCACTTCAAATGTTGTGAAGCGATGCTTGAAAGGTAGATCCCCTTCTTGTAGCAAGGGTATTATAGGGCTAATTGTATAGAAGTTCCACTTCAAATTGGGATGCTTTCAATTGCTCATCACCTAGCGCCTTTCCAACTTCAAAGGTGAATGTACCTAGTTCCCTCTCTAATATGACAAGTCCCTCCACCACACCAAATCAATGTGTGGAAATAATGTGTAGTGAACCATTAGAACCAAATACATGTGAGCTGAGTCTAATTTAGTGAATATTTAGTGAACAACATTTATCCCGCACTGGCTGTTGGCATTTGGTTGGTGATAATGGAATGTAACTTTCACACCATCAATTAGGGTTTTTGCACTTTTGGTCAACACAAATAGTTGGCCAATGATTAGATTGCATGTGTGTACAACCTAGCTCTATGTAAGTTCCCTAATTATTGATGTATAGTCTTGCTTGATTGAAGCTCCTAAATTTTTGGAAAAGACACATTCCCCTTGCTATTCCACTTGTAGAGGGTAATCAAAAGTTAGGTAGAAAGATAGATTGCAAATTTTCTTAAATATTGTTGTTTTTTCTCCAAAGAAGAATCATGTACATGGTCACTTATTTTTGCATTGTTTGGACTCTTCATCCATTGTTCCCCCTTCCACATATTTGAATACTTAAGTGCTCGCATATTATTTACTAGCATTTAGTAGTATGATCAATTCAAGATCTATGAAGACTCCAAATGATATATTTGCATGTATTTTATGACAAAAAGAGGTCCTAACACATCAAGCTATCAATGGAAAAATTGGATTATAGAGCTCACAATTGAACTAAATGGGTGGCTTGCTAAGATGCAACCTTAATGTATGACTCCCTAGAGTGCAATAAAGGGGACATATGGTGGGAATTTATTGAAGTCTTAAACCAAATGAGGTAGATTGTAAATATTTATCAAATTAGTTTGAGTAGATAACATGACTTGCCCATCATCTACATCCCTTTCTACACTATTTTAAATAAGATCAAAGTCTTGAAAACTAACTCGGTATATTTGTTGGATTGTTTGTAGCATGTTTTACTTAGTGCAACACTAGAAGGTAAAAAATAATGTGGTTAAGTAAGAAGGTTAATGAAAATGACTTGGAACCATTTCTATAGACATGAGGGGAACATAAAAAGAAAATAGTCCCTAAACATTGGAAATGGGACTTGTGTATAGGGGTTAGAAGAAGAGTATATCATGGTATCTTAATTTTGAAGCTTACAATCATTTTCAACTTGAAATTAATGTGGGTGCTAAACATACAAAGTTATTATGTAGCTCCATCAATCAATAGCTAGGTGATTAGAAGAAGACATTGAATCATACTTTTTCTCACTTACCATTGCACTATTGGTATTGGTCATACAATCTATTGTTTTCTTTTGGAGTTACTTTGCATAATCTTAGCTACAATGGCTCTATCTCTTGAGTATTTCGATAGAGGCATATAACCAAATTCCATTTGCACTTAAGGCTTTCAAGTTTTTGTAACCAATCATACTATTCATTTCTTGCATATTATTAGTCTCTTTAATCGGTTTCAATCTCCTCGACATTCTAATTTGGTCTTCATAGCATAAGAGTTCACTCAAGTAGGCTTTAGGCAAGTTTTTAATCTTCTAGATGGGAGCTCATGAAGTGAGATTCAAGTCAAGTTTTCTTTTTTTAACTAGTTTTAATTTGAGTATTTGGAAGCAAAGTATAGTGCTTGTAGGAGCTTTCTTGGATTAATTGTGACAATAAGCGAAGAGTTAGTGTTTGTGGTCTCTTGGGAAAGTATGCTCTTAAGAATCATGACATGCACCAACAAACATTATGTCTATTTGTACACTGTGTGCGTAAGAAAAGCAACATCACTTTGTGTTTAATTGTAGCATTTAAGTTTCCAATACCCTAGCAACCTTGGTTTTTGCTGAAAGATGGTGCAATAAAAAGTATGGGAAAATCAAAGGTGCATAAATGAGACCAAAATTCATGATAAATGGTAGGGAACATTACTAAACTCAATTACTATGCATTGTATGAATTTTAAAACCAAACCAACAAAGTATACATCATAAAAATAAAATGACAAATATACTATGAAAATAATGAATATATACACAAAAATGTAAGTAAAAACATATTAATGTAAGTATGCTTTCTATACATCTAATTCTGTTGTTTATGTTTGAGAATTTGTATGCTATATGTTAAGAAAAAATAAATGTATAATATGCCAAAAATTGGGTTTTTGATTTCATGCCATGATACTTGCTTTGTGTGTGAGGAGGAACTCTAACAATTGATTCTTTCAAAGTTGTTGAAGCACTTACAAAATAGATCCTATGTATCAAAGGGCCAAGTGGTGATACCATCAAAACCATGTGGAAAATTGTAGGCAATTGAGAGATGCTAAGCAAAGTATGCTCCCAAGGATCAAAATTGTTTATATTTCCTCTTTTAATATTTGGCTTTTCAAGTGATTACTCAAGCTTGACTTCATGGGCTTTAGAGATTCACGATTTGAGTTAAATGGCTAACACATATGTACTTGGAAGACAAGGATCAAAGTGCTATTGGGGTAAAGATGGGATTTGGAGTCCTACAAATGGCAAGAAGAAAAAGCCAAGCAATCCTAATCAAGCACTAGCATGGGAAATGTAAGATGGTAAGGTCTAAGCCATCTCCATGTAGATAGTTGTGAAACTTCAAAAGAAACTTGTGAACGTCTTGATAACCAAGTCAAGCAAAATGATGAAAGTTTGTGAGGCATGTATGTCTCTTTTCACATTTTTCACTATTATAATGACTATATCTAACAACATGCTAAGATCTTGATTTCGAGGTACTTGTAACTCCTACAATTGTCATATAGAAAGATCCTTTACAACCTATCGTTCCTTTGCTTCATGATGTATATTTCAATAAATGCCACATTTTGGATCAAGCAACAATTAGCATATCCCAACTTGGTTATGGTAGAAGTAATCAAAATCACATTTCCTACATGATGCACTCCACTAGATTTTTGCAACAATCATTTCAAAACTTTGCTATAGTACACTAGCTAGGCTATTGATTGTGCTTAAGGAGAAGTGTTAAGGAATCACCTTTGTTCAAGAAATCTTGAAATTAGTGGCTAAGCAATTTGGTATGAATATTACTATATGCCACATGCAAATCGATGGGAATAAGCAAGATGTATCTCAACACTCCATTTGTGAGGTTGATAAACCCACATAGCTCCATTTTTAAACTATCATTAGAACTAGCCCAAACACATATACATAAGAGGCCATCAAAAGGAATCTTGCTCCATGAAATCTTGTCGGCACCTAAAATGGGCCCAACAGTGACTCACACACACTCTAAGCTTACTACTAGACCTCAGACAACCAACCCCCCTAGCTCTGTGCCCATGAGCGATTGGCTATACCTAGAAGAATTCTCTCTAAACACTAGCATACTACATTATAGTCCAATCAACTAACTACCTACCTTGAACTCCAAGTAGGAGTACCCAACATAAGATGTCTAGCACACCACATAAATGTAACCTTCACGGTTGATTTCGGTGGCTTCTAATTAGAAGCGTTCTACCCAATTAGGGATGTGATTCGTTGGTCCTTGTCTCTTGCATAGATTGTAATAGTTACATCACTTAGCCTCACCACTTAGCACTTGCGAACCTCGTATCTAGACAATCCGAGTTTCCTCAGACACTTGGTTAGATAAATACAATTATTATGCGTGGTGCATGTAGAATCATGCTTGCATGCACAAAGTGAATGAAAGGTACACAAGCATTATTAATGAAGAAACCAATGTGCATATGCAACAAATAGTTTTTCAGATATTTTCTCATAAAGAAGCTTTAATGAGATGCAATGTTGCTACACAAACTCAAGGTATTGAGTATCCCAACTCATGCTACCCTCAAGTAAACAAATAACACATGAATAACCTATAGATGAAATGCATCAAATTTCAAAACATTTCAATAAGATATTTTAATTTTGTGACAAATTGGTTCAATTCGGTTTATAACAAACAACACTGAGGCCACTCTCATGCTATTGAAATGCTTGTTTTGTATATAAAAACCTTATTTGATATTTTGAAGATGAATGTGAGATATTTTTGTATTTTTTGGTTTCTTAGATCATTCTTAGCATACTACTAACTATTGTAAATGTGAAGCATTGAAAATTAAGTTCAAGCCTTTCTTTATCCAATACTAAATTTGTTTTTAATTTGGATTTCATTTACTAAAAAAATTAGAGTACTTATGCTTAGATTGCTTATGTGTCCAACACATATGACGCACCGTGTGGAATCCAAAGCTACTGATTCTTGAGATAGCCACTAACACGCTTGGGAAATCCTCCATGGACTCTAGCAATGTACCATGAACATCCTTTCTCATACTACTCTCAACTCTCCCTCTCTTATACCCAACCCTTTTCCTCTCATAAGATTTGTCATTATGTATGTGGGAAGGGAGGAGAGAGAAATATTGAAATGCAGAGGAGAGAGAAAGATTGAAAAATGAGCATCCTTATTTCTCCAAATTAGCATATAAAATTGGTATCACGGTGAAGAGGATGAAGAGTAGGAGACGGATATATAATTAGATGTACTTGAAGATGACTGCCACGAAAGAGGAGATCAAAATATGGGGCACCATCATGGCGTGAGTATTTTGTTGCCTTCGCCTTCTCCTCCTCCTCCTCCTCCTCCTCTCTCTCTCTCTCTCTCTCTCTTCACGACTTGCACATGAGAAATTGCACATTTTCAAACCTTTGGCTTATGTGTCTCTTCAATTTGTTTCATGCTCACATAAAATTGGTCCCCTTTTTGGTCTCCTTGGTTGCGCACATTGTGTTTCCACATAAATCAAAGTCTTCAAGCATGAAATTTAGTATCAAACATGTGAAAATGATGAGCAACTCATGGATAGACGCTTCTTCTTTATTTGTAGACTTGACGTTGTGCTTCACTTCATCTCTAGCTTTAAAATTACTTGCATCACATGCACCTCAAATGCTTTGCATAAATGGCCACATTGAAGCTTGAAATCTTCATTTTCCATTGAAAATGCCTTATGAATCCACAAAGTATGCTTTAAAATCTCGCCCAGTGCGCCTATAAATCCATCTCTTCTTGATGACCATGGGCTAGGGTGACCCACCCCATTAGATCCATGAACCAAACTTGTCAATAGAATAAAATAAGTGAAAGCATACTAGATAAGAATTAAAAAAACTAAAGAACATAGAAAATATAAATTTAGCCCCACAAACCATGGATTTGATGGCCAAGAGTAGGACCAAGAAATGAGGGTCTCCCTAAGCAAATGACACTCAACAACTATCCTCAGTATAAAACACTCATAGGGTTACCCAAACGACATTCTAGTCTAGCTGGATAACCATTTACGAGACAATCCATCCTCACATAAGGCTCACAAACACTAGTAAGAGGCCTAGGCTAAATCCCTATCACTTAGGATCCACTAATGTTAAATAAAATAAACACTAAGCCCATTATCCTTTGAGAAATTTTATTTCAGTACAAGATTATATATATATATATATATTTCTCTCTCTCTCTCTCTCTCTCTCTCTCTCTCTCTCTCTCTCTCTCTCTCTCTATCTTTTCCTAGTGGGGATGGCTTGTCGGCCATTTCTTTGACTATAGTGCCATAAGGAGATCAAGGCATCAACCTTAGGTTTGACTCGAACCCAAGAATGTACGAGGACCTTGCAATGTGATACACATATGTAATTTTTTTTTCCCCTCCATTGACTTCATGATTAGGTCTCATCCCAAGGAGGATAGGGCATTGGCCCAGGCTTGACTTGAACCTAGGAACCTACCAAGCCCTCACAAGGCGACAAGTATCTTTTGGGACAAAAATTTTCCATTTACTTCTTTGTGATGGGAATTGCAACAAATTTCAGCCCATTGGCTGCACTAAAAACCTAGCCCCTTGCACACTAGGAAACTTTATCATGACAAGTAATCAAATAAATCCTATTGACTAGGCAAGCTACCCATAGAAGAAAGGTAGCCACCTATTGGCCATCAAACTGACAAGGATAACACTTGAGACCATCCTATGAGCACCTTCTAGCAAGAAACTAGCAATCAAGACATTCTACTCAATAAGGACACTCAATCCCAAGCCCAAACCCTGGCCTCTAATCCACATAAGATGATACACAAGTGATCCTAACCCTTTCTCTCATAACATAAAACAAAAACCAACAAAGAGACAGGGTGATAGAGACATGTGGCATTGAATAAGAGTCCATCCTAATGCACAAAACCCATCTTGGGCTGTGAATGGACTAACTTGCAAAACCAAAACTCAAACAACAACCCACATGTTAAAGGCACCTGCCTTAGGGAAAGGAAATTGGCCCTCTTAGTAGCCAAATGAAATATGTCAAGAAAGCAACAATATTAACAACATAATGTAGATTTAATCCCTTGAACCCCTCAAAATCTCTCCTAAAGCACAAAACCCATACCAAGGGATGGGCCACTTAGGCCCTACACGAGATGTATCAAGTTATTTGCCAAACCCCATGCATAAATATCAAGGAGCGTTCGATAAATATGACGTCAAATGGTTTGATGCATCCATGAAAGGATTGGAAGGTGATCAATTACAACTTGACTCATTACCCACACTAACCATCAATGGCCAAAGCGGGACATGCCATTGAGCAATCCCCAAAGTATCATTGGGCTGATATCATTGGGTAATTCTAGAAGACTCTTAGGACCACAGTTAAGAAAAAAGTCTTCAACAAATGCATAGTTAGCTAGGGAGTTTGCAAAGTAGTTCCACTATGGGGAATCAGTTGACTAGCACTGACCCAAAGATCTCTGTCATATCCATGGTTGCACGATAGTACATTGGGTAGAATGGGGTCCCTCACACTATAAGTCCCATTCAACTAGTTGATCACTTACTACGAGTCGGTTATGAGTCGCCTTTCACCAATAAACATTGAATACCACTAGTTTGGCTAAATATAGCCCCATGATTAAGACCCTGTATTATGCCATATTATTAGTGAAAGCTATGCCTAAAACTCCCATTTTCATGATCACTCTACGGTAGGGATCTTTAATGAGAACCCCTACACTCACATGCTTGGTGGGCCCTCAAGAAGCTCCATCAAAATACAATGTATAGACCAAAGCTTCATTGATGTGCCATACCATACTGATCAACCTATTTGTACACTTACAATATTCAAAGTCTAATTAAGAGGGGGGATGTGTGGCAGGTACAATCCCTCCTTTCTTGATAAGCTCAATGGGGACACTAGAAATAACCCTACAAAAATGGTGGCAATAGACCTTAATATCCTAAGTGAAAGATCCATCTAGCCACTCAACAATGTGATAACCCTTACTCCACCAAATGACTCTGCCTTGGTGGTAGTGTTGCTCTAAGTATGGATGCTCAAGATAAGGAATGACTTTCCCATCCAATAGCCTTGGTAGTAGTAGTGCTACTCAAAGTATGGATGCTCAAGACAAGGAATGACTTTCCCATCCAATAGCCTTGGTACACTTTGCAAGTTTAAGTTGGATCCTGGAAAACATGCAAAAAGGCACCAAGTCCTATGTCAGTCCCTACACATCATAGGGCTTTAGCTTATTAAAGTTCACTTACCCCTTAAAAATTTTCTTAAACGGCTGTAAGGCCATTCTTCACTACTAGACAAACAATTTTATAAGAGCCATCCCACTTTTGTTCTAACTTTCCTAGGAATAGCTCACGATGTGCATCATAGTACAGGACCAATTGATCCTTAACAAATTTATATTCCTTGGTATGTAGATCATGTAGTACTTTCATCCACTTCTTCCCTACCTCTTGATGCAACAAAGTTTGCAATCTAATTTTATCATGACGTGCTAAAGAAATGAACCGCTCTTGCAATGCTTCTACCTCACCTAAGGAATGATTTAAAGCAAATCTCACACTAGGTAAATCTCCAAGGGCAAGACACACTCTTCCCCATGTACTAACTTGAATGGGGTGTGGCTACTCACTCTTTTGAACGTCGTATTGTAAGTCCAAACAATTATATAAAGTTTCTTATCCTAATCACGCTTACCTTTGATACAGTCTTGGATGAAATCCACACAAGTGGCTTATTGACGCTCTCTACCTGCCCATTTGCTTGGGGGTTATAAGGTGTAGTTTTATTATGTTTGATTTTTAGAGCTTCAGTCAAAGCTTCTATAATCTTATTCAAGAAGTGTGTCCCACGATTAGATGTAGCTCCTTGGATGGGCCAAAATGGCAAACAATCTATTCAAGAATGAAACTAGCCGTCACCTTGGTATTATCCCTCATCATACCTTGAGCTTCACACCATTTCGTGAAATAGTTAGTTACCACAATGATATAACACTCCTGCGGTGTAGGCAAAATGATGCACATATCCAACAAAATCAATGTCTCACTTTTCAAAGAGCAAGGTCACTAAAATGAGATTAAGTGGACGCTTACAATTCTCCCTAGCATCATGCCACTCAATTGACACCAATAGGCTCTATAACATACCTCATTCATAGGATTTTCTTGAATTCCTCACAAATGTTAGGTGAAAATTGAATTAGTCGTAGTAAGTTTACATCCGATCTTACATCACATAAAGCATTTGCTAAATCAAACTCCTAGAATTTTGCTACTACTTCTCTTTCCACACCACACGTTCTTTTGGCTTTGTAATAGCCTTAGAAACCTCATTTGATTTCACTTTTTCTTTACTTTTAACCATAGGTTATTCTAAAATACCCTCATGTTTAAGAGAACCCACTTGGGTATTGGCATCCGTGACCCTTTTCTCAAACCACACTAGGTTTGGGGTTAGCTTTGTTTGTACTAGGGCCATCCTTTTGGTCATGTTTTATTTTTTGACCTCTAGTAAGCACTCTAAAATTATTAGAAGCCACATCCTCATTAATTGGAAGTGTCTTAACTAAGTTGACCCCATTGGTCATTTTCTCTAGGGTGGCCTTTTCCCTCTGCAAGATTTGCTTAAGGTCCTCCCCTTGAGTGTTCCCATGATTTCCACCATGATTCACATGTATAGTAATTGACTATCCTGCTAGAGAGAACTGATCCTACTCTAACATATGTGGGCCATAAGCCATGAATTCCCACATATGTCACACTTCACATGAGGATAGTTTCATGGGAGGTGCTAACCACCATATTCCACTTGTAGCTAAACTTTGATGGCCCCATATCATCAGGCTTGCTAGTGCTCATCAAGTTTTGTTGACGCTTCAAGAAATTAACATCCATAGCAATCTGTTGATATTGTTTCATGATCATATCAGTGTAATGCCTCATCATATCCATGGCTTCCTCTATAATATTAGATGTAGAGGAATCATATCTAGAGGCCTTGGGAGCCACCCTCGCCACTATGTTTTACGATTTACAAAGGGGATGCTACTTGTATAGCCCTTGTTTGCATGATGGACTTAACATTGCTCATAAATGTCGTAGGCCTTAGTTGTGGGCCACATTTGGCACTATAGGGGTGGATGATCGAGAAAGCCCTTGATTAAGGGCTCCTTGACTTTGAACCACTACATTACTAGAGGGTAATGCATGTAATGAACTATAATCTGTTAGCACCACATTTGGCACCAATCCAATGATTGAGAAGGCTTGCCTTCTTATTGCATAGGTAGCCTAAATTCTTGAATTGACCCCCTCTATTGCTATTTTAGTTGCATCTAGATCATTTAGTGCAGTGTTGCTCAAGTGTAGTTGGATCATAAAATCCAATCCTCTTAAGAAGAATTGCAACTAAGCAACATGGGGTAATTGGATAGTGTTATTAAAACAACGAATAACTTCGAGTAGATCTTGATCATCTGCTTTTACACTCTCATTCTTGCTGAGTCTCATTTAGGATATACACATCCAATATTGTCTCCCCTTTCTAGGGGATAACTCCCTATGAAACATAATGTAGAACCCTTGCATAGTGGTAATTGAATTTGCCACAAGTTGGTAGTACCACCGGGCTACATTGACCTTCAAAATCACATTGAAGAACATCAAATGATGTGCTTCCTCCTTGACTTGATAGTTAAGCATAAGTCTTTATAAGTCTTTAATATATAATTCCACGTCTTCTTTTTGACTTCCGCTAAAGATAGGTAGTGGGTATCTCAAAGCAAGTAGAGCTACTATACCAGTCGGGATTTAAATTTTTTGAGGGGATATTAAGGGTGGTTGTGCCATCCATGTGAGTATATGAATAGGCCTAGGAAGGAAAACTACAATGCTACTAATGGCACGACTAGATGGTGGGGTTGAACCACCACTTCGGCTAGTCCTCAAAGGAGTAGACTACCCAGTTCTAGGTATTAAGGGTAAACTACCACTTTTGGGTGTATTGGGAGATCGTTCTTACTATGAGGGGCTATAAGCCCCCCAATAATAAGTGATATATGATTGGTACAGTCCAAGTCCAATGAGTATTTGTGAAAAATTTCTACACGTCTCCTTAGCCATTCTTCACATTTTCCTCATTAGATTTGAGAGATCTCTAGCCTATGCTCATCTTCTCGCCTTAATCACTCTTTCTCTACTTTTGAGTGAAGATTCATACACTTAAGTATCGAGTCTTAGGGCCTTATAGAAATCCTAAAGACTCTTAGCAAGTGCACCACTTATTGAGACCTAAAATGGGCATGATAGTGGGTCTATCACACTCTAAGCTCATTGTTGGATCTCACAACCAACCCCCATGGCATGTGGCCATGAGCAAGTGGATAACATATTGCGCTATAGTCCAATCAACTAACTGCCTACCCCGAACTGCAAGCTGGAGTGCTCAACATAAGGTGTCTACTAGCACACCACATAAACATAATACAGGCTCCTTTTGCTGATTTTTGTGGCCTCTAATCATGAGCGTACTACCCAGTTAGGGATTTGATTTGAAAATCCTCGTCTCTTTGCATAGATCATAACACTTATTCCACCTAGTCTCACCATTATCCCTTGTAGACCTCATATCTAGGTAGCTTGAGTTTCTTGACACACTCGATCAAATGAATATAATTACTATGTGCTGGCACATGTAGAATAATGCTTGCATTCATAAATTGAATGAAAGGTGCACAAGAATTACTAATAAAGAAACCAATGTGCGTATATAGCAAACAATCTTTCAGTATTTTCTCATGAAAATGCTCAAATGAGATGTGGCATTGCTATACAAACTCAAGGCACTGAGTATTCCAACTCATGCTACCTTCAAGTAAAAAAATAACACATGAATATCCTATCAATGAATTGCATCATATTTCAAAATATTTTAGTAAAATATTTTAAATTTTTGACACATTAGTTCATTTGGTTTAGAATAAATGGCATAGGGCCATTCCCAAATGCTTGTTTTAGATATAAAAACCTTAGTTTTTAAATAAATGCAAGATAATTTTATAATTTTTGGTTTCTTATATCATTTTTAGCATGCTACTAAATACTGGTAAATTTCTATATTTTTTTGCTATTTTTCTCTTTTTAAAAAATTTTGAAGTTATTTATTTTATAATAAATTTGAAAAAATACCAAATAACAAATAAAAGTGTTGAAAATTTAGTTTAAGGATTCTTTTATCCACTAATAAAGTAAAATTTTATTAGATTTTGTTTGCTATAAAAATTAAAGCACTTATGCTTAGATTGCTTTATTATTTATATCAAATGAAATCTAAGTGTGTGGAATCCAAGGCTGCTGACACTTGAGATAGCCACTAAGATGCTTGGAAAATCCTCCATAACTCTAGCAACATGCCACAAACATTCTTTCTCATGCCACTCTCACCTCTCCCTCTCTTATACCCAATCCCCTTCCTCTCATAAGAATTGCCATTATGTATGGATCATGCTCAGATTGTTGATCAAGAAGCCCAAACTAATACATATACTTATGGGTCTATGGAACCACATGATATATCATTGCAAAGAGGATGAAGACTAGGATCAAAATATGTAATTGGATGTGCCCAAAGATGACCGTTGCGTGAAGGAGGAGATCAAACTATGGGGCACCCTCATGGTGTGAGTATTCTGTTACCTTCTTCTTTTCCTTTCTCTCTCTCTCTCCATAACTTGCTCATGAGAAGTTGCACCTTTCAAATCTTTGGCCTATGTGCCTCTTCAATTTGTTCCATGCCCACTTAAAATTGGTCCGATTTTGGTCTCCTTGGCTGCCCACACTGTGTTCCCACATAAAATGAGGTCTTGAAGCATGAAATTCCATCTTAAATGCACGAAAATGATGAGCAACTCATGGTTGGATGCTTCTTCCTTATTTGTAGACTTGACTTTGTGCTTATCTTCATCCTTATCTTTGAAATTACTTGCATCGTGTGCCTCAAATGCTTTGCACAAATGATCACTTTGAAGCTTGAAATCTTCATTTTCCATTGAAAAGAACTTATGGATTTGCAAAAAATGCTTTAGAATCCCACAAAGTGCACCTTAAAATCCATCTCTCAAATCTAGCATAATGAATCTATGAATTCTCATAGTATGCATCTCAAGTAGCTTATATTGCATTGCTATGTCCTTTTCATATGTAATATAATAAACATGTTACAATGTCACTAGAACTAGTAGCATTCAACCCACAACTAATCACATATAACTTTAAGACTTGCTTAGTAGTTTACTTGCATCCTTGATATTATATAACTCTTGAAAATCTAATATAGTGTCAACTTACTAAAAAGGTTTCATTTGGATTATGAGTTACCTTATAGCTTAGCATCACTTCTCTCAATGTTAATCAAGTCCATTGCTCCTAAACTTGATTAGCTTTTACTTACACAAATGGTTTAATTTTCCCTCCTTGCAAAAATAATGCCAAGAAGAGACCAAGAGAAGAGGAGCAGAAACAAGGAAGACCTCCCTCTAATGCATTTTGTCTAGCATTAGTCTCAATCAATCTCAATCTCTCACTCTTTGTAGTCAAGTAGCACCCATGGATTCCTCAACTCACTCTACTCAAAGTAGCATCCAAGAATGGGGAATTGGATGACTAGTTCCCAATAGTTAAAAGGTAGGTATAGAACTCATGTATATAGGGTAAGACTTTTTTGTGCTTGATGGCTAAAAAAAAAGACCTCAATTGTGGCCTAGAAGCTATTCAATCTTCTATATGCTAGCCATGTTAGCCAAGTCAATTGTAGTGTGACATGCACGTATTTCATGGCCTTGAGAAAAAATGAGGACCTTCTTGTGAACCTTCAATAATCCTTATTATGCTTTTCCTATTATTTTACTCCATCATAGCACCTTTCCTTCCACTACGCACCCTCTATCTTAACATGTCTACCCTTGATGTTAGAACACAAGTCCCTTGACACCTTGTTGAGGGGTTGGTTGTGCTTACGTGCGTTATGAAAAAGTAGAGGTGTAGAACTTGTGAATGACTAGGTGACTAGGATAGATGCACTTGGGTGTGTGTTACAAAGACAAGTCATATAACACTAGGAAAAGTGGAGCCTCCTACCTATTTCTTATATTTGTACCTTGCATATAATGCATATGAAGGGTTGGGGTTGATAATCTAAAAATAAGCATAACACAACCTTCTTATTTTTGTTATCCTTCATAACATCCCAAGTACAATGAATGTGCAACATGGATGGTTTTTTTCCTTTCTTATTTGTTTAATCCCTTGATACTTTTAATGAGATACCTAGAAAACAGTTGGAGTTGAGTGTTTGGCTAAGGAGAAGTTGATACCTATTATGTCTCCTAGAAGAGGTGAGTTTTGATTGGGAAAAAATACTACCTAAGAAATAGTGGACTTACAGTAAGGTCTAGCATAATCATAGATATTTGAACCTCTCTACATAAGAATAAATGATCCAACTTGATTCAAGAGGTAGTAGCTAATCCTTTACACTATTTAGGGGACCAAAGTTATCTTTAGCTAGTACTAGGCTCAACATTAGAGATAGAGTGGTAGCCATAGAGGCTTTATCTCTAATGGGTAGGGGATTTCCCACCTTGGCATGCCTTGAAGGACACTTCATTGGTAACTATTAGTGGCATCCCTAGGGGAATGCCTACCTTTGCATGTTGTAGAGGTGAGCACAAGCTTTACCACCGAGACCCACGGACTGCTTATCGGTCAAGCGTTTCAAGCAAGCGCCAATAGCTACCTCTCACATAGCCAATGCACCTTACCTCTCTACGGATGTAGCGAGCTTACCTTGGTGCTTGATCGAGTTGCCTCCTCCCTCAAGAACCCCGATAGCTCCACGACTCTTGATGCAAGCTCAAGCATCTTCAAGCCTCTTCCTCCAAGCTCCATTCTCCATAGCCATGCACAAGATGAGAGAAGAGAAGAGAAGAAGAAGAAGAAGAGAGGGGATGATGGAGATCTTCACCTCCAAGATCCCTCACTCTCACAAGCTCACTCCCTCACTCCCTCACACTCCCTCCCTCAAGCACTCACAAGCAAGCAAGCAAGGGAAGAGAAGGAGAGGAGAAGAAGAGTTCACTTTGCCACACGCCAAAGAATGAGCTCTCATTCACTTTTTGAACTTTATATACAAGCCCTAAATTCCATTTGGGTGGTCATCCCCTTTTTACATGGCAGGTCCCAACCAGTCATAGCCTAGGCCCTTTTTCCATTGTCCTCCTATCTTCCTAGTTTCCCTTCTACTACCCATCTACATTTACAATTTGCATGGGTCAAGGCTCGACGCTTTTTAAAAATAAATCATGATATGCCTTGCGCTCTTTTGCCAAAGTATTGACTTGTGCATTTTCCTGAGTGCCTCTTCTTCATTTAGGACTTTTTCACACTCCTTGTGTTTCCTGATTTTTCTTAGCGTGCCTTCGTTCTCCATTCCACTTTCACCTTGGCTTTGTCTTCTGCTTTAGATTTTTTGGGTTTTCCACATTGTTCATTTGAGGGTTAACATTATCCCCCTCCTAGATGAGTGCCAGTTCCATGGCACTTGTTGGGGGATGAGTTGGACTGTGTTGTGTTGGAGTAGCCAAGTAGCTTGTTGAGTTTGGGTACGAGTCGTGTTGGAGGGATCAATGGAACTGGAAGGCCCTTGGGCTGGGTGGGGGCCTTAGTATTGGAGGGATTTTTGGAATTGAGAGGCCCTGGCGTTGGATATGATCCTTGGTGTTGGAGGGATGTTGAGGGCAGGTCCATCTTTTCAACTCAAAATGGTGTTAGATGAATCCATGCTTGGAGGATGGCTTGTAGATAGATCCTTCTTTGAAATTTAAGATGGTGATAGACGGATCCATCATGTAACTCTCAGTGGGGTTGAGTTTACCTGCACTGTTCCAAATGAGCTTCTTTATTCACTTTTTGAGCGTGGCTGTTGCATTCTGCCCTTGGTGTAGTAAGTCAACATTGTAGGATGTTTCACAAGATGGTGAGCACATTGCATGGATGATGGGGTTGCTAAAGTGGGTGGTGGGGCCTTTTGTTGTACCTGGAAAGAAAAGAAAATGCAATTTGTATGGGTGTGTGCCATTGTCGGGTAGTGCATTGTGCGCATGCTAGTGGGATGGAGCTTAGGGTGATAGGTCTAACCACAAGTGAGTGTTACCTCCTTGGGTGTGTCCTGCCCTTAATGTGCCCTAAGCAGGAGGTGGGGGATCAAAATGAGGCCAGGGGGTTAGGGACGAAGCCGGCCAACCAGGGCCACCGGGCGCTCCTAACTTGAGGACCCCTAAGTGCAGTGGTTGTGGTGGATGCGCAACTTGCGGTGGAGATGTGTGATGTCCCTTTCTTGTTTTTTTTTTTTTTGGCCACTAATAATAATAAAGTTACATAGTCGTGATGGAAGTTTAATCTTTGTCATTGGAGTGAGGTGGAGAGGGAGGCTTAATAGATTTACTAAGGAATTGGTAGCTTTGGAGATACCCCTTGAGGTTTAGGCGGACTTGAAGGGTGGTGGAGGAGAGGAACATATGATTGTAGGTGAAGTGGCTATCATTCATATTCTTTAGTAGAGCTAAGCAAAATGAAGGCAATAGAGTGGCAGGCATCATTAGTCGAGCCATCGCGCAACTATCTATAATATTAGGATCAAAATGGAGTGTTGGGAGGCCACATTCTTGTGGGGTGGGGTCTTGCCTAAGAAGTATCCTAAGCAATCTAAGGTAATTACAAGTGGCAATAAAAGCGGGGTCAGGGCATGAGGAGAATAAATTTTCATTAGGGTATCATACAGGTCTTCTAATGTGAAGGTGAGGGCATTTTCATATGTAGTACAATGGAGATTATAGATTATAGTGAAGTCGTAGCGACCATGGATAGTGGGGTCGAAATCTACTCCGACCCTTCGAGGGTAGGGCATAAAGGTTGGGTCATTCCTCTCGAAGGGTTGAGTGTGGCAAAAAGCCACCTACGTGTCTAGGTTGGTGTCGTAGGTTCTTGTTCTCCATGTAGGTTGGCATTCATAGCCGGGCACATACCTTGGTACCTCAAAAAATTTGTTTTGCCAGAATTTAGCATCTTTGGTAGCCCATAAAGTGGGGTTCTGATCTCTCTCCTCCAGCCACCTCTCTTTGAGTCTACTGCACCGATGTTAATCACCTCCTCCACCACTTTGATGGGTAACACTCTTCGCAGGGTTGTGGGGAATTGGAAGTTGAGGTCAAAGGGGCTCTTGGGCCATCTCTTGTCTTTCCCAGATTATAAGATCGGTGTGAAAACTTGCCGGGTGGAGCCCCAAGAGGAACACCAAGAAAAGGGGTTTTTACTGCAAGAAAATCTATCTTGTAACATCAACAAGCTTTTGTTTCATTCTTTTGATGACCAAAACAAGGAAAACAACAAATCTTCATGCAACAACATAGTAGATATCTCCCACGGATTTGATAGAATCAATCATAATCTTCAACATCTTCAGAAAATCCATCAATAGAACAAGAAACACAAAAGAACACACTAATTTTGAATGGAAATAATCACATAGTATTCATCTTCAATGTTTTCATAGTTCTCTTTCTACCTCTCATAGTAGATACATTCTTTTGATAGAATTGGTTATCTCTGACTCTCTCTCTCTATCAATAGTACATCATCTCCTCACTACCATACTCAATAATGACACTTAATAATCCTTCTTAGGTCGTGGATGCACCTCCCAAGAGGTATGGAAGGTATGAAAGGGCACCAAAGCCGCTACAATGTCTCTTCATAGCTCACTACTGTCACTGTCACTCTAGTCTTCTCTTCATTCTTTAGCAGCTGCTTCTTCCATTTGTTTTAGCTCATTTGAACTTAGATTCATCCTTTCCAAAAATTACAAAACTTTCCCAAAGTCACACATACATTCTATAGAACACTTATAGAAGATCTATAGAACAAAACAGAATAGGAATAGAGTAGAGACAGAGGCTCTACAGAAGGTCTACAAGGGTTACGGAAGGTCATCAAAGAACAATAGATCCTCATAACTCATACTAAAACCATTCCAAACTATCAAAAACTATTCAATAAGGTTTCAAAAGACCTAAACCTTCATCAATCATCAATCCATGCTTCATACAGAAGAAAATTAGAACAAAATAGAAGCTAAACAGAAGGTATCAGAACCAATCAGAACCTCAACAGAACCTATCAAAACATCACAGAGCCTCATATTTCCACTAAGAATCATCATGAGCTTCCATAACATAATCATTATCATAAAAAACACTCTCAAACACTTCCAAAAACAACCAAACATCACTCAAAATCCATCAATAATCAACCATTCAGACCTCAAAAACAACAAAAAGCAGTCAAAAATTCAATCTTTTTCCACTCTCAACATATCCCCACACTTAGAAAGGAAGTGTCCTTGCGACACAAGGAAAAAAAGAATATAAGTTTAGTAAAGAGTTCAATTGGATCTTCTTTAGTATCTTCAATAATCACCCAAGAACGACTCCAACTTATCACCTGTATCTAAGAAAGAATAATACTAAAGGAAAACATCGTTATGCATTAACACATCTTATAAACAATAGAAAGTCATGACAAATTCATAAAGGATATAAGAGGTTCCTCAGCTTTGCATTATAGGCTTGCCATTCACCATTACCATTAGTGTCAATAGTTGAAAAGAGAGCTCTCGAACAAATGATTCAACCAGCACGAATCTCATTACATAAAAATTAATACATCACAAACACAAAACAACCATATGAATGGCACCTCCAAAAAAATAATATCAATAAGAAACATAGAAGATACATTCAGGGGTATCATTGAAGATGATCCCTCTTGAAAACTTGATGATTACAAAAACGATCGATGGATAAGGATTCATCTACAAAAGATTTTGGAAGATTCTGAAAGAATTGAAGGTAGCACATCAGTTCTAGCAAAACAAGGTATCTGCTAGGTAAACAAAGGGCATAAAAACATAGGACATCCAATTGTTGGGAATCAATGTTCACATTGACATTCATACAAAGCTTGGGAATGGCCTTTTGATTGTTATGGGAATACCTATGCATATATGCTAGGTACCAATCAAAATGGGCTGTCAATCTCACTGAAGGATCTAGAGATTGTGAATATTGTTGGAAAAAATGGAGATAATTTTGGTACACTTGACTAGTATTTGTCGAGTCCCCTGGAATTAATGGCCAATTAATATGTGGTCCAGTGAGAGAATTAGTTGAGCTCCATCCTCTTCTTCTTGGAATCAGTTGATCAAATCCTTCATATCCACTAACCAACTGAGGGGGTTGAGAAATTGAATTGGTAGGAGATGGAAGAGGAATGAGTAAAAGAGGATGAAAAGATGGGTAGGCAAAATCATAAAACAAGGAATGAGCTAAAGAAGGATTACCTGAAAATTTAGGCAAATCAGTTAGGAAAGGTATTAATTAATAAGCAAGAAAAGTAGAAGGTATATGGATAGATGGGAAAGGACAAGGTGGAGAAGGGAAAAAGACTCGATCTTCAATGAAAGAACAATAGGTGAAGATTGGAATTTGAGGAAAAGCCCGAGGTTAGAAAAGGAGAGGTAAGATGGCTACTGAGTTGGATTGATAAAGGGAAAAATAACCATCATAGTGATAGGCCATTTGTTGATAATACAATAAGCTAGGAATAGAGAGACCTAAAACAAATCGTTGATGGTAGGCATCAAAGAAGGATGAATCAAATGGATGGTTCTTGGAAAGATAATCTAAAAGATCCACCCTCAGTTGGTTAGTGTTCTGCATATGAGTAGAGGTTGTATTCTGTCGTTGGTTCAGGACTATAGAATCAATCATGAATGCCATAAAGTGTCAGGGCAAGTAGCTACTTTAGAAGAATAGCACCAAAACATTTCATCTATCCTTAACTCCAAATGGTTGGCATATAAGGCAGCTTGTAAGACCACATCCCCTACATACCAAGCCAGATCTACATCATCTGGAATTAACAGATCACCTCATAGATACATATAAGACAATAGGATGGTATCCATTGTCATAGAAGATTCAAAGACCATACACACAAATTCTATCAACAAATTAAAAGACCAAGCACCACTCCAACCATCCTTTGGAAGGGGTAGATCCATCGTTGAGAGCTTAATATAGAAGGCCAACTTCTACAGCTACTGATAGTGGAAAAAAAGGAATGGTTGGGAGGAACATACTCCTGAAATTGCTCAAATGTAGACCATAATAAATCCATCTTAGACTGCAATCTTTTCACTTTAGCTTAGAACAACGAATATAATGTTGCATGGAGAACTGCCAAGTCCTGCTGAGATATAGAAGGAATCATAGGGACACTGGGACTTGGAGGGATGGATCATGACTGCACCAGTTGGTCCTTCAACTGTTTAATCTGGGAAGCTTGGGATTCCACTGTATTGTGAGCGGTCTGCAAAGCTGACAATTTAGTATCTAGAATATTCTTAAACTCTTGAGCTTCTTTGGACATTTTCTCTTTCTCTTTGGAAACTCTAGTGACCTCTAACTGAGCTTCTGCTAATTGAGTTTTCAAAGAAGATATTTCTTCTCTCTGGGTCTCAATCATTTCTGTTTGCTCCATCTGCTTAAACAGATCGGAAAGTGTGTCTTTAGCAGAGGCTAGCTTTGTGGTTGCCTTATGCATGTGGTCTTTGGATTGCATCAATTCTTCATAGAAAGAAGAATATAATTGTTGAACACAAGCTGTCACTGAGAGTTTAATAGAACTTTGGATGTTGGTACAAAGGAAAGGAATGGCATCCCCTGTCACTAAGCTATTTTGACGAAGGAACTGATATATCCAAAGAACCCTCTCAACGTGCCCTAAATAAGTTGTTGTATGTGAGGTGGGCAGGGAGGTCACTTCCAAAGGTAGGAGGAACTGACACTGAAGGAATGACTAGTGGAATTGTCACTTCCAAAGGTAGGCAGGGAGGTCACTTCCAAAGGTAGGAGGAACTGACACCTGGTGGAATTGTCTCTGCTACACACTTCAAGTGCTTCCGCTGAATGACCAATGGAGGAGGTGAGTCAGTATCCTCTTTGTCAATGGGTTCTCAATCTTCTAAAGGTGGAGGGGGAGGGACTCGATCAGATGGAGGAGGAGGTAAAACACCCTTCTCAAGGCTTGAATATGTCAAGAAAGCATATAAATATGAACCATAGATTGCATTGGTGGTAACATTCCCTCTAGTCACCTTGACAAAATTCTGGTCCATCTTCGTAAGAAGGTAAGTACTCCAATCAATGGCAACCCCTTTTGAAACCATCCTAGAGGCTGTGAAGAGCTCCTTGGACAAATAGTGAGATGGTGTCTTGGCAGATATGAACCTGTCCAGGAGAAATTGGCAGACTAGCTTCCAGAGAGGATTAGTGATCATTGAGAAAGACACTCCTGAAGTGTTAATTACCTTCTTGACATCGAGGACCTCTTTAGTCTGCTTTTGTAATAGCTTAAGGATCTCTTCATTTGAGAATAGCTATCTGGCTGTGACAAAGGGTTCTCCTTTGTAGGGAAGAGACAAATCCTTCCCTAACCCAAGACCAGGGAAGTACCACGAGCCAAGCTTGATTTCTTACTGTATGACACGAGAAACTCATCACGAAGGGTTGGATCGTCTGGAATCAGAGGGAGTGGAGCAGCCACAAAATATGCAAGGCCAGCTTTCGCAATAGGATCAAAATTCATTAGGGAAGAATAATCCCTATTGATCAATGGGACATACCGAACACGAGGAGAAGCGTGAGGTGCCATTTAGATAGAATATACACATACACCACACACACAGACAATCACAGTGAATGCCTACAAAACAACAGAATATATATAAAAAAGAAATTGACTAGAATAAACACACACAGATGTGACTAACTGACTGACCACCCCAAACAATCCACATCCTAGAAAAAATTCGGCATGAACTCTAGACATATGTGACTGAAAGCTTTATGCGATGCAACAAACATACACCCGAGACCTCGTGTTCATTGATTGAAAATTTAATGTGTCTCAAGCGCTCTTCTTTTTCAGTGCGTGCATTTTGGTGACGACTCGTTCATTTTTATTTAAAATTAAGGTGCCTCTGAAGTGCATGTAGCACGTGCAAAAAGAACGGTGGGTTGATTTTAATTTATAAAAAAAGATGTATTTGGCGCGTGCGCGCGTACCATGGTGTTGTTTAGGATTCATTTTAAGAATTAATCATGAATTTTGGGATAGCGAAAAATAAAAAATAGAAAGGAAAAAAGAAAAGTACTTGAAAGTGGGTATGTATGTATGCAATGAAATGGAATGCACACGTCTCAATCCTAAGATGCAAGTCAGCAGTCCAAAAAGGAAAAAAACCACGAACTGAAAATGATGTGACATGTCAAGGCAAGGTTAGTGGAAGTATATTTGTTTGGTGTGCGTGATTTTTTTTTGTTTTTGTTTTTATTGATTGTGTTGTTAGGTTATTTTTAAATTTATTTTATTTTTTAAAAAAATATGATTAAAATGGGATAAATGAGACACATGAATATATTGTAAAGTTTTATGGTAAGATTTTAGCATTCCACCATGAGTAAAAACTAGACTATCAAGTTTCAACAATGTTTCTGGATTTATCCATTATTTTTCAACTTATTTTCAAAATTGAAAATGATTTTTCCATGAATTTAGGTATTGAATTTAGCATTTTTACCTTAAAATAATCGTTAGACAATTTGATAAAGCATTTTCAGCGTATTAAACATTCTAGAAATATTTAGATGAGTTGGTGGAAAATTTTAAATTATTTTTGATTTTTATTAATTTCTAATAAGTTTTATTCAAATTTCCATTGATTTTGAAGGATTTTTAATATTTGTAATTTGTTTGCAATTTATTTTCTGCATTTTAACCAAAAAATAAACCAATTTTTTTTTCAATTTGGTAAAGGATTTTTCAATTATTTTTTGTATTTTAATTGATTTTAAAGAAAATTTTAGGATTTTAGGTGTTTTCTCGGGTTTTTAATCGGGGTTTGAAATTAAAAATAGGTACCCAGGCTACGTGTGAACAGTTGTGTGGAAATGGCTGAGCATGCACCACCACACGGACAAGTCTGGACGCACGTTCTTGCGTGTGAACGCTTGCTGGTAGCTCATGAACACACGATCACGCCTCTGCGTGCAAACAACGACGAACACGAGAAACACGTGGTAGACATGCACGGGCGTAGGAGCACACACAAACAGAGATGGAGGGGCACATGAATGGAGCGGGGTGGGAATGGGGGTGTGAGAGGGGAAGAGTGGGTGTGTGTTGTGTGTGTGCTTGTTTTTTTCTCTCCGGGGTTTTGTTTTTTTTGTTGGTTGGGGGGGTGGGAATGGCGGCTATGGGGCAATTGGGGGAGAATGGGGGTTGGGGGGCTTATGAGGGGCATATGAAGGGGGGATTGCAGAGGAGGAGAGAGGTGGAGGAGGCGGGTGGTGGAGACAGGGGTGAAGGGTGGAGATGGGGGGTGGAGAAGGAGGTGAAGGGGGAGCTGGCGACGGAAGGAGATGGTGAGGGAAGGCGGTAGAGGACAAAGGGAGAGGAGGGCGAGTTGGGAGGAGGAGGAGGAGGGGGCGATAGGGCGGGGAGGAGGTGAGGCGGAAGGAGAGGAGGCGCAAGGGCGGGGTGGTAGGGTAGGGAGGAGGCGAGGCACCGCAGACGAGGTGGGGGAGGAGGCCAAAGGCGGGAGAGGCTGTAGAGGGCGGCAACGAGAGGGGGAGGAGGCCAGAGGCGGGGCGACGGGCCATATAATCAACAAAAACAAAAACAAAATAAATATACCTCCACTAACCTTGCCTTGACGTGTCACATCATTTTAAGTTTGTGGTTTTTTTCATTTTTGGACTACTGACTTGCATCTTGGGATTGAGACATGCGCATTCCATTTCATTGCATATACACATACCCACTCCATGGGACTTTTCTTTTTCCACTAATTTTAATAAAAATAAACCCGCCGTCACAAGTGCATGCACTATACAAAAAGTGCTAAACACACACTTAATTTTTAATCAATGAATATACATTTAGAGTCTGAGTTTGGGTATCGAAGTTTGGGATTCGTTAAAAGCACCATTTCACATTAATAAATTGTAACTAACAATTTAAAAATGAACCGTCATTTTTTAATTAAGATTTACAACCTAATAAAATTTCAACAATTATTAATAATTTATTAAAACGAACCATTCACTAAAATCATTTCCCTCACTGCAATTTTTTTCATTTTCAATAAATACATTTCTTGGGATTTGCATGTGCAGTCTTTCAAGTTGTTATTGCTTATAGAAGTTCTAGTTATGTCCTAAGAGGGTGATTGAGGTATTATGGTTTGATTGTATGATACGATTACGGGTGCAGTCTGTAGTTTTCTTTTCTACCTGATACGGGGTCTCAGGTGCATGTTTGTTGCATAGCACGGAGCTTTCGATCACATATGTGTAGGGGTCATGCCGAATTTTTTCTAGGATGTGGATTGTTTGGGGTGGTCAATCGGTTAGTCACGTCTGCGTGTGTTTATTCTGGTCGATTTCTTTTTGATAGATATTCTGTTGTTTTGCAGGCATTCACTATGATTGTCTGTGTGTGTGGTGTGTGTGTATATTCCATTTGAATGGCACCTCAAGCTTCTCCTCCTGTTCGGTATGTCCCATCGATCGGTAGGGATTATTCTTCCATATTGACTTTTGATCCTATTGTGAAAGATGGCCTTACATCTTTTGTAGCTGCTTCACTCCCTCTGATTCCAAATGATCCAGCCCTTTGTGATGAGTTTCTCGCGTCATAGAGTAAGAAATCAGGCTTGGTTTGTGGTACTCCCATGGTCCTGACACTTAGAGGGTTAGGGAAGGCTTTGTCTTTTCCCTACAAAGGAGAACCCTTTGTCACAACCAGATATTTATTCTCAAATGAAGAGATCCTCAAGCTGTTACAAAAGTAGACTAAAGAGGTCCTCGATGTCAAGAAGGTGATTAACACTTCAGGAGTGTCTTTCTCAATGATCACTGATCCTCTCTGGAAGCTAGTCTGCCAATTTCTCCTGGACAGGTTCATGTCTGCCAAGGTTTGTCCAAGGAGCTCTTCACGGCCTCCAGGATGGTTTCAAAAGGGGTTGCCATTGACTAGAGTACTTACCTTCTAACAAAGATGGACCAGCATTTTGTCAAGGTGACTAGAGGGAATGTTACCAATGTAACCTATGGTTCATATTTATATGCTTTCTTGATAGATTTAGGCCTTAAGAAGGGTGTTTTACCTCCTCCTCTATCTGATGGAGTCCCTCTCTCTCCATCTTTAGAAGATTCAGAACCCATTGACATAGAGTATACTGACTCGCCTCCTCCGTTGGTCATTCAGCGGAAGCGCTTGAAGCGTGTAGCAGAGACAATTCCACGAGTCATTCCTTCAGTGTTAGTTCCTGCTACCTCTAGAAGTGACCTCCCTGCCTACCTCATATGCAACAACTTATTTAGGGCACATCGAGAGGGTTCTTTGGATATATTACTTCCTTCGCTGAACAACTTAGTGATAGGGGATGCCATTTCTTTCCTTTGTAACGACATCCAGAGTTCTATTGAACTCTCAGTGACAACTTGTGTTCAACAGTTATATTCTTCTTTCTATGAAGAATTGATGCAATCCAAAGACGAGATGCATAAGGCAACCATAGAGTTAGCCTCTGCTAAAGACACTCTTTCCAATCTATTTAAGCAGATGGAGCAGTAGACACAAATGATTGAAACTCAGAGAGAAGAAATATCTTCTTTGAAAACTCAGTTAGCAGAAGCTCAGTCAGAGGTCACTGGAGTTTCGGAAGAGAAAGAGAAAATGTCTAAAGAAGCTCAAGAGTTTAAGACTCTTCTGGATACGAAACTATCAGCTTTGTAGAGTACTCACACAATACAGTAGAATCCCAAGCTTCCCAGATTAAACAGTTGAAGGACCAAGTGGTGCAGTCACGGTCCATCCCTCTAAGTTCCAGTGTCCCCATGATTCCTTCTATATCTCAGCAAGGACTTGGTAGTTCTCTAGAGATATGCCATCGTTGTTTCAAGCTAAAGTGGAAAGATTGCAGCCAAAGATGGATTAATTATGGTCTACATTTGAGCAATTTGAGGAGTATGTTTCTCTCGACCATTCCTTTTTTATCCACTATCAGCTGAAGTTGGCCTTCTATATTAAGCTCTCAACGATGAATCTACCTCGTCGAGAGGATGATTGCAGTGGAGCTTGGTCTTTTGATTGGTGATAGAAGTTGTCTGTATGGTATTTAAAGATTCTATGATGACGAATACCAGGTTGTTGTCTTATATGTATGTACGAGGTGATCTGTTAATTCCAAATGATGTAGATCTAGCTTGGTATGTAGGGGATATGGTCTTACAAGCTGCCTTATATATCAACCATTTGGAGTTGAGGATAGATGCAATGTTCCAGTGCTATTCTTCTAAAGTGGCTGCTTGCCCTAACACTTTATGGCATTCAATGATTGATTTTTTAGTCCTGAACCAACAACAGAATATAGCCTCTACTCTTGTGCAGAATGCTAACCAATTGAGGGTGGATCTTTTAGCTTATCTTTCCAAGAACCATCCATTTGATTTATCCTTCTTTGATGCCTATCATCGACAATCTGTTTTAGGTCCCTCTGTTCCTAGCTTATTGTATTATCAACAAATGGCCCATCGCTATGATGCTTATTTTTTCATTTATCAATCCAATTCAATAGCCATCTTACCTCTCCTTTTCCAACCTCAGGGTTTTCTTCAAATTCCAATCTTTACATATTGTTCTTTCATTGAAGATCGAGTCTTTTCCCCTTCTCCGCCTTGTCCTTCCCCATCTATCCATATACCTTCTACTTTTCCTGCTTATCAATTAACACCTTTCCTAACTGATTCGCCTAAATTTTCAGCTAATCTTTCTTTAGCTTATTCCTCATTTTATGATTTTGCCTACCCATATTTTCATCCTCTTTTACTCATTCATCTTCCATCTCCTACCACTTCTATTTCTGAACCCCCTCAGTTGGTTAGTGGGTATGAAGGATTTGATCAGCAGATTTCAAGAAGATGAGGATGGAGCTCAATTGATTCTCTCACCAGACCACCAATTAATTGGTCATTAATTCAAGGGGATTGGACAATTGCTAGTCAAGCGCACCAAAATTATCTCCATTTTTTCCAACAATATTCACAAGCTCTCGATCCTTCAGTGAGATTGATAGCCCATTTTGCATGGTACCTAGCATATATGCATAGGCATTTCCATAACTATCAAAAGGCCATTCCCAAGCTTTGTATGAATGTCAATGTGAATATTGATTCCCAACAATTGGATGTCCTATATTTTCATGCCCTTTGTTTACCTAGCAGATACCTTGTTTTGCTAGAACGAATGTGCTACCTTCAATTCTTTCAGAATCCTCCAAAATCTTTTGTAGATGAGTCTTTATCCATGGATAGTTTTCGTAATCGTCAAGTTTTCAAGAGGGATCATCTTCCATAATATCCCTGGATGTATCTTCTATGCTTTTTAATGATATATTTTTTGGAGGTGCCATTCAGATGGTTGTTTTGTGTTTGTGATGTATTAATTTGTATGTGATGAGTTTGTGCTAGTTGAATAATTTGTTCGAGAGCTCTCTTTTTGACTATTGACACTGATGGTGATGGTGGATGACAAGCCTACGATGCAAAGCTGAGGAACCTCTTATATCCTTTACGAATTTGTCATGACTTTCTATTGTTTATAAGATGTGTTAATGCATAACGATATTTTCCTTTATTAGTATTCTTTCTTAGATACAGGTGATAAGTTGGGGTCGTGCTTGGGTGGTTATTAAAGATACTAAATAAGATCAAATTGAGCACTTTACTGAACTTACATTCTTCTTTTCCTTTGGTCGCAAGGATGTTTTCTTTCTAAGTGTGGGGATATATGTTGAGAGTGGAGAAAGACTGACTTTTGTTGTTTTTGAGGTCTGAATGGTTGATTTTTGATGGATTTTAAGTAATGTTTGGTTGTTTTGGAAGTGTTTGAGAGTTTTTTGGATGATATTGATTATGTTTTGGAAGCTCATGATGATTCTTAGTGGAAATATGAGGCTTTGTGATGTTTTGATAGGTTCTGTTGAGGTTTTGATTGGTTCTGATACCTTTTGTTTAGCTTCTGTTTTTTGTGATTTTCTTTTGTATGAAGCATGGATTGATGATTGATGAAGGTTGAGATATTTTGAAATATTATTGAATAGTTTTTGATATTTTGAAATGGTTTTAGTATGAGTTATGAGGATTTGCTGTTCTCTGATGACCTTTTGTAACCCTCTATAGACCTATTATAGAACCTCTGTCACTACTTTGTTCCTGTTTTGTTCTATTCTGTAGATCTTCCGTAAGTGTTCTGTAGAATGTATGTGTGACTTTGGAAATTTTTTCTAACTTTTGGATAGGATGAATCTAAGTTCAAAAGAGCTAAAACAAATGGAAGAAGTAGCTGCTGAAGATTGAAGAGAAGTCTAGAGTGACAGTGACAGTAGTGAGCTATGAAGAGACACTGTAGTGGCTCTGGTGCCCTTCCATATCTCCCATACCTCTTGGGAGGTGCATCCATGACCTAAGAAGGATTATTAAGTGCCATTATTGAGTATGGTAGTGAGGATATAATGTACTATTGAGAGAGAGAGAGAGAGAGAGAGAGAGAGAGAGAGAGAGAGAGAGAGAGAGAGAGAGAGAGAGAGAGAGCCAATTCTATCAAAACAATATATTTGTCTATGAGAGATTGAGAAAAAGAACTATGAAGACAATGAATATGAATACTAAGTGATTTATTTCCATTCAAAAGTGATGTATTCCTTTATGCTCTTGTTTGTTATGATGGATTCTATGAAGATGTTGAAGATTATGGTTGATTCTATCAAATCCATGGGAGATATCTATTATGATGCTGCGTAAAGATTTGTTGTTTTCCTTGTTTTGGTCATCAAAAGAATGAAATAAAAGCTTGTTGATGTTACAAAATAGATTTTCTTGCAGTAGAATTTCCTTTTCCTTGGTGTTACTCTTGGGGTTCCATGTTTTTGGTGCGCAGCTAGGGAAACTTTCCATCAACAAGCATAAGAAGAGGCTGAAAATTAATGAAATGGCATTACCAAGAAGAGGAGAAATCAATGGATGCTTGCAAAATCCCTTCTTCCACTGAAGAGTTAGAGATTCTTATTGTCGAATCCACTTTCTAGAAGAATTTCATCCCACAATGGCGGAAACATATTACCATTATGATGCAAGCTCTATGTGGTGGACTATTTCCTCTTCCTGTTGAAGCAACAAAGACATGCATCTTGGTGGTAAATTGTTTGGAAAGAAACTGAAGAGCAGAAACAAAGAGAATGACCATCCATCGAAGATTTGGCATTCATTAAGAAGTTTCCAGACATTATTAAGCGGGAGATCGTGAAGAAGCTTCAGGAGTCGTAGTCTGCGGAGGTTCACGAAAATAAGAAAGAAAAGAGTTGGAATTTGTTAGTGGATGCTCAACAACAAGATATGTGGGATGCTTCGTGTTCTAACAACCTTTTGTTTGTCCAATTAGCAACCCACTGGAAGTTGGTAGACAGAGTGTTTTTCACCACATACACTATTGAAACCATTAGAAGTTGGCATTATTATGATGATAACACAACAATGATCCTAAGAAGAATGAGTTTTGATACTTTCAGAACGGAATATCTCCCCCTCTATAGTGGTTTGAAAGTTGAATTTAGAGTTGTTGAAAAGAAGGAAATAGAAGAGATATTGGCCAGAGAATCTTCCAGAGACTGAAGCCTCTCTCTGTTTCTATTCTGTTGAGTACAGACTAACTAGTTGGAGCCAACCCCCTGATGAATGACGCAATCAAGAGGCAAGCGTTAGAACGAGTCTAGAGATCATGAGAAGAGAGAAGGTAAGAATCAAGGCTGAAAATGAGCTTGCAGCAAAAGCCTCCTTTGACGCCTTAAAAGCACTCTTTACAGAAGTCCACATGGCGACTCAAGGTCCCTTTCTTAGTCAGATTCATCCTAGAAATATTGATGACATGCCAACAAAGGTAGTCCCATTGCCAATTTTTAAGGGAGAGTACAATGAAGAGCTTGATCTTCATGTAGCAGAGTTTATAGTAGCATGTGTGGCTAACAATGCCAGAACCCCTGAGCATTGGTTAGCAATTTTCCCCACCACTTTCAAAGGCGCAGCGTTTCAATGGTATGAGAGACAAGTAGCAAGAACTTTTGGCACATGGGACGACCTAAAGTTGACCTTCCTCATTAAATTTAGGCTTGAAGGTTTTGAAGAGCGGAAGCAAGAGGAGTTCATGAACCTAAGTTAGTCCTCTGAAGAAAGAGTAGAAGCTTATGTCTCGTGAATGGAATCGATCATGAAGAGATGGACTAACCATCATTTGGACGAAGGTATCCAAAAAGGAGTGTTCCTCAGAGGCCTACAAGCAGAAGTTTGCAAGTTCGTGGAATTGAGAAGACTAGTCACTTTGCAAGCTGTAGTGGAAGGCACAAGATTGTATAACGAAGTTGAAGCAAGGCTATGAATGACTCCAGGAAGAGAAGTCTTACCTCCTCCCATGCCAGGAATGGTATACTCACCAAATGCAGTCCCAGGGACAGTTCCCTATCCCTATCCCCAGATGCAAACAATGCCGCAGTACAATGCACCTAATCCACAGTGGTCGCCGTAGATGACACTGTCTCAAATGATGGTTCAACCACAATAACAGTGGCCTCAAACAGTTCCTCCAATGGCGACTCAACAACAGTGGAACCCTACCAACTGGAATCAACAATGTCCAAGTCTCAACAGGAGCTCTAAATCAGAACCAGAACAGAGGACCCTCTGGATCAACCCGACCTGTATATACAGTAATGACAGAAGCTTCCCAAAACCCTATTACAAGTACATCAGGAGGTGAAAATATAAAGGACTACTTATCCAACTCAATTGCAAGTATTAAGAAAGAGCTTATGGATGTGATTACAGAGCAGCTATAGACACTGAAGGTGAATATTGCCAATACATTCATTACTGCGAGAGCTGGGAGACATATGATGTGTTTAAATACATGGTGCAGAAAGTGCCATCAAGCGCAACATTTAGCCACTGAATGTACTCGAAAACCAACCATTCCTAGAGCCTTCTGTTCATACTGTTTGAGAAAGAACCATAGAGAGGATATTTTCTCTTTGAAAGAGGTGTACGAATGAAGATAGAAAGATGAAAATGCAAGATTCAACTTGCTAGATTCCAAAATGACAATGGAGGACATTGGACAAAAGCTTAGCGAGTTTGGTCCTAATTTTGGTCCAAGGAGGTTTCCCTCTCAAAGTTACAAAGGATGACAGTCTGGCGGTGGTCAGAGATCTGAGGTGGAATGTTACAGATGTGGAGAAAATGGTCATATCTCCCCGAATAGTCCAAACCCTATAAGATCTGTGGATTACAAGTCCTTATGCAGCCGATGCAAAGGAGAAGGCCACACTGCAAAGGACTGTCCAAGTCCAGCCCCTGTCAAGGCCAATGCCGCTGATAGCCAACAGAAGGCACAAGAGTTTGTCTCCAATTTGGTAGAGTTCGAAGTTGTCGCTATCACGTGCACCAAGAAGAAGGAACCAGTTGTCAAAAAAGAGAAAAACTCCCCTGCCAAGACTGTGAAGTTCAACTTGCCAATAGAGGGACAGAGCAGTACAGAGTACTGTAGTGCCACATAGAGTCACAGAGATAGTCCTAGAAACATGACCAGAGGCCCATGAGATCGGTATGTGCAGGCGCTGCGGCGTGCTCGAGTGTTTGTACGTTGCTTTGCGGGTGTTCACGCGCAAAGACGCACATCCAGACTTGTCCATGCGGTAGTACGTGCTCAGTCGTTTTCACGCAGCTGTTCACACGTAGTCTCGTGTAACAATTTTTAATTTCAAAACCCGATTAAAAATCTGAGAAAACACCTAAAAATTTATTTAAAAATCATAAAAACTTTAATTAAAAAATAAAAAATTACTAAAAAATATTTTACAAAATTGAAAAATATTTTGGTTTATTTTCTTGGTTGAAATGCAAAAAAAATTGCAAATGAAGTACAAATATTAAAAATCCTTCAAAATCCATAAAAAAAAGTAATAAAAATTAGAAATAATGTTTAAAAAATTTCAAAAAATTTCACCATCTCATCTAAATATTTCTAGAATATTCCATATGCTGAAAATGCTTTTCAAATGGTCCAACTATTATTTTAAGATAAAAATGCTAAATTCAATACTTAAATTCATGGAAAAATCATTTTCAATTCCGAAAATAAGCTAAAAAATACTGGATAAATCTAGAAACATTGTTAAAACTTGATGGTCTAGTTTTCACTCATGGTGGACTACTGAAATCTCACCATAGAAATTTACAACATATTTATATGTCCCATTTATCCCATTTTAATCATATTAAAAAAACATCAAATATCACTTTTAAAATAAATTTTTAATTAAAAAGAAACAACCTAACAACACAATCAACAAAAACAAAAAGAAAACAAATCGCGCACACTAAACAAATATACCTCCACTAACCTTGCCTTGACGTGTCACATCATTTTCACTTCGTGGTTTTTTCCTTTTTAGACTGCTGACTTGCATCTTGGGATTGAGACGTGCACATTTCATTTCATTGCATGCATACATAATTACTTCCAAGTACTTTTTTCCCTTTCTATTTTTTATTTTTTGCTACCCCAAAATTCACAATTAATTCTTAAAATGAATCATAAACATCACCATGGTATGTGCGCTCGTGCCAAACACATATTTTTCTAATAAATAAAAATAAACCCACCATTCACTTAGCACGCGCTTCGTGCGCTACAGACACATTTAAGTTTAATAAAAATAAACCCGCCGTCACAAGTGCACGTACTACACAAAAAGTGCTAAACACACACTTAATTTTTAATCAGTGAATATGCATTTAGAGACTTGAGTTTGGATATCGAAGTCCGTAATTCATTAAAAGCACCGTTTCACATTAATAAATTGTAACTAACAATTTAAAAATGAACCAGCATTTTCTTATTAAGGTTTAAAACCTAATAAAATTTCAACCATTATTAATAATTTATTAAAATGAACCCTTCACTAAAATCATTCCCCTCACTACACTTTTTTCCCTTTTCAATAAATAGGTTTCGTGGGATTGACAGTGTAGTCTTTTGAGTTGTCATTGCTTATCGAAGTTCTGGTTATGTCCTGAGAGGGTTATTGAGGTATTATGGTTTGATATGGGGTCTCGGGTGCATGTTTGTTGCATAGCATGAAGGTTTTGGTCGCATATGTGTACAGGTCATGCCGAATTTTTTTAGGATATGAATTGTTTGGGATGATCAGTCGGTTAGTCACGTCTGTGTGTTTATTCGTCACTTTCTTTTTGATAGATTTTTTGTTGTTTTGCAAGCATTCACTATGATTGTCTATGTGTGTGGTGTGTGTGTATATTCTATCTAAATGGCACCTCATGCTCCTCCTCCTGTTCGGTATGTCCCATTGATCAGTAGGGATTATTCTTCCCTAATGACTTTTGAGCCTATTGCGAAAGCTGGCCTTGCATCTTTTGTGGCTACTTCACTCCCTCTGATTCCAGACTATCTAGCCCTTTGTGATGAGTTTCTCTCGTCATACAGTAAGAAATCAGGCTTGGCTCATTGTACTTCCATGGTCTTGACACCTAGAGGGTTAGGGAAGGATTTGCCTCTTCCCTACAAAGGAGAACGCTTTGTCCTAGCTAGATAGCTATTCTCAAATGAAGAGATCCTTAAGCTATCACAAAAGCAGACTAAAGAGGTCCTCGATGTCAAGAAGGTAATTAATACTTCAGGAGTGTCTTTCTCAATGATCACTGATCCTCCCTGGAAGCTAGTCTATCAATTTCTCCAGGACAGGTTCATGTCTACCAAGACACCATCTCATTATTTGTCCAAGGAGCTCTTCATAGCCTCCAGGATGGTTTCAAAAGGGGTTGCCATTGACTGGAGTACTTACCTTCTAACGAAGATGGACCAGCATTTTGTCAAGGTGACTAGAGGGAATGTTACCAATGTAACCTATGGTTCATATTTATATGCTTTCTTGACAGATTTAGGCCTTAAGAAGGGTGTTTTACCTCCTCCTCTATCTGATGGAGTCCCTCCCTCTCCATCTTTAGAAGATTCAGAACCCATTGACATAGAGGATACTGACTCGCCTCCTCCGTTGGTCATTCAGCGAAAGTGCTTGAAGCATGTAGCAGAGACAATTTCACGAGTCATTCCTTCAGTGTTAGTTCCTACTACCTCTAGAAGTGACCTCCCTGCCTACCTCATATGCAACAACTTATTTAGGGCACATCGAGAGGGTTCTTTGGATATATTAGTTCCTTCGCTGAACAACTTAGTGATAGGGGATGCCATTTCTTTCCTTTGTAATGACATCCAGAGTTCTATTGAACTCTCAGTGACAACTTGTGTTCAACACTTATATTCTTCTTTCTATGAAGAATTGATGCAATCCAAAGACGAGATGCATAAGGCAACCACAGAGTTAGCCTCTGCTAAAGACACTCTTTCCAATTTATTTAAGCAGATGAAGCAACTGACACAAATGATTGAGACTTAGAGAGAAGAAAAACTCAGTTAGCAGAAGCTCAGTTAGAGGTCACTAGAGTTTCGGAAGAGAAAGAGAAAATGTCCAAAGAAGCTCAAGAGTTTAAGACTCTTCTGGATACGAAACTATCAGCTTTGTAGAGTGCTCACACAATACAGTAGAATCCCAAGCTTCCCAGATTAAACAGTTGAAGGACCAACTGGCACAGTCAGGGTCCATCCCTTCAAGTCCCAGTGTCCTCATGATTCCTTCTATATCTCAGCAAGGACTTGGCAGTTCTAGAGAGATAGGCCACATTATGTCTGTTGTTTCAAGCTAAAGTGGAGAGATTGGAGTCAAGGATGGATTTATTATGGTCCAGATTTGAGCAATTTTAGCAGTATATTCCTCCTGACCATTCCTTTTTTATCCACTATCAGCTACAAAAGTTGGCCTTCTATATTAAGCACTCAACGATGGATCTACCTCTTTTAGAGGATGGTTGAAGTGGAGCATGGTCTTCTGATTTGCTGACAGAAGTTGTCCGTATAGTCTTTGAAGATTCTGTGACAACGGATACCATGTTGCTATCTTATATGTATCTACGAGGTGATTTGTTAATCCCGGATGGTGTAGATCTGGCTTGGTATATAGGGGATGTGATCTTACAAGCTGGCTTATATGTCAACCATTTAGAGTTGAGGATAGATGAAATGTTCTAGTGCTATTCTTCTAAAGTGGCTGCTTGCCCTTACACTTTATGGCATTCAATGATTGATTTTGTAGTCCTGAACCAACAAAAGAATTTCAAGAAGATTTCAAGAAGAAGAGGATAGAGCTCAACTGCTTCTCTCACGGGACCATAGATTGATTGGCCATTAATTCCAGGGAACTGGACAATTGCTAATCAAGCGTACCAAAATTATCTCCATTTTTCCCAATAATACTCACAATCCCTCGATCCTTCATTGAGATTGATAGCCCATTTTGCTTGGTACCTAGTATATATGCATAGGCATTCCCATAACGATCAAAAGGCCATTCCCAAGCTTTGTATGAATGTCAATGTGAACATTGATTCTCAACAATTGGATGTCCTATATTTTCATGCCCTTTGTTTACCTAGCAGATACCTTGTTTTGCTAGAACGGATTTGTTGCCTTCAATCCTTTCAGAATCCTCCAAAATCTTTTGTAGATGAGTCTTTATCCATGGATCGATTTCAAGAGGGATCATCTTCATTGATACCCCTGAATGTATCTTCTTTGCTTCTTAATGATATATTTTATTGGAGGTACCCTTTAGATGGTTGTATTGTGTTTGTGATATGTATTAATTTTTATGTGATGAGTTCGTGTTGGTTGAATAATTTGTTCAAGAGCTCTGTTTTCGACTATTGACACTGATGGTGATGGTGGATGACAAGCCTACGATGCAAAGCTGAGGAACCTCTTGTATCCTTTATGAATTTGTCATGACTTTCTATTGTTTATAAGATGTGTTAATGCATAAAGATGTTTTCCTTTAGTAGTATTCTTTCTCAGATACAAGTGATAAGTTGGGGTCATGCTTGGGTGGTTATTGAAGATACTAAATAAGATCGAATTGAGCACTTTACTGAACTTACATTCTTCTTTTCCTTAGGTCGCAATGATGTTTTCTTTCTAAGTGTAGGGATATATGTTGAGAGTGGAGAAAGACTGACTTTTTGACTGATTTTTGTTGTTTTTGAGGTCTGAATGGTTCATTATTGATGGATTTTGAGTGACGTTTGGTTGTTTTTGGAAGTGTTTGAGAGTGTTTTGGATTATATTGATTATGTTTTGGAAGCTCATGATGATTCTTAGTAGAAATATGATGGTCTGTGATATTTTGATAGGTTTTGTTGAGGCTCTGATTGGTTCTGATACCTTCTATTTAGCTTCTATTTTATTTTGATTTTCTTCTGTAATGGAGCATGGATTGATGATTGATGAAGGTTGAAATCTTTCGAAAATTTATTGAATAGTCTTTGATAGCTTGGAATGATTTCAATATGAGTTATGAGGATCTGCTGTTTTCTGATGACCTTCTATAACCCTCTGTAGACCTTCTGTAGAGCCTCTGTCTCTGCTCTGTTCTTGTTCTATTCTGTTCTGTCGATCTTCTGTAAGTGTTCTATAGAATGTATGTGTGACTTTGGAAAAGTTTTTGAACTTTTGGAAATCATGAATCTAAGTTCAAAAGAGCTAAAACAAGTGGAAGAAGTAGCTGCTAAAGAGACTGAAGAGAAGACTAGAGTGACATTTATAGTAGTGAGCTATGAAGAGACACTATAGTGGCTCTGCTGCCCCTTCATACCTCCCATACCTCTTGGGAGGTGCATCCACGACCTAAGAAGGATTATTAAGTGCCATTCTTGAGCATTGTAGTGAGGAGATGCTGTACTATTGAGAGAGAGAGAGAGAGAGAGAGAGAGAGAGAGAGAGAGAGAGAGAGAGAGAGAGCCAATTCTATAAAAAACAATGTATCTGTCTATGAGAGATTGAGAAAAAGAACTATGAAGACATTGAAGATGAATACTATATGATTTATTTCCATTCAAAAGTGGTGTATTCCTTTGTGTTTCTTGTTCCATTGATGGATTTTGTGAAGATGTTGAAGATTATGGTTGATTCTATTAAATCAATGGGAGATATCTATTATGATGCTACGTGAAGATTTGTTCTTTTCCTTGTTTTGGTCATCAAAATAATAAAAGAAAATCTTGTTGATGTTACAAGATAGATTTTCTTGTGGTAGAAACCCCTTTTCCTTGGTGTTCCTTTTGGGGCTCCAAGTTTTTGGTGCGCAACGGAGAAACTTGCCATCAACAAGCATCCGAAGAGGCTGAAAATGAAAGAAATGGCATTGCCAAGAAGAAAAGGATTCAATGGATGTTTGTAAAGTTCCTTCTTCCACTAAAGAGTTGGAGATTCTCATTATCAAAGCCACTTTCTACAAGAAGTTCATCCCACAATGGCGAAAACATATTATCATCATGATGCGAGCTTTATGTGGTGGACTATTTCCTCTTGTTGTTGAAGCAACAAAGACATGCATCTTGGTGGAAAATTATTTGGAAACAAACTAAAGAGTAGAAACAAAAAGAATGACCATCCATGGAAGATTTAGTATTCATTGAGAAGTCTACAGACATCATCAAGTGGGAGATCGTGAGGAAGCTTCAGGAGTCGTGGTCTGTGGAGGTTCATGAAAATAAGAAAGAAAAGAGTTGGAATTTGTTCCTGGATGCTCAATAGCAAGATACATGGGATGCTTAGTGTTATGACAATTGTCCAATTAGCAACCCAGTGGAAGTTGGTAGATAGAGTGTTCTTTACAACATACACTATTGAAACCATTAGAAGTTGGCATTATTATAATGATGCACAACAATGATCCTAAGAACAATGAGTTTTGATACTTTTAGAACATAATATCTCCCCCCTTGTAGTGGTTTGAAAGCTGAATTTAGAGATGTTGAAAAGAAGAAAGTAGAAGAGATGTTGGCCAGAGAATCCTCCAGAGATTGAAGCCCCTCTTCGATTCTATTCTATTGAGTATAGACCAACTGGTTGGAGCCAACCCCCTGATGAATGATGCAATGAAGAGGCAAGCGCTAGAATGAGTCCAAATGTATGTGAAAAGAGAGAAGGCAAGAATCAAGGTTGAGAACAAGCTTGTAGCATAAGCCTCTTTCGATGCCCTAAAAGCACTCTTTATAGAAGTCCCCATGGCGACTCAAGGTCCCCTTCATAGTGAGATTCATCCTGGAAATATTGATGGACAGGCCAGCAAATGTAGTCCCATTGCAAATTTTTAAGGGAGAGTACAATGAAGACCATGATCTTCATGTAGCAGAGTTTATGGTAGCATGTGTGGCTAACAATGCTAGAACCTCTGAGCATTGGTTAGCAATCTTCCCCGCCACTTTCAAAGGCACGGTGTTTCAGTGGTATGAGAGACAAGCAGCATGAAATTTTGGCACATGGGACGACCTGAAGTTGGCATTCCTCACTAAATTCAAGCGTGAAAGTTTTGAAGAGCGGATGCAAGAGGAGTTCATGAACCTAAGTTAGTCCTCTGGAGAAAGAGTAGAAGCTTATGTCTCCCGAATGGAATCGATCTTGAAGAGATGGACTAACCATCATTTGGATGAAGGTATCCAGAAAGGAGTGTTCCTCAAAGGCCTACAACAAGAAGTTTGCAATTTCATGGAATTGAGAAGACCAAATCTGCAAGTTGTAGTGGAAGGTGCAAGATTGTATGAGGAAGTTGAAGCAAGGTTTTCAATGACTCCAAGAAGAGGAGTCTTACCTTCTTCCATGCCAGGAATGGTATACCCATCAAATGCAGTCCCAGGGACAGTTCCCTACCCCTATCCCTAGATGCAAACAATACCGCAATATAGTGCACCTAATCCATAGTGGTCGCCGCCGCAGATGAAAGTGCCTCAAATGATAGTTCAACCACAACAACAGTAGCCTCAAACAGTTCCTCCAATGGGCGACTCAACAAAAGTGGAACGCTACCAACTGGAATCAACAACCCCAAGTCTCAATAGGAGCTTTGAATTGGAACCAGAATAGAGGACCCTCTGGATCAACCCAACCTATATATACAGTAATTACAGAAGCTTCCCAAAATCCTACTACAAGTACATCAAGAGGTAAAAATTTGAAGGACTATATGTCCAATCCAGTGCAAGTATCAAGAAGGAGCTTATGGATGTGATTACAAAGCAATTGCAGAGGTTGAAGGTGAATACCGCTAATATGTCTACGCCTGCGGGAGTTGGGAGAGATGTGATGCGTTCTAATACACGGTGCAGAAAGTGCCATCAAGTGGGATATTTAGCCACTGAATTTTACCCGAAAACCAACCATTCTTGGAGCCTTCTGTTCATACTATTTGAGGAACAACTATACAGAGGATATTTGCTCTCTGAAAGAGATGTATGAACGAAGATAGAAAGATGAAAATGCAAGATTCAACTTCCTAGAATCTAAAATGACAACGTAGGACATTGGACCAAAGCATAGGGAGTTTGGTCCTAATTTTGGTCCACGGAGGTTTCCCTCTCAAAGTTACAGAGGACGACGATTTGGCAGTGGTCACCACAGATGAGAGGTGGAATGTTACAAATGTGGAGAAAAGGGTCACATCTCCCCGAACTGTCTAAACCCTAGAAGATGTGTGGATTACAAGCCCTTATGCAGTTTTCGCCTTTGAGTCTGATTAGGCACGTGGCTCAAAAAACAAAAACAAAAAAAAACTCTCTTTATGAGTTATCTTGCTGTGAGATGGTTGAGGGTCTTCCTCGCCTGAAGCTAGCTCAAGATGTCCGTAGAGCATGCCAGTTTTGGAAGCAGCAACGCACCCCATTTCCTTAGCATTCTACACATAAGAGTTGAGGCATCTCTTAGATTGATTCACGTTGATCTTTGTGGGCCCACATCCACTGCTGCCTTGAACGATACCCTATACTTCTTTTTGATAGCGGATGATCATTCAAGATACATGTGGATGTACTTCCTTAAGCATAAGTCCGATGCTTTCACATATTTCTCTGCTTGGGTGTTGTTGGTTCATAACTAGATAGGTTGTTGTGTTCATACTACAAAAGATTGTCCAGTCCAACCCCTGTGAAATCTACTTTTGATACCCAACAGAAGACCCAAGAACGTGCTTCTAATTTGGTGGAATTGGAAGTGGCCACAATAATGCGAACAAAGAAAGGAGAACCAGCAATTCCAAAAGAGAACATTCCTTGTGCAAAGACGGTGAAATTCAACCTCCCTTGGGAAAAATAGAACAATGCAATCGAAAATAAGGAATTGGAGAGTACCACAAAGCCATAGAGAGCTACAGAGACAATTGCAGAGGCAGGGCCAGAGGTCCAGGAAATAGAGGATACAGAAGTCCCTCTTGATAAGGACGAAGTGCATATGTTGCTACTCTTGGAAGAAAAAGGGAAAATAAAAGTGGGTGTGGCCCCATTTTCTAGTCGATTGGAAAAGCTTGTGGATCCTATCAAAGATTATGACTTGGTCAAAGACCTAGACACCTTTAAACCAAACCTAACCTTCTGGCACAACTATTTGCTAATGCTGTCTTCCACTTGCCGAAAGAGATTCAAAAGCATCTTGACAAGAAGACGCGGCCTAAGGATTGCTCCCCCAACAACAACAAAGTCCAACAGAGCCTCAGAACCTGTGAAGGAAGTGGATATGGCTAACGCCTTCCTAGATCCTGGAACCCCAAAAACTAGCGTATGGATAGAAGGATGCTTTATTTCAGATGCATTGATTGATGGAGGCTCATTAGTAAACATAATGACGGATGTAACAATGAAGGATTAGGTTTGCAAGGAATTCAACCTACACAGTGGCTTATCAGATTGGCATAGCAAAGCAGAATTAAATCGTCGGGCATCCTTCCATACATAAAAACAACCCTTGCATGAAAAGACTATTGATTGACATATTTGGTGGTGAAACCAAATTCCTATGGGATCTCATACCCTCTGCTATTGGGAAGATCTTGGATTTTTGAAGTAGAAGCCAGGATGGACTGGTTTAAAGGAACCCTAACCCTAGGCAGAGGACCCCACAAAGTGGTATTGAAATTGTATGGATTGCAAAAAGGCAATGGATCCACATCCATCGAAGTCATAATGGACTTCTCCAATGAAGTAACAAATGGTACATCAGGAGATGAAGAGGCTGTTAAACAGATCTTTCCCAAGAAAAGAGAGGCACAGTCCCTAACAGTGGGTACTGTAAGCCAACTACCGAAGGAAGCAAAGTCTTTGTCCATGGGAGAATACCTCCTGCCTCAACTAGAATTGACTTCGGAAATCACCTCTAATAGCGACATAGAAGCATGGATGTACTGTTCTCCCTGTTACATGGCAGTCTCGCAGAGACAGAAGCAGAGTTAGAGACATGGATAGAACCAGAGATAGAAGTAGATGCAGAGGTGAAAGATGTGTTCTTCTCTTATAGAGCCTCTACAGAAGTAGAGACAGAGCCTCCAGAGAAAGAGGATGAAAATGATGAGGAAGAAAACAAAGCAGGTTATGAAAGTGCAGATGAAGAAGTTCCTCTAATAGCGGATGATCTTATTGATGTCCCTACAGAGACCTCAGAGGCCGAAGATCTTGGGGTGTTGGATGGAATGACCATGGTCCCATTTGGGTTGACCAATGGACCACAAAGTATGCAGAATCTACATAAGCAATGGATCAAAGGTATAAAAATTAAGTTCACGAGTGGCTCCTGTTGCCCTGACCATTCATTCTAGAAAAAAGATGATGATGATGCCCCCTGTCAACAACAGAAGCCAGAGCCATGAGAACCACGGCTTATAGAAGGTCTGTGCTATGTGACATTCCTAGACACATCCTCTGAAGATGAATCCCTAAGTCCAGAAGAAATCACCACTCACACAAAAGTAAATAAAGCTCTGATACCCTTCCAGCAATCTCAATAGACAAATGAGTCATCTGTTCAGAAGGAGGACACTGGTTCTAGTGGAACATTAGACAATGACACTACTCCCTTGAAGGAGTCAAACTTCTATCCAGAAGCAATCCGTGGGACATTTATCCACAAAGTGGAAGGTGAAAGGCAAGTGACATTCTTGTATACTAATGGTACTGAACGTCACCTGAAAGTGGGTCTCAATCTTCCAGAAGAAGAACTAGTGGTCCTGAGAGATTTACTAAAGGAGAACTTAGACGTTTTTGCTTAGTCATATACATATATAAAGGGGACTGATCCCATAGTATGCCAACATGATAATCATTCACATAGAATTCATCTTCATTGTCTTCATAGTTTTCTCTCTCAATCTCTCATAGACAGACACATTGTTTTTGATAGAATTGACTATCTATGACTCTCTCTCTATTAATAGTACATCATCTTCTCACTACCATATTCAAGAATGACACTTAATAATTCTTCTTAGGTCGTGGATGCTCCTCCCAAGAGGTATGGGAGGTATGAAATTGTACCAAAGCCACTACAGTGTCTCTTCATAGCTCACTATTGCCACTGTCACTCTAGCCTTCTCTTCAGTCTTTAGTAGCTGCTTCTTCCATTTTTTTTAGCTCTTTTGAACTTAGATTCATCCTTTCCAAAAGTTAGAAAACTTTTCCAAAGTCACACATACATTCTACAGAACACTTACAGAAGATCTACAGAACAGAACATAAGAGGAACAGAGTAGAGACAGAGACTGTACAGAAAGTCTACAGAGGGTTACAGAAGGTCATCAGAGAACAACAGATCCTCATAACTCATGCTAAAACCATTCTAAACTATAAAAAACTATTCAATAAGATTTCAAAGGACCTCAACCTTCATGAATCATCAATCCATGCTTCATATAGAAGAAAATCAAAACAAAACAAAAGCTAAACAGAAGATATCAGAATAAATCAAAACCTCAATAAAACCTATCAAAACATCACAGAGCTTCATATTTCTTCTAAGAATCATCATGAGCTTCCAAAACATAATCAATATCATCCAAAAAACTCTGAAACACTTCCAAAACAACCAAATATCACTCAAAATCCATCAATAATCAAGGTTTTCCTCAAATTCCAATCTCTATGATGCTTATTGAGGAAAAATAGGTGAAGATGAGCTACTAAGTTGGATTGATAAAGGGAAAAATAAGCATCATAGCGATGGGCCATTTGTTGATAATACAATAATCTAGGAATAGAGGGACTTAAAACATATCGTCGATGGTAGGCATCCAAGAAGGATGAATCAAATGGATGGTTCTTGGAAATATAAGCTAAAAGATCCACCCTCAGTTAGTTAGTGTTCTGCACATGAGTAGAGGCTGTATTTTGTCGTTGGTTCAACACTACAGAATCAATGGAACATTTCATGTATCCTCAACTCCAAATGGTTGACATATAAGGTAGCTTGTAAGACCACATCCCCTACATACCAAGCAAGATCTACATCATCTGGAATTAACAAATCACCTCGTAGATACATATAAGACAACATGATGGTATCCATTGTCACAAAATCTTCAAAGACCATACAGACAACTCCTATCAGCAAATTAGAAGACCAGGCTGCAGTCCAACCATCGTCTGGAGGAGGTAGATCCATCATTGAGAGCGTAATATAGAAGGACAACTTATGCAGTTGATAATTGACAAAAAAGGAATGTTCAGGAGGAATATACACCTGAAATTGCTCAAATGTAGACCGTAATAAATCCATCTTTGACTGCAATCTTTTCACTTTAGCTTGAAACAACGGACATAATGTGGCATGTCTCTGGAGAATTGCCAAGTCTTGCTGAGATATAGAAGGAATCATGGGGACACTCGGACTTGGAGAGATGGACTATGACTACGCCAGTTGGTCCTTCAACTGTTTAATCTCGAAAGCTTGAGATTCCATTGTATTGTAAGCACTCTGCAAAGCTAATAGTTTCGTATCCAGATGAGTCTTAAACTCTTGAGCTTCTTTGGACATTTTCTCTTTCTCTTCGAAAACTCTAGTGACCTTTGACTGAGCTTGTGCTAACTGAGTTTTCAAAGAAGATATTTCTTCTCTCTGGGTCTCAATCATTTCTGTCTGCTGCTCCATCTGCTTAAACAGATCGGAAAGAGTGTCTTTAGTAAAGGCTAGCTCTATGGTTGCCTCATGCATATGGTCTTTGGATTGCATAAATCTTCATAGAAAGAAGAATATAACTGTTTAACACAAGTTGTCATTGAGAGTTCAATAGAACTCTGGATGTCAGTACAAAGGAAAGGAATGGCATCCCTTGTCACTAAGCTGTTCAGTGAAGAAGCTGACATATCCAAAGAACCCTCTCGATGTGCCCTGAATACGTTGTTACATGTGAGGTAGGCAGGGAGGTCACTTCCAGAGGTAGGAGGAACTGACACATTGAAGGAATGACTGGTGGAATTATCTCTGCTACACGCTTCAAGCAGTTCCGCCGAATGACCAACGGAGGAGGGGAGTCAGTATCCTCTATATCAATGGGTTCTGAATCTTCTAAAGGTGGAGGGGGAGGGATTGGATCAAATGGAGGAGGAGGTAAAATACCCTTCTTAAGGCCTGAATATGTCATGAAAGCATATAAATTTGAGCCATAGGTTACAATAGTAACATTCCCTCTAGTCACCTTGACAAAATGCTGGTCCATCTTTGTAAGAAGGTAAGTACTCCAGTCAATGGCAAGCCCTTTTAAAACCATCCTAGAGGTTGTTAAGAGCTCCATGGACAAATAGTGAGATGGTGTCTTAGCAGGCATGAATCTATCATGGAGAAATTGGCAGAATAGCTTCAAGAGAGGATTAGTGATCATTGAGAAAGACACTCCTGAAGTGTTAATCACCTTCTTGACATCGAGGACGTCTTTAGTATGCTTTTGTAGGGAAGAGACAAAGCCTTCCCTAACCCTCTAGGTATTAGGACTATAGAAATACCACAAGACAAGCCCGATTTCTTACTGTATGACACGAGAAACTCATCACAAAGGGTTGGATCGTCTGGAATAAAAGGGAATGGAGCATCCACAAAAGATGCAAGGCCAGCTTCCGCAATAGGCTCAAAAGTCAAGAGGAAAGAATAATCCCTACTGATCAATGGGACATACTGAACAGGAAGAGGAGCTTGAGGCACCATTCAGATGGAATATACACACATATCACACACACAAACAATAACAGTGAATGCTTGCAAAACAACATAATATCTATCAAAATGAAATCAACCAGAATAAATACACACATGTGACTAACCGACAGACCACCCAAAACAATCCATAACCTAAAAAAATTTGGCATAACCCCTACACACATGCGATCGAAAGCTTCATGCAATGCAACAAACATGCACCCAAGACCCCGTATCAGGCAGAAAAAATTATGAACCATAGGTTACATTGGTAACATTTTGTCTAGTCACCTTGACAAAATGTTGGTCCATCTTCGTAAGAAGGTAAGCACTCCAATCAATGGCAACCCCTTTTAAAACCATCTTGGAGGTTGTGAAGAGCTCCTTGGAAAATGTTAACCCCAACATGAAGAAGGCAAAAGGAAATAGAAAGACACAAGGCAAAGGCGGAAAAAAGATAGCTCGACTGAAGAAATAAGAGGAGAAAAGACCAAAAGCGCAAGGGCAACCTTAAAAGTCCAAGGTAGCTGCAAAAAGGGAAAGGTGCATTTTCAAATACAAAGGCGCACCCTGAAATATTGTAAAAGAGTGCCAGGCGGTGGAAAATCCGGAAAGCTAAAATAAAAGACAAAGACAAAGACAAAGGCCAAGGCAAGAGAAATGGAAGGCAAAGGCACACAAGGAAAAGCGCAATTTTGTCAAAACTTTGTAAAAGAGCGCAAGAGCATCATGGTTTAATTCAAGGAGCGCCGGGCTCTCACCCATGGAATTTGTAAATGTAGATGGGCAGTGGAAAGGAAGCTAAGAAGATAGAAGGACAATGGGAAAAAGGGCCTAGGCTACGGCCGGCCATGTAAAAAAGGGGAAAAGGGGATGACCGCCCAAAAGGGATTTAGGGTTTTGTATATAAAGTTGAAAAGTGAATGAGAAGCTCATTCTTATATGTGGCCAAAAGTAGCTCTCCTCTTCTTCTTCTTCTTCTTGTTCTTGCTTGCTTGAGCTTGTGCTTGAGAGAGGGAGTGTGAGAGTGTGAGGGAGTGAGTGTGTGAGGGTGAGGGACCGTGGGGTGGAGAAGCTCTCCATCTTCTCCTCTCTTCTTCTCTTGTCTTCTCTTCTCTTCTCTTGCTCGCGGTGATGGAGCTTGGAGTGCGGAGCTTGAGGATGGAGCTTGCTTGAAGCTTGCACTTGGATCGTGGAGCTACCGGAGTGCGCGGAAGAGGAGGTAACTCGAACGGCATGGAGGTAAGCTCACTACATCCGTAGATATGGATGGCGCGTCGGCTATGTGAGAGGTAGCCATTAGTGCTCAGCTTGGAACACTTAAAACAATAAGCGGTCCGTGGGTCTTGGCGGTTAAGCGAAAGCTCCCACATTTTGGTTTCATTGCTAGGACATATAGATTCAAGCCTTGAGCGCTTGCGCGCTTCGAATCGAGCATCAAAGTAAGGGTTTTCCCGAACCGGTGCTTGAGATAGGTAGGAAGTGAGGGGGTTGAAGATGGTATTCGATCTCCTTGGGAAGTAGGTTTTTTTCTTTTTGAGATTTATGTTGTGAGATGGAGTAGTGTAGGTATTAACTTTGTGATTTGGATGCATTAGAGTAGGAGAAAACAAAGAAAAACAAAGAAAATAAGCATTAGGGTTTACTATTGCAGAACAGGGCAAGAACATGGCAAGAATCGTGTAAAAGCGGTAAAAGACTCGCTTGTGATGCCTAAGGTCGGCAAGTTATCGAGAGCGTCAATACCATACGTGGGAAGGGATATAAGGGCCAAAAGTGACAAGAAAGGCCACATTGTGCACTGCAGGGTTTCAGGAGAGCAGGAGAGAAGGGGAAAGCTTGGTGAGGGGATTCGCTTCGATCTTGGCATCAGAGAGATATTTGGCCAGCCAAGGTAATTCTACACCTTTCCCTACATTGGTAGGATGGATCTGGAGCTGCTCGACGAGGGGGAAGACCTCTAGCACCCGGCACGACGAATTTCTTGAGAGTCGGCGAAAAGACGTGCGGCACCCGGTGTATTCGAGTAACGATGACTCTGGTCCGAGGCCCAGAATCGGCCCTCGGACCGCTCGACTCGACCCACTCAGCCACTACCACTCAGCCCTCGAATGTGCCGAATTGGGCACTCGGACTTTCACATTTGGCCCGTCCAAATCAAGCACTTGGACTACTATAGTGTTCAGCCTCGGTCCACTCGGTCACCTGACCCAACCTCGGCCCACTCCGCCACCTAACCCAGCCTCGGTCCATTCGGCCCGCCTGACCAACCTCGGCCCACTCGACCCTCGGACACCCCGGTTCGGACTGGCCGAATTTGGCATTCGGACAGTCACACACGACCCTTACCACTCGGTCCTCGGCATGCCGAATCGGGCACTCGGACCTTGTAACTCGGACTAGTTGGGCTGAGTGTGTAGTTTTACCAAATTTTCAGAAAACTTACCTGACCCAGTCAACACTCAGTAGCGCAAACTGTCGGAAGCCCTTAGGACACTCAAAACTTGATTTTGGCACACGGAATAGGTAAAATCGTAGGGCGTAGCCGCTTAGCAGCTAGAAGTAGGCAGTGGCGAGACCAGGGACTTAGAAGCAAACCGCTGAGCGAAAAAGCCTGATCGGACCCAAAAACGAATGAGGCAAGAATTAGAAAGAATCTGAACCCCGAAATTGACCCCATAGGCTACATAGAGCGAAAGGCGCATCATAGATCCACCACTGGGCCGAAACTTTGAGCAAGTGGTTCAAGGCTTGGCTGAACAATCCTCCAAACTATGCATGGTGTCTATCGTAATGGCCCTGCGGGTTGGGGAGGGGACTTCCCCCCGGACCCCCGGAAAGGGGGCTCTACCCCCTCTGCATCCTCCCCAAGTAGGTTGGAGAGAAAACGCGCGCCGTGACAGGCCCTCTAACTTAGACTCTCGGGTAGTAATGGCCCTACGTGAGCATGAATGCTCACTTGAAAAGGAGCAACCAGAAGCCCGCACCTGAATAGAGGCAAACAGAGACCCTAGAACCTTAACAGGCCAATCTAGCCATCAAGGGCAAAAAGGCCACACTACAAGGATGTTGAGATGACAAGCTCAATACATGCGGACATTGATGATGGACCGCCTGGTTAGATGGGTCCATACGTCTACACTTAGCACATCGGTGGTCATTATGACTCTCACATGGCCATTGACTCATTACTTATTATATTCAGGTTGTTACACCTATTTACTGCTGGCATAGTTATAGCGCCAGTCGACTAGTGTAGTCGGTTATGCATTGTTTGACTTAGTAGGCCACTTTCCTTTTATGTTGTATCTTATCTATACTTTGTGTACATTGTAAAGAGTGTGAAAGAAGAAGAAAAAACCAGCAAGAAAACGTTTTTGGCCTCCATCTCTCTTCTTGTTTCTTGAGTGAGCTTCTCCTTGTGCATTCTGTGTGTGTTCGGCGCAACATCTTGAGCAAGTCCCTCGGACCGCTTATTCTTTCAAGCGTTTTAAGCAAGCTCTAATGGCTATCTCTCACCTAGCCGATCCTACGAATGTAGTGAGCTTACCTTGATGCTCGGTCGAGTACCCTCCTCTCCCGCGCACTCTGGTAGCTCCATGATCCTAGATGCTAGCGCAAGCATCCTCAAACCTCCTCCATCTCCAAGCTCCATCCTCCATAGCCACGCGCGCAAGAGAAGAGAAGGGAAGAGAAGAGAAGAAGAGGAGAGGAGATGGTGAAGAGCTTCACCCTCTTGATCCCTCACCCTCACACACACTCACTCTCTCACACTCTCACACTCCCTCTCTCAAGTGCACACACACAAGCAAGAAGAAGAGAAGAAGAAGAGGACTCCTTTTGCCACACACCAAAGAATGAGCTTCTCATTCATTTTTCAACTTTATATACAAAACCCTAAATCCCTTTCGGGCGGTCATCCCCTTTTCCTCTTTTACATGGCCAGTCGTAGCCTAGGCCCTCTTTCCCATTTCCCACCATTCTAATTTACCCTATTCCCACTAATGCATACACTTTGCACAGGAGCGAGCCTGGCACTCTTTTACACAGATTCGAGGGCGCTCCCACGTTTTAATGGTGCGCCTTTTCCCCTTTTATTTCCGTGGCCCCACACCGAAGCCTTTTGAGGGTTGTGTCCGAATATTGGAGTTTTTCAGGGATTGGTTGCCAGTCAAGGAGCCTTTTTTGCTCTTTTTCCTTCTTCCGAGTTCCCGTTCCTTTGTGCTGCGGTAACGTGTAGGGTGCTGTGCTCATGGCAGTGAAACTGGGAGATGGGTCTAACCTTGGGCAAGCCCTTGGTAACGTCCCACACTTGAGGACCCAGCTTGTGCTTCGTTGGTGGTGCGGTGTGAGCCTTAGGGTGACAGGTCTGAAAGTCCTGCCCTTGATGTGCCCTAGGCGTGAAGTGGGGGAGGGGGCTAGGGAGATCCCTAGGTGCTTCTTTTTTTTTTTTTTTGGAATGAGACATAGGCCCAAGTATCTTAGTCGGAACGAGAAGGGGAAGGTGGGCGGAGAGACTTGCTCAAAAATTGGTGACTCTGCATGTAATTATTTAGATTCATTCGGACATGTAAGGAGGTAGTGGAGAGAAAGGGGTGGTTGCATCTAGTAGACTGGCTGTCGTTCATGTCCTCTAGGAGGGCTAGGCAAAAAGAAGGGAGGAGAGTAGCCCTTAGCATGAGACGAGCCATGGCACAATTATTTATAGCATTAGGGTCGAAGAATAGGGGAGGCAGGCCACGCTCTTGTGGAGTCGAGTCCTGCTTAAGGATTAGCCTAAGTAGCCTAAGATAGTTACAGGTGGTTATGAAGGCGGGGTTAGGGCATGAGGAAAAATCCGCAAGGAAGCGCATCATGGATTTGTCTAGGCTTTCAGCAGTAAAAAGAAGGGCGTTGTCGAAGGATGCTACAGTGGAGTTATAAATGATGGGGAAGTCATAGCTCCCGTGGAGGTTGGCATCAAAATCTACGCCTACCCTTCGAGGGTATGCCATATAAGTAGGGTCGTTCCGCTCGAACGGCAAGGTATTACAAAAAGCCATCTAGGCGAGCATGCTTATGTCGCATACTCGCCTCCTCCACAGGGGTTGGTCCCTATAGTTTGGTACGGTGTAGGGGATTTCAAAAACTTTATCGTGCCAGTAGTCGTCCGGTTCGGTGCCCCAAGTAGTTGGGGTCTTTTCCCACTCTTCCAACCATCTTTTCCCGAGCCGGCCACCAACCGCGATCACCTCGTTCATCACTTTGAGGGGTAAGACCCTCTGCAGACTGTTGGGTAGGAGGAAACTGAAGGAGAATGGCTCCTTTGCTAGTTACTGCACCTCCCACACCACCAGTTCTGCATGAAATCCCACCGCGAGATCATTTGGGCACGGAGGGAGAGGCGCGGGCGGTAGCACTGCTAGTTTGGCTTTCAGCTTTTGTCTGGCCTCTTCCACTAGCTTTTTTTGCCTTTCTTTAGAGATGGATTTTCTTTCTGCAACTGGTCTGCTTGTGGTGGATCTTGGGCCTATGGCAAGGGGGGTTGCGGGACCACATCTTCCCTGAAGCGATTCACATCAACTTCCGGCTCGGCTTCTTCCCCCTGTCGTTCTGCGAGCACTGCTTCTTTCTGGAACCCTAGGGCATCTATTTCTTGGGGGGTCAGGCCGGCTCTCGTCAGGTATTCCCGATGTTCGCCCAGACTCAGCCTCACCTCTGCCAGCAGTGGTGGCATTTGTAGTCCTGCTTGTAGAGCCCTTCTCGCCATGCCAAGCTTCCTCTGTACTGATTCCAGTGACTCTCCTTCTGCTGTGTGGGTGACGTCCAAGATGGTGTTGAGGAAGATCTTCTGTTGAGTGCTGAAGGCCACTTGGGCTACCTCTGCCTTGCTCTCCGGAATGATTTTCTCTTTTTCTGTTAAAGCAAGGCGGCGCGCCAGTGTCTTCACCTTCTTCTCGTTATGCCCGGCCCACTCCTCTGCCCTCTTGTTCATCACTTCTAGGCCTTCCCCTTGTCTCAAGGTCAACATCATGATTTTCTGTCCATAATCCTCGAGTTCCCTGACTATCCTTTCTTGTTCTTGTCGTGATTTTTGGCCACCGTAACCTAAAAGTGATATCATAGGTCAGCTGTTCTGTTAGGCGTTTGAGCTCCTCCTCCTGCTCCTCCATGCCTCGTTGCCTTTCTTCGTCTTTAGCATTCAGCTCCTCCCTGAGTGCATCCACCTTAGCAAATTTTGCAGCAAGCTCCTCGTACTGCCCTATGAGAAGCTTGTGCCCTCTTTGCATGTTCACTAACTCTTGCGTCTCATTCTCAAGTAACTGCCTCCAATGTTCCTCTCTCTCATCCCTAGCCTTCAGTTCCTGTTTTAGCTCTGCAATTTTGCGCTGCTGCAAGGCCACCATTCTTGTCTTGTCCAACTGGAAAGCGGCCATGGTTTCCTTCTCGGTTGCCAACTCTGCCACGGCTGTTTTGCATTCCTCTTTCGCTCTCTTCAACTGGGAGAGCAGCTCAGCGACATATTCGTCGTAATTAGCTGGTGGCATCATCGTTGCGTGAATAGGCGAGGCGGAGGCTTCAACTCTTTGCTTTTTGGGTTCTTGCCTGGACTCTGCATGCGGCTGGAATTTTCTGTCCTGTGGCCGTAGTTTCCGTGCTCTGCCCCTGGCCCATTTCTTTATTGATAAAATATTGCATCCACGCCACGAAATTCGACACATCAGCGCTAGTGGGGATGTTGGGGGTGACGGTGGTGAGTTCCGTGGGAGGTACCAGGAGGGTAGGGATTGGATGAAGCGGGGCCTTGCCTTTGCCTTCGGAGACTAGGGGTGGCATGAATTCTGGCACCTGTGTGCTGGATCGAGGCCCCTCCTCTCTGCATGGGCTTAGGTTCCTTAGCTCGTCCGCTCAGCACTGTTGTTCGATGGACCGTCGTATGGCCTCCACCAGGTCCTCCTCCTCTTTTCTTCGCAGCTCCTCCTCTTCTTCCTTTGCTTTCCTCTTCCTTTCCTCTTGTCTTTTCTTTTGCTCCTCCTGCTTTTTCCCTTTTTGTTCCTTTTTCCTCCTTTTCTCTGCTTCAGCTTCTTGTTTGGATGCCTCCTTGGCCTTCTGCAACTCCTCGCTTTCCCTCTGCTCCTCTTGCTTTTTCATCCTCTCTCTCTCTTTTGCTTATTTCAGGGACTCCTTCTTTGCCCTTTCCAAGTCCTCCCTCTCTTTTTTCCTGCATTCATCACCCTTTTTCTTCTTCTGCGCCGCCTTTTTCTTTGTTTTCCTGATCGCCCTCTTACTAGTTGGTCCTTCCCCCTCTTCTTCTGTTTCTGTTCTGTCGGTGGACTTGTCTTTGTCCTATCGAGGGGGCGACTTCTCCGGCATTTCTCCTTCTCCCTCCTCCGGCTCTTGTGCCACTTTTACTACCTCTTGAATTAGTGCAGTTAAGACTCCTCCGTAGCCAATGAAAGAGGCCTTGGAGGAGGCTTTCTTCCTTTCCGTTACCTTAGAAGTAGGAGAGTCTGCTCCTGTTGGTGCACTTCCCAGGGCTAGTGCTTTGGCCGCTTGATCGATAGTCTTCCGCACGTAGCCATTCCAGTCCACCTCATCTAGTGTGTGGGCCGCTACATTCTCCAGCATGGGCACACTAATCCGATGCATTAAAGAGTTGTATTGTTGGTTGGAGAAGAGCACGTGCACCAACTTTGCCTGCAGTCTGGCGTCAGCATCGGGGATGTCTTGGATGCTTATGCCGTCGTTTGTAAGTACCTCTTCCTTCTTCATTTTTAGCAAGGCATAAACATCCCTTTTTTGCCACCTTTCGGTCCTTGGTGGCAATCCCAAAGCTTTTTCCACCAGGGCTGGGTCTAATCGGACCGGTATCTTCTTTGCCCCCTCTCCTTGGCCTACTGTTACAGTGCCCGCTTCTTGGTCCGAATTGTATGTCCTGAGGAACTCCACGCATTTGAAATGATGAGGCTCCTGTGAGAATTTTTCAATATATTTTGTCAGGTTGCACTGTTCCATCACTCTTCTGGCTGCCTCCTCCTTTGCCACCACGACTCCGATGTTGTGGATAGTTCGGAACTTCAGCTGGCCGAAGGCATGGCTTTCCAATTGGATGCAATATAGCTCCCTTTCTTCGTCAGTGAATGGGAGCCGATGGGCTCAGTCTTGCTGCGACATTTTCTGCTCCTGCCACAATTCATAACTTCCGTAAGTGTTTTCCATATAGCGCTTGCTGTTTTTAAAACTCTTAACTAAATTTTTGGAAGCCTTAAAAAAAAAAACCAATGCTTATATCTTTCACTCCTTTTATTTTACCATACCCCCCTTTTTATTAATTTCCTATCTGATTCCCTCCATCGTGTTTTCCAGAAGCAAGGGTTCTGTCAAGGAGGCCTAGGTCTAGCCACTCATAGCTTCTAGTGAATGTGGTGAAAGTGTCGTCCAGTATCCTGATGCAGGTTATTAAGTCATCCCCAGAGGTCGCGGGAAGGTTGTGAGCCAAGGAAAGGAAAGGTCGTACCGCGTATGAGGGTCTAAGACCTGTTGATGGGGTTGGTGCAATTGGACTGGATAGTGGTGACTACCTCATCGGTGTCACAGGTTGGGCTTTGTTCGCAGAAACACATTGAGGTGCTGTAGGGAGCTTTGGGGGACCTGGGGGTTGGGCTAGGTTGTGAGTGAGCAGGTTTAAGGCTTGTGGCAGTTGCTTTGGTCGATAGACAAGTTGAGGCTTACTAGATGTTACTGGTAATGGTGTGCTGATTATGTGCTGGTTACCCCATGTGCAAGCCTTCCTTTCTAGGGCGATATGACTTATAGATGAGCTTCTTAGCTGGCCATTTTTAGGCACCTAGATCCAGGGGTTGCCCTCGTAGTATCCTTGTGTCCGCAAGAGATCCTTACGAATCCATCACAGCATGGTCGTTTGGCTATGGCAATAGCATCTATACTGCCTCCTAGGCCGGAACGGCTGACGTTTTTGGCGGTTAGGGTCCCGTTTGGGTGGTGTACCCGAATGCGGTTCCTGCTGTTTTGGCACCCACATAAGTCTGGGCTTGTTGGCCTTGTGGGCATTCTTGGTGGATTTGGGTTTTGGGTCGAGTGCGTGGCACGAAGCGACAGGTTTCATACGTTTAGACTGGGTCTGGGGCGTGGTTTTTGGGGGTTCCTACTGGCGGCGTCGTGATGGTGGAGGAATCATGACAGCCCTTGCTGAAGGTCGTTACTATTCGGGTGTTGTCGATGGCAAGATGAATGCAGTTTAGGTTGTAATCCACATTACAATGCGTTAGCTTCTTGAAGGTGCGGCCCAATAGTGATACATTACTGACTTCCTTGGTGTTAGGCAACACATGAAAGAAGGCTGGTAAACTTTCAGTCTCGATAGAAACAAGTGCCTTGCACTTCCCTAGGAGTGAATAGGCAGCACCCCCAAACGGGGCGAGGTTGGCATTAGTGGGCTGTAGCGTTGGTTGACCAATGCGTGTCCAATGGTCATGCGTCAAGATGTTGTAGTCGGCCCCTTCATCAATCAAGGCGTCGAAAGAATACACCGCGCCTGCTGTGACTGTGATTCGTAGATACGCTGGTGCTACTGCTTCTTTGTCCTGATCCGTAAGATCAGTTACAGTTACCATTCGGACGTTCAACGGGGCTGCTAGCATGGGTGGCTCGTGTAATGGATGGGGAGGAGGATAGTACTTCTTTACGCGGCTGCCATTAAAAAAGCCCACTCCTTCATTGTCAAGTGTTTCCAACTCAACATTCCTGGTTCTACCCATCATGCGTACTCTAAAAGGGCCCAGTCCTCGGAACTTCATTTTTTGTTTGTGTCCTTTCACTGAGTATAGCAGAACAAGATCTCCTTGTTCGAAGTCTCGCTGCTTGACATGCTTGTCAAACCACATTTTTCGTCGAGCCTTCTCGCAGATGAGCACGTGGGTGGCCAGAAGACGAGTCTCTGACAGACGTTCCAGCTCGGTCAGACATTGCTTCCATGCTTTCTTCCCTTCCCATCATTCTTGGAGTGCTATCCTCAGGCTAGGGACAAAGAATTCTACCGGTAGGATCACTTCAGTCCCATAGGTTAGCCTAAAGGGGGTTTGACTGATGACTGTTTTATAAGCTGTGCGGTAGGCCCACAAGGCGGCCATCAACTTGTTGTCCCAGTCGCTTCTCGAGGCTGAGACCACCTTAGTTAGGATGTTAATAAGAATCTTGTTAGTCGATTCTTCCATTAGCCTGAGGGTAGTATGGCGAGGATTTGTGATGGATGATAAGAAAGGTGGATAGGAGATGGGCAATCACTTCCTTGATGAAGTGTGTGCCTTGGTCGCTAATGAGTTCGATGGGGCAACCGAAGCGCGAGATCACTTGTTCCCATAAGAACTTGGCAGTTGTCCTAGCGTCATTTTTTCGTGTTGCTCTTGCCTCTGCCCATTTCGTGAGGTAATCTGTGGCCATTACGATGTACTTGGCTTGCGAGTACTGCGCTGCGGGGCTTATTGGTCCTATGAAGTCAATTCTCCATTTTTCGAAGGGTTGGCGAGCAACAATTGGGGTTAACTCCATTTGATCCTTACGACAACAACACCTTCCATGCTGTTGTGTCTCCACTAAAGTGTCCCCCTACAATGCCACTGTGCACCTCTGAGAGCACATCGTGCATCTCATTCTCACACACACACCTTCGCAACAACCCGTCTTTCCCCAACCTATAGAGTTGGCCTGCAATCAGATGGTAGGGCTGGAGCTTCAATATCAAACGCCTAAGTTGTGCCTTTTCTATAGGTCACTCAGGTAGTCCGTGCTTGAGCACTTGGACTATGTCATCTGCCCAGTATGGCGTCAGATCAGCCTTAAATAGGTCTCTTTCTCTGGACAGGTGGAATAGGTGGGCGTCAGGTAACTCATCAATGATGCCTTGTCCAGCTGCTTCTCCTGTGGGTATACGGGACATGTGATCAGCCATGTAATGCTGTTTTCCCTTTCGTACCACCACAGAGAAATCGAACTCTAGGAGCAGGAGGAGCCAACGAGCTATGCGTCCTGTAGCGCAAGGTTTGTTTACCAAGTAAAGCAAGGCTTGATGGTCCACGAAGAAAATGAAAGGTGTGGCCAGTAGATAGTGCCATAATTTCTTCACGGCAAACACCATGGCTAGTCCCTCCCTTTCCGTTGTTGAATAATTCATTTCTGTCTCAGTGAGTTGCCTACTAGCAAAGCTCACTGGGTAGTCCAAGTTATGCTCACTCGGTTGGCACAACACTGCTCCTATGGCGAATTTAGAGGCGTCAATGTGTACGTGGAAGGTAGTGGTCCAATCCGGGGCTCGCAGAATCGGTGCCATCATCAGAGCCTTTTTCAATTGTTCGTACGCCTGTTGGCATGCTTTGGTCCACTCGAAGACGATTAATAGCTTGTACAATGGCCTGGCGATCAGCGCGTAGTTCAATACAAACCGCCGATAGTATCCTGTGTGACCTAAGAAGCATTGAACTCCCTTGTAACTACTTGGGGGTGGAAGGTCAATGATAACCCTTGACCTTTGAGAAGTCCGTGACAATGCCGTTTTTTGACACCACGTGTCCTAAGATGCATCCGTGCTTCACCCAAAACTGACATTTCAAGGGGTTCAAGGAGAGGCGATATAAGCAACATCGTTCAAAGACCGTGCAGAGTTTGTCTAGATGTTCAATCTAGGTCGAATGGACACACAGGTCGTCAACAAAGACCTCCAACTCCTTATGAAGCATGTCCTTGAATATGGTGCACATAAGGCATTGAAAGGTGGTGGGGGCATTGGTTAACCCAAAGAGCATGACTCCGTAAGCAAAGATGCCCCACTTAGTGGCAAAGGCGGTCTTGTGCCTGTCTGCAGGATGCACTTGCACCCGGTTGTACCCCGAGGAGTCGTCTAGAAAACTGTAGGCTTCCTTACTTGCCACCCTCTCCAGCATGTGCTCGGTGTACGGCAAGGGGTAATTGTCTCTCTTTGTGGTAGGGTTCACCTTCTTGTAATTGATGCACACTCGAATCTTGCCGTTTTTCTTCATCACGATCACTATGGGTGACACCCAGTCTGTGTGCTCAATTTCGTAAATGAATCCAGCTCTCATCAGCTTGTCAATTTCCTCCTTGACAGCATGAGCGTGCTTTGGATTCATGGGGTACGGTTGCTGCTTGACCGGCATTGCATCCGACGTCATGGGTATGTTGTGAGTCACAACACTCGGATCTACCCCTCATAGCTCATCTAAGGACCAAGCAAATATGTCTATGTACTCCTGCAAAAGAGCGACAAGACTGAACTCCTCTTCAGTGGTCAAGTCCTTGGCAATGAACACTGGTCGAGGTACTTCCCCTCCCCGGGCTAGGTTTACCTCCTTGACCTTGGCTGGCCCTTTGATTGGTTCGCTTGTTTGCCTTTGGCGCTTGGCACCTAGCAAAACCACTACCCTATCCCCTTTTTTGAATTTAGTGAAGCGTTTGGGGAGGTCTTGCGGCTTTCTTTGTTCCTCTGATCGTGCATCCTTGGGGCGCTTTGCCTCATCCTGCCGCAACCGTTTGCGCCTTAGGTGGATAGGTAAGTCCCCCTTGGTGCGTCTGGTCATGGGTGGCCTAGGGATTTCTGGGTAGCTATCAGAAGTAACTTCCGATTCAGAGTTAAACCCCCCATTTTCACTAGTAGAGGTGGTCTCCCCTGGTGGCCGCAGCTCAGATGGTGATTCAGTTCTAAGCAGTGATGTCGTTCCTGGTTGGGCGAGGCCGGCTTGCTCAAGGTCTATGGCTCCTATACATTCCAACCAAGCCCGATCACATTTCGTACACATGGCTCCTTAGTCCATTCTAAGGGCCTGTCTCCTCTGCGACTGCCCGTATCTACTCAATTTCTTGTCCTTCAGTGTCGTACTCTATGGTATCCACTTCACCCTCACTTTCATCACCGAAGGATTGGAAATCTTCGTATTTGTCACAGGAATCTTTATCGCTCGACTGCTCATCGTCTCCCAAGGCTTGCTCTGGGTTGTCTCGTTGGTTGGGGACCAAGGCCCAATTATACCTGAGGTTTAGCTCGTGCACCCTGGTCCACTTCCACTCGGACTCCTCCAAGAGGTCCTGGAGCGGCTTGACATTGGCGGCTGCGTTGCCTGTTAGCCGGTCCATTAAGTACTCCAATATTCCCTGGAGTTCCCTTTTGTTGGAAGGCACTTGGAAAGTAACAGGCTCAAGCCCTTCATGGGGGCTTGCTGCCATCACGTAGAGTGGCGTAGGAATTGTTCCATTTGCCTTGCCGACTGTTTTGATGGCTTGCTCGTATGCCTCCTGGTCGGAGAATGGTAGGTCAATCGTAGCAAGGACGTGCATCCAATCCCGCTCATCCTCTGGGTAGGGGATATACTTGGTCAAGGACTCATAGGGCTTCCTGACCCGAGTGTTCCCTTTGAGCATAGCTGAGATGGCAACCATGTCGACTGGTGAGGTTTTCCAAGTGTCCATTTCTATTCGTACGGCGTTAGTTCTATTGCCAAGGAAGATCAAGCCGTTACCCCAATATTTGATGACTCTAGCGTTGCACATCCAAGGTCGGCCTAATAGGACATTGTAGTCCACTCCCTTCATGACTATAAAGTCAATGGAGAATTGGACTCCTGCGATCTTTACTGGCCAATTTTTCAGGACCCCGAATGGTTTCACTCTCATACCGTTTGCTAGCGTAACGTTAAACCTAGCAGCTTCAACAGGCGGGTTTCCCCAAGTTTGTAGCACCACATGGCTAAGCACACTAACCCCAGCTCCCGTGTACGATTCCCTTCCTTGTTGAGTCACCTAGGGCTAGGACCTGCAGGACTACGTGCATCTCAAAGCCTTCCCAAATGGCATTGATGTGCAAAGATTTAGGTACAGAGTGCAGCATGAGGCTGGGCAATTGTGTTTCTGCATCTTGGTCTTACGGGTGTTGAGAATCAGCAATCACACTCAAACAGCCTCTTTGTATGGATTCTCAGGGTCAAGGACATGCAGGGTGACTTATCCCATATGCACAATGGTGCCTACTGCAGTTTCCTACTTTCCTATAAAGCATTGTACTTGCTTCCTTTCTTAATGCAATGATAGTACTCTTTTCATTTAAGTAAAGTGTCAATGTCATTGTCCACATACACAAGATTGTGTTTATGAGTCCAAGTCTCAATCTTGGAACCTAATTCACTTGTGTAACAAACAGTGTCATTCCATCATGAGTCTACACTTCTCCTTCCATCCTCCATAGCTTCCGGTTCTGTCATGCTCTAGATCCCGCATTTCTAACATGGTATCAGAGCACAGCTGAGCATGGCTTAGCATGTCTCAGGTCTCCTCTCTGCTCTTTCAGCTCCTCTTCATCTCTGGACAGCTCAAGATTGGTGTATGACTCTATTTCCAACTTCATACTTCATCCTCACTCTTGTCTGCCATAGCCAGACAGTACCCAGCTCACTTGGAGCTTCTTGATCTACTTCTACAGCCCATATTTCCCCACACTTCCTTCTGGAGAAACTTTCCTATGGTCCTAGCGCAGCTCCTCGTCACATCAAAGGCCGACATTGGTAAATCGTAGCTTCAGCATTGCACAAATTGGAAGTCGCTGCCCATTCTGCGCCATATTCCAGTCGTACAGTTCGCGCTGCCTCTGTGTGCTGTGATCTGGTCCGTGTGCATAGGGCAATTGAAGCTCATTACCCAAGCTTCCTTCCCATCAAGTATTATGCAAAATGGTTACGTCTACGAGCTGCACGAGCTGAAAAACCAGGCTGCATCCTGCAAACCCTAAAGGGAAGCCATAGCCTTTCTACTTCAAGCTTTCATTTCACTTGAATTTCTCACTTCTCTGGAGTCAGCAAAACCCTTGCCACTTTGAACTGATCAACTTTCCCATCAAATCATCAAGGAAGGGAGATTTGTGCTTGGAAGATTTGATAGAATTGAAGAAATCAAGTAGCTCAAGCAACAACCACATCAAGCTCCTCTTCCAACTCTTACTTCTCACTCAACTGAAGGTTTTGCTACACTTATCTACTCCAAAACTCAGCCTTCAGCTAGAAATCAAAGCATCAACATCAGGCTCGTCAAGAACAGTATCTATTGATACTTATTAAGTGTTATTTGACACTATTTTTCTTGTATCCTTTGATACACTTGAGTACAACACTCTTACTGATTTCACTCAGATCTGAAGACATCAGCATCAAATCAAGAAGGGGAAGATCACTTGGAGTAAAAGACTTTTGCAGATTTGGTATTCATTGACACTCAGCTAGTGCTTTTTAGCACTTGTGTCTCTCAATCAATTCTTCTGTTGCTCAAATCTAATAAAGTCTGAAGTTGATTTGCTACTGTTTCCGTAAATCTAACATGGGCAAAGACTCGCCAAATGCTCGATTCAAAGGAGTCGGATTCCACACTTGGCAAACCCGCATCAAGCTCATCTTGATGAAGAAGGGTCTCTGGGCCATTACAAATGGCAAAGAGAAGAAACCTCGGGATGCGGACCTTGCAACTACTTGGCAAAAGAATGATGACAGAGCCCAGGCCATTATCAAATTGGAGCTAGATGACAGTTATATCCATCACGTGGATAACTGTGAGACCTCACAGGATACATGGAAAAGACTTGACACCCTGTTCGGTGCACAATCTAAATCATCAAAGTATGGTCTCCTAATTGAATTCTTCAGGCTTGAAATGAAGTCCAGCACATCACTTGCCACACATCTTAATTACATGGAAGGACTCCTAACCCAACTTGCAGGAATCAACATTAAAATGGATGAAGATGTTTGCATCGGTGTTCTACTTAAGAGCTTGCCTCCTGAATATAATAACGTATCAACAACTTTAATCAACATGCCAAATCCTGAACTTGTTGATATCCAGGCATCACTGTTAGAAGAAGAAAAGAAGCTAAAAACTAAAGAAGAACCAAGTACCTCTAGAGATGAGCATGCATTATATGTTGGCAACAGGTACAAAGGCAAGAAAGATCAGCTCTTTTGTGACTTCTGCAAAAGGACCGGACACACCGAGAAGTTCTGCCACGCAAGAAAGAGATCCCAAAAGGCCTATCTAGTCGCAGTCAAAGAAGAAGAAGAAAATGAAGCAAAGGAAGATGAAGATGAAGACCACCAGGATCAGAAGGACAAGACTCATCAGTCCTTGTACTCTCATAATTCTGATAGACTGTTTTAATAGCCTTGTATTTTCCTTGCCCTAATGTTTCCTGCCATAAGCTTTGTAAACTCCTTATGTAACTTGGCATTATAGTCCCTGTACACTTTGTGAGGCCCCTGTTACAGCCTCTGGATGTCCACCATGTTTATGGTACCCACACTTAGCTTTTTCTGCAACAGCCTCTGGTGTTTTGCCATGTCTGTGGTATGCCCACACTTTGCAGGTGGTTCTCATTACAGCCTCTACACACTTTGTGCCTGTCCTAGTTGTGATTGAGGAGGGGTGTTGAGAATCAGCAATCACACTCAAACAGCCTCTTTGTATGGATTCTCAGGGTCAAGGACATGCAGGGTGACTTATCCCATATGCACAATGGTGCCTACTGCAGTTTCCTACTTTCCTATAAAGCATTGTACTTGCTTCCTTTCTTAATGCAATGATAGTACTCTTTTCATTTAAGTAAAATGTCAATGTCATTGTCCACATACACAAGATTGTGTTTATGAGTCCAAGTCTCAATCTTGGAACCTAATTCACTTGTGTAACAAACAGTGTCATTCCATCATGAGTCTACACTTCTCCTTCCATCCTCCATAGCTTCCGGTTATGTCATGCTCTAGATCCCGCATTTCTAACAACGGGTCTATCGTGACCTGCTCTTGTGAGCCCTCAACCCACTGCTTAAGGTCTTGCCATAGGGCAGGGTGCTGCTTAAGTAGATCTCCCAGGCCAAATGTTACGGGGGTGGTCACTAGTGTGGTCAAGAGATTGCTAAGTGCTTGTCCCTCCTTTAAGCTAGACTGTCCCGGCCAACGGCCACGGCTGATCTGCGGCTCTGTTGCGTCCAGGCTTGGTCTTAGTGGCACTGTTTGTGGCACAGTAGCCTTGGTCGACTTAGGTGGAGGTGGTGACCGTTGCGTGCTTATGCTGGAGAGATCATCGATCTCGTCCTCCGTGACGGGTTCTGCATCTTTGAGGTGCTGTTGAGCCTCCCTCACCCATTCCTTCACCTTTTCTATGGCCTCCAATTGTCGCTTGGGGTGCGGGTATTCCCCTATCCTAGCGCTTCCTCTTTCGGCTGTCTTAGGGGCTGAAGTCTCTGCCTCCGTGTCTGAGACTTTCTTCCCAGCAGTTAAAGTCATAACACTCTCGGTCTTCAATGTGACCTTAGCATCCGACCTCTTCTTCTTCCGCTTGCACTTTTTTTTTGTATTGAGGCCGCGTCCAGGTTGCTAGGTCCTGGTAGAGAGATGCCGGCCTGCTTGGTTTGGGATCGGGTCATAACTCGCAAGGGAATAGGTGTGGCCTCCCCGTCGGGGTTTTCGACACCAAATAGCCCTAATCGGACGGATGGCAAATTAGTTGCGCTAGAGGATGGCTTCCGCTTTGGGCAATCAACAAAAAGATGGGTGACTCTGCACTCTGCGCACCTTTGATCCGCCTTGTCCCTGTTTTGCTGCTCTCTTTCGGGGCAACACGATGAGACATGATCGGGGTGCCCGCAAGTCCAACAAGTGACTGGATTCTGTGGCTGCCCTCCTAGGCCTCTCCCCCGTCCTCTTCCCAACGCCATCACCGGCACGGGTCGATAATCCATGAGGACCGCATTACCCTCGTCGTCATGCGAGACGTAAGGGTAAATGTAGGTCTCTTCATCGTTTGGCTCCTCCACGTAATGAACTGGAGCATCGCTCGGTGGGTGGGTCACATAAGGACCAGGCGGTCTAGGAATGCCGGTGGGGTTTATGTCCATTCTAGGGATGGCGGGTTTCATATCATTTGGCACGGGTAGAGCCAGTGGGGCTCCCCTTCCAAAGAATGGTTGCGGCCTGTTAGCTAGATAAGGCTGGCCGTAGGGTTGCGAGTATGGAAACCTTCTTGGTAGTTTGCATTGTGCGGCATCGTGGCCGAACCTCCCGCAGTTGGTGCAAGGTCTTGACCTAGGGACTTGACATTCAGCCGCGCGTCAGGTCTCCCTCAAGTGCTCTTTCTTAGTCCGTACGGTTCTAGCCAGCCAAGTTTAGCACTTGTTGTACCTCATGCAGCTCCATGCTTTGCCTCAGGCTCCTGGCTTGTTGATCCCTATTATACTCGGCTATGCCTTGAAATGTCTTGCGGGCTAGCCTTCTCTCCTCCTCTAGGTTTGCAATGATTGCATCTGCCGTTCTGCCATGGTGCTCATACCGGGCATGCGCATCGTAACTGCTCACCATCTGCTGTATAGCATTTGGGAATGCGCTCACGTTGAGCTCCTTGGTAAACCGATGGTTTGAGCCCTCCTCCGCGATGGTCAAATTCTTGTGCCTCACTGCACTGTCGATCAGGTTGACTAGTCATGACAGGTCCTTGTTGTTGGCGCTCCTCGCTTGGTTCTCCTCTACGCTTTGCGTGTCTGTCTAGGTCCTGGGTCCTCTCCTATTGGTGGGTTCCTTGAGCGATTTATCTGAGTGAGGTCCCTTAATTACTGAATACAATTCTCAATTTACTGCCACTCGGTGAGTGTGTTGTCCTCGTGCACTTGTGCCTAATCAGGATTTCAGTTTCCTTAAGTGTACTTCAAGTGCAGAATTCAATGTGAGTGCAGCAAGCAATTCCTCGGCTCCCCACTCACTCTCGCTCGTTTCTGGCCTGATAGGCTTGTGGGTCCATTTTCCGACCGTTTAGTCAGGGTTTAGGGTTTCTTGTTTGTTTCCTTGTTCACTTCTGATCATCGGGTCTTCGCAGTTTAGCGGCTTGCATTCTAGTAGGTGGCTCCCTCAACTGTCTACTGCCCACCGCTAAGCGGTAGTGTACTACAATTTCTCTTAGCCCGGGTGACTGAATTAAGTTCTGAACGCCCGAAGGGTTTCGAAAAGTTGTGCTAATGCGCGTTTCCCGGTTGGGTCAAATTTCTGACAACTTTGACAAAAGACTGCATTCGGACCAAGTGGTCCAAATTGCAGGGTCCAAGTGGGTTGCTCAGACGGGCCGAATGGCATGGGGTCAAGGGCCGAATCTCCAAATCTGGCTCGGACGAGGTTGACTCAGATGGGCCGAATGACGGGTTTGACAGATTCGAACGGGCTAATTCGGACAGGTCGAATCGTAGTTGGCGGAGGGTTGAATCCCGGGTGTGGCCGAGTTCCGATTGTGGAATTTGGACGGGTCGCTCAGATGGGCTGAACAGTACCAGGCCAGATGTGCCACGTGGTCAAAAAGTTATGGCTCGAACGGTCCGAGGAGAGTCTCTCGGACGGGTTGACTCGGACAATGCCGAATAGGGTTCTGGCCGAGTGGCCGAATGGCAAGGTGCTGAAGGCCGATTCTGGGCCTCGGCCCAGAAGCAATAGCTCGGACGGGCCGAAAACGACGCGACAGAAATCGCACGATGCCGATCTTGCCCGGTTCTTACGATTTACTCAACTATTACAAGCACAAACCTCCAGATACCATCTAGGGGATTTGAAGGATGGATTGATATACCTGAATGGGTCGGTGAGTGCGTTTCGAGTCACACGGCTTGGGGCTTTCTAGCTCTCTCTCTCTCTTTCTCTCACTCTGAAATGGCACAAATGAGTTCTCTTTTGGCCTCCCGGTTCTTATATGCCCTCCCAGCTGTGGTGTTGACACCCCTGATCCCTCTCTTATCAATCTTGGTCCTCACTAGTGAGCATTTTGCACATTTGCATGACTTTTTTCCCTGTTTTTACTCTATTTTGGAACAGTGAACCCTACCCTTTTCCGGTTCGATCTCCTAGCTCTAACCTATGCTAAATGCAACAAAAATCGAAGACAAAAAACTGGAATAGATTCTCCATGCTTTCCAATCATCAACAACCAGAATATCCAGAATACTTACTTGTTCCAAAGATTAAAAGCACCCAACTTCCTACCTATCTCAAGCTCCGTTTCGGGGATGAATACCCTACTTCGATGCTCGATGTGAGGCGTGTAAGTGCTCAAGCTTGAATCCGTAGTCTCGACAAATGGAACCAAAATGTGGGAGCTTTCGCTCAACCGCCAAGACCCTCGGACCGCTTATTCTTTCAAGCATTTCAAGTGAGCTCTAATGGCTATCTCTCACCTAGCCGACGCGCCGTCGATCCTACGAATGTAGTGAGCTTACCTTGATGCTCAATCGAGTACTCTCCTCTCCCGTGCACTCCAGTAGCTCCATGATCCTTGATGCTAGCGCAAGCATCCTCAAACCTCCTCCATCTCCAAGCTCCATCCTCCATAGCCGCGCGCGCAAGAGAAGAGAAGGGAAGAGAAGAGAAGAAGAGGAGAGGAGATGGTGAAAAGCTTCACCCTCTTGATCCCTCACCCTCACACACACTCACTCTCTCACACTCTCACACTCCCTCTCTCAAGTGCACACACACAAGCAAGAAGAAGAGAAGAAGAGAAGAAGAAGAGGACTCCTTTTGCCACACACCAAAGAATGAGCTTCTCATTCATTTTTCAACTTTATATACAAAACCCTAAATCCCTTTCGGGCGGTCATCCCCTTTTCCTCTTTTACATGGCCGGTCGTAGCCTAGGCCCTCTTTCCCATTTCCCACCATTCTAATCTACCCTATTCCCACTAATGCATACACTTTTCACAGGAGCAAGCCTGGCACTCTTTTACACAGATTCGGGGGCGCTCCCATGTTTTAATGGTGCGCCTTTTCCCCTTTTATTTCCGTGGCCCCACATCGAAGCCTTTTGAGGGTTGTGTCCGAATATTGGAGTTTTTCAGGGATTGGTTGCCAGTCAAGGAGCCTTTTTTGCTCTTTTTCCTTCTTCCCAGTTCCTGTTCCTTTGTGCTGCGGTAACGTGGTCGAAAACACGGTAACACTTGACGTGGTAACAGAGCCGCGCCACTGAGAGAGACTGATTTTGAAGGTTGAAGCGAAGGAGAAGAAGCAAGGTTCGAGCAAGCAAGCCATGGGTAAGAAGCTCTCCCATTCTTCCACTCTCTCTCTTGGATAGTGCCTGTGGAGGCACCGAAAGCAGGGTCGACCAAAAATCTCAGATTGCAGCGAGATTTGGTGTGCACGAAGATTTGGTGTGCGCGAAGAGTTGTTTTGAGCATCTGAGGCCGTTTCAGGTCCCGTTTTAGAGCCGCAAGGTTGCGGACAACAATTTCAGGGTACACTGTGACTTCGACTGTATTGACTGAAAGTGGGTGCGTACGTTACAAATTTCAGATCTGTAAGTTCAAAGGTGTTTACTAGTGAGTAAACACAAGGTTTATCTGCAAACAGGTTGCAGATTGCATGTATTGTTGAGCGGACAGTGAAAAAGGCTGTCTGGTGTATTGCTGTGCACTACAGGTCGAGAGTTGTAGAAGATTTTCTTGCTGTCGGTATTAATTTTGTGATAATGGCAGAGAACAGTGGAAGCCCCATCATTGAGAAGCTCGACAAGAACAACTACCCTTCATGGAAGTTCCGTGTCACGAACTTCCTCATTGGAAAAGGCCCCTACGAGTTTGTTTTAGGTGAAGAAAAGGAGCCGGAGGTGAGTGATCCTCCAACGGCAGAAGAGACAAAGCCATGGAAGGAATGGAATGCAAAAGACAAGAAGGTCATGTATTGGCTGCCAGCAATAATTGACAATAATATGCTGGGACATATCAGAAATGCAGAGAATTCATATGCAGCTTGGACCATACTTGAAAGTATGTTTTCTGTAAATACAAAGGCACGAAAGATTCAACTCAAGCAAGAGTTGAATACATTAAAGAAAGGGAAGACGTCTATCAATGAGTATGCATTGAAGGTAAGAAGCATTGCAGATGCATTGGCAGCGATTGAAGCAATGCCTGATGATGATGATTTGGTGTCGTCTACCTTGGGTGGACTTAACAATGAAAAGGCTTGGAAGTCTTTTGTAACTTCCGTATATGTTAGAAAGCCATTTCCAGATTTCGATGAGTTGGTCTCCCTTATGATCACTGAAGAGATCAACATGCAGAGTGAGACATCTGAAAGAAGTGGTGAACAGGTCCAAGCTTTCTACTCTAGTTCAGGAAGGGGACGTGGCACGTTCTCTTCAAGAGGCCGTGGTATAGGACGTGGTAGTGACAATCAAAAAAATAGATTGAATCAGCAATTTGGTGATATGTAGGTTTCAGGAGGTCGTGGTAGCTTTAGAGGCAGGGGGAGCTTTAGAGGAAGAGGTGGATGGCAGAATAGAGGTTCTAACAACTTTGGTATTGTGTGCCACTACTGTGGCAAAACAGGTCATATCGCAGCCCAATGTTATGCTAAGAAAGATGATATCCCAGTGGTAAGTTGCAACAAGGAAATTATGCATCGTCTTCACGACAGAATGAAGAAAAAAATGAACGTTTGTTTGTTATGCAGCATATGCTGAATGCTGTTATAGGAAAGGAAACACATGATGATGTTTGGTATGTTGATTCAGGTGCATCCAATCATATGACGAACCATGCAGAATGGTTTGGAGAGATGCAGGATTTGCTGAATGCAGGTTATGTGCAGACGGGTGATGACTCATGCCACCCAATTTCACACATTGGAAAAGTTCCCTTGTCCTTGCATGATGGTAAGAAAAAGAGTCTTTCAGATGTATTACATGTGCCATTTATTACAAAGAACTTGGTGTCAGTCTGTCAAATGGTAGAGCAAGGGCTGCAAGTCAGATTTAATGCAAAGGGCTGCTTTGTAGAAGACTTCAATGACAAGTGCAGGTTGGTAGCAAAGGGAAGTAGAGTTGGTACTCTGGATGCTGGAATTCCTTCTATGAATGCTGCTATGTACGCTAAAGGAAAATGTGTTGTTGCAGATATTGAAATTTGGCACAAACGCATTGGACATGCAAATGTACAAAGGCTGAAATTAATGCAGTCCAAAGGGTTGGTTACAGGGTTGCCTACATTTAGAGTTGCAGAATTTCATAAGATACGTGAAGTATGTCAGTTTGGTAAGCAGGCAAGACAACCCTTTTCACATGATAGAGATGTAAGCAGAAATATCCTTGATGTTGTGCATACAAACATTTGGGGGCCTGCACAAAATGTATCTGTTGGAGGTAGTTCATACTTTGTCACATTCATTGATGATTGTTCTAGAAAGCTGTGGGTATATTTTATGAAGGAAAAGAGTGAAGCGTTTGAGCACTTTAGAACTTTCAAGGCTATAGTTGAAAGAGAAACATGCTTGAAAGTAAAGTGCTTGAGGTCAGATGGAGGGGGAGAGTACCTCTTGAATGAGTTCAGTGATTTTCTGAGGTCTCATGGGATAAAGAGACAGTTCACATGCAGGTATACCCCACATCAAAATGGGGTTGCAGAAAGGAAAAATAGGCATATTGTAGAAGTTACACGCGCCTTGATGGTTGAAAAGAATATGCCTAAGCATTTTTGGTCTGAGGCTGTTCATACTGTTGTTTATATTATGAACACAACTCCCACAGCTGCAGTTTATGCTATGACCCCCGAAGAATGTTTTACAAGTAAGAAGCCTGATGTCTTACACTTGAAAGTGTTTGGCTACATTGTGTATGTTCATGTGCCAGATGAGTTGCGGAAGAAAGTGGATCCAAAGGCTGAAAAGTGTGTCTTTATTGGATACTCTTTAGAGCAGAAAGGGTATCGCTGTTATAACCCTGTCACATGTAAGTTCAGAGTGAGCAGGGATGTCATCTTTGATGAAATGATCAGTTGGTATGCATCTAGTGGTGATGCATTGGATGATGATGATGATCATGACACTCATGTGCATGCTGAAAAGCAAGAAGCACGAACTCTTAGTTAACCAGAGACATCATCTGGTAGTCCTTGGTTTGGGAGACTAAGGAGTACCTCTACATCTTCGGGTGCATCTAGTAGCACTACAGGTAAAGACAAAGGAAAGAATAAAGTGTTAGAAGGCATTGATGCAGTTCTTGATGGAGACTCGAGTGGCTTAGAGAGCTTGGATGATGAGCTTGGCATTCCTTCAGTGAGGACTCTAGGTGTGCAGAGAGCACGCGCTAATGCGAAGACTCCATTGAGTGATCCAGTGGTATGCAGGTCTAGCAGGGTGAGGTACCCTGTTAAAAGATTTGGTTTTGAAGGTTATACAGCTCACCATTATGCTTATATGGTGAAACTAGTTGAGGATGTTGAGCCCACATGTTTTAAGGATGCTGTTGGTCATACTCATTGGGATGCAACAATAGATGAGGAGATGGCTGCATTAGAGGTCAATAAGACTTGGGATCTAGTATCATTGCCAAAGGGAAAGAAAACTATTGGATGTAAGTGGGTTTATAAGATTAAGCACAATGCAGATGGTTATATTAGTAGGTACAAAGCTAGGCTGGTTACAAAAGGCTATGCCCAGACATATGGCATAGATTATGATGAAACCTTCAGCCCAGTTGCTAGGATGGCAACTGTCAGATGTGTGATTGCTTTGGAAGCAGCCAAAGGTTGGAGGTTACAACAAATGGATGTGAAGAATGCCTTCTTGCATGGTGATTTACAGGAAGAAGTGTATATGGATCAGCCAGCAGGTTATGAAGACTTAGAGCATCCCACGTATGTGTGCAGGTTGAAGAAGGCGCTCTATGGGCTCAAGCAAGCACCTAGAGCATGGTTTGACAAGATCAGAGAGTATCTTGTCAATATTGGCTTTTATGTTTCTGATGTTGATCACTCACTTTATGTGAGAAAGGGAGATGCAGGTTTGGTCATCATAGTCATCTATGTGGATGACTTGATTATTACAGGTGATAGTGATAGTGGGATTGCTGAAGTCAAGGATTTTTTGAAGAAGAAGTTTGAGATGAAGGATTTAGGTGAGCTAAGGTACTTCCTTGGCATTGAGGTGATCAGATGTGATGATTATATATGGCTGTCCCAAAGATAGTATGGCTTGGATATGTTGTCCAAGTATGGTATGACTGCATGCAAACCACTTTCAGTCCTGTTGGAGTAGAATGTAAAGTTGAGTGCTGATGTTGGGGATGAGATAGAAGACCCTACTATGTTCAGGAGGATAGTGGGGAGTTTGATCTACATGACCATTACAAGGCCAGACTTGAGCTACGCTGTTGGTCTTGTGAGTCAGTTTATGCAAGTACCTAGAAAGCCACACTTGGATGCAGTCAGACGCATATTGAGATATGTGAAGTCCACATTACATTATGGACTTTTCTATGAGGCAAGTACAGATTTACAGGTGTTTGGATACACAGATGCAGATTGGGCCGGTAGTATGTCTGATAGAAGATCTACCAGCGGATACATGTTCTCTCTTGGTAGTGCAGCAGGTGCTTGGAGCAGCAAAAAGCAATCTACAGTTGCTTTGTTGAGTATAGAGGCTGAGTATAGAGGTGCTGCTATTGCAGCATGTGAGGTAGTATGGCTACAAAAGTTATTGGCTGATTTGGATGTGCAGGTGGAAGGTCCAATTGTCATTTATTGTGACAACATGAGCAGTATACAGTTGGCTAGGAACCCTGTGTTCCATGCTAGGACAAAACATATTGAGGTACACTACCACTTTGTGAGAGAGAAGGTACTAGCAGGTGAGATTGACTTGGTGTGTGTCAGCACATAGGATCAGATAGCTGACATCTTCACGAAGGCATTGGGTACAGAGAAGCTTCAAAAGTTTCAAAGGTTACTTGGAGTTGCAGAGATACAGTTGAGCTTGAGGGGGAGTGTTAAGATGGCAAGCTCAACACATGCGGACATTGATGATAGACCGCCTGGTTAGATGGGTCCACACGTCTACACTTAGCACATCGGTGGTCATTATGACTCTCACATGGCCACTGACTCATTACTTATTATATTCAGGTTGTTACACCTATTTATAGTTGGCATAGTTATAGCGCGAGTCGACTAGTGTAGTCGGTTATGCATTGTTTGACTTAGTAGGCCACTTTTCTTTTATGTTGTATCTTATCTATACTTTGTGTACATTGTAAATAGTGTAAAAGAAGAAGAAGAAACTAGCAAGAAAACGTTTTTGGCCTCCATTTCTCTTCTTGTTTCTTGAGTGAGCTTCTCCTTGTGCATTCTGTGTGTGTTCGGCGCAGCATCTTGAGCAAGTCCCTCCACCACACAATTCTTGACAAAGGACACATGTACATTGTGTTTAAACTACATCTAGTCAAAGCAGGATGCAACATCATCAAGCTACCAATGCGGAGATGACTAGACATGACAGTCTTGACGACAGATGTACCCTGAGCAGCACTGCACAGATGACCCAAGATCTTCGTGGAGAATCCACGACTGATTGTGCAGCTAGGGACTCAAGGGCATGTATCGGAAGGCTGGAAGCTGCAAACCAAGGCCCGGATGATGAAGACATAGTACCACCTGCTTATCTTAGGGTCAAACTCAATGCAAAAAGAGAGCATAGTGTTGATGCTCTCATTGATGAAGGAGTAGAGTTCAATATCTTGACTTACGAAGCATGGACTCTACTAGGTCAACCAGAGCTCAAATCGACTGATGCAACTCTTAAGCCTCACAGGAAAAACCCACAAGCACTTCTAGGGAAGTGTAGAATCCTTGTAACTATTGAAAAAGAAAGCTTGCCAGTCCTGTTTTATGTTTCTCCAAATAGCAATAATTGTGGAAAGGAAACCCTCCTAGGAAGACCCTTCAAAAGGGCAACCAAGTGTGAGGCCGACTATGTAGCATAGAGGATACACCTAACACTACCGAGTGTGAGGATAGTCACATCCTTTAGCAAGAGTGACCTCATTGAACCTTGAGGGAAAGGCAAGGAAGGTGCTGACATAATAGCCAAGCCCACTAACGAGGGCAAGGACTTGTTAGAAGAGTTGATGCAAGCACATGTTGAACAACGAGAACCAGTGAGAGAGACCATGACTGAAACAAGAAGGTCAGAAGACAATGCCAAGGACGGGCTGTGGACTTACAAATATCGTAGAAGACCCCAAAAGAAACCCAAGCCTTATAGTCGAAGGCATAGATGGAGGGTCAGCACAACGCCATGATGGATATCCAAAGCGTTGCTATGTCCTCAAGGGTATTACGCAGGAAACTGATGGATTTGGGTGCTAAAACCCCTACTAAACCTCCTCTATCGATTGAAGGCTAGTTCGTATCAAGAGCAAAGAAGCGTAGGAGGAGACCTAAAAAAAAGACCAAGCCTTGAGTCAAAAACATTGGAGTGACCGAGCCCCTCACGATCGGAGTCAAGAAACCAAACGAGACTAATCGGAGGGTAGATCCTCAGCCTAGCGTGCTTGACAAGTAGATAGTAGATATAATCGTTGAAGATGCACGAAAGCCACTAGTGCCCAGGGAGCCTTTGATTCCCCAAGAGGATAAGGAGCACCAGAGGCACCACGCTACTTGTGAGATGGCTAATTTCTCAACAAGACAAATGGTACAATCGTCTAATATCCTTGAGAAAATCATTTAGCCAGTGCCAAATCCACCTAAGAGTCCTAGATCTCCTACACCCTCTTTTGCCAAACTGACACAGGAAGCACAACAGCAGTCATCAAGGGTGGCTGCTCAATCCCAATCTCCATCTTCATCTAAGATTCCAAATGTCCAAGGGGTGGGACATGACACCATCTGTAGCTCTCGGCCCAAGGATATGTCTATGCAACCTAAGGTGACTAGATCAACTCATGCTCTTTCATCTACACAGGTGATTGTTCAAATGGAAACAAAAGACATGACCACCTTCGATTGCCCTAGGGACTTGACACCGCAATCCACCAAGAGTACCTAGCCCACTGGATTAGCCGCTACTACTTCCAATCAGGGATCACAACAGTCACAGCCCTCGGCTGTGACCACACCCCTTGCAGAACGTGTCCCTAACACTTCATCTGAGGAGGAGGTGCCACAACCATTATCCTTGACAACTCCAATCCATCCCAAGCACCTAAAGCCTAGGCTCGAGGAGAAACCCCTCAAAGATGAGGCCAAAGAGATGATGCAACAAACCACTCAACCTAGCAAGGCTAGTCAGTGGGCCATTGCTATGTTCAACGAGGACACACTAGAGAAAGGAAATGCTAAGGCCCAACCAGGTACAACAACGGTTGACCTAGTCCAAGGTCCTGAACCATTGAGAGATATGCCTTCACTGTGACCAAGAGAAAGAGGAGAAAACAATGCAAACAACAGCAACTACAGGTGGTCGTGGACCCCGAGAGCATTGAAAACAAGAGCACTGGAGAGTTGGGGAATAAAGCATCAAGTCCATCCACGAATGAATCCATTGATGTCTTTCCTAATAGAGGTGGAACCTCAGACACATCCGTGTGCTCTGAAAAATCAAAGCAGCCATTGCCATCAATAGTTGCTTGCAACACTCAATCCACTGACAATAGAACTTGCATTCACCAGTCAAGAGTGGATATAACACTATCACAATAGGACAACAAATTCATACCAGTCACGTCCAAAGAGAACCATGACGCAACGACAAAGCCTCAAGAGAAACATGGAAACCCCAAGCGCATGAGCACCCCTAGCATTGATCAATCTTGCTCTTCTAGGCCTGAGTCCCTAGCTACACTTAAGCCTAGGCAAACTCCTAGAACCTTGCGAGAGATGGCAACCGAGCAAGCCCTTGTTGAACATAGAAGTGTCGCAAAATGCCTAGCTGAGTTGGTTGCCAAGCTTAAGGTGTTCGCACATGTCTATGTCTTGGCAGACATGCGCGCATTCCCTAATGAGTAGCTCGGAGAATACTTGCCCTTTCCTTTATCCTGGAAAGAGCAAGAACATATTGATGAGCACTATAGCAGGCTCTTGCACGAATGCTTGCTACTCATCTCGGGCGAGGAAGCCGACAAATTGCGCTTAACAGTCACATTCAATGAGGCACTCTGCCAACCAAATCTCTTAGATATAGAGCAACTGAAGTGACTGTCAGAAGGCCAAAGTCGATTTGAACATCGTTGGTGTGAAAACCGCATTGCAATGGCTGAACTAGGAGCTCAGATCATGACAGTCTTTGAGGAGCAATTGGCCAAATGGCGATCCCAAAGAGACCCAACCTATGTGGCACCAACTTCCCTTCGAGTTGTGCTGACTGCCATTCGGGGCATGGGCTTGGTTGAACCAAGCCAAGAAAACTCTCTGCTTGATAAGGTTCTCATTGAGGAGGAGCTACATGTTGCCAGTAGACTCAACAAGGTTCCATGCTGCTCGATGTGGCAAAATATCTATCAGTATTGAGTAGGCTGCCATGTGTACTAGATGCGTGTGCCACACTCCAGTACAATCCCGAGTTCTACAATTGGTTTCTATCCTCATGAAGTGACATGAATTCAAAAAAATATACATATATATAAGCAACGGTTTTTGTGTCATCCTGTATACACACTATCAACACACACAAGCAATAAAAAATCAAGCATAGACAGAAGAATCGGAACAAATAGGCCAGGCTAGCACGGTCCCCTGTTCACCAAATCATGTCCACCTCTGGGCGAAGGGCATGCACCCTACATTGCCACCACGGAAAGCCTTGACCAACATCTCTAATGATGTAAGCAGGGCGCAGTCCCTCTCTATACACTTTTTCCTTCCCAACCTATCCCTCCAATGATGAGCCCTCCAAACGCAGAACCACCAACCGATGTAACTTGGTGTGAGCCAAGATCTACTAGTAGCTGAAGGCTAAGGGGACATCATTACAGGGGCCATCCCTTTACAGTGAGCACAACATGTTCCACCCTTCTCTTCTAGTCATATGCGCTTGACAACCCACACTGAAATCTCTCCTATGAGAACAAACTTATTTCGTATCAAGGCCTAAACCTTGGATTGCATCTTGCAAGCCCCCAGGAGGAAAACATGGAGAACAACTAGCTAGCGTGCAGAGACGCTCTTCGCGGATGACAGGAGCATGCAGCCCGCGCCCCTCCGCTGGTGCGCTATGTGCCCACTCTCAAGAGATATGCCAAGAAATGTGGACCTAAACGGCATTGTCTCGGACGAAGGCCTAAAAATCCTTGGACCAGGAAAGTCAAAGCTCAGCTAAGCGTGCAAGCTGTGGCAACACCAATTGCACAAATCCCCCACAAGTGCTCAAGCACTAGACCCCAAAGGGCAAGAAAGGCGGCCAGGGGCAGGAAAGAGTTCGACGAATTATTTAAAGGCATTTTGGAAATGGTGGTGGCCCGGGACTATACCATCCATGTCGTGGCCGACATGTGCCCTGCCTGACCTCACGACAATCCCGCACCAGCACCAGCCCAATCGCCCAACCAATCCGACTTGCCCCGCCTAATAGAAATCGACTAAGCCCTAGGATGTACGAGCAGCTTAACAAGTTATCAGGACCCAACTTTTTGTCTTTTGATGGGTGAAAGGGCAACTCCCTACTTGTAAACTTCTTCTGCCTATTGCTAATGTATGCCACATCTTTGACAAAAAATCACATGAGCAGTGCAATTAATATCATAGCATTTCGAAAAGTCATGTTTTAACATAACTACATCTGTTAGATTACTTAACAAAATCAAGCATGTGCTCTCACGATGTGACAAGTGGATGCATGATAACACAGGTCTTCGCGCAAACATGTTCAACGCCTGGGTCACCGCAAAACCACGACCGTGCACTAATCACCACAGAGTCACGCTGCTGAATGCAAACAATCACCTCGCAAGTGCCCACCTCGCACGAACCCACGCGTAGTCATGGGCTACACTCTCTTCTTGGGTCACGCTCTACACTCACGATGGGGGGCGCTACAATCATACTGATATCACAACAATGGCTCCCCTAAAAACAAGGGTAGGGCCAAATCATCACGGTCATATCCATCTTCTGAGCCTTCAAGGCTTGACATGTCTCGACCTATTGAGAGGCTCATAGCCTCCGCATATTGCAATGGTTGTATTGTGGCAAAAAAGAAAAAAAAGCACCCACGATCACAACACCGCACCTAGGCACCCTCACATTAGGTGTGTCTAGTGCCTTGGTCGCCTGGCTCCGTTCCCCACAATTGTTCAGGGCACATCAAGGACAGGACATACCTAGGGAGCTCGCCTCGCCTATGGTTAGACCTGTCCTCCTGAACCACTTGCACAATTATTTTGCACTCCATTTCAATGTCATTACAATCAACAGTGGTAAGCAATGCGTGAAAGACACGGGAAAAGTATACCATACTTTTCAAACCCTACAAGTAGCCACCAGCTACCAAACACTAAGACATCAAGGAGCTCAATTATGCTACATTGCCTTCACAAGACCATAATGATGTCTCGAGCAATCTTCAAATGTACTCCCCCATCTTCATCGACAAAATTTTCCATCAACTTAGCCCCTTGCTTCACTGACCCATTGCTATACAAGGAACCAGGCCGACGGTCTTCTAACTAAGTAATATCTAAATACGCACGTGTACTCACTTAATATTCACACTATAACCTATACACGGTTTGGGTCCTCAAGTGCATGACAATACTCCAGGCTTGCTTAAAGTTTGACCTATCTCCCAAACTAATTAAACTATGTCTTGTGCACGATCAAGAAGACTAGCACTACCCTTAGGGAGAGACCACCTATGAGAGGTTTTCAATTGCAGGTATTGAAAACTCCAACGAAAGTGTTGTTCCCTCTTCATCGACACCCAACTCTGAACTCTTATCCTTTATTATCCTGCAAGCCCACCAAGAATCGTCATGAGCAGAATCCCCAACAAACCAACACTTGTGCTGGCCATCAATGCAATTCCCAACAAAGAACAGCCCTACCATCAACTCCAACAACCCTACAACTAGCCACCTGGCCACCAACGTGCCCCCAACAACCTTCCTCCCCACCACTACCAACACTCTGCCATGACAACCACAGACATCCTTGCCACCCACGTCTTGGGTGCATGCTAATGCCTGCTACCTACGAGGGTGAGTGCCATGGGACTGGCACTCGTCTAGGAGGGGGTAATGTTAACCCCAACATGAAGAAAGCAAAAGGAAATAGAAAAGACGCAAGGTAAAGGCGAAAAAAAGGTAGCTCGACTGAAGAAAGAAGAGGAGAAAAGACCAAAAGCGTAAGGGCAACCTTAAAAGTCCAAGGCAGCTGCAAAAAGGGAAAGGTGCATTTTCAAATACAAAGGCACACCTTGAAATCTTGTAAAAGAGTGCCAGACGGTGGAAAATCCGGAAAGCTAAAATAAAAGACAAAGACAAAGACAAAGGCCAAGGCAAGAGAAATGGAAGGCAAAGGCGCACGAGGAAAAGCTCAATTTGTCAAAACTTTTGTAAAAGAGCGCAAGCGCATCATGGTTTAATTCAAGGAGCACTGGGCTCTCACTCGTGCAATTTGTAAATGTAGATGGGCGGTGGAAAGGAAGCTAGGAAGATAGAAGGACAATGGGAATAAGGGCCTAGGCTACGGCCAACCATGTAAAAAAGGGGATGACCGCCCAAAAGGGATTTAGGATTTTGTATATAAAGTTGAAAAGTAAATGAGAAGCTCATTCTTGTGTGTGGCCAAAAGTAGCTCTCCTCTTCTTCTTCTTCTTCTTCTTCTTGCTTGCTTGAGCTTGTTCTTGAGAGAGGGAGTGTGAGAGTGTGAGGGAGTGAGTGTGTGAGGGTAAGGGACCGTGGGGTGGAGAAGCTCTCCATATTCTCCTCTCTTCTTCTCTTCTCTTCTCTTCTCTTCTCTTCTCTTCTCTTGCTCGTGGTGATGGAGCTTGGAGCGCGGAGCTTGAGGATGGAGCTTGCACTTGGATCGTGGAGCTACCGGAGTGCGCGGAAGAGGAGGTAACTCGAATGGCATGAAGGTAAGCTCACTACACCCGTAGATATGGATGGCCCGTCGGCTATGTGAGAGGTAGCCATTAGTGCTCGGCTTGGAATGCTTGAAACAATAAGTGGTCCATGGGTCTTGGCGGTTGAGCGAAAGCTCCCATAGACAAATAGTGAGATCTTGGCAGGCATGAACCTGTCCTGGAGAAACTGGCAAACTAGCTTCCAGAGAGGATCAGTGATCATTGAGAAAGACACTCCTGAAGTGTTAATCACCTTCTTGACATCGAGGACCTCTTTAGTCTGGTTCTGTAACAGCTTGAGGATCTCTTCATTTAAGAATAAATGTCTAGCTATGACAAAGGGTTTTCCTTTGTAAGGAAGAGACTGATGCCAGGAGGCATATTCCACGGTGGATTTCGTGAGGTTTTACGTGGATTCCGTAAACTTAGATGACCGGGGCTCATACACAAAGATGATTCTTTGTGCGAGAAGTTAATGGGGACGCCTTTCCTTTTCGGGCGTTTCATTAATTTAGTGTGTACATGGGTGATTCCATAGCGGGTGATTCCGCAAAATGCATATTAAATTAATAAACGTTTATGAGTTTAGAGTGCGCACTCGTAATAAATTAAGGTTAGGATTTATTTCTAACCAGTTGATTTATTTATGTAGCTGAAGACTGCTAGGTATTCACTTTTGTCGGTTTAATTGTGTTATTTTACTAACAATTGTGAATGCTTCAGTTGATGTGTAGAGATAGTAGTAGTGGCGGAGGAAAGCATTGGAGTCTAGCGGGTTTTCGACTCTTGGATTAGATTTTGATAGGCGCCACGCCTATATTTTGTTATGTCTATTGAGACATCGATTATTTATTATTATTTTGTATGCGCTTATGCGCCTAGATATGTTATTTCTATTTGGACATTGAGATTGGGCGTGCCAGACACTATGGGCACCGTCCATTAGCTTTATTTTACTATTTTTGTAGAAAGCAAACTCAAAAGCTAAAAGCTTGTCATATTTTTGTAATTGGGCTATTATTGAGCATGAAGATTGGAAATATACATAAAATACATGCTTTGTGAAGCGCTCACACAAGGCATGGGGGAGATTGAACCCAATTTGTCTCTTGCCTCTTGTCGTGCTTGCTTTTACATGGGTTTTTGTGCTAAAAAGTAGAGTACTTTGTTCTTGGGGACCTTTCGGGATTCACCACGTGAGCTATCTGTGACCGATCTGCGCACCAGTGGTATCAGAGCGGAGCAGAGATCAAGAGCTTCCAATCGCTACCAATCTCGGGCGAAGGCGGAGCTCCAGGAACAAACGGCCTCTACAGTCAATCTCGTCGCGAACCGCCGATACAGGCAGACTTCTGGCGATCAAGAACCCCTGTTTCCACTGTCAAATCGCGAAGGACCAGGCTCTGCAGGTGGAGGACCACGCATCCAACTCCTTCATCAAGTCGTGGATAATCAGAGTATTTCCTTTTCTTCAAGTTTAAAAGCCTAACTTTATTAATCAACAAAGCTTGGAGAAGAAGCTTAATAAGCTTCAAATTTCAAATCATGGTAACTGAGGACGTCCGAAAAATCCACGTCGTCATCAAAGACATACTCTTGTCCTCCACGAATTGCGCCGTTTTCTGACGGCTCTTAATCCCCACAAAGTCTAAGCTATTAAGCTTATTAAGCTTAAGCTTAATTTCTTAAGCTAAGTCACACAATACTTTGCAAGTTACACTGGGCAGACAAGTTCAGTAACTCCGGGTCTCGCACTCCTGAAGTCAAGTTCCGTAAGTCGACGGTAATCAAGTTCTGCAAGTTCTGCAAGTCGGCCTAAGTCCAGCAAGTCAACAACTCTGCAAGTCTGTTAAGTCTGCAACTCTGCAAGTCAGACTAAATCAGAACTGACTAGTGCTTAAAACTCATAGAAGACTTGTTCGTATGCAAAAACTCTGAACTGGAAAGTTGTTCGCAGCAAGCTGTTCTACCTATCTACAAGTTTGTTGAAGTACTTTCAGCAAACGGAGACAGAAATATTGCAGAATTTCTGAAAATTGAAGAAGAAAATACCCAAAAATACATAGCCTTGTAACCCCAAATTTGAGCTACGCTCATCCCGCTAACTGAATTTGAGTGAGAAAGGTTTATTGAGTTTTACAGGATGACTACCCCACATATGGATGATCCTATGGCTGAAGACGATCTACCCGAGCCTACCATGGAACAAAAGCTGGATCTTATCATGCTGCAATTGGAAGAAGAGCGAAGAGCTAGGCAAGCCTTGCAAGCGCAATTGACAAAGCTACAAGGAGCGTCCACTGACAAAGAAGAACCCCAAGCTGAAGATTTGATTCGCCGTACCATCAACGCCACTCTTGAAGCACAAACCATTCGCAAGGAATCCAAGATAAGTAAACGAAGTTTCAAGTTTCGCACTTTCAATGGCATAAGAGAAGGAAAGACTGTTTTATCATTCATTAGCCAGTTTGATGACTATTTCCATGAGGAAACTTATCCCGAAAAAGATAAAATCAAGTGTGTTACTAATCATCTGATAGACAGAGCATCACTTTGGTGGACTGTAGTCCGCAAGAGTATAGAATGTCCTGGTACATGGGAAGATTTCAAGAAGAAGTTCATGCAAAATTTCCTACCACCGCAATTTCATGAGAAGGCTATCAAGCAATGGGATTTACTTCAACAGCGCGATCGTGAGCATATTCCACAGTATACAGAGCGTTTTTGGAATGCACTCCTACAGCTACGCATGCTTGAAGACGTACCAGAGATGACACATAAGCGGAAGTATATGTCTGGACTTCTTGGACATTACTACGCTGAAGTGAACATGTTCAAGCCTGCTACCCTTGAAGACGCCATCTCCTTAGCCCACGACACTGAAGATAAGTTACGCGGAAGAGATCGACGACCACAGCCATTCCAAGCAAATGGTAATTATGGATCTAAACAATTCAATTCCAATTTCAGAAGGTTTAATCCAGGTCGTTTCTCATCACCATCTTTCCGCAAGAATTGGCCTAAACCACCTGCATTACCATCCATTGTCAATCCAAATTCTAAACCTATTCCACAAGCAAATCCAAATATACCCAGACTCCCAGCCATTGCAAATAATGTGACCAAAGCCAAGCCCATCGTATGCTACAAGTGTCACCAGCCAGGGCATCTCGCAGCAAATTGTCATTCAAAGAAGCCATCAGCACATATCAACTACCTTGGAGCTATGGACGAAGACGAGCACGAGGATATGCCGGATTTCACTAAAGAAGAAGATGATCCTACTACTACTTCCGACACTTTACCAGGTATGCCTACTTCACATTCATTGTTGACTATGAAATGTATGGTGCATGGAAAAGAAAGAACTATATTGCATGATGACGTTAGTACCCATGACTTTATTTCAGCAAAATTGGTAAAGGAATTGAAACTGCATACTGTACCTACGCACTATCGCATAAAAGCTGCATTTTTAGGCACTAGGTACAATGGCACACAAGAAGTTCAAGATTTAGAAATTCAAATTGGTCCATATATTGAAAGAAGAAATTTCTTAGTTGTCCCATTACAGTCAAGCGACATTATTCTAGGAATGCCATGGAGACACCAACATAATCCCAATATAGATTATTCCACACACACAATGAATATTAACAAGGAAAATCTATTACATTATTTGGTATGCATGCATCTCATATGTTTCCACTGCTTTCGCATACTCAAGCAAAACGTGCACTACGCAAGAATACTAAATCATATCTCATTTGGGTAAATGAATTGCACGCAAAGGAAAATCATATGCACCCTAGGCATAAGGAATTTCTCGCATATTTTAAGGACTGTTTTGCAGAAGACCTACCACCAGGTTTATCTCCATCATGTCCAGAAGACCATAAGATTGACCTAATACCTGGCACACAACCACCTTGCAAAGCCCCATATAGGCACAATCAAATAGAGCAAAAAGAAATCCAAAGTCAAGTTGAAGAATTACTAAATAGAGGCTTAATTCGACCTAGCAGTTCTCCATTCGGTGCACCTGTGCTCTTAGTCAAGAAAAAGAATAATACTTATCGGATGTGTATTGACTATCGAGCATTAAACAAGATCACTGTAAAGAATAGATATCCTATACCTAGAGTTGATGACCTTATGGACAAACTGCAAGGATCTTCTATATTTAGTAAAATTGATCTTAAGTCTGGATATCATCAGGTGAGGCTAGATAGATCCGACATATTTAAGACTGCATTCAGGACACAGTTTGGCCATTACGAATTCTTAGTCATGCCATTCGGATTAACTAATGCACCTGCCACTTTCAGTAGAATGATGAACCGTATTTTTCTAAAATATCAATATTGTGTGATTGTTTTCTTTGATGATATTTTAGTGTTCAGTCAAAGTGAAAAAGAGCATTATCAGCATTTATCAATAGTTTTTCAATTACTGAAAGAAAATCAATTGTTTGCAAATCCTGACAAGAGTGAATTCTTTAAGACAGAAATAGAATATCTAGGTCATATTGTATCAAAAGAAGGAATAAAAGTTGATCCTAAGAAAATTGATGCAATATTGCATTGGCCTGTTCCTAAAAATGTACATGAATTACGCTCATTCCTTGGTCTTGCTAGTTTCTATAGGAAGTTTGTACGTAATTTCTCATTACTTGCTTTACCATTGACCAAACTTCTTAAGAAAGGCATTGTTTATCAATGGACTGAAAACCAGCAGAAATCCTTTGACTTACTCAAACGTGCATTAACCAATGCCCCTGTTCTACAATTGCCTGACTTTAACAGACCATTCTTTTTAGTTGTGACCGATGCTAGCGGATCAGGAATAGGAGCCGTGCTAATGCAAGACAACCATCCAATAGCATATTCTAGTTCTAAGCTGAAACCCTCTGAGCTTAAATATTCCACTTATGACAAGGAACTCTTAGCAGTTGTCCAAGCATTAAAACAATGGAAGCATTATTTAATGGGTTCAGAATTCATGATAAAGACCGGCCAGCAAAGCATTAGACATCTACTTAGCCAACCCCAAATTTCTGACCGTCATATCAAATGGGCTTCATTCATTCAAAGTTTCCATCCTATCATTCAATACCAACTTGGAAAAGAAAATGTAGTTGCTGATGCATTGAGTAGAAGACATGCAATTCATAACATTTCTATCATATCTTTTGATTCTTTGATTGCCATGAAAGACACATATCACCAGGATATTACTTTTCATTCTGATTGGCAAAAATTAGCTCAAAATAATTTCATTCCTGTTGATTCATTGTCATATAATGATGGATTCATGTTCTTTGAAAAGAGACTGTGTGTTACTATTCCATTCCGATCTTTTGTTTTGAATGAAATTCATTGTCCCCCATATCAAGGTCATAGAGGTATCATTTCTACATTACGCATGTTAACTGAAGATTTTTATTGGCCGCATATGGATGCAGATGTATCTAATTTTGTTTTTGAATGCTTGATTTGTCAAAGAATAAAGAGACATCATGGTAAACAGTATGGATTATTAATGCCTTTGTCTATTCCATCTAAACCTTGGGAACATATATCTATGGATTTCATTACTGGTTTACCAAATACTAAATCTAACCATGACATGATTTGGACAATTGTAGATAGATTTAGTAAGCAAGCATATTTCATTGCATGTAAGAAAACTTTAACAGCATCACAAGCAGCACAGTTATTTTTGAAAACCGTTTTTACTAACCATGGATTGCCGAAAGTGATTATTTCAGATAGAGATTCTAGATTTTGTAATAATTTTTGGATTACACTGTTTGCAAATCTAGGCACAAAGATTGATTTCTCATCTGCATTTCATCCAGAAACGAATGGACAAACAGAAGCCACAAATAGCACCATTCTAGATCTTTTACGTGCATACACTATCTCTAAACCTCAGACATGGGATACTCATTTACATTTATTACAGTTTGCATATAACAATACACCGCACACATCTACAAAGAAAGCACCTTTTGAAGTTATTTATGGATATAGATTATCTACACCCGTTGCATCTTTGTCTAATAGAATACAAAGTGCCGATGATATTGCTACTATGCATAACTCTATTTTTGATGAGGTAAAGGATATGATTGCTAAAGCCCAACAATCATATACCAAACAAGCCAACAAGAAAAGACAAGCCATGAATTTCAAAATTGATGATTATGTTTGGCTTAGAATAGAAAAGCGTAGACTGCAAAGTGTAGATAGACATCCAGTTGTCAAATTAGCTCCTAGATTCTACGGACCATTTAGAATCATTCATAAGATTAATGACAATGCATTCAAGTTAGAACTGCCATCTCATTGGAAAATTCATAATACATTTCATATTAGTTTATTGAGACCATTTAGAGGCCAATTACCTATCCACCCTGTCTATGAAAACCCACCTTTACTAGAAGAAGAGACTGAAATACTTGAACCAGAAGCCATCATAGACATTGACTACATGACCACTAGAACTGGCCGAAGGTATTCTAGATATCTAGTCAAATTTAAGAACCATCCTGTAGAGGAAGCACAATGGATGCACGCTAGAGACCTAAATGCTTTCCCCACTCTGTTAGCTCCACATTGAGCTAATAGCAATTGAGGTCAATTGCTATCCCACCCCGGGGGTATGATGCCAGGAGGCATATTCCACGGTGGATTCCGTGAGGTTTTACGGTGGATTCCGTAAACTTAGATGACCGGGGCTCATACACAAAGAGGATTCTTTGTGCGAGAAGTTGATGGGGACGCCTGTCCTTTTCGGGCGTTTCATTAATTTAGTGTGTACATGGGTGATTCCATAGCGGGTGATTCCGCAAAATGCATATTAAATTAATAAACGTTTATGAGTTTAGAGTGCGCACTCGTAATAAATTAAGGTTAGGATTTATTTCTAACCAGTTGATTTATTTATGTAGCTGAAGACTGCTAGGTATTCACTTTTGTCGGTTTAATTGTGTTATTTTACTAACGATTGTGAATGCTTCAGTTGATGTGTAGAGATAGCAGCAGTGGCGGAGGAAAGCATTGGAGTCTAGCGGGTTTTCGACTCTTGGATTAGATTTTGATAGGCGCCACGCCTATATTTTGTTATGTCTATTGAGACATCGATTATTTATTATTATTTTGTATGCGCTTATGCGCCTAGATATGTTATTTCTATTTGGACATTGAGATTGGGCGTGCCAGACACTATGGGCACCGTCCATTAGCTTTATTGTACTATTTTTATAGAAAGCAAACTCAAAAGCTAAAAGCTTGTCATATTTTTGTAATTGGGCTATTATTGAGCATGAAGATTGGAAATATACATAAAATACAGGCTTTGTGAAGCGCTCACACAAGGCATGGGGGAGATTGAACCCAATTTGTCTCTTGCCTCTTGTCGTGCTTGCTTTTACATGGGTTTTTGTGCTAAAAAGTAGAGTACTTTGTTCTTGGGGACCTTCCAGGATTCACCACGTGAGCTATCTGCGACCGATCTGTGCACCAGAGACAAAGCCTTCCTTAACCCTCTAGGTGTCAGGACCATGGATGTATCGCGAACCAAGCTCGATTTCTTACTTTATGACGCGAGAAACTCATCACAAAGAGCTGAATCATCTGGAATCAGAGGGAGTGGAGCAGCCACAAAAGATGCAACACCAATTTTTGCAATAGGCTCAAAATCAGTAGGGAAGAATAATCCCTACTGATCAATGGGACATCCTGAACAGGAGGAGGAGCATGAGGCATCATTCAGATGGAATATACACACACACCACACACATAGAGAATCGCAGTGAATGCTTGTAAAACAACATAATATCTATAAAAAAAATCGATCAAAATAAGCACACACAGACGTGACTAACCGATTGACCACCCCAAACAATCCACATCCTAGAAAAAATTCGGCATGACCTCTACACATATGTGACCGAAAGCTTCATGCTATGCAACAAACATGCACTCGAGACCTCGTATCAGGTAGAAAAGAAAACTACAAACTGCACCCGTAATCGTATGATACAATCAAACCATAATACCTCAATAACCCTCTCAGTTATAACTAGAACTTCTATAAGCAATAACAACTTGAAAGACTACACGTGCCCATCTCACGAAGCGTATTTATTAAAAAGGGAAAAAAGGTGTAGTGAGGGGAATGATTTTAATGAAGCGTTTGTTTTAATAAATTATTAACAATGGTTGAAATTTTATTAGGTTGTAAACCTTAATAAGAAAATGGCGGTTCATTTTTAAATTGTTAATTATAATTTATTAATGTGAAACGGTACTTTTAACGAATCCCGGACTTCGATACCTAGACTCAAGTCTTTTAATGCATATTCATTGATAAAAAAATTTAATGTGTTTGAAGTGCTCTTCTTTTTTAGCGCGTGTATTTTTGTGACGGTTGGTTCATTTTTATTTAAAATTAAGGTGCCTCTGAAGTACACGAGCGCGTGCAAAGTGAACAACGGGTTGATTTTAATTTATTAGAAAAAGGTGTGTTTGGCACGAGCACGTGTGCTATGGTGGTGTTTAGGATTCATTTTAAGAATTATTTGTGAACTTTGGGATAGCAGAAAATAAAAAAATAGGAAGGGAAAAAGAAGAGTACTTGGAAGTGGGTATGTGTGTATGCAATGAAATGGAATGCGCACGTCTCAATCCCAAGATGCAAGTCAGCAATCCAAAAAGGAAAAACACCATAAACTGAAAATGATGTGACACGTCAAGGCAAAGTTAGTGGAGGTATATTTGTTTGATGTGCGCAATTTGTTTTGTTTTTGGTTTTGTTGATTTTTAGAAATTTTTTAAAGGGTTAAAAAAATGTAAATGGTGGTTGGGGTTGGGGGTTATTGAAAACATTAAGTGGGGGGGATAATTAATGTAAAAAAAGAGAAAAAATTAAATGAAATGAAGAAAAGAAAAACCGAAAAAGGATAGAGCACCCCCGTCCCGTGCGTATGCATGGGGAGGGGTAAAAAATTTTACAGTGAGACAGGATGGAACATGGCTGGGACATTAGGATGAAAGGGAATGAAGACAATGGGGCAGCTCAAGGAGCATAAATTCAAAAATATGCGTGTTCACGCGTGAGGCAAAGAACGCGCGAACTCGGTAAAACAAAGAAAAATTAATAATGCGCAAATCGTGTATCGGAACACAATGTCGTAAAAAGAGAAACTGGGCCAGAAGGTAAGGGGGAGACTGCGAAAAAGTACAACGGGATGTTCGGGATCAAAGCACGGCGTTTTCATGGGAAAAACGCAAATAATAGGCGCGAAAACCCACACGACAATTAATATCAAAGAATCCATTTGCCAAAATGAAACACAGGAAAAAGGAAAATTGTGAGAAAAGTTATGTCGGATAGGCGTATCATATCAGAACACATTCCGACGGAGATAAGACCCGGTCACATGGAAAAAACCCAAAAATCGACCCCGATACGGGATACAGAAATTAATAGCAAAAGATCTGGTCACCGGAATGTAGGGAAATAAAAAGAAAAAATTTTCATGAGAAGGGAATTCACAGGGCTAGCACATCAACATGCAATTTTGGGGGAATTGGGAGGGGTTTGCATGCAAAAAAGGCGAATTTCGGCCCCGAAAACACATACGAGAATTAATATAAAAAATTCCATTACCTGGAATGAAGTGAAGGAAGAAGAAAAAATATGCAAAAATGTGTGCCTGACAAGGCTATCACATCAGAATATAGTACTGAGTAAAAGAAACCCCGTTCGTATGAAAAAAATCCAAAAATCGTAGCCGAAACGAAAGCCAGAAATTAATACGGAATGATCCATGCACCAGAAGGGAGGGCGAGAAAAAGAAAAAATGTCAGGACATATAGAATATTCAGGGCTGTCATATCAATTTTTAGTTCAGATGGGGTTAGGAGGCGTTCACATGTAAAAAACCAAAAAATTAAGCTTAAAAACACCAATAAAATTTAATAACAAAAAATTGAGAGGTTGAAATAGGGTGGAGGAAAAAATATAATTGTGCAAGAAGGGTGGTTGGACAAGGCTATCTAAGAAGAATTGAATTTTGAGGAGAATATGGCAGGTTCACATGGGAAAAGGCCAAAAACATACGCGAAAAAGGCAAGAAAACACACAAAAATTAAATACGGACAAAATTTACGTTAAAATGATAGGTGATTAAAAGGAAAAATATCCAAGGAAAAGCATATGACTGGGTTGGTATGTTATATCACTGTTTCGAAGCGATAACGATGCGTTCGCATGGAAAAATATCCAATTGTGTGTGAAAAAATTCAAAAATGAATAACACAAAAATGGTAAACCAGAACAGGGGGATATAAAAAGGAAAAGTGTGTCATTCGAAGGGACGAACTAGGCTATAAGGTTGGATTGGGAGTTTGGTAAACGTAGGGGATGTTCACATAAAAAAGGAAAAAAAATGCAATAAAAGCAACAACAAGGGAAATAGCCTCGACGACAAGGGGTACGAGGGTGGGTGGGTGAGGAAGAGACCCCATCAGAATAGAACTAGTATGGGGTAGACTCACATGCTTGGGTAATGACATATGTAGAGGGTATGCACATCAGACGCGTAGGGACGTGTCCCCACACTTAAGACCTTAAGGGTTAGAGTAGATTGATCGACATGGCCACGAACTTGTCAACCGATTGGACCTTGGCATCCCCACACTTAAGATAACATAAACTTGCAAACATAAAAGTAGGGTTAGAAACACTTGGCCCATTTCGTAGATGGTTGAAGGGAACCGCCATTGTTGATGCTGAAAGATTGAAGTCGTCGTTGGGTGGCAAGAGGGACCAAGGTGCACCAGAGAACATGTCCAAAATGGCAAGGACCATGCAATAGAACCCAACGAGGTAGTTTTATTGATAAAGTCTGTCGATTCAAGTGTCAATGACGAAGAATAGAACTGTCAACCAACGGGCACTCAAGAGGATGATAGAATAGTCGCTCACCCCATGACGCACATCGCTCAATGATTAAGCATGAAATCCCATAACTCACTGCCGGTTTATAGTTGAACAAGGGAAAAGTGATTGGGAGGGAGTATGCCAGCGTACACAATTGATAGTGTATCTATGCGTTCCACCCATCTGGCATAGATGCAAGGAGGAAGGCGAGGGAGCCTTGTAGGGCAGTGCATAGAACATGGTGACGTGTCATGTGTTGATGGCAGAGACCTATCCCATGTGTGCATAGGGAAACAAAAATGTACCTGGCTCCAATTTTCGTAACATCCCTCAATCTCACCTCTCAGAATTGATTGAGGAGAAACACTAGTCACACTCAGCCCACCCTCTGTCTCACACTCTGTTGAAAGATATAGAGGCAGCCCATTCCTGAAACCCATTGATATAATCCTCACATTCACTTTGTAGAGGTTGTATGCCTTGTGCGCGTTTAATGGTGCAACAATGCATCCCACCCTGTGCCGGCATATAGTGCAAGAAGAAAGGCCAGGGAGCCTTATGGTGCAATGCATAGGAGTAGATCATGCATTGTGCATTGAGAAGCCCATCTCGTGCATGCAACACTCCATTCACAAATCTCGCCTCTCATTTGATTTAAAGAGAAAGACTGGTCACTTAGCCCACCCTCTGTCTCACACTCTTTTGATAGATAGAGAGGGTAGCCCATACTCACGTCCCCATCCTGTTAGGATGAAAGCTCGCATCACTCAAGGGGTTGGTGATGAAGATCGCGTCAGTTGTTGTCACTAGAGTGTTGAAGATGATGAGTACCCAGGGAGGTAGCTGACACGTTTGGTACTTCAATGATTTATATGAAAGATCGTTTGTTAAGGAGGGCAGATGCACTGATATTGCAGAGACAGCGCACCAAGGGAGGTGGCTGCAAATTACTTGCTGAAAAGGTTTTGCTGGTGAGTCAGCTATACTGAACTGCAGGTTGTTACCACCTTTTACACAGTCAGCTTCCCGCCCAAGGGTGTTTCCACCTTTTCTTGGAACGAGGCCTGCTATGACATGGAATTTCTTCATTTTCTCCCATAACAGTTTTTTTAAATTTTTTTTCATTAATAAAGAGAATGATAGAAATACCATGTGTCAGGACCAATCTTGCCACCGTTGCTGGATCAGACGAGGAGAGAATAAGGTAGGGTTGAGAGGTATCTATGAGGGGTTAGCAAAACGAGACCGCCTCATGAGGAAGATTATAAGGGCTATCAGGAGCACGAAAAGAAGGATAGTGCAATGCCCAAAAGGGAAAGGGTGGGTCAATATGATTGTTAAGATCCCAAGGGAGGGAAATACTTCTTTAGGCGATAGCCATTTATTAGAAAGGGATCCTCAGAAGCGTCGACAGCTTGCACTTGGATAGAGCCATTTGGGTTGATAGCAAGTACCTTATAGGGACCCATCTAGCATTGTTGAAGCTTGCTTGGAAACTTGCCACATCGGGAATCATAAACCAGGACAAGATCACCTTCTTTGAACTCCTTGTGCTTGATGAAGTTGTCATGATAGGCCTTGCATTGTGCTTGAGTGGTTTCCATGCACTGTAGGGTCAACCACCGAATCTCATCTAAACCTTCCAAGTGCAGGAGGTGGCGTTGCAGTGAATCATCATCTCCCAAGTGTTCTTTAAGTGCCACTTGCAAAGAGGGCAATTCCAGTTCAATAGGGAAGACGGCTTCTGCACCATACACTAGCTGTAAAGGGGTCTATCCTGTAGCTGCCTTATGGGAGGTTTTATATGCCCAGAGGGCCTCTGTAAGTCGATCATCCCAATCATGATGATGTGTGGTAATTGTTCTTGTCAAGATCAAGAAAGGGATGCGGTTGGGGACTTCAACTTGGCCATTGGCTCTGGGGTAGTAAGGAGTGGACTTGCAATGGCGGATCTTATACAGTTCCGTCAACTCTTCCATGATCTTGTTAAGGAAATGAGTACCTCTGTCACTTACCGGCTTGAGGGGACTGCCAAAATGGGTGATAATATTCTCGTACATGAACAGGGCTACGCTGTTACCATCGTCCCGCTTTAGAGCTTTAGCTTCACACCACTTTGTGACATAATCCGTACATACCAGGATGTATTTGTTCTACTTTGGTCTGGTAGGCGGATCAATGGGACCCATGAAATCAATCCTCCACTTCTCAAATGATTTTAGGGGAAGGATAGGTTGCAATGGCATAGAACTTGTTTTGGTGGGTTTTTCCATTCATTGACAAGCATCACATCTCTTGCAGTAGTCATATGCATCCTTCTGGAGGGTCGATCACCAATATCCTGCTAACAGAGCCTTCATGGCAGTTGCTTCTCCTACGAATTGTCCACCACATGGATCATCATGGCATGCTTTCAATACTATGCCGATTTCGTCTCCTGCAACACATCTTTGCAACACTTCATCTTTGTCTTTCTTATACAGTGCACCACCTAGCAAGGTATATGGGGCTGATTCTAATAGAAGCTTCTTTTTCTCATAGCTTGAGATGCCATGAGGATAATGTTGAGTTGCCAGGAGATTGCCTATGTCTACATACCAAGGAGTAATTGTTTCAACTAGAAACAAGGAAGCATCAGGAAGGTCTGGATCATCTTGTTCCTCTTTTGCAATTTGAGGGATCCATGACAGATGATCGGCTAGGACATGGAAACGGCCAAGCTTAGTGACCACTTCAAAATCAAACTCTTAGAATAGGAGAAACCATCTCATCAGTCATCCTTTGACATCTGCTTTGTTCATCAGGAAGGACATGGCTTCATGATCCACGTAGAACTTGAAATGTGTTGACAGTAGATAGTGTCGAAACTTCTCCAGTGCAAACACCATTACTAAGCACTCAAGCTCTGTCAATGTGTAGTTCCACTCTCTATCAATGACCTTTTGGCTTGCATAATATATTGGTTGATCTAATTTAGAAGGGCCCTTTTGACATAGGACAGCGTCCAGCCCTTCAGTGATGCATCTGTGTGCACATGGAACTCCTTCGTCCAGTCAGGGGGCTGCAAGATAGGTGCTTTTGATGAGGCACTATTTTAGGGTATTAAAGGCTTCTTTACAGTCATTAGTCCAAAGTCTGCATCTTTCCTTAGGAGCTTGTGCAGAGGAGCGGCTTTTGTTGCAAAATTTGCAATAAATCTTCTATAGTAGCCTACATGACCAAGAAATCCTCTTAGTTGCTTGAGGTTTGTTGCTATTGTCAAGGCAGCAATCTTCTCAATTTTTGCCGAGTTTGTTGCAACCCCTTGTATAGAGACATTATGGCCCAAAAGGACTCCTGATGAGATACCAAAGACACATTTGTCGGGGTTGAGAGAAATCCCATACTCTTAGCATCTATCAAAACATTGCTCTAGGTGTCCCCAATGCTCACGGATTAAGCTATAGACACAGAAGTCATCGAGATATACCTCAATAAAATCATGCAGATGATTCTGGAAGGCAACCATCATTACTCGTTGGAAGGTGGAAGGAGCATTATAGAGTCCAAATGGCATCACTCTATAGGCATAGGTTCCCCATTCTGTGGTGAAGGTTGTTTTCGATTGGTCCTCTTCTGCGATTTGGACTTGGTTATATCCATTGAATCCATCCAAGAGGAATAGAGCTCATGGCTTGCCACAGTGTCCAACAGTTGGTCTGTGAAAGTGTCCAATAGTTCAGCTTTCGAAAGTCCATACATATTCCAAGTTTCCCGTTCTTCTTGGGTACTACCACAATGGGTGGAACCCATTCATTGTTAGCCACAAGATAAATGAACTCTGTCAAGGAGCTTCAACTATTTGGCCTTCGCTAGAGTAGAATAATTAGGATTCATATACCTCTGTCTCTGTCTCACTAGTTTGGCATCCGGCTCGAGATCAATGTGATGTTGGCATACTGTAGGGTCAATTCCCTTTAGATCTTTGTACAACCAAGAAAACATGTCTAAGTTCTCCTTTAGTAAGTCTCATGGGACCACTAGTTCTTCTTCTCAAAGATTGAGACCCATTTTCAAGTGATGTTCAGTACAGTCAGTATCCAAGAACGTCACTTGCCTTTCACCTTCCACTTCGCAGATAAATGTCCCACGGATTGCTTCTGGATAGAGGTCTGGCTCTTCAAGGGAGTAGTGTCATCATCTGATGTTCCACTAGAACCAGTGTCCTCCTTCTAAACAGATCGCTCATTTTTCTGTTGAGATTGCTGGAAGGGTATCAAAGCTTTGTTTGTTTCTGTGTGAAGGGTGATTTCTTCTAGAGTTAAAGATTCATCTTCAGAGGATGCGTCCAGGAATGTCACATAGCACAGACCTTCTATAAGCTGTGGCTCTGGCTTATGTTGACAAGGGGCATCATCATCCTCTTTTTCTCCAGAATAAATGGTTAGTGCGACATGAGCCACTTGTGAACTTAATTTTTATAACTTTGATCCATTGCTTATGTAGATTTTGCATACTTTGTGGTCCATTGGTCAATCCAAATGGGACCATGGTCATTCCATCCAACACTTCGAGATCTTTGGTCTCTGAGTTCTCTATAGAGACATCAACAAGATCGTCTGCCGCTAGCAGAGGAACTTCTTCATCTGCATTTTCATAACCTGCTTCATTTTTTCTTATCAATTTCATTCTCTTCCTCTGGAGGCTCTATCTCTACTTTGGTAGAGGCTCTGTAGGAGAAGAATAGGTCCTCCACCTCTATGTCTGCTTTTGCTTTTGCCTCTATCTCCGTGTCTGTCTCTACTTCTGACATAGTACATCCATGCTTCTATCTTGCTGTCAGAGGTGATTTCAAAAGTCAATTCTAGTTGAGGTAGGAGGTATTCTCCCATGGACAAAGACTTTGCTTCCTTTGGTAGTTGGCTTACAGTGCCCACTGTTAGGGACTGTGCCTTTGTGTTCTTGGGAAAGATGTGTTTAATAGCCTCTTTGTCTCCTGATTTACCATATGTTACTTCATTGGAGGAGTTGGTTATGACTTCGATGGATGTGGATCCATTGCCTTTTTGAAATCCATGCAATTTCAACACCACTTTATGGGGTCCTCTACCTAGGGCTAGGGTTTCTTTGAACTAGTTCGTCCTAGCTCTTGCTTCAAAAAGCCAAGGTCTTCCCAACAGCAGAGGGTATGAGGTCCCATAAGAATTTGGTTTGACCACCAAATATGTCAGCCAATAGTCTCTTCCTAGTTGTTTTTACGTATGGGAGGATGCCCAACAATTTAATTCTGCTTTGATTTGCCAATTTGATAAGGTTGAATTCCTTGCAAACCTAGTCCTTCATTGTCACATCCATCATTATTATTAGTGATGAGCCTCCATCAATCAAATGCATCTGAAATAAAGCATCCTTCTATCCATACACTAATCTTTGGGGTTTGAGGATCTAGAAAGGCGTTAGCCATATCCACTTCCTTCGCATGTTTTGAGGCTCTGTTGGACTCTGTTGTTGTTGGGGGAGCAATCCTTAGGCCACGTCTTCTTGTCAAGATGCTTTTGAATCTTTTTCGAAAACTGGAAGATAGCATCTGCAATTCTTGGAATGTTAGCTTTGGTTTAAAGGTGTCTAGGTTTTGACCAAATCATACTCTTTGATAGGATCCACGGGCTTCTCCAGCGTGCTGGGGAACGGGGCTACACCCATTTTCATCTTTCCTTTTTCTTCTAGCAATGGAAGCATCAGCACTTCCTTTGTTTCTGGAGGTGCTTCTGTGTCGTCTATCTCCTGGGCCTCTAGTCTTATTTCTGGGATTGTCTCTGTGTCTCTCTGTAGCACTGTAGTGCTCTGTAGTGCACTGTTCTATCCTATACTGCTTTGTCCCTCTGTTGGCAAGTTGAACTTCACAGTCTTGGCAGGGGATTTTTTCTCTTTCTAAACAATTGGTTCCTTATTCTTGGCACACGTGATAGTGGAAACTTCCAACTCTACCAAATTGGAGGCAAGCTCTTCTGCCTTTTACTGGCTATTAGTGGCATTGGCCTTGATAGGGGCTGGACTTGGACAGTCCTTTGTAGTGTGGCCTTCTCCTTTGCATCGGCTGCATAAGGACTTGTAATCCATAGATCTTCTAGGGTTTGGACAATTCAGGGAGATATGACCCCTTTCTCCACATCTGTAACATTCCACCTCGGATCTCTGACCACCACCAGATTGTCGTCCTCTGTAACTTTGAGAGGAAAACCTCCTTGGACAAAAAATAGGACCAAACTCCCTAGGCTTTGGTCCAATGTCCTGCATTGTCATTTTGGATTTTAGCAAGTTGAATCTTGCATTTTCATCATTCTGTCTTCGTTCGTGTATCTCTTTCACAGACCCCTTTCCAGTTGGTATATGGCATAGAAGCTGCCTTCCCTATTGAGTTGGAGTTTCCCTCTTTATGAGTGGAAGTTAAAGAATGCTTGGGAGATGAAGAGTCACTGCAACAATGCCTTCAACACTTAGAATTCTTAGATGAGATTCAATGGATGGCCCTGCAATGTGCAGAAATCATTTAACCGCGATGTAAGGCCTATCATGACAGTTTCATCAAGTACAAGGAATTCAAAGAAGGTGATCTTGTCCTAGCCTATGATTCGAGTTTTGGCAAGTTTCCTGGCAAGCTTCAACAAAGGTGGATGGGCCCATAGAAGGTACTTGCTATAACCCTAATGACTATGTTTAGGTGCAAACCGTTGATGCATTTGATGATCCCTTTTTGATCAATGGCTATTTTCTGAAGAAGTACTTCCCTCCTTGGGGATCCTAACAATCACAGTCGACACACCCTTTTCCTTGTGGGCATCGCAGTGTCCTTCTCCTTGTGTTTCTGATAGCCCTTATGATCTTCCTCATGAGGTGGTCTTGTTCTGCTTACCCCTCCCACACAACTCCCATCTTTACTCTGTTCTTCTCACGTCTGATCCAACAGTGATGGTGAGGATGGTTTTGACACAGTATTTCTACCATTCTCTTTATTAATTTTTTTTAAAAAAAGATACATCAGTTATGGGAGAATAGGACTTTAGTCCCTGTCATGCCGACCTATTCTTCGAGAAAATGTGAAAATACCCTCGGGAGTAGGAGAAAAAAAAAGAAAATAAAAAAAGAAAAAAAATCTATTATGAGAGAAAAGGAAGCAATTTTATGTCGTAGGAGGCCTCGCTCTAAGAAAAGGTGGTAAACACCCTTGGGCGAAAAGCTGGCTGTGAAAAAGGTGGTAATACCCCGTAGTTCAGGATAGCTGATTCACCAGCAGAACCTTTCCAGAAGCAATTTGAAGACATGTCCCTTAGTGCGCTGTCTCTGCAATATCAGTTTGTCTGCCCTCCTTATAACACACGATCTTTCATATAAATCATTTAAGTACTAGACGTGTCAGCTACCTCCCTGGGTATGCATCATCTTCGACACTTTGGTGACAACAACAGTCGACACGATCTTCATCATCAACCCCCTTGAGTGATGCAAGCTTTCATCCTAATAGGATGGAGATGTGAGTATGGGCTACCCTCTGTATCTATCAAAAGAGTGTGAGACTGAGGGGTGGGCTGAGTGATCAGTCTTTCCCTTCAAATCAAATGAGAGGTGAGATATGTGAACGGAGTGTTGCACGCATGAGCTGGGCTTCTCAATGCATAATGTACAATCTATTCCTGTGCACTACACCATAAGGCTCCATGGCCTTCCTTCTTGCCCTGTATGCCGGCACAGTGCAGGATGCACTGTTACACCATTAAATGTGCACAAGGTATACAACCTCTGCACATGTGAATGTGAGGATTACATCAATGGGTTTCAGGAATGGGCTGCCTCTGTATCTTTCAACAGAGTGTGAGACAGAGGGTGGGTTGAGTGTGATTGGTGTTTCTCCTCAATTAATTCTGAGAGGTGAGATTGAGGGACGTTACGAAAATTGGAGTTATGTACGTTTCTCTTTCCCTATGCACACACGAGATGGGTCTCTGCCATCAGCACATGACACGTCACCCTGTTCTGTACATGCACTACAAGGTTCCATGGCCTTCCTCCTTGCATCTATGCTAGATGGGTGGAACACACGGATGCACTATCAATTGTGTACAATGGCATACTCCCTCTCAATCACTTTCCCCTTGTTCAATTCTAAACCGGCCGTGAGTTATGGGATTTTATGCTTAATCATTGAGCGATGTGCGTTATGGTGTGAGCGACTGTTCTATCATCCTCTTGAGTGCCCGTGAACTAAGAGTTCTATTCTTTGTCATCGACACTTGAATTGATAGAATTCATTGATAAAACTACCTCCTTGGGTGCTATTGCATGGTCCCTGCTATGCTGGACGTGTTTTGTGGCGCGCCCTAGTCCCTCTTGCCGCTCGACGACGGCTTCAATATTTCTGCATCAACAACGCTGGTTCCCTTCAACCATCTACGAAATGGGCCAAGTGTTCCTAACCCTAATTTTCTATTTACAAGTGTATGTTATGTCTTAAGTGTGGGGATGCCAACGTCTAGTCGGTTGACAAGTCCATGGCTATGTCGATCAATCTACTCTAACCGGTAAGTCTTAAGTGTGGGGACATATCCCTACGCGTCTTATGTGCATATCCCCTGCATATATAATTTTCCAATCATACGAGTCTACCTCGTACTAGTTCTGTTTTGATGGGGTCCCTTCCTCACCCACCCACCCTCGTACCCCTGTCATCAAGGCTATTTCCCTTCTGGTTGCTTTTATTGTACAAATTTTCCATTTTCTATGTGAACATCCCCTAGGTTCACCAAAATCCCAATCCAACCTTGTAGCCTATTTTTTCCCTTTGAATGACACACTTTTCCTTTTTACATTCCCTTGTTCCAGTTTACCGTTTTTGTGTTATTCATTTTTGAAGTTTTTCCTGCATAATTGGATGTTTTTCTATGCGAATGCGCAGTTATCGCTTTGGAATAGTAATCTAACATACCAAACTTGTCCTATGCTTTCCCTTGGAGATTTTTTCTTTTAATCACCTGTCATTTTGACATACGGTTTGTTCGTAATTAATTTTTGTGTGTTTTCGTACATTTTTCGTGTATGTTTTTGACATTTTTCCATGTGAACCTGCCCTATTCTCCTCAGAATTCAATTTTTCTTAAATAGCCTTGTTTGGCCATCCTTCCTGCCCAATTCTCCTTTTTCCTCCGGCCTGTTTCAATCTCTCAATTTTTTGTTATTAATTTTTATTGGTGTTTTTGAGCTCAATTTTTTGGTTTTTTCCATGGGAATGTCTCCTAACCGCATTTGAACTAAAATTTGATGTGATAGCCATGAAGATTCTATATGTCCTAACATTTTTTGTTTTTCCCGCCATCCCTTCCGATGCACTGATCATTTTGTATTAATTTCTGACTTCCGTTTCGGCTATGATTTTTGGGTTTTTTCCATGCGAACATGGTTTCTTTTCGGTACTATGTTGTAATGTGATAGGATTATCGAGCACACTTTTTTGCATATTTTTCCTTCTTCCCTCACTTTGTTTCGGCTAATAGATTTTTCGATATTAATTTTTGTATGCGTTTTTGGGGTCGCTTTTTATCTTTTTCGCATGCAAACCCCTCCTAATTCCCCCAAAACTGCGTGTTGATGTGCCAGCCCAATGAATCCCCTTACCATGGAAATTTTTTCTTTTTACTACCCTTCGTACTGGTGACCAGATCTTTTGCTATTAATTTGTGTATCCCGAATTGGGGACTATTTTTGGGTTTTTTCCATGTGATCGGGTCTTATCTCCGTTGGAATTGTGTTATGATATGATAGGCCTGTCCCATATAAATTTTCTCACAATTTTCCTTTTTCTCATATTTCATTTTGGCAAATGGATTCTTTGATATTAATTGTCGTATGGGTTTTCACGTCTATTATTTGCATTTTTCCCATGGGAATGCCCTGATTTAATCCCAGACATCAAGTTGTACTTTTTCATAGTCTCCCCCTCGCCTTTCGGCCCAGTTTTTGTTTTTAGAGCATTGCATTCCAATGCACGGTTTGTGTGTTATTAATTTTTCCTTGTTTTGTCGAGTTCCCATGTGCTTTGCCTTGCGCGTGAATGCGCGCATTTTTGAATTTACGTGCCCGGAGCCGCCCCGTTGTCTTCGCGCCGTTTCATCCTGACGCCCCGATTGTGTTCACGCGCTTCCAAAACAACCAATCATCACTCAAAATCCATCAAAAATCAACCATTGAGACCTCAAAAACAACAAAAATCAGTCAAAAATTTAGTCTTTTTCCACTCTCAACATATCCCCACACTTAAGAAAGGAAGCGTCCTCGTGACCTAAGGAAAAGAAGAATGTAAGTGTAGTAAAGGACTCAATTCGATCTTCTTTAGTATCTTCAATAATCACCCAAGCACGACCTCAACTTATCACCTGTATCCAAGAAAGAATACTACTAAAGGAAAACATCGTTATGCATTAACACATCTTATAAATAATAGAAAGTAATAACAAATTCGTAAAGGATATAAGAGGTTCGTTAGCTTTGCGTGGTAGGCTTGCCATCCACCATCACCATCAATGTCAACAGTCAAAAAAAGAGCTATCGAATAAATTATTCAACCAACACGAACTCATCATATACAAATTAATACATCACAAACACAAAACAACCATCTGAATGGCACCTCAAAAAATTATATCATTAAGAAGCATAGAAGATACATTTAGGGGTATCAATGAAGATGATCCTGTTGAGATGACAAGCTCAATACATGCGGACATTAATGATGGACCGCCTGGTTAGATGGGTCCACACGTCTACACTTAGCACGTCGGTGGTCGTTATGACTCTCACATGGCCATTGACTCATTACTTATTATATTCAGGTTGTTACACCTATTTACAACTGGCATAGTTATAGCGCTAGAGTCAACTAGTGTAGTCGGTTATGCATTGTTTGACTTAGTAGGCCTCTTTCCTTTATGTTGTATCTTATCTATACTTTGTGTACATTGTAAAGTGTGTGGAAGAAGAACAAAAAACCAACAAGAAAAAGTTTTGGCCTCCATCTCTCTTCTTGTCTCTTGAGTGAGCTTCTCCTTGTGCATTCTGTGTGTGTTCGGCACATCATCTTAAGCAAGTCCCCCCACCACGCGATTCTTGACATGGTATCAGAGCCACGCCACTGAGAGAGGATGAATTTGAAGGCTGAAGTGAAGGAGAAGAAGCAAGGTTCGAACAAACAAGCCACGGGTAAGAAGCTCTCCCATCCTTCCACTCTCTCTCTTGGATAGTGCCTATGGAGGCACCGGAAGCAGGGTCGAGCAAAAAATCTCAGATTGCTGTGAGATTTGGTGTGCAAGCAGAGCACTATATAATCTGCAGATCAGCCCTTATGAACGTCTATTTGTGATGCAGCATATGCTGAATGCTGTTATAGAAAAGGGAACACATGATGATGTTTGGTATGTTGATTCAGGTGCATCCAATCATATGACCAGCCATGCAGAATGGTTTGGAGAATGCAAGATTTGCAAAATATAGGTTATGTGTAGACCTTGCATGATGGTAAGACAAAGAGTCTTTCAGATGTATTACATGTGCCATCTATTACAAAGAACTTGGTGTCAGTCGATCAAATGGTAGAGCAAGGGCTACAAGTCAGATTTAATGCAAAGAGCTACTTTGTAGAAGACTTCAATGACAAGTGCAGGTTGGTTGCAAAGGGAAGTAGAGTTGGACATATGTTTACTCTGGATGTTGGAATTCCTACTATGAATGTTGCTATGTATTCTAAAGGAAAAGGTGTTGTTGCAGATATTGAAATTTGGCACAAACGCATTGGACATGCAAATGTACAAAGGCTGAAATTAATGCAGTCCAAAGGGTTGGTTACAGGTTTGCCTACATTTAGAATTGCAAAATTTCATAAGGTATGCGAAGCATGTCAGTTTGGTAAGCAGGCAAGACAACCCTTTTCACATGACAGAGATGTAAGCAGAAATATCCTTGATGTTGTGCATACAGATATTTGGGGGCCTACACAAAATGTATCTGTTGGAGGTAGTTCATACTTTGTTACATTCATTGATGATTGTTCTAGAAAGCTGTGGGTATATTTTATGAAGGAAAAGAGTGAAGCGTTTGAGCACTTTAGAACTTTCAAGGCTGCAGTTGAAAGAGAAACAGGCTTGAAAGTAAAGTGCTTGAGGTCAGATGGAGGGGGAGAGTACCTCTTGAATGAGTTCAGTGATTTTCTGAGGTCTCATGGGATAAAGAGACAGTTTACATGTAGGTATACCCCACAACAAAATGGGGTTGCAGAAAGGAAAAATAGGCATATTGCAGAAGTTGCATGTGCCTTGATTTAGCTGAAAAGAATATGCCTAAGCATTTTTGGTCTGAGGCTGTTCATACTGCTGTTTATATTATGAATAGAACTCCCACAACTGCAGTTCATGGTGTAAATCCTAAAGAATGCTTTACTGGCAAGAAGCCTGATGTATCACACTTGAAGGTATTTGGCTGTGTTGCGTACGTTCATGTGCCAGATGAGCTACAGAAGAAGCTTGATCCAAAGGCAGAAAAATGTGTTTTTATTGGATACTCTTTAGAGCAGAAAGGGTATTGTTGTTATAACCCTGTCACATGTAAGTTCAGAGTGAGCAAGGATGTCATCTTTGATGAAATGAGCAGTTGGTATGCATCTAGTGGTGATGCATTGGATGATGATGATAATCATGACACTCATGTGCAGGCTGAAAAGCAAGAATCATAGACTCTTAGTGGACCAGAGACATCATCTGGTAGTCCTTGGTCTGGGAGACTAAGGAGTAGCTCTACATCTTCAGGTGCATCTAGTAGCACTACAGGTAAAGACAAAGGAAATAATAAAGTGTTAGATGGCATTGATGCAGTTCTTGATGGAGACTCCAGTGGCTCAGAGAGCTTGGATGATGAGCTTGGCATTCCTTCAGTGAGGACTCCAGGTGTGCAGAGAACACACGTGATCTAGTGGTACGTAGGTCTAGCAGGGTGAGATACCCTGTTAATAGATTTGGTTTTGAAGGTTATGCAGCTCACCATTATGCTTATATGGTGAAAGTTATTGAGGATTCTGAGCCCATATGTTTTGAGGAGGCTGTTGGTCATGCTCATTGGGATGCAGCAATGGATGAGGAGATGGCTGCATTAGAGGCCAATTAGACTTGGGATCTAGTATCATTGCCGAAGGGCAAGAAAGCTATTAGATGTAAGTGGGTTTATAAGATTAAGCACAATGCATATGGTTCTATTAGTAGGTACAAAGCTAGGCTGGTTGCAAAAGGCTATGCCCAAACATATGACATAGATTATGAAGAAACCTTCAATCTAGTTGCTAGGATGGCAATTGTCAGATGTGTGATTGCTTTGGTAGCAACCAAAGGTTGGAGGTTGCAGCAAATGGATGTGAAGAATGCCTTCTTGCATGGTGATTTGCAGGAAGAAGTGTATATGAATCAGCCAGCAGGTTATGAAGATTTAGAGCATCCCTCGTATGTGTGTAGCTTGAAGAAGGCACTCTATGGGCTCAAGCAAGCACCTAGAGCATGGTCTGACAAGATCAGAGAGTATCTTGTCAATATTAGCTTTTATGTTTCTGATGATGATCACTCACTTTATGTGAGAAAGAGAGATACAGGTTTGGTCATGATAGTCATCTATGTGGATGACTTGATTATTACAAGTGATAGTGATAGTGGGATTGCTGAAGTCAAGGATTTTTTGAAGAAGAAGTTTGAGATGAAGGATTTAGGTGAGCTAAGGTACTTCCTTGGCATTGAGGTGATCAGATGTGATGATGGTATATGGCTGTCCCAAAGATAGTATGGCTTGGATATGTTGTCCAAGTATGGTATGACAGCATCCAAACCACTTTCAGTCCCATTGGAGCAGAATGTAAAGTTGAGTAGTGATATTGGGGATGAGATAGAAGACCCTACCATGTTCAGGAGGATAGAGGGGAGTTTGATCTACATGACCATTACAAGGCCAGACTTGAGCTACACTGTTGGTCTTGTGAGTCAGTTTATGCAAGTACCTAGAAAGCCACATTTGGATGCAGTCAGACACATATTGAGATATGTGAAGTCCACATTACATTATGGACTTTTCTATGAGGCAGGTACAAATGTACATGTGTTTGGATACATAGATGCAGATTGGGTTGGTAGTATGTCTGATAGAAGATCTACCAGCGGATACATGTTCTCTCTTGGTAGTGCAGCAGTTACTTGGAGTAGCAAAAAGCAATCTACAGTTGCTTTGTTGAGTATAGAGGCTGAGTATAGAGGTGCTGCTATTGCAGCATGTGAGGTAGTATGGCTGCAAAATTTATTGACTGATTTAGATATGCAAGTGGAAGGTCCAGTCGTCATTTATTTTGACAACATGAGCAGTATACAGTTGGCTAGGAACCCTGTGTTCCATGCTAGGACAAAACATATTGAGGTACACTACCATTTTGTGAGAGAGAAGGTACTAGCAGGTGAGATTGACTTGGTGTATGTCAACACGCAGGATCAGATAGCTAACATCTTCATGAAGGAATTGGGTACAAAGAAGCTTCAAAAGTTTCGAAGCTTACTTGGAGTTGCAAAGATGCAGTTGAGTTTGAGGGGGAGTGTTGAGATAACAAGCTCAACACATGCGGACATTAATGATGGACCGCCTGGTTAGATGGGTCCACATGTCTACACTTAGCACGTCGGTGGTCATTATGACTCTCACATGGCCACTGACTCAATACTTATTAAATTCAGGTTGTTACACCTAGTTATAGCTGGCATAGTTATAGCGCCAGTCGACTAGTGTAGTCAGTTATGCATTGTTTGACTTAGTATGACACTTTTCTTTATGTTGTATCTTATCTATACTTTGTGCACATTGTAAAGTGTGTGAAAGAAGAAGAAGAAATGAGCAAGAAAACGTTTTGGCTTCCATCTCTCTTCTTGTCTCTTGAGTGAGCTTCTCCTTGTGCATTTTGTGTGTGTTCGGCGCAGCATCTTGAGCAAGTCCCCCCACCACGCGATTCTTGATAGATCCCTCTTGAAAGCTTGATGATTATGAAAGTGATCCATGGATAAAGACTCATCTACAAAAGATTTTGGAGGATTCTAAAAGAATTGAAGGCAACACATCCATTCTACCAAAATAAGGTATCTGCTAGGTAAAAAAAGATCATGAAAATATAGGACATCCAATTGTTGAGAATCAATGTTCACATTGACATTCATACAAAGCTTGGGAATGGCCTTTTGATCGTTATGGGAAGGCCTATGCATATATGCCAGGTACTAAGCAAAATGGGCTGTCAATCTCATTGAAGGATTGAGAGATTGTAGATATTATTGGGAAAAATGGAGATAATTTTGGTACGCTTGATTAGCAGTTTTCCAATCTCCTAGAATCAATGGCCAATTAATCTTTGGTTCCGTGAGAGAATCAGTTGAGCTTCATCCTCGTCTTCTTGGAATTTGCTGATCAAATCCTTCATACCCACTAACCAATTAAGGTGGTTGAGAAATAGAAGTGGTCGGAGATGGAAGATGAATGAGTAAAAGAGGATGAAGAGATGGGTAGGCAAAATCATAAAGTGAGGAATAAGCTAAAGAAGGATTAGCTAAAAATTTAGACGAATCAGTTAGGAAAGGTATAAATTAATAAGTAGGAAAGGTAGAAGGTATATGGATAGACGGGGAAGGACAAGGTGGAGAAGGAGAAAAGACTCGATCTTCAATGAAAGAACAATAGGTGAAGATTGGAATCTGAGGAAAACCTTGAAGTAGGAAAAGGAGAGTTAAGATGGCTACTGAGTTGGATTGATAAAGGGAAAAATAAGCATTATAGCGATGGGCCATTTGTTGATAATACAATAAGCTAGGAACAGAGGGACCTACAACAGATCGTCAATGGTAGGCATCAAAGAAGAATGAATCAAAGGGATGGTTATTGGAAAGATAAGCTAAAAGATCCACCCTCATTTGATTCTTGGAAACACACACAGACGTGACTAACTGACTGACCACCCTAAACAACCCAGATCCTAAAATTTTTTAGCATGAACCCTACACATATGCGACCGAAAGCTCCATACAATGCAACAAACATATACCTAAGACTCCGTATCAGGCAAAAAAGAAAACTACAGACCACAGTCGTAATTGTATCATACAATCAAACCATAATGCCTCAATAACCCTCTCAAGACATAACTAGAACTTCTATAAGCAATGACAACTTGAAAGACTGCACGTACCCATCTCAGGAAATGTATTTATTGAAAAGGAAAAAAAGTGCAGTGAGGAGAATGATTTTAGTGAAGGGTTCATTTTAATAAATTATTAACAATGGTTGAAATTTTATTAGGTTTTAAACCTTAATAAGAAAATGGTGGTTCATTTTTGAATTGTTAGTTACAATTTATTAATGTGAAATGGTGTTTTTAATGAATCCTGAACTTCGATACCCCAGACTCAGGTCTCTAAATGCATATTCATTGATTAAAAATTTAATGTGCATGAAGCGCTCTTCTTTTTCAGCGCGTGCATTTTGGTGACGACTGGTTCATTTTTATTTAAAATTAAGGTGCCTCTGAAGTACACGTAGCGCGTGCAAAGTGAATGACTGGTTGATTTTAATTTATTAAAAAAAGGTGCGTTTTGCACGAGCACATGTGCCACGGTGGTGTTTAGGATTCATTTTAAGAATTAATCATGAATTTTGGGACGTCGAAAATAAAAATAAGAAGGAAAAAAGAAAAGTACATGCTGGAAGTGGGCATATGTGTATGCAATGAAATGGAATGCGCACGTCTCAATCCCAGTATGCAAGTCAACAGTTCAAAAAGGAAAAAACCACGAACTAAAAATGATGTGACACGTCAAGGCAAGGTTAGTGGAGGTATATTTGTTTGATGTGCGCGATTTGTTTTGTTTTTGTTTTTGTTGATTGTGTTATTAGGTTGTTTTTTTAAAAATGAACCATCGATTTCTTATTAAGGTTTACAACCTAATAAAATTTCAACCATTTTTAATAATTTATTAAAATGAACCCTTCACTGAAGTCATTTCCCTCACTGCATGTTTTTCCCTTTTCAATAAATACTTTTCGTGGGATTGGTACGTGTAGTCTTTCAAGTTGTCTTTGCTTATAAAAGTTCTAGTTATGTCCTGAGAGGGTTATTGAGGCATTATGGTTTGATTCTATGATACGATTACGGGTGCGGTTTGTAGTTTTCTTTTATGGCTGATATGGGGTCCCGGGTGTATGTTTGCATCGCATGAAGCTTTTGGTCGCATATGTGTAGGGGTCATGCTAAACTTTTTTAGGATGTGGATTGTTTGGGGTGGTCATCGGTTAGTCACGGTTGTTTGTGTTTATTTAGGTCGATTTTTTTAAATAGATATTCTGTTGTTTTGCATACATTCACTGCGATTGTCTATGTGTGTGGTGTATGTGTATTTTCCATCTGAATGGAGCCTCAAGCTTCTCCTCTTATTCAATATGTCCCATTGATCAGTAGAGATTATTATTCCCTACTGACTTTTGAGCCTATTGCAAAAGTTGGCCTTGCATCTTTTGTGGCTGCTCCACTCCCTCTGATTCCAGATGATCCAGCCCTATGTGATGAGTTTCTCGTGTCATATAGTAAGAAATCAGGCTTGGTTCGTGGTACTTCTATGGTCTTGACACCTAGATGGTTAGGGAAGGCTTTGTCTCTTCCTTACAAAGAAGAACCCTTTGTCACAGCCAGACAATTATTCTGAAATGAAGAGATCCTTAAGCTATTACAAAAGCAGACTAAAGAGGTCCTTGATATCAAGAAGGTGATTAGCACTTCAGGAGTGACTTTCTCAATGATCAAATTGATCCTCTCTAGAAGCTAGTCTGCCAATTTCCCCAGGATAGGTTCATGCCTGCCAAGACACCATCTCACTATTTGTCCAAGGAGCTCTTCACAGCCTCCAAGATGGTTTCAAAAGGGGTTTCCATTGATTAGAGTACTTACCTTCTTACAAAGATGGACCAACATTTTGTCAAAGTGACAAGAGGGAATGTTACCAAGGTAACCTATGGTTCATATTTATATGCTTTCTTGACATATTCAGGCCTTAAGAAGGGTGTTTTACCTCCTCCTCCATGTGATCCAGTCCCTCCTCGTCCACCTTTAGAAGATTCAAAAGCCATTGACATAGAGGATACTGACTCCCCTCCTCCATTGGTCATTTAACAGAAGTGCTTGAAGAGTGTAGCTGAGATAATTTCACCAGTCATTCCTTTAGTGTCAGTTCTTGCTACCTTTGGAAGTGACCTCCCTGCCTATCTCACATGCAACAAATTATTCAGGGCACATCGAGAGGGTTCTTTGGATATATCACTTCCTTCGCTAAACAACTTAGTGACAAGAGATGCCATTCCTTTCCTTTGTAACGACATCCAGAATTCTATTGAACTCTCAGTGAAAGCTTGTATTCAATAGTTATATTCTTCTTTCTATGAAGAATTGATGCAATCCAAAGACCAGATGCATAAGGCAAACATAGAGTTAGCCTCTGCTAAAGACACTCTTTCCGATCTGTTTAAGAAAATGGAGAAATAGACACAAATGATTGAGACTCAGAAAGAAGAAATATCTTCTTTGAAAACTCAGTTAGCAGAAGCTTAGTCAGAGGTCACTAGAGTTTTTGAAGAGAAAGAGAAAATGTCCAAAGAAGCTCAAGAGTTTAAGACTCTTCTAGATACGCCATATTAGCTTTGCAGAGTGCTCACAATACAGTGGAATCCCAAGCTTCCTAGATTAAACAGTCGAAGGACCAACTGGCACAGTCACAGTTCATCCCTCTGTAATGTGCCCATTTGTCCGATTGCGGGACACGTCTTAGCAGCCCATCGGGAGGAGGGTCTAGAAGGCTCCACCTGGCACTCACAGGGAATGACACATGGTTTGCGATCTAGGTCTTCCCGAGCCTGCCTCGAGTGGAAGCGTCCAGCCGTTCCCACTTGGGATCAACTTGAGGTCAAGGTTCCTGCTAGGGAGGGGGGGTGGTACAACGCAGTATCAACGTAGCCTCCCTCTTCTTGCCAGGGGAGGGAAGAAGCCTCTCCTTATATAGGGGAGGGGAGGAGATGGTTGGCATGGCCACCCTCCACTTGGAGGGTGCATGCCTCTCCTACCAATCCACCACTCCCACTCCCTCTCTTCTCCCCCGTCGGCTGGGAGAGAGGGGAGGGGAGCAAAAAAAATTGAGTTGAAAGAATTTTTTTTTTCCCTTTTCCTTTGATATTTAAGGGGAGGGTTCCTATGCCCCTTACACCCTCCAAGTCCCAATGTCCCCATGATTCCTTCTATATCTCAGTAGGACTTGGCAGTTCTCGAGAGGCAGGCCACATTATGTTCGTTGTTTCAAGCTAAAGTGAAAAGATTGCAGTCCAAGATGGATTTATTATGGTCTACATTTGAGCAATTTCAGGAGTATGTTCCTCCCGACCATTCCTTTTTTGTCCACTATCAGCTTTGCAGAAGTTGGCCTTCTATATTAAGCTTTCAATGATGGATCTACCTCTTCCAGAGGACGGTTGGAGTGGAGCTTGGTCTTTTGATTTGCTGACAGAAGTTGTCTGTATGGTCTTTGAAGATTCTGTGATGACGAATACCATGTTGCTGTCTTATATGTATCTACGAGGTGATCTGTTAATTTGAGATGATGTAGATCTGGCTTGGTATGTAGGGGATGTAGTCTTACAAGATGCCATATATGTCAACCATTTGGAGATAAATATAGATGAAATGTTCCAATGCTATTTTTCTAAATTGGCTACTTGCCCTAACACTTTATGGCATTCAATGATTAATTTTGTAGTCCTGAACCAAGGACAGAATACAGCCTCTACTCATATGCAGAACACTAACCAACTGAGGATGGATCTTTTAGCTTATCTTTCCAAGAACCATCCATTTGATTCATTGTTCTTTGATGCCTATCATTGACGATCTGTTTTAGGTCCCTCTATTCCTAGCTTATTGTATTATCAACAAATGGTCCATTGCTATGATGCTTATTTTTCCCTTTATCAATCCAACTGAGTAACCATCTTACCTCTCTTTATGCAACCTCAGGGTTTTCCTCAAATTCCAATCTTTACCTATTGTTCCTTCATTGAAGATCAAGTCCTTTCCCCTTCTCTGCTGCCTTGTCCTTCCCTATCTATCCATATACCATCTACTTTTTCTGCTTATCAATTAACACCTTTCCTAACTAATTCGCCTAAATTTTTAGCTAATCCTTCTTTAGCTTATTCCTAATTTTATGATTTTGTCTACCCATCTCTTCATCCTCTTTTACTCATTCCTCTTCCATCTCCTCCCACCACTGCTATTTCTCAACACCCTCAGTTGGTTAGTGGGTATGAAGGATTTGATCACAACAGATTCCAAGAAGATGAGGACTGAGCTCAATTGATTCTCTCATGGGAACACATATTAATTGGCCATTAATTCCAGGAGATTGGACAACTGCTAGTCAAGCGTACCAAGATTATCTCCATTTTTCCCAACAATATTCACAATCTCTTGATCCTTCAGTGAGATTGACATCTCATTTTTCTTAGTAGTTGGCATATATACATAGGCATTTCCATAACGATCAAAAGGACATTCCCAAGGTTTGTATGAATGTCAATGTGAACATTGATTCCCAACAATTGGATGTCCTATATTTTCATGCCTTTTGTTTACCTATCAGATACCTTGTTTTGCTAGAATGGATGTGCTACCTTCAATTCTTTCAGAATCCTCAAATTTCTTTTGTAGACGAGTCTTTATCCATGGATTGCTTTCGTAATCATCAAGCTTTCAAGAGGGATCATCTTCATTGATATCCCTGAATGCATCTTCTGTGCTTCTTAATGATATATATATTTTTAGGAGGTGCCATTTAGATGGTTGTTTTGTGTTTGTGATGTATGAATTTATATGTGATGAGTTCGTGCTGGTTGAATAATTTGTTCGAGAGCTTTTTTTTCGACTATTGACATTGATGGTGATGGGCTGATAAACCTCTTATATTTGGTTATTACTTTCTATTATTTATAAGATGTGCTAATGCATAACGATGTTTTCCTTTAGTAGTATTCTTTCTTAGATACAGGTGATAAGTTGGGGTCGTGCTTGGGTGATTATTGAAGATACTATAGAAGATAGAATTGAGCCCTTTACTAAACTTACATTCTTCTTTTCCTTAGGTTGCGAGGATGCTTCATTTCTTATTGTGGGGATATTTTGAGAGTGGAAAAAGACTGACTATTTGACTGATTTTTGTTATTTTTGAGGTCTGAATGGTTGATTTTCGATGGATTTAAAGAGATGTTTGGTTGTTTTTAGAAGTGTTTGAGAGTATTTTGGATGATATTGATTATGTTTATGAAGATCATGATGATTCTTAGTGGAAATATGAGGCTTTGTGATATTCTGATAGGTTCTGTTGAGGTTCTGATTGGTTCTGATACCTTTTGTTTAGCTTCTGTTTTGTTCTGATTTTCTTCTGTATGAAGCATGGATTGATGATTGATGAAGATTGAAATCTTTTGAAAGCTTATTGAATAGTTTTTGATAGTTTGGAATGGTTTTAGTATGAGTTATGAGGATCTGCTGTTCTCTGATGACCTTCTATAACCCTATGTAGACCTTTTGTAGAACCTCTATCTCTGCTCTATTCTTGTTCTATTTTGTTCTGTAGATCTCCTGTAAATGTTTTGTAGAATGTATGTGTGACTTTGGGAAATTTTTCTAACTTTGGGAAAGGATAAATCTAAGTTCAAAAGAGCTAAAAAAATGGAAGAAGCAGCTGCTGAAGATTGAAGAGCAGACTGGAGTGACAGTGACAATAGTGAGTTATGAAGAGACATTGTAGTGGCTTTGGTGCCCTTTCATATCTCCCATACCTCTTGGGAGGTGCATCCATGACCTAAGAAGGATTATTAAGTGCCATTATTGAGCATTCTAGTGAGGAGATGGTGTGCTATTGATAGAGAGAGAGAGATAGAGAGTCAGAGATAGCCAATTCTATCAAAACAATGTATATGTCTATGAGAGATTGAGAAAAAGAACTATGAAGACAATGACGATGAATACTATGCGATTTATTTTCATTCAAAAGTGATGTATTCCTTTATGTTCTTGCTTTTTATGATGGATTCTATGAAGATGTTGAAGATTATGGTTGATTCTATCAAATCTGTGGGAGATATCTATTATGATGTTGTGTGAAGATTTGTTGTTTTCCTTGTTTTGGTCATCAAAAGAATGAAATAAAAGCTTGTTGATGTTACAAGATAGATTTTATTGCAGTAGAATCCCCTTTTCCTTGGTGTCTCTCTTGGGGCTCCATGTTTTTGGTGTGAAGCCAGGGAAACTTGCCATCAACAAGCATGAGAAGAGACTGAAAATGAAAGAAATGGCATTGCCAAGAAGAAAAGAATTCAATGGATGTTTGCAAAGTTCCTTCTTCCACTGAAGAGTTGGAGATTCTCATTATCAAAGGCACTTTCTACAACAAGTTCATCCCACAATGGCGAAAATATATTACCATCATGATACAATCTCTATGTGGTGGACCATTTCCTCTTCCTATTGAAGCAACAAAGACGTGCATCTTGGTGGAAAATTGTTTGGAAACAAACTGAAGAGCAGAAACATAGAGAATGACCATCCATGGAAGATTTGACATTCATTGAGAAGTTTTCAGGCATCATCAAGTGGGAGATCGTAAAGAAGCTTCATGAGTCATGGTCAGTGGAGGTTCACGAAAACAAGAAAGAAAAGAGTTGGAATTTGTTCATGGATTCTCAACAGCAAGATAGGTGGGATGCTTGGTGTTCTGACAATCTTTTGTTTGTTCGATTAGCAACCCACTGGAAGTTGGTAGATAGAGTGTTCTTTACAACATACACTATTGAAACCATCAAAATCTAGCATTATTATAATGATGACACAACAATGATCCTAAGAAGAATGAGTTTTGATACTTTCAGAACAGAATATCTCCCCCTCTATAGTGGTTTGAAAGTTGAACTTAGAGTTGTTGAAAAGAAGGAAATAGAAGAGATATTGGCAAGAGAATCCTCTAGAGACTAAAGCCTCTCTCTGTTTCTATTCTGTTGAGTACAGACTAACTAGTTGGAGCCAACCCCCTGATGAATGACGCAATGAAGAGGCAAGCGTTAGAACGAGTCTAGAGATACGTGAGAAGAGAGAAGGTAAGAATAAATGCTGAAAATGAGCTTGCAGAGAGCAGAAGCCTCCTTTGAGACGCCTTAAAAGCACTCTTTACAGAAGTCCACATGGCGACTCAAGGTCCCCTTCTTAGTCAGATTCGTCCTAGAAATATTGATGACATGCCAAAAAATGTAAACCCATTGCCAATTTTTAAGGGAGAGTACAATGAAGACCCTGATCTTCATGTAGCAGAGTTTATGGTAGCTTGTGTGGCTAACAATGCTAGAACCCCTAAGCATTGGTTAGCAATCTTCCTCGCCACTTTCAAATGCACGGTATTTCAATGGTATGAGAGATAAGTAGCATGAGCTTTTGGCACATGGGACGACCTGAAGTTGGCTTTCCTCACTAAATTTAGGTGTGAGGGTTTTGAAGAGCGGATGTAAGAGGAGTTCATGAACCTAAGTCAGTCCTCTGGAGAAAGAGTAGAATCTTATGTCTCGTGAATGGAATTGATCTTGAAGAGATGGACTAGTTATCATTTGGACGAAGGTATCCAAAAAGGAGTGTTCCTTAGAATCCTACAACTATAAGTTCGCAAATTTGTGGATTTGAGAAGACCAGTCAATTTGCAAACTGCAGTGAAAGGTGCAAGATTATATGATGAAGTTGAAGCAAGGTTATCAATGACTCCAGGAAGAGGAGTCTTACCTCCTTCCATGCAAGGAATGGTATACCCATCAAATGCATTCATCCCAGGGACACTTCCCTACCCCTATTCCTAAATGCAAACAATGGCGCATTACAGTGCACCTAATCCATAGTGATTGCTGTAGACGATAGTGCCTCAAACGATGGTTCAACCACAATAACAGTGGCCTCAAACAGTTCCTCCAATGGCGACTCAAAAAAAGGGAAACCCTACCAAGTGGAATCAACAACCCCAAGTCTCAACAGGAGCTCTAAATTAGAACCAGAATAGAGGACCCTCTGGATCAACCCAACCTGTATATGCAGTAATTACATAAGCTTCCCAAAATCCTACTACAAGTACATCAAGAGGTGAAAATCTAAAGGACTACCTGTCCAATCCAGTCGCAATTATCAAGAAGGAGCTTATGGATGTGATTATAGAGCAGCTGCAAACGTTGAAGGTGAATACTGCTAATATATCTACTTCTGCGGGAGCTGGGATAGATGTGATGCATTCTAATACATGGTGCAGAAAGTGCCATCAAGCGGGACATTTAGCCACTAAATGTACTCGAAAACCAACCATTCTTGGAGCCTTCTATTAATACTGTTTGAGGAAGAACCATATAGAGGATATCTGCTCTTTGAAAGAGATGCATGAACGAAGATAGAAAGATGAAAACGCAAGATTCAACTTCCTAGAATCTAAAATGATAACGCAGGATATTGGACCAAAGCCTAGGGAGTTTGGTCCTAATTTTGGTCCACGGAGGTTTCCCTCTCAAAGTTACAGAGGATGACAGTATGGCCAGAGATCAGAGGTAGAATGTTACAGATGTGGAGAAAAGGTCCATATCTCCCCAGATTGTCCAAATCCTAGAAGATTTGTGGATTACAAGCCCTTATGCAATGGATGCAAATGAGAAGGCCGTACTGCAAAAGATTTTCCAAGTCCAACCCCTGTGAAATCTACTTCTGATACCCAACATAAGACCCAAGAACCTGCTTCTTATTTGGTGGAATTGGAAGTGGCCACAATAATGCGAGCAAATAAAGGAGAACTAGTAGTAAAAGAGAATGCTCCTTTTGTAAAGACGGTGAAATTCAACCTCCCTCAAGAAAAACATAACAATGCAATCCAAAATAAGGAATTACAGAGCACCATAGAGCCACAGGGAGCTATAGAGATAGTTGTAGAGGGAAGGCCAGAGGTCTAGGAAATAGAGGATGCAGAAGCCCCTCCTCATAAGGATGAAGTGCATATATTGCCACTCTTGTAAGAAAAAGGGAAAATAAAAGTGGGTGTGGCCCCGTTTCCCAGTTGATTGGAAAAGCTTGTGGATCTTATAAAAGATTATGACTTGGTCAAAGACCTAGATACCTTTAAACCAAACCTAACCTTCGGACAGTTGCTGATGCTATCTCCTAGTTGCCGAAAAAGCTTCAAAAGCATCCTAATAAGAAGATGTGGCCTAAGGATTGCTCCCCCAACAACAACAAAGTCCAACAGAGCCTTAGAGCCTGCAAAGGAAGTGGATGTGGCTAATGCCTTCCTAGATCCTGGAACCCCAGAGATTAGTGTATGGATAGGAGGATGCTTTATTTAAGATGCATTGATTGATGGAGGCTCATCAGTAAACATAATGACGGATGTGGCAATGAAGGACTTAGGTTTGCAAGGAATTCAACCTACATAGTGGCTTATCAGATTGGCAGATCAAAGCAGAATTAAACCTTTGGGCATCCTCCCATACGCAAAAACAACACTTGCAGGAAGAGACTACTGGCTGACATTGGTGGTCAAACCAAATTCTTATGGGACCTCATACCCTCTGCTGTTGGGAAGACCTTGGCTTTTTGAAGCAAGAGCCAGGACAACAGACTAGTTCAAAGAAACCCTAACCTTAGGTAGAGAACCCCATAAAGTGGTGTTGAAATTGTATGGATCGCAAAAAGATAATGGATCCACATCCATCGAAGTCATAACAGACTCCTCCAATGAAGTAACTTATGGTACATCAGGAGACGAAGAGGCTGTTAAATAGATCTTTCCCAAGAAAACAGAGGCACAGTCCCTAACAGTGGGCATTGTAAGCCAATTACTGAAGGAAGCAAAGTCTTTGTCCATGGGAGAATACCTCTTGCCTCAACTAGAATTGACTTCTGAAATCACCTTTGACTGCGAGATAGAAGCATGGATATACTATTCTCTTTGTTACATGGCTGTCACAGAGACAGAGCCAGAGATAGAGGCAGAAGTAGAAGCAAACGCAGAGGCAGAGGATCTATTCTTCTCCTACAGAGCCTCTACAGAAGCAGAGACAGAGCCTCCAGAGGAAGAGGATGAAAATGATGAGGAAGAAAACAATGCAGATTATGAAAGTGTAGATGAAGAAGTTCCTTTGATAGCGGATGATCTTGTTGATGTCCCTACAGAGACCTCATAGGCCGAAGATCTCGGGGTGTTGGATGGCATGACCATGGTTCCATTTGGGTTGACCAATGGACCACAAAGTATGCAAAATCTACATAAGCAATGGATCAAAGGTATAAAAATTAAGTTCACCAGTGGCTCTTGTTGCCCTGACCATTCATTTTGGAGAAAAGATGATGATGATGCCCCTTGTCAACAAAAGACAAGGCCATCAGAACCACGGCTTATAGAAGGTCCGTGCTATGTGACATTCCTAAACACATCCTCTGAAGATGAATCCCTAATTCTAGAAGAAATCACCACTCACACAAAAGCAAATAAAGCTCTGATACCCTTTCAGCAATTTCAACAGACAAATGAGTCATCTGTTCAGAAGGAGGACATTGGTTTTAGTGGAACATCAGACGATGACACTACTCCCTTGAAGGAGTCAAAGTTCTATCCAGAAGCAATCCATTGGAAATTTATTTGTGAAGTGGAAGGTGAAGGGATAGTGATGTTCTTGTATACTGACGGTACTAAACATCACCTGAAAGTGGGTCTTAATCTTCCAAAAGAAGAACTAGTTGTCCTATGAGACTTACTAAAGGAGAACTTAGACGTGTTTGCTTGGTCATATAAAGATCTAAAGGGTTTTGATCCCATAGTATGCCAACATCACATTGATCTCGAGCCTGATTCCAAACATGTAAGGCAAAGACAATTGCGTATGAATCTTGATTATTCTGCTATGGTGAAGGCTGAATTATTGAAGCTTCTTGAAGCTGAATTCATTTACCCTGGCTAATAGTGAATGGGTTTCGCCCATTGTGGTAGTATCCAAGAAGAACATGAAACTTTGAATATGTGTGGACTTTTGAAAGCTCAACTCGAAGACGAAGAAGGATCATTTTCCATCACTGTTGGACATAGTTGCAGGCCATGAGCTCTATTCTCTCTTGGTTGGATTCAGCGGATATAACCAAGTCCAAATCGTAGAAGAGGACCAATCGAAAATAACCTTCACCACAGAATGGGGGACCTATGCCTATAGAGTGATAACGTTTGGGCTCTGTAATGCTCCTGCCACCTTCCAATGAGTAATGATGGCTGCCTTTCACAATCATCTGCATAATTTCATTGAGGTCTATCTCGATGACTTCTGTGTCTATAGCTTAATCCATGAGCATTGGGGACACCTAGAGCAATGTTTTGACAGATGCCGAGAGTATGGAATTTCTCTCAACCTCGAGTGTCTTTGGCATCTCATCAGGAGTCCTTTTAGGCCATATTGTCTCTGCACAAGGGATTGCAACAGAACTGGTGAAGATTGAGAAGATTGCCTCCTTGATAGCACCAACAAATCTCAAGCAACTGAGAGGATTTCTTGGCCATGTGGGCTACTATAGAAGATTTATTGCACATTTTGCAACCAAGGCCGCCCCTGCACAAGCTCCTAAAGAAAGATGCGGATCTCCTTTGGACTGATGACTGCGAAGAAGCCTTTAATACCCTAAAATAGTGCCTTATCAAAGCACCTATCTTGTAGCCCCCTGACTGGACGAAGGAGTTCTATGTGCACACATATGCATTAATTGAAGGGCTGGGTGCTATCCTATGTCAAAAGGGCCCTTCTAAATTAGATCAACCAATATATTATACAAGCCAAAAGGTTTTTTATAGAGAGAAAAACTATATAGTGACATAGCTTGAGTGCTTAGCAATCGTGTTTGCACTACTGGAGAAGTTTCGACACTATCTACTGTCAACGCATTTCAATTTCTACGTGGATTATGAAGCCCTGTCCTTCCTGATGAACAAAGAAGATGTCAAAGGACAACTGATGAGATGGTTGCTCCTGTTCCAAGAGTTTGATTTTGAAGTGGTCACTAAGCTTGGCCATTTCCATGTCCTAACCGATCATCTATCATGGATCCCTCAAACTGCAGAAGAGGAATAGGATGATCCAGACCTTCATGATGCTTCCTTGTTTCTAGTCGAAATAGCTATTCCTTGGTATGCATACATAGCCAACCTCTTGGAAACTCAATAGTATCCTCCTGGAATCTCAAGCCGTGAGAAAAAGAAGCTTATGTTAGAATTAGCCCCCTACACCTTGCTAGGCGGTACACTATATAAGAAGGGCAAAGATGAAGTGTTGCGAAGATATGTTGTAGAAGATGAAATCGGCATAGTATTGAAAGCATGCCATGATGAACCATGTGGTGGATACTTCGCAGGAGAAGAAACTAAGAGCGGAATTTTGGTGCCAGAAATTGCTTAAAAATAACTAAAAATTATGAATATCAAGGGAAAAATATCCAATGTCAAAGGCGGCGGCTCGAACTAGGACGAATTTAAGCGTCAAAGTGCTCTAAGGACTCACGGGAAACACTTGCAGATTTTTAGTAATTTTTCCATGCGCCTGTGCTAGTCAATGGAGCTGGCAGTCAGTGCGGGATGCCGAAACGAGCTCACAGAAATTTTCAGAATTGTATTCGGACACCGTATGCGAGAGAGGCTGGGAAAAGGGCCAAAAGGCCGGTCAAAATTGGGGAGATGCCCAAAAGGAGAAGTGGAGGGGTGCCTTTGGGAAGGGGCACCCCCCTCCCTAAAAAAAACAAAGAATTAATCCAAGGTGCAATAGATTTGTTAATTCTTTGTTGTAGCTTAGTTAATTTTCAATTTCAGTTAGACTTCATTCCATGGTTGAAGGAAAATACAACATTAATATTTGCACCTTGGATTAATTCCAGCCTTTGTAAATTTAGCCCTAGCCTATGTGTATATGTGTGAACAGCCCTTAAGTTTGGAAAGAGGGTTAGAATAAAAAGGGACTAGAGGCCAAAGGCAAGACATCTTTTGATCATTCAATAATCTTGGCTTTACCATTTCTTGGAGTTAGCTTCTTCTTAGCCTATGAAGCACTCAGCCATGGCCATCATGTATTCTTGAATCCCCAACCATTAATACATGATGAGGATGTCTTGGTGCAATAGATTTGTTAATTTTTTGTTGTAGCTTAGTTAATTTTCAATTTCAGTTAGATTTCATTCCATGGTTGATTGCTTTCTTACATTGGTATCAGAGCAGTAGCTTAGATCCTTGCAGAAGTCATTTTCAAGTACTAGATTCAGTTTCCTAGTCTAGGGAGAGCAAACCATAGTTAGAAATTTGAGTGACAGGACTTGACAGGACATGAAGGCTTCAAACCGGAGTTACATGTGAAGGTCTGCTACAAATAGGGATGAAGATGGTGATTCTTGGCATTACTAATGGAAGAAATGGAGGGCTCCAGCCAAAATAGCAGGACGTGATCAAGATTTGAGCCAAAAAGTGGGGTAAGTGGACAAACTAATGGTTACAGGACACTTTAACTGTGGTTACTTTTGAGAAGGAAGGGTTTCTTCTTCTCTTTCCTCTTTCCTTCAAGCTTCCCTACAAACTGCCATGGACATTTCTTCTCAGATCTTCTTCCCATGACCTCTAGTGCTCAAATGGCTTATGTAAGAATGTTGTATGGGTCTTGAGCTACCTATTGAATACCTATATGCTTCATATTCACCTCGTTTTCATCACGTGCTGTAAGAGGGCATGTTGCAGCAGTTTGCGATGTTTTTACAGCCCCCCCCCCTCTTGATCAACAAAACGTGAGGCAATGGGAGGTTATACTCTTCATAGGATGATCAAATTGAGTGCAACTATGGAGTATACATCATCTTCTACTTGATCTTTCACTCTTTTTGAAGATGGGAGCTTTCTCAAACCCTAGGTATGGAGCTTTATGACAGTTTTGGATAGCACTAAAATTTCTCAAATTTCTTCATCAAGATCAAAGGGTTTTTGCTCTATTATACTCCATGAGGCTTCTACATACATCCTAGTACCAACATTGATTGGTCTTGAAGCTTGAAGCTTTGATGGAGCATGGATATGGAGATTGCAAACCCTATGCATAATAGTTTGGGACATCATCAAAGATTTCTGAAATTTTTGAAGCAAATCATGGGGCTTTTGTGGGCAAAGCATTTTTGAAGCTTCCTCAACCATTTCCCCTCAAGAATCCATCAACATTGGACCGACATTGAAGGAGATTGAAGCCAATGGAGGTCTAGGTATTCAATGGACAGCATGAAGCTTTTATGCCATTAAATTTTGGCATTCCCTCTCAAATTTCGGGATCTCTTGGACACATTGAAGCCTTCTCTATTACCTATTGCAACCTACTTCAAGTAGAGAAGGTAATCGGTCTTCATCAACCCTCATTTGGAGCATTCATGGAGTCATGGAGCTTTCATGGGATTAATGAAGCTGAAGCTTACCAAGGAAGGGATTATTCTTGAAGATTGAAGATCTCTTGGACTGATTTTAGAAGGATTATCAAGCTCAACTCATCTATGTCAAGCATTATGGATTGAAGGTCATTCCATCAACAATACTCTTCTCCAATCAATCAAATGAGGTACTCTAATCACTCTTAATTTCTCTTTACATCCAATTGCTGATCTCATTTCCAATTTTTGAAGAGAAATAAGAGGATTAATGAAGCTTTCATTCATAGCTTAATGCAGCCTATAGGTTGTGTTAGGCATTGTCTTTACTAAACCTCTTCAATTTACTGAAATGGCCATCTCTAAATGTCTCAAACTCTTCCATAATGAATTAGCATTACCCATCTACTTTCATTCACTGAAATTAGTAATTTCTTGAGCTTCATTACTCAATCTTTATTGCCTAACCCTGACATGAAATTGATTGCCTATTTTGCCTCTTGATCATAAGAAAATCATTACCCAATTGGTAAGTGAGAAAAGCTTTGTAAGCAGTGAGTCACTGCTGAGGTAAATACCTTTCCATTTCTCATTTACATTTCAACCTTTTCAATTCCAATCTTGCATACCATGAAAGGGAAAATGAAAGGCAATTGTATTTCCTTCCTATTCCATGCATATCATACTGATTTTTAGAGCTAGAATTCACTTGCCATGTACATGCCCACGAGGAAAAGTGGATGCCGAGCGAGTCGGTAGGACAAAAGAGAGGTGACCCTCCCCTACCGACGAGGAACCTGAAGGGGAGCGCAACCCGGCTCGAGAGGGAACTTTGCAAACCCCTCGGGTCTCGAATCCCACGTATTTTCAAGTTTAGGTGCAGGTACAAATCTCAAAGGCACTTGAAATCAGCCTACAGCATGAGTTTATGGGCAGTGAGTTCTTGAGATATTGGCAAATGTATGGTACTCATGAATGTATGGCAAATATATGAAGACATATGGCTACAGTAAAATGTATGCATCCTATGATAAAGATAGTATGGTTCAGCATTAAAGTTTGGGACAGAGTATGTATGCATACCCTCATTAAAGATTGCAGTCTACATTGAGTTAGACAGCCATTTTACTGGTTACAGAGGTCATTTTTCATTATGGGCAGATGTATGAGACTCTCCTACAGGGTTATGAAGTTGGTACATACTTGGTATTGATGGTACAAGCCATTAATTGACTAGAACATGGTATTCACTTCCTGCAGGAACTTTCAGACAGCAACAGAAAATCCCTTACAGAAATTTCTGTACTCATCCATTTTCTGCACTTGATAGATCGTTGGATAGAGGGCTCTTCAAGATTCGAACAGAGCCAAAGATCTCGTAATTTGGAGCTCTAGAAGTGAAGATAATCAAATTTTTCTACTGCAGGAAATTCAGAATAGAAATCAACCCATGGCTAGGAATAAGAAGAGAGACCCTGTTTTGGATACTATCAATGAAGAATTGAAGGAATATCAACAGGAAAGGGGTGAACATGACACTTCTCAAGATGCCATTTACCGAATGCATTATGAGAACGAAGAGGTCGATGCAAGTTCCACCCACTCCCCTACCAATCAACCCATAGAGACGTCTCATATCTCAATGAATTCAAACAGTTTTCAACAATTGTCAAATGACATAAAGGATATGAAATCAGGTTTCAGGGTATGAGGTTGGGTATTGACAAGCTTGTAGCACTTCTTGGTGAGAAAATGTTGCCTACAGCTGGTCTTAATGTCCCATATCCTCATAGGGCTGAAGAACCACCTAAACCACCTACTCCTAAGGTGGTAGGTCAATTTGAAGTTGGAGAGTCATCTAAAGCTAAGGATTTTGTTCAGCCCACTTCACTTCAGCCACAATTCCATCAACAAAAGGGTCACTTTCAGCCACATGGGTAGGATCCTCAAGAGAGAGTGCAAACAAACTCAAAGCATGATGAAGACATCCATGGGTGCAACTCTTTCTACAAGCAATTTTACCCTCAAGTAAATGTTGGTGGCTATGAGCAAGGGCAAGTTAATTCAACCCCAAACTCTTATGGGCAGCCACATGGACATGTGAATTCAGCCCCAAATACTTTTGGACAGCCACAACATAATTTCTCTACTCAAGTGCAGCCCAATAGGCCAAGTCCCATGTCAAATCATGGTTGGAATCAACAAAATAATGGGTAGCAACCACCTTTCAACTCACCTATGCATGGACAACCTCCCAATGTGAGCAACACATACTTTCAACCTCAAGGACATTATTTCCAGCCACAAAGTCATGGTATGCATTATGGACAGCAAACTCCTTATGCACAAGGGCATGGAAATAATGAATATCCTAGGCAAGGACCTTTTGGCAATTCTTTTGGGCCACAACACCATAGTGGGCAGCAGCACCATAATGGACAACCTCCTCAATACGAGAGAGAGTACAAGGAGAAAATAATTATCTCAAACTTCAAGGGAGAGAACCCTTCACCCACGGAGTTGGAGGAGTGGTTTCACAAGTTAGAGATGTATTTTTCCCTTTACCCAAGGCCCGAGAATGCCAAAGTAAAATTTGCAGCCCTTCATCTAGAAGGCTATGCTCACACTTGGTGGAGATATATGGCGAGGATGGGACATGACTTCTTGTCTTGGGATGCATTAAAAAATGCTATGATTGAAGTCTTTGTCTCCCCTATTGAAAAAGAGCGGTTAGAGAAGAAGTGGTATGCACTTGAGCAACGTGGTCTCTCGGTTAGAGAGTACTCAAATCAGTTTTTAAACCTTTCGATGTATGTTCATGGGGTCTCCGATAGTGCCAAGTTGAATAAATACATATTTGGTTTGGAACCTATTCTTTCTTCCGAAGTTGGAGCCATGAATCCTACATCCCTACAAGCTGCCATTCAATTGGCTGAACGTTATGGGCAGAAATACAAGGGTTTTCAGTTAAAAACAGGGCATTCTTTTCAGCCTATGCAGTTCCCAAGGACATCAGGCTATTATGGGCATGCTAAAACTGATTTTCAGCATATTGGGAAGCCATCAAATACTTTCAGCAATACCTATAGCAAGATACCCACCTTTCCTACTGTTTTTGGGTCAAATCAAAGCAGTAATTTTAGACCTAATGTTGAAAATAGATTTGATGGAAAGAGGACTGATATAAGTGCCAAAAATTCAGCCCCTACTCAAGGCAAACATGTATCGAATGACAAGCTCAAAGATATGTATGCTAAAGGACTATGCTACAAATGTGGAGAGAAATGGTCACCCGATCATAAGTCCAAATGCAAGGCCAAAAATATGAAGATTAGCATGATCATCGAGGATGATTCCGATGTTGAATCTATTGAAGGAAGCTTGGCTCAGCTTGATGTCACAACAACACAAGAAGAGGTGCATGAAAATGAAGAGAATGTCCATGATGAGTTCTATGATCCGATGGATGGGTTTCCTTTTGACTCGGGCGGTCATTATTTGGATGATTCATGGACTGATTTACATCCATCGCTATGTGCCATATCAAGTGATGCATGGAGTGGTTCAAGAGGGGATAATACCCTCCGCCTTAAAGGTCAAATCAAGGGAAGGACCGCTCATATACTCATTGATACGGGAAGTACACATAGCTTCATTAATGCTAAGTCACTCAATGGGCTGAAATTGAATACGCATGAAATGCCTACATCACTCAAAATCCAAGTGGCAAATAGAAATTTTGAGAAGAGCAATCAATGTTGTCCAAATGCACCTATCACCCTTTCCCCATTGTGCACTACATCGGTGAGCCTAATTGCATTAGAAATGGGTCCCATTGATATAATACTTGGCTGCAACTGGCTGAAATCTTTGGGCAGATTTACCATGGATCTCAATAACATGGAAATGGAGTTTAAATGGTGTGGACAACAAGTAACACTAAAAGGAGTTGAAAAGAAAAGAATGGAGATGATCAGCTCCAAGAAGGTTAAGAAAGAGATAAATGCAAAGGCATGTATGTTCACCATTCTTCTTTCCAAGATTGAAGAGGATCAGCCCTCTTCTCCTACCAACAATATGGACCCATGTCTTTGTAAATTGCTGAAAGAATATGATGATATTTTTCAGCCACCTACCTCTCTTCCTCCCAAAAGAGAAGTGGATCATCCCATTGACTTGCTGCCCAATACAAAGCCCATCAACAAACCACCATATCGCCTCTCCAAAGTGGAAAGAGAAGAGGTAGAACGCCAAGTCAAAGAGCTTTTGGAAATGGGTCTCATTAAGGCAAGCCAATCACCTTTTGCTTCTCCAGTCCTTCTTGTGAAGAAGAAAGATGGCTCCTTTCGAATGTGCATTGATTACCGCGATCTCAACAAGATGACTATCAAGAATAGGTATCCAATACCTAGAATAGATGATCTCTTAGATGAATTGAAGGATGCCAAGGTGTTCTTCAAAATTGACTTGAGATCGGGATATCATCAAATACGCATGAAGAAAGGGGATGAATTTAAAATAGCCTTCAGGACGGAGAGGGGTCTTTACTAGTTTATGGTTATGCCTTTTGGGTTATCAAATGCTCCAGCCACATTCCAGTCTCTCATGAATAAGATACTTCAGCCATTGCTCTTTAAAACAGTTTTGGTATTCTTTGATGACATTTTGATCTATAGCAAGAATAAAGAAGACCATTTGCAGCATGTAAAAGAGGTCTTTGACATATTGAGGATACACAAACTGTTTGCCAAGGCCACTAAATGCTCTTTTATGACAAAGGAAGTTGAGTACTTGGGTCATATAGTGGGGGAAGATGGAATCAAAGTGGATCCTAAGAAGGTTCAGTGCGTCAAAGAATGGCCTACGCCAACCAATGCCACTTCATTAAGAGGTTTCCTTGGTTTGTCATCCTTTTACCGACGGTTTATGAAGAACTATGCTCATGTTGCAGCTCCTCTTATCGATCGGCTGAAAAAGGAGGCCTTCTTCTGGGATGAGATCGCTGACAAGAGCTTTAATGAGCTGAAGCAATTGCTTGTTTCAGCACCTGTACTAGTTTTCCCTGACTTCTCCAAGACTTTTATCATTTATGCAAATGCCAGTGGTAGAGGTTTGGGGGCAGTTTTGGTACAGGAGCATGGTGTCATTGCATTTGAGAGCAGAAAATTTGATGACAAAGAGAGAGAGATGCATGTTTATGAGCAGGAGATGCTTGCTATCTTACATGCAATCAAGAAATGGCACCACTACCTCTATGGGACACACTTCAAAGTCAAAAGCGATCATAGGGTCTTGAGATATTTTCTCTCACAGCCCAATCTTTCTCCCAAGCAAAAGAGATGGTTAGCCACTTTGCAATCATATGATTTTGAAATATCATACATGGCTGGCAAGGATAATGTGGTGGCTGATGCGTTATCAAGAATGTGGGCATGCAGTCTATCTACTGTGTCTACCATCTATAAGGATTGGATTGAAGACATTCAAGAGGAATATGTGCTTGATGAGCATGCTGCCCATATTTTACAGAAATTACAGCAAGGGTGTGATGCTGAATTTCCTAATTTTAAAGTGCATAATGGCCTCTAATGGTTTAAGGGTAAAGTGTACTTGATTCCCAGTAGTAAGTTCAAGCTGAAGGTGCTTCAAGAGATACATTCATCGCCAATGGCTGGTCACTTGGGCCTTTTCAAGACGTTTGATAGAGTTCATCAAAGCTTCTATTGGAAAGGTCTATGGAAAGACGTTAAAGAGTATGTATCTCAGTGCTTGGAGTGTCAGCAAAATAAGGATTCCACTCTATTACCAGCCGGCTTACTTCAGCCTTTACCCATACCTACGGGCAAATGGACAGATATTTCCATGGATTTCATAACGGGATTGCCTACTACCAGTCATGGATGGAATAGTATCTATGTGGTAGTTGATAGATTGACCAAATCAGCCCACTTTATCCCAACTAAAGTCCAATTTTCAGCAAGGCAAGTCCCCGAGCAATTTATGGAAGGTGTGCTCAAACTACATGGTATGCCTATGAGAATAGTATCAGACCGTGATTCGAAGTTTATGGGAAACTTCTGGAAAAGTCTATTCTCATCTATGGGTACTTTCCTCACTCCTAGCACGGCCTATCACCCTCAGACTGATGGGCAAACGGAGTGAGTCAATCATTGGGTGGAAGTATACCTTAGGCATTATTGTCATGACACACAAGCTTCATGGGATCGTTGGATCCACCTTGCTGAATTTTGCTATAATAACACGCATCACATGATCATTGGGATGTCTCCGTTTGAAGCTCTTTATGGGTATAAAGTCCAACTTCCATCAGTTTTATTCCATGAAGACATCAACCCACAAGCAAAGGAAGAGTTGGAAAGAATGGAGTTGCTCATGAGGCAATGCAAGGACAGCATAAGGAAAGCACAAGAGGTAATGAAGGTCTATGCAGATGAGAAAAGAAGACATTTAGACTTCAAGGTTGGAGATTGGGTATTTCTCAAAGTAACCAAGACGCATTATGCTTCATTAAAGGGTGGGAACAATAAGCTTGCTCATAGGTTTTATGGGCCATAGTTGATCTTGGACAAAATTGGAGAGCTTGCTTATAAACTTCAGCTACCATCTTCTACTAGAATACATGATGTATTCCATGTTTCACAGCTGAAGAAGTATGTTGGGCCTGATGTACAAGTATTGGAAGAGTTACCACCATTGGATGAGGCAGGACTGATCATATATGAACCTGAAAGCATTATTGGAAAGAGAGAGAAAGTTCTCAGAAATCGTACTCTCATTGAGTATCTCATTAAGTGGAAGAATTTGCCCATTGAAGAGTCTTCTTGGCAACCATCCACTTATGTCAGTAACTTTCCTTGGTTATTACAGGATGATATATGATGCAGTATGCAGTGACTGTGCAGAGACAGCTTGCTGTATGAAATTTCTGCAGACAATAAAACTGTCTTGACTTCATTAAAATTTGATTTTAATGTTATGGGGTGATGCTTGGGAGTATATACTTCGTTTCTACACCTCATACGCCTCATTTGGACCAATATATCTAAAGTTATGGCAGTTTTAGTGAATCAGCCCTGTTTGGACAGCAGCCAGTTTTCTCACAGTTTGGCAAGCAAAAAGGTATTCTTCTCATGGACAGTGCTTTCTTTTCACTTGGAAGATGAATGGGCATGATTACTATCATCCTTGACTTGGATTTAGTCCATTACTTCTTGGTTTTGAGGACAAAACCATATTCAGGACGGGATGGTTTGTCATGAAGGAAAATACAACATTAATATTTGCACCTAGGATTAATTCCAGCCTTTGTAAATTTAGCCCTAGCCTATGTGTATATGTCTGAACAGCCCTAAAGTTTGGAAAGAGGGTTAGAATAAAAAGGGACTAGAGGCCAAAGGCAAGACATCTTTTGATCATTCAATAATCTTGGCTTTACCATTTCTTGGAGTTAGCTTCTTCTTAACCTATGAAGCACTCAGCCATGGCCGTCATGTATTCTTGAATCCCCAACCATTAATACATGATGAGGATGTCTTGGTGCAATAGATTTGTTAATTCTTTGTTGTAGCTTAGTTAATTTTCAATTTCAGTTAGATTTCATTCCATGGTTGAAGGAAAATACAACATTAATATTTGCACCTTGGATTAATTCCAGCCTTTGTAAATTTAGCCCTAGCCTATGTGTACATGTGTGAACAGCCCTTAAGTTTGGAAAGAGGGTTAGAATAAAAAGGGACTAGAGGCCAAAGGCAAGACATCTTTTGATCATTCAATAATCTTGGCTTTACCATTTCTTGGAGTTAGCTTCTTCTTAGCCTATGAAGCACTCAGCCATGGCCGTCATGTATTCTTGAATCCCCAACCATTAATACATGATGAGGATGACTTGGTGCAATAGATTTGTTAATTCTGTGTTGCAGCTTAGTTAATTTTCAATTTCAGTTAGATTTCATTCCATGGTTGATTGCTTTCTTACAGATTCATGTGGGAAGAGAAAGGAAGAAGAAAGAATGATGAAGGCTTGTCCGGCATCGATCGGATTGCTCCACGGACTAGAAATGGTGACATGTGATCGTCATGAGCATGAAGTGCTGCTGATTTTCAGATTTGCAGCCATGGACATGAAACCCGAGACACGCAAATAAGCGGTAATTCAAAATTTTCAAAGGAAATTTGAGATTTCATGGCTTTTGATTGATAAAATGTTGTTCATGTGGGCTAAAAATGATTTATGTTGCTATTTTCCATGAGTACTTGTTGATTATAATTAGAAAATCAGAAAAACATGCATCTTGTGGCCCAAAATAATACACTAAAACACGTAAAAATATGGGAAATCAAGGGAAAATGATGTTTTTGAGCATAAAAATGGAAGAATAAATAGGAACACCAACTAAATTTTCATTTTTGTTGCAAGAAGGAACTAAAAGGCCACAGCCCATAACCTATTTTGAATTTTCAGTAATAAAATAATACAAAAAATAAGGGAAAATACAAGGAAAATAGAGAAAAACCACTAAAAATAGGAAAAAAAATGCATTTTGGGTGCGGAAAATTAATGAAAATTAAGAACAATGTTCGTGAATGTTTGTGGGGACTGAAGCATGAGGGTTTGCCTCAGTTCAGCCCCACCTTCTTGTTCTAGTGTGTTTTTTTTCGTTTTTTACACATAAAATGATAGCAAAATGCCTTATAAATCTATACAATAATGCAACATTTGATCGATGGGAGGGTAGAGTGGTTAAAATGTGTCTAAATGTGGAGTGAACCGATGAAAGCTTGCTGGTTTTTGTTTGCATGCCATATAGGTCGGCGAATAATTATAGAATGAGAGCCTAGTAGCACGAGGGTTTTCTCGGTGCTAGGTTCATGCAACGCCGCATAAGAACGGTAGTTGAAAATCATTAAAAGGGTGTTTTCCACATGTGCATAATATTGATTTTATAATTGTTTGAGCACTTAGCATCCACAATATGCATAAACCATGGAAATATTTAAAGGTATCAGAAATCCTAGATGCACAGCAATTGCTTTCATTAGGAGCTTGACCCACGTTGAGTGAGAGACAGGACACCCTAAGCCATAGGCTAGTCAGGGGATCTAGGGGAAAGAGAAGTAAGGATAATGGTACATTCCTGTATACGATCAATTGGTACCTTGAGTGGATTTTGTGCAAAATGTTTATATGTTGAGCGACGCACCGAGGGGCCAATCCCCAAGGTGTAGGAGAGTTGCAGAGGGGTGGCGGCACTCAGCCGTTGGAGGACCCCCTATGTCTGTTCTTCGTGCCATTAGGCAATGTGTAAGGGACTCCCTCTGAGGAGTAGTGGGTGAGAGAAGAGTGGACTACAAGCGACGTAATACAAACGCAAGATATTTAGGAAGGCAATGTATGTGTCATCAACGCTCCTGGCTGTAAGGCCGTGGGGTTGTTGAGAGCGTGAGATAGAGGTCCGGCTAGTGCACGAGCCAGTGCCGGCCTGTTCTAGGTTCCATCAGTGGTGCGTCTGCCGGGAGCCGCTTAAAAGTGGCGGTCCTCGAATCCTGGTTGTCTAGGGACCAACTAGCAGTTTATGCCAAAGGATACTGTGATTGATCCGTTATTTATCGATAAGCATCGTCTAGCAAAGATCCAAAAGCAAGAGAGAGACGAAAGAGCTAGGCGACGTGCTGAAATTTTTAGGAGATATTCCCCTAAGCGTAGCGGTGCTGAACCCTTATGAGGGAGTGGAGCTAGTGGTCTTGGGGCCACAAGCAGTAAGTTAGGAGAAGGTGGAAGCTCTAGTGCTCCCCTTTCTTCCATAAGCCGGTCTACATCAAGTGCGGGAGGTGCAACCCCACCGTCCCCTATTCCTAGTGCAAATCCAATCCTCGTCATGGCGCAGCCTATTGCAATTCCAGCAGGAACGACGGATTTGCCGACTCTAGGTTACCCACTACCCATTTTTAATGGGTTAGTTGAGGAAGATGCGGAACTCCACATTAGGGAGTTTCAAAAGCTGATGTTTAACTATCGCATCCAAGAAGAAGGACATTTAATGATGTTCTTCAACATGACTCTCAAAGGAAGAGCCGCTATATGGTATCATGGTTTAGAAGTTGGAACCATATTGAATATTGATTCATTTTATGGAGCTTTTCGAAGGGAGTTTGCCCCTGAAAGGGGTGGGCAATATTGGTTGTGTGTACTCAACATGACCCGCCAAGAACCACACGAGGATATTCGTGCTTATACGAAGAAAATAAAAGAGGGTTTCCGTAAGTTGGACACCTCTATTCCTATCCCCGTAGCTGCCCAATTGAAATATTTCCTACATGGTTTGGACTTTAACATCCAATTACAGTTGAGTAGTGTCCCCTTGGGGGATATAGATACTACCATTACACGAGCACAAGAGGTGGAATCCCGACTACAAGCAGCCTATGCTTCTCGAGGCAATTCGAATATGGGTTTAGTATTGGGAAACAATATGGCGATGGCCAATGGCAGTAGTGGCCAAGGGATAGCGATGGCTAACCCTAATGGGAGAGGGAACATGATGCAGAATGTCCCTTTATTACCAGCTTCCCCTAGCATGTCGATGCCTACGGGCAGTCAAATGGCTCCAAACGGTGGAGGCCAGGTGGTCAATTCTAATACCATGCCTGTGGCTCAACAACCAGTGCCTAAGAATTGTTAGGCTGATGGAATGACATGGTAATGACCAAGGCTATGAGTCGAGCGCTTCCAATGTTCTTGGTGAGGTTAAGGACATGATGAAGCATTATAACGACATGGTTACGGAGCAGTATTGACAAATAGCCGTTGATGTCAACTTCCTTAAAAAACAACAAAATTTGATAGGAAGTAGATACCCAGATGAGGGTGCACCTTCGAGGTTTAGCTGCAAATGGTGTGGTGGGCAACACTATCCAAGAAATTTCCCAAATGTTAAGTGCGACATCTGTGGAAAATCCGGCCATTTAGCAGCTACTTGCTGGAGTAAGATCAGTTCCCTCCAGCGAGGTAGTCGGCAACCAGGGCCTGTTAATCATCGTGTGCAAGGAAATGATTCCCAACGAGAAGACGGGCCTAAACAAATACTTCAACGACCAAAGACTATAGGGGAGGAGCTACCTCGTGGTAGTGGGGTTAGTTTGATTGAGGCTGTACGCGTTAATGATGCTGAAATCTCTAATCTGCGAGCTATTCTTACAAGAGGTCAAAAGGGTAGAGAACCCGACAAGGATAAGCCTGTCGACGGAAACCCTAAAGAAGGCGACAAAGGAACACAAGTTTTGGATCCTGCCATGGAAGGGGGACCTTTGAAGCCCGTGGAAAGTAAAGCCGATAAGGACTCACCAAAGAAGAAGGTGAAAGTTAAAAAAGAGGCAATAAAGCCGGTTCAGCGACCTAAAGAGCGGATGGTTTGGCGTGAAAAGCGAACTCTATCGAACTATCATGAATTCGATTTGGCGAGCTCTCTTTGCGAAGTCAAGCCGGATGTGAATCTTTTACAGCTTATTAAGCTTTCCCCAGGAGTATGCAAGGAATTTAGAAAGATCCTACGTACCGGGTATATCATAGAACCTTTGGGTATTGCGCGAGTTGGTGATGACTGGTTCGAGCATGCTGAGAAGCATTGCCCAAGGGTTGCAGCCTATGTCGATGGGATATTAGTAGATTATGCCATTGTCGACACGAGATCATCTGTTAACATTATGAGTTCTGAACTGATGGAAAGGTTGGGTCTTGCGATCCAGAAAGATACCTCCATAATTCTCAGAATGGCAGATGATAGTTTGAGGCAGCCGGAAGGCTGCATTACTAAGGTCCATGTCATTGTTGCAAATGTAGAATGCCTGTTGGACTTTAGGGTGATTCGTTTTGTAGGCCGTCCAAGTTACCAAGTATTACTCGGATGACCTTGGATCTTGCAAGCAGACTGCCAAGTAGATATACCCGCCGGTCGACTAATATTCGTCGGCAGAGGTGCCCAGCGTGTGGTGGTTGATGCTTATCCTGAGTTCCCGCAGAGTGAGAGAGCTCCTCTATCTTCTACAGAATTGGAGACATTAGAAGATTTATCTGCCAGTGAGACATCATCGAGTGATGAGTCCAAAGAGGAATCCACCATGGAAGACATCTATCAGATCACTTTGAACGAGTCGATAGAGGGCCAAGATCGTATAAGAGATGCAGATGTTATCGAGCTAGACCTTGGTATGCCTGATGATTCACGGCCAATCAAATTAGGTTCTATGCTCAACACAGCAGAAAGGGAGGACTATGTGGCCTTGATTCAGGAATTCCGTGATATCTTTGCCTCGAGTTATGATGAGCTAAAAGGCATTCCTCCTAGTCTTGCTATTCATACAATTCCGTTGAAAGAGGGCAGTCGTCCTGTACGACAGAAAGTAAGGCGTATGCCTTTCGAACTGAGGGACGGGCTGTTTGAAGAGTTACAGAAGCTTCGGGAAGCAGGTTTGATTTTTCCTATGCAACACACGGAATGGTGTTCGCCAGTTGTGATCAGAAAGAAGAAAAATAATCAAATTCGATTATGTGTAGACTTTAGAGAGCTGAATAAGTAGACAGTTAAGGACTACTACCCGTTTCCATTTATTGACCAGATTTTGGATCAATTAGCGGGTAGGGAAATATATTCATTTATGGATTGCTTTGTAGGATATAACCAGATGGCAATTGCAGAAGAGGACAAGTTGAAAACAACTTTTATTACTGTATTTGGTACTTTTGCGTACCATGTGATGGCCTTTGGTTTATGCAATGCGCCTGGTTCGTGGCAACGAACAGCAGATAAGACATTCGGTGACATATCCCCTGAAGAGTTCAAGGTGTTTATTGATGACTTAGGGGCCACCACCATGAGAGGAAGGCAGCTGATCATTTTAAGAAAATGCTTTGAGCACTATAGACAATTTTGCATCGCTCTAAACCCACGGAAGTGTGTTTTTGGAGTACCTTATGGGCTATTGCTGGGTCATGTGGTCAGTTCGGTAGGAATTGCGACAGACCCCGAGAAGGTCAAAGTTATAGTTGCCATGGGTCCACCGCGCACTCCGAAAGAAGTTCATAGCTTTCTATCTTCGGTTAGTTATTATCGTAGATTCATAAACGCCTTGGCAGAAAGAACATTGCCGCTTACAAATCTATTGTCCTTTAGCTGTTTGTTTGTATGGGGTGACCCTTGTAAGGTAGCATTCGAGGATGTGAAACAGGAGCTAGCAAGAGCTCCCATTTTAAAAGCACCTAAAAGAGGTGAGGTGTTCTATATATTCTCAGCAGCCACCATGTATAGTATTAGCCCAAATTTGGGAAGAGAAGTGGTATCATCCGATAGCTTTTGCTAGTTGGAAATTGGGTATTTCAGAGATCAATTATACCTACATGGAGAAGTTGTGTCTAGCGATGGTCTTTGGGACCAAGAAATTCAGGCATTATATTCTCTATGAGAAAGTCGTGCTTTATATGAAGGTGGAGGAACTTCGATTATTGATGAATAAGCTACAGCCGCCTGATCGTCTAGCGAAGTGGTTAATCACTTTGCAGGAGTTTGATTATGAAATCTGTAGTAAGCCACCAAGGTTGCAAGGCATCGTGGAATGTCTTGTGGACTTTGGGGAGTTGAAAGAATCTGTGGCTGAAGGTAGTGACATGGAGTTGTTATTTAAAATAGATACGGCATCTATTCCCTCCTGGTACACTACAATAACACATTATTTATCGACGGGAGAGGCGAGATCCGAACTATCTAAAGCTGAGAGAAGGAAAATTAGGCAGCAAGCATTAAAGTTTGCTTTGATTGCAGGTACATTATATCGGCAAGGGGTTGATGACATCTATCGCCGATGTGTGATGCCTGATGAGGTGCCATTCATTTTGGAAGAGTGCCATGATTCTGCTTGCGACGGCCATTTTACTGGACGGCTTACAGCACAAAAGGCTTTAAGAGCAGGTTATTGGTGTCCTGCCATCTTCCAGGATGTGTTTGCATATGTTAAGAGATGCGATATTTGTCAACGACATGATAGTCAAGAGAATAGGAAACAACCACTCACCCCTATTATGGCGATACTTCCATTTGAGAAGTGGGGAATAGACTTTGTGGGTCCTATTACTCCGTCGTCGATTGCGCAAAAGAGGTATATCATTGTAGCAACTGACTACTTCACAAAGTAGTCAGAAGCACATGCAACAAGGAAAGATGATGCTAAAGAAACTGCTAGTTTCCTTTTAGAGCAGATAATATGCCATTTTAGTCCGCCTAAAGAATTAGTGTGGGACCGCGGAACCCATTTCCTGAATAAGGTAATCAAAAGCTTGACAGAGACTTGGCAAATCAAGCATAACAAGACAACCCCATATAACCCGCAAGCCAATGGGCAAGTTGAAAGCACCAACAAGCAGCTTGTGGGCATCCTGTCCAAAATTGTGTCGGAAAAGAAACAGGATTGGGATAAAAAGTTATACGTGGCAGTGTGGGCCTATAATACGACCTTCAAACGAGCCACTGGCCATACCCCGTTCAAGTTAGTATATGGGGAGGAGTGTGTCTTGCCTTTAGAGATTGAGCTGCCGACTATTCGGTTTGCCATCAATCATTCTTTGAGTGATGAAGACACACTTTTTGAGCGTTTGACGACACTGGCACATTTAGATGAGCTTAAGCTGCAGAGCTTATTGCACCAAGAAGTGGCGAAGCGCCGAATGAAGCAACTACACGACCCCAAAGCCAAGAAATACACCTTCAAGAAAGGATAGCTTGTTCTATATTATGACACACGATGTGAATTATTTCCAGGCAAGCTAGAGCCCAAATGGGACGGGCCCTATAGGATCGTTAGAATAGGAAAGAATAAATCCAAAGTCTTGTTAGCTAACCTTGAGGGGATAGAATTTAAAAATAAGGTTAATCTTAATAAGATTAAACCTTATTATTTCTGATTGCACTAATACTATGACTGCCTTGCAGGTCTAGGCGAGATCGATCAAATATCTGCAAGGAAATCGTGATAGAGGTTGATGGGTCGTCTGATCCCTTATTTAGAACACCCATATTTAGAACAGAGGTATCATCAGGGAAAGCTCATTTGGTGGAGCAAAGGATACAAGGTGACTGAGCAAGAAGGCGGGATATTTATTTGGGAGATCAAGGTCTTCTGCCATCACTGCCTACAAATTTTGACGAGCATCCCTGTTGAATTCAATGATGATGGAGGGATGGAGCCTACAGTCCACTCGTTGAATATGCTGAATTTCAATTACCATAATTACGAGTAGAGTTCAGGATGGCGGGATATGTAAACCCTTTATGGACGTACACCTTGTACTTTGATGGGGCGTCTAGGGGTGCATGCAAAAAAGGAAGTGTAGGAGTTGTCATCCGAGACCCCCGACGACGCATTGTCATGAAGTTAGTTGCTTATCTCGGGGTGAATTTTACCAATAATATGGCAGAATACAAAGCCCTGATTATGGGTTTGAATATTGCAAAGAAGGGTGGTATCCGCCAGCTATTGGTGAAAGGGGACTCTCAGTTGGTTTTAAATCAACTCAATGGGACGTACATGGTACGAAACCCCATCCTTTGCATGTACCATCATACTGCCATAGCCCTGCTAGATGAATTTGATAGAGTGTCTTTTCAGCTGATTCCACGAAATTGGAATCAATTTTTCGATTCATTGGCTAATTTTGCGTATGAAGAAGACCTCTTCTTTAATTTTGGCCCTTGTCTCGATATATCTATTGACGATGAGACAGGACCTGGTCTTTTGTGGGGTATGCTTTCTGAACATGCCCTCTTTGGCAGACGATGGTTGATCTGGGTGATGTAGAGGGTAGGCGAGACTCATCTGCCTTTATTATCTTGGACCCACAGACTGATTAGACGAAATGTGATGCGAACACCTCTTGCGATATATGCAGGAGGGATGGGTCATAATTTAATGCACCTAGTTTAGGGCTTCGAGCCTCTGTTCCCCTGGGAATGGTATGCTTTGATGTCTATCATAGTTGTTTCCAGGAGGATGTTATGCGAAGTCATGTTTGATTTCATTAGGCTAAGAGGGCCATTTCCCTGTCTAGTGCGGGTGCGTTTAATCGGGTTTTTGTGTTAAGTGTTGTGCTAGATAGGTTTTGTGATTCATGGAGCCTGGAGGAGTCTTTGCTGTGATGGAAGCTTCTTGTGGCCAATCCAGGTGATACCTCTCCTTTACGAGTACATTTCTTTCTTGTTATATGTATATTTGTACTTGTCGAGGGGATATATTTTTGTTGGGGACCGGCAACCAAGGCATGCAGTCCCAAGTTTAGGCTAAGTATGTTTGAGGGAGGTCGGAGTAGTCATTGCCTCCTGTAAAGACATTGTCAGGCATCGAAAGACCTGTTTTAGAAGGAAGTCCTAGTGGCCCTGTTCTGCTAGCCTGCTAGGCAACCGTTCTAGGAGTTCTTGTTAGTAGTGAGGCAGTTAGAGAAGCCTGCCAGAAGATAATAATGATAATGCCAAGAAACCCTGAACATCCTAAAAGATGAATATACATACGAAGGTGTGTAAAAAGGGGTTCTAACCCCTATCAAAGAAAAGAAAAGGAATGAAAATGTATAGGCAGTTGATCATCGCCTTGCAAAGGCCTGGTAGGTTCCTGGGGACGAGTCAGACCCGGGGCCGATATCTTGTCTTCCTAGGGTGGCTTCTTGCTGGAAAAAAAAAAAGACAAAACAGGGAAGATTGGAGCGAAAATAAAAGTGAGCGTTAGAAAATGATTAAGTGTTGCCTTGCAAGGGCTTGGTAGGTTCTTGGGATGTCGAGACAGGTCCTGAGGCCGATGCCCTGTTCTCCTTGGGTCACTACGCTCAGCTCCCTCCTTTTTACATGCCCAAGTATGTTAATAAAATAAAAACCCTAAAAGAAGAAATGTACTGACAGAAAATACTCCTTGATCAGGCTATAGGAGTCCTCGCCTTGTAGGAGCTCCTAGTAGTGTTGTCTTTAGTTGGTGGGTAGTTCAGACCACCACTTCAGGCAACCTCTTTGACAATTCTTTTTAGTTTGGTTGTGTTGGAGCAGTTGGTTAGTGACTCGCTTCGGATCTTCTATTAGATGATGCTAGGCCTACTCCTTGTGGATGTCATGCCTTGGTTCTGTCAAGGGGTAGGGTGAGCGTTGTGTTGAGTTTTATCGCATATTTATTTTGTATCAGCTTGATGTTTCTCTGGTTGTTTTGTGCAGATCTATTGTGGGGTTTGACTGGTTGAGTTGCCCTATCCCGTGGTCGCCAATGAGAGTGGAATTTTGGTGCCAAAAATTGCTTAAAAATAGCTAAAAATTATGAATATCAAGGGAAAAATATCCAATGTCAAAGGCGACGGCTTGACGTAGGACGATTTTAAGCGTCAAAGTGCTCTAAGGACGCCCGGGAAACACTTGCGGATTTTTAGTAATTTTTCCATGCGCCTGTGCCGATCAATGGAGCTGGCAGGCAGTGCGGGATGCTGAGATGAGCTCACAGAAATTTTCAGAACTGGATTCGGACATCGTATGCGAGAGAGACCGGGAAAAGGACCAAAAGGCCGGTCAAAATTGGGGAGGTGCCCAAAAGGAGAAGTGGAGGGGTGCCCCTTTGGGAAAAGGACCAAAAGGCCGGTCAAAATTGGGGAGGTGCCCAAAATGAGAAGTGGGAAGGGGCACCCCTCTCCCTAAAAAAAAACGAGATTGAGGGGGGGTAGCGTGCTGCAAATGGCGCCAAGAAAAAAATGCCCCCCCCCCCTCTCCCCCCCAAATCGACATGATGGCTGAAGAGCAAGCCATGGAAGCAATTGCAGCAGGCCATTACATTGTTCTCATGCTCCACATCGCTCCGTTCCGCGCGAGAAATGGCAGCCTGTATAGAGAGAGAGAAAATCAATCTTTCTCTCTCGTCCCTCTCTCTCTTCTAAGGGGGGATTCATGTGGGAAGAGAAAGGAAGAAGAAAGAATGATGGAGGCTTGTCCGCATTGATCGGATTGCTCCACGGGCTGGAAATGCTGACGTGTGATCGTCATGAGCATGAAGTGCTGCTGATTTTCAGATTTGCAGCCATGGACATGAAACCCGAGACACACAAATAAGCGGTAATTCAAAATTTTCAAAGAAAATTTGAGATTTCATGGCTTTTGATCGATAAAATGTTGTTCATGTGGGCTAAAAATTGTTTATGTTGCTGTTTTCCATGAGTACTTGTTGATCATAATCAGAAAATGAGAAAAACATGCATCTTGTGGCCCAAAATAATACACTAAAACACGTAAAAATATGGGAAATCAAGGGAAAATGATGTTTTTGAGCATAAAAATGGAAGAATAAATAGGAACACCAACTAAATTTTCATTTTTGTTGCAAAAAGGAACTAAGGGCCATAGCCCATAACCTATTTTGATTTTTTAGTAATAAAATAATGCAAAAAATAAGGGAAAATATAAGGAAAATAGAGAAAAACCACTAAAAATAGGGGAAAATGCATTTTGGGTGCGGAAAATTAATGAAAATTAAGAACAATGTTCGTGAATGTTTGTGGGGACTGAAGCATGAGGGTTTGCCTCAGTTCAGCCCCACCTTCTTGTTCTAGTGTGTTTTTTTCTGTTTTTTACACATAAAATGATGGCAAAATGACTTATAAATCTATACAACAATGCAACATTTGATCGATGGGAGGGTAGAGTGGTTAAAATGTGTCTAAATGTGGAGCGAACCGATGAAAGCTTGCTGGTTTTTGTTTGCATGCCATATAGGTTGGCGAATAATTATAGAATGAGAGCCTAGTAGCACGAGGGTTTCCTCGGTGCTAGGTTCATGCAACGCCGCATAAGAACGGTAGTTGAAAATCATTAAAAGGGTGTTTTCCACATGTGCACAATATTGATTTTATAATTGTTTGAGCACTTAGCATCCACAATATGCATAAACCATGGAAATATTTAAAGGTATCAGAAATCTTGGATGCATAGCAATTGCTTTCATTAGGAGCTTGACCCACATTGAGTGTGAGACAGGACACCCTAAGCCATAGGCTAGTCAGGGGATCTAGGGGAAAGAGAAGTAAGGATAATGGTACATTCCTGTATACGATCAATTGGTACCTTGAGTGGATTTTGTGCGAAATTGATACAAACACAAGATATTTAGGAGGCAATGTATATGTCATTAACGCTCCTGGCCGCGAGGCCGTGGGGTTGTTGAGTGCGTGAGATAGAGGTCTAGCTAGTGCACGAGCCAATGCCAGCCCGTTCTAGGTTCCATCAGCAACAACTAGGAAGACTTTGTTAGTGGGATATTGGTGGCCGACCCTCCACAAGGATGTATATGACTACTGCAAGAGATGCCATGCTTGTCAGCGAATGGGAAAAACCACCAAAACAAGTGCCATGCCATTGCAACCTATCCTTCCCCTAAAATCGTTTGAGAAGTCGAGGATTGATTTCATGGGTCCCATTGATCTGCCTACCAGACGGAAGCAAAACAGATACATTGTGGTATGTATGGATTATGTCACAAAGTGGTGTGAAGCTAAAGCTCTGAAGCGGGACGATGGTAGCAGTGTATCCCTGTTCATGTACGAGAATATTATCACCTGTTTTGGCAGTTCTCTCAAGTTGCTAAGTGATAGAGGTATTCATTTCCTTAACAAAAACATGGAAGAGCTAATAGAGCTTTGTTTTGACCTGAGGGAACAAGCTCATGGATTAGGTCTTGTTTCACCTCTAAGACAGGAAAAGAAAAACCCGTCTAGGGGTGTGTAAACCACTTCTTCCAAGACTTGGAAGAGTGAGCAGAAAACCGAAGTGCCAAATAAGTATGAACTCTCCCTGAAAAGGAGGTGATCCAGTCGCACCTTCCAGTACGGCTACCTTGTTACGACTTCACTCCAGTCACTAGCCCTGCCTTCAGCATCCCCCTCCTCGCGGTTGAGGTAATGACTTCGGGCATGGCCAGCTCCCATAGTGTGACGGGCGGTGTGTACAAGGCGTATAAGATCTGCCATTGCGAGTCCACTCCTTACTACCCTAGAGCCAACGGCCAAGTTGAAGTCACCAACTATATCCTCTGCTTGATCTTGACAAGAACAATTGCTGCACATCATCATGATTGGGACGATCGACTTACACAGGCCCTCTGGGCATACAAAACCTCCCATAAGACAACTACATGACATACCGCTTTCCAGCTAGTGTATGGTACTGAAGTCATCTTCCCTGTTGGATGGGAATCTCCCTCTTGCAGCTAAAGGCGGTTAGGTTGGCATGACCGACCTACCATATGAGCCTCCACTAGTCGGCCATGGAATATTCTAGGGAATATTCCCTTTATCGTCGGGCCGGGGCATTGCCCCCTCAGACCACCGCCGGTGGCCGTTGGACCCCTTGGGACCCCCCAGCCAAGGGCCACAGCCCCCGAACCTCAAAATAGGGGCCCCTTTTAACTCCCTTACCCCCAACTCGATGCAATGTGCCTCGAGTTGCTACCAGCTTAACTACTCAGTCCAACCTAAAGATTAGGCCCACAATGGTCACCTTTTTTCCATTCGATCACATAGACCTCATCTGATATACAAGTCAAGACTCAACCAATGTCCCGGGCTCACATTTGGCTTCTCCTCATAATGGGGGCCTTACAACTTTGAGCACCATGGATCATTGGTCGCACCTTATGAGGGTGGGGCATTGAGCATATCTAACACCCCCCCTCAATGTCCACCCATAGGTGAACTATCTCCTCGGCCCAATGCCGAGTCTCTGAAGATGAACTTGAAGCAGATCCTTCATAAGTGCTTTGGTAAAGATATCCGCTCCATTCTTCTCTATTGGACAGTAGACCAGTTCCACCATCCCATCCTCCATCAAATCACACACATAGTGATACTGGATCTCTATATGTTTGGTGCGTGCATGAAACACTGGATTTTTGGCAATGGCAATGCAACTTTGATTGTCACATCTTAGCACAATTGGTTCTTCATCCTGCACTCCCATATGCCATTGGATCCTCCATGTTGCTTCACGTGTAGCAAATCAAGCTGCCTTGTACTCTGCTTTGGTAGAAGACAATGCCACTGTTGGCTGCTTCTTACTAATCCAAGAGAAAATTCATGAACCCAAAGAGAAACAATAACCAGAAACTGACTTCCTAGAATTGCTGTCTCCTGCCCAATCTGAGTCACAATTCTCCACAAGAGAAGTTCCGAAACTATATGTGATACCATAGTCAAGAGTTTCCTTCAAGTATCTGAGCACCCACATCCTAGCCTTCCAATGACTCTCATGAGGTTTGTTTGAGAACCTGCTCAAAATACCAATAGCAAAACTAATATCTAGTTTGGTATTACACAAGTAGATCAGACTGCCGACCATCCTCTTGTACCTCCCAATGTTTGCCAATGCTGATGTATCCTCAATGGATAACTTTGCATTCACCTCCATAGGTGTAGCTATCTCCTTGCACTCGGTCATTGCAAATTCCTTCAAGATCTCCCATGCATACTTCTTTTGAGAGATGAAGATCTTCCTTGGCTCTTGCCAGACTTCAATTCCCAAACAATAGTGCAGCAAGCCCAAGTCTGTCATTTCAAACTCAGATTTCAAAGCCTTTCGAGTTTGGTTGATCATGTCTTCATAGTCACCTGTAATAAGAAGGTCGTCCACATATAGGACAATCACTGTAGACTTTTCAGCATCCATGTAAACATATAAGTTAGCATCTAAGACACATCTTTTGAAGTTTAAGCTTAAAAAGAACTTATCTATATGCTAGTACCATGCTCTGGGGGACTTGTTTCAGCCCATACAATGCCTTCTTCAGCTTACACACTTTGTTCTTAGAATGAGGGGCCTCAAACCCTAGTGACTGAGCCATGACCATTTAAGAACGCTGACTTAACATCCATATGGTAAACATGCCACTGCTTGTGGGCGGCCACTGCAAGAACTGTGTGAATAGAGGTCATTCTAGCAGTTGGGGCAAATGAATCTTGAAAATCAAACCCTTCAACCCATGAAAACCCTTGTGCAACCACTCTAGCTTTGTACTTTTCTAAGGTACCATCAGCCTTGTACTTTATCTTCCAAAGCCACTTTGTGCCAATAACATTTTGCTTTGCTAGCCGATCCACTAGCTCCCAAGTTTCATTCTTCATTATGCAGTCATACTCGGCTTGCATAGCTGCCTTCCATGCTGGATCTGTAAGTGCTTCTTCTAAGTTAGTTGGATTATGTGAGCAGAAGCCCTCCTTTGCTCCTCTATTCTCTAAGACCTCGTTGGTCCGTCTGCCTTCTCCTCAATAGATGTGGGCATAGGATTATTGTGGTCATAGAGTTGCTTCACCCAATACAGCAATGGATTTTCTGGTGGGGTGATGTCAGGTTGGTGAAATTTTTCCTCATCATCTGAAGATGATGCTTCCTCCTCCTTAAGGATAGGGACAGTTCACGGGATAGGTTCATAGTGGACCACTTATTCACTTGATGATAAAGTGAAAGAACTTGCATTCTCCTCCTCCATTGTATGTAGCTACTCCTTGAACACCACATCACGGCTCACGATAATATTCTTTACCTCTTGGTCATATAATTTGTAAGCCTTTTGCTCATCACTATAACCCAAGAAGATACATTTTCTGTTTTTTGGTTGTAACTTGTTTCTCTTCTCATCTGGAATATGTGCATAACATTCACATCCAAAAATTTTGAAGTGTGAGACAGATGGTTTCTTACTAGTGTAAGCCTCATGAGGTGTTTTTCCCTTCAGAGGCTTTGTGTAGCTCCAATTTAAAATGTAGACTATAGTATTAATAGCTTCAGCCCAAAAATGGTTAGGCAATCCCTTGCCCTTTAGCATGCATCTTGCCATCTCCACAATGGTGCGATTCCTGCATTCCACAACACCGTTCTGCTGAGGTGTTGTCAATTAATGCTTGATCCCTTTGCTCTTGTAAAAGTCTTCAAACTCCTTTGAGTTGAACTCACCACCACCATCTGTTCTAAATTTCTTCACACTTTTCCTTGTTTCATTCTCAACAAGTGTTATCCATTTTTTAAACTTACCAAAAGCTTGAGCCTTATCACGAATGAAGTACACCCACATTTTCCTATTGTAGTCATCAACAATCAACATAAAATAAGAAGATCCCCCCAAGGCCCGTGTAGGCATCTTTCCACACAAGTCAGCATGCAACAACTCTAGAGAAGCCTGGGCTCTATTCTTGCTTTCTTATGGAAATGCCTCTCTCTGTTGCTTGCCCATCATACAAGCTTCACAAGGTTCCTTCAATTCATTCATTGCAGGTAGGTGAGCAACCATACCTTGCTTGTGCATCTTCTTCAACACTGCAAATCCAATGTGTCCAAACCTTTCATGCCAAAGCTTACTTGTGCCCACTCCAACGGTGGTTGTAAGAGCACTTAGGTCATATAGGTTGTTCCTTCTTTCTCCTTTGCCAACAACTTTTCCATCATTGTCAATAATTTCTACACTTGTTTTCTTGAACCTCACTTCATGACCAAGATCAGTTATGGTAGCAACTGATAATAGATTTCTCCTAATTTTGGGAACATACAACATATTTGAAAGCTTTTTGACATCACCATTTGTAGCAACAAATGAAATAGTACTTGTGCCCGCAACAGGGCATTTTGCATCATTTCAAACCATCATAGTGATGGATTCTTGTAGAGGCTGCATAGAACTGTATAGAGCTTTCTTATTGGTCATGTGATGGGAGGCTCCACTATCCAACACCCATGAGTTAGTGGTAGATTCTTCTTGTGTCGAGGAGCATACCTCCTCAATGGTCACCATGAATAACTCCAACTCTACTTCAGCCGTATTAGCTGTCTCTTTCCCTTTAATTTTAAGGGTACCATTCTTTTCATCTACCTTCTCAACAGGACAATCTGCAATTGCATGTCCTTTCTTCTTGCAGTAGAAGCATTCTCCTTGAAACTTCTTCTTACCACCCTTCTTATTTTTGTCACCATCATTTTTGGTGGAGGAACCACCTTTGCCTTTTGCATTGGTAGAGAATGCAGCGTCTCCATTGTTGCTTCCTTCTCGGGCTTTCAGTCTCAACTCCTCCAGCAATAATGCACAAAACTCCTCAAAACTCAAAGCTTGAGATCTCACCTAAGTATTAAGGGCAGTTACTAGTCCATCAAACTTTTGTGGACAAATTTGAAGACACCTCTGAGATAGCTCCTCGCTAGTCTTTTGTATCCTAGCACTAGCTATCTAGTTGCCCAGATTCTTAATCCGAGTGATGAATGCTTCAGCTATCTCTCCTTTAGCAAACTTCTCCGCTGCTAGTTGATTCTCCAAGTTTTGAATCCTTGTTTGGTTTCGTGTTTCATACTGACTCCTCAGTACATTCCAATCCCCTGATGCTTTGGTTGTATGCTAAATCAAAGTCAGAACACTGTCAGAATAGCTTGTAACTAAGGCACACAATGCATCTACATTCCTTCATTTCCAAGCTCCTAGAAGTTCTACATTTGGAGGAATCATCACACTAGGATTTGATGGGTTGGGGGTAGGCTGTGGTTCTACTTTAGTCCCCAACACAGTCTCCAAAAGCTCATAAGAATCAAGGATAGTTGTAATTTTGAACTTCCACAAGGTATAGTTTGTACCATCTAACTTTCCTTCGCTGAAGGTTGGTGGACGAATCCTCAGTGTGTTTGAATAGCTAGTACAACAACACCACCTCTTGCACCGTTTCCTAATGTGCCCGAACCACTTCCGAAAGATGACATTGTTCCTCTTTTCTGTTGAAGCCTTTGCCTCTTGTGCACTCTTCAATCCCTAGAGCCCCCTCGGCTCTAATACCATGTAAAAATTACATGGCACAGTGAATAGAATCTGAGAAAGAGATAGAGATAGAGAGTACACAATAGATAAGAGGAGAATTAGAAAATTTCTTTAGCTCCAAACAACTGATACAGTGATGGCTCTGTCCACCCGTGCGCTTTCACAGTGAAGCTTAGATGGAGATCTAGACAGAAGATAGGTGAAGAGCTTAAGGCTAGCTAGAACAACTCTAATTGGATGAAAGATAGATGATTGATGGATGTGAAGGGGTTTAGCTTTTATAGTCTATGAAGGCGGCTAGGTTGGCATGACCAACCTACCATATGAGCCTCCACTACTTGGCAGGGAATATTCCCTTTATTGTCGGGACGGGGGCACTGCCCCCGGACCCCCGCTAGGGGGGCTGCTGGCCCCTTGGGACCCCCCAGCTGTCCAGGGGCCACTTCTGTGGCCCCTGGAACCCAAAATAGGGGCCCCTTTTAACTCCCTTACCCCCCAACTCGATGCAATGTGCCTCGAGTTGCTACCAGCTTAACTACTCAGTCCAACCCAAAGATTAGACCCACAATGGTCACCTTTTTGTCATCCGGTCACATAGACCTCATCTGATATACAAGTCAGGACTCAATCAATGTCCGGGCTCACATTTGGCTTCTCCTCATAATGGGAGCCTTACAACTATGAGCACCACGGATCATTGGTCGCACCTTGTGAGGGTGGGGCATTGAGCATATCTAATAGGAAGTTCGTGAGCGGAAGTAAGAGCAATGGTGGAAGAAGCAAGAGCAAGAGAGAGAGAGAGACACACACAATATGTGGGAACTCCAACAATCACAATGTGTGACTGACCTTTCCTTTATTCAAATGTCACTGGAAGAATAAAGAATAAAGTGACAGTGATGAGCATGTGCCACCTATAGTGTAGAGGTATGCGGGAACTGTGAGTGTAATAATACATGGGTGGCTAGGCATAATCGCAATTAAGCACTTTTGCATAAACTGAAAACCCCTAGAAGAACATTAGATAGGTAGGATTTTTTTAAGTTTAGTTGTTTGAGTAATTGTTTGTTTTGTTGTTTTGTATCTGTATTTTTTGTGTTTGTTTAGATCAAGAATTGTTTTTTTCCATTTTTATTTGGAATCTTTTAGCTTAAAGACTTAATGGCCTTGGTCAAGATTGGTTATTTCTTTGGATAGATTGTAGTAGGACTTTGATGGTAGCTATTGGACATCTTGAAATATATATATTTTCTTACTGATATGTTTATACATCACAGGGATTATGGGTTCATGAGCACTTAATGTTACACTTGTTGGATACATTGTACTTGGGGTTTGTCTCCTGGTTTTATCAATTACATGCAATGCCATGGGTTGGGTTGATGCACTTTTTTCATCATTGTTGAGCACTAACATGGCACGATGCCCACTGCAGATATATGCAGTAAACCTTAGATGAACGTGTAGTTGAGAGAAGACATTTCATTATGCATGCACAGCTCTTTGCATGCATGAGAGTTGAGATATTCATCACCAAATTAGAAACCATTGGATGAGTGGCAAGGTGGATGGGTAAGTTTGAGGGTCGTCAAAGATGCGTACACTTGTGAGATGGGTTGTTTTTTGGTCAAATTCATGAGGATCATATTGTTTACCGTAGCACAGAGGAATGAAAAATGGAGTAGAAGTGTGGGAGAAATGGAAGAAGGAGACAACCAAGAAGGCACAAGACAAAGAAAAGAAAAGAGTAAAAGCGCGCCATTAAATATGAAGGTGCTCCTGAATCCTTATAAAAAGAGCGCTAGGCTCACTCCCGTGCCAATTGTATGCATTAGTGGGAACGGGGTAAGTTAGAATGGTGGAAAATGGGAAAAGAGGGCCTAGGCTAATGGTCGGCCATGTAAAAAGTGGGGATGACCGCCCAAAAAGTAAGGCATGTATATAAAGTTCAAAAGTGAATGAGAAGCTCATTCTTGGGTGTGGCTAAAGCTTCTTCTTCTTCTTCTCTTGCTTCTTACCTTCTTGCTTGTGTTTGAGTGAGGGATTGAGGGAGTGTGAGGGAGTGCGAGTGAGGGATCGTGGAGAAGAAGCTCCTCATCTTCTCTCTTCATCTTCCCTTCTCTTCTTCTCTCCTCTCATCTCATGCGGCTATGGAGGATGGAGCTTGATGGAGAGGGATTGAGGTTGCTCGAGCTTGCTACAAGGATCGTGGAGCTACCGGAGTGTGAGAGAGAGGAGGAAACTCGATCAAGCATCAAGGTAAGCTCACTACACCCACAAGGTAGGCATTGTGCATCGGCTATGTGAGAGGTAGCCATGGTCGCTCGGCTTGAAATGCTTGATCAATAAGCGGTCTGTAGGTCTTGGGGTAGAGCTCTGTGGCTCCCCTACATTTTGGTTCCGTTGCCGGGACCGATGGAATCGAGCCTTGAGCGCCACGTGCATTGTATCGAGTATGGCAGTAGGGTTTATAGCTTGAATCGATGCTTGAGATAGTTAGGAGGATTAGGAGGTTTTAATCCCTGGAGCAAGTAAGTATTTTGATTTGCTGTTGAATGTAGAGTAGGACCATCTGTCTTTATTTCTATTTCTATTTTCTATTGCAATAGGTTAAGGGTAGGATAGGAAAAAGAAGGGAACAAAAGGGTTCTGTTGTTACTGGAGACAGGGAAGTTGGGACGCAGATTCAGACATCTGGCTAGTGGAGTGTATGAGATTAGTCTCTAAGTCCACAACAGACAGTGGGAGGTAATAAGGGGCACAACAGCCTAGGGTGCCCACATTTGACACCTTGTTTTCTGAGATGACTGTGAGATTGGGAGCCCAAGAGAGAGCGAGAGAGGGAGAGAGCTGTGGGAGATCCCAAAGTGCATTGATCAAGCGCTCCATTGCTTTGAGGTATGCCAGACGTTCCCCTCTGTCGCTCGCATTGATTTGGAAAGTGCGACACGATTTGATAGAGTAGGCATTAACCTAAAGGCGCCGTGTGCAACCTGCGGGCTGTCGGCTATGCAGTCGAACCAGTCTGTCCGATTCCCAGAATCAAACCGTTCGAGTGTGAGAGTCGGATCATCCGATTTCCATAATTGAACCAGTTGAAAATCAGACTAGTTGAATCCGATTCCCAGAGAATCGGACCAGCCCACCAAGTCGGACCACGTGTCCGAGTCCCAAAATTGAGCCACTCGACCCATTGCAGTGGTCGGTGGACCACCCCCTGTCCGACTAAGGGAAGCCAGACCAAAGTAAGACCAAACCTGCCCGTCCGACTAAGGGAAGCCAGACTAAAGTAAGACCAAACCCGCCCGTCCGATTCCCAGAATCGGATCAGACCTATCCGATTCCTAGAATCGGACCAGCCCGGTCCGATTCCCATTATCGGATCAGAGTACCAGAGCTTGAATAGAAGGTGATTCACCTAGACCACAGTCCTGGGTGCCCTAGTGACGTCCTCTGACCCCCCAGGGAACCCAGTTTGACCTTAGAAGTTGGATACTAGACAAGATGACCGAAGATTCACCCCAAATAGCTAGACACCGGGTTGACATAATTGGGATTGGATGTAACGTTTGGCAACCATCCAACCAACTAACCAACCTTGAAGCAAGATAGGGAATGCAACAGGGTCTTTCTGTAAGACTTTAGAGTGGCCATGACCTGCACCTAAAGCCACATCAGGCCACAACCGGAGGTAGTGAGGCGGAGCTTGCATCAAGCATTTAGTGCATCCTCACCTCACCTCCTGATTTCACCACCTAGGGTTCACTACAAGGAAAGGAAAAGCCTACTTCCACACCGAGCACTAGAAAGCACTAAGCACAAGTTGTGGATAAGATTAAGATGATTTTAAGTAACAAGGAGCTTAACAAGAAACATAATAACATCAAGGAACCTACTACTAGGAGAGGATCCCAATGCATAACGGGCTACTAGGGAACTCCATCTATAGGGCCCTGAGAGGAAACGAAGGTTCGGAGGACCGCAACATAGAGAATCAGATGCCACCAGAGCTAATCAAGTTGATCGACGACCCAATGAACCGGGAAGCAGAAGCAATGTCAGGATTCCAAGGCGGACCAGACTTGAACTTGGGAGAATTTCCAGCCATGGTGCAGGAGTTAGTCAACGAGTATGACTTGCTAGCTAAGATGGTAGTTTAGGGTAGGCTGGTAGAGGAAGTAGTAGCGGCCCTAGAAGAATGAAAAGCAATCAAAAGGGCACTAGAGAGCATGATCACCTATAACCACTAGCAGAAGACTAGGAGACTCCAACAAGACGTGGATATGTACGAGGCCCGGCGCGTGCTAGCCCTGGCTAGAGCAGCTAAGGTAGGACCAAATGCAGAGAGAGAGCAGGCAGTGGAGGTTGACTTGTCATTAAGTGAACTTGTAGCCAGGCGGCTCATGGACAACACATCCGCTGAGCAGGGCGCGGCAGCCTTAGCCATAGCCTTACTCTCAAGATTAGGGGTCACACAAGGGGCAAAGGGGCAATCTAGGATCCCTATAGTGGCGAAAGAACTAGACAAGTATGAACCTAGCAACAACCCATATAGCTTCATGGAGCAGTTCGAACAGGTTTGTGAAGCAAACGGCCTTACAGACCCTACACAATACTCCCAAGCTTTTGGGCTATGCTTAGGAGACAAAGGGAGGGTGTGGCACACCAGCCTAGATGCAACCGAGTACGAGAACTTTGCCTATATTAAGGACCACTTTATCAAGAGGTTATCTGAGGCAGGATACTCCGACAACCTCATCGTCCGCTTGATGAATGTCAGCCAGAGAGAAAAGGAGGATGTAAGAGACTACATCACACACATACGTAGCCTCTTCAAGAGGATTCTGGCCAATGAGCGACCTAACAAAAAGGCTGCGTCTACAGTGTTCATAAATGGAATCCGTAGCGAGGAACTCTACAAGGCCTTGGCTAGTAACTCCACACTACATAGAGACGTGCTGGCTAGGGTTTTTGATGAAGCAATAAGAGTAGACGACCACCTGAGGGAGTGAAGCATGAGGAACACTAGTCAGGATGATGCAGGTGAGAGGGCTTCAGAGCAATCAATGATGTTGGGTGAGAGAGAGAGAGCTCTAGCGTGCGGGATAAGGGAAAGGGAGTTGACCAAGGCCGGGACTTGGCGGAGGTGAGAATGGAGATTATACGTTTGCAATAACAAATAAGGAAGCTTACACAAGCCCACGTGCAGTGCATACACTATCTTCCAGCCGAGTGTCAAGATCCAAGATCTAGACCGTGTTCAAACTGTGGTAGGTTCGGACATGATGCGTTGCACTGCAAATTGCCCAGGAGGTTTCCATACACTCAGCAATACAACCCTCCTTACCTAGGCAACATGCCATCTAACTTCCTTGGCAGAGGAGCTCAGCTGGCCCTTCCAACACCAAGCGACACGAGACCAGCCATCCCTAGGCTAGAGATGAACCCAACGGGCATACCCAGACCACCAGGATCCTACGTGACTCAACCACCAAGTGACGCTCCTGCTCATTATCTGGAGGAACCTAGTGAAGAAGAGAGCTACATAAATCCATACATCTGCTATGATGACGAGGAGGGCAATCTAGTCCTGATGGAATATCGACCGGTGCCGGTGATGGCCCTGGGCAGAGGAAGAGACAGAGGATTTGGAGGACCAAGCTAGGACCCAATCTCATGTTGGACTTGCGGTCATCCAGGCCATATATCATCATGCTGCCCAGAAAGGGAACATGCAAATCAGGACAAGGCAGACCTTAGGTGCATCAAATGTGGGATCATGCACTTGTTCCCTGATTGCCCTAGGTGGAAGCCATCATCTAGTCTGGCCAACGTGCCCTCTGTGCCCTTGGGGCTATTTGGCGTAGAGACCTTTGGTGGAGAGGATGCACCCATCCCGCTGCATGTCATGATGCGAGCGCAAACAAGACAAACATGCATCTCAGTGCGCCTGGGCCAAGTAACCTAGACTCAGCCTTGCTGGGAAAGAAAAGCTAGAGGAGAAGGAGAAAGAGAGTAGACACAAGGATCACTCTTAAGACTGAGGAAGATACAACCTTAGTGCCAGGATGAGGGGTCACAGATGCTGAGGCAGAGACCTCCGCCCCCAAGACGGCGGCACTAGGTAGTGCCAAGGTGGGGGAATACCCTCATCCTAGGCGGCAACTCGAGGCTATCGCCAAGGTAAAGGAGTGGGTCAAGGATGCCCAAGAACACCTCAAAGATGTAGAATCCATATTGGAGGATCCGATGGAGGACCTTTCTAGTGCAAGCACACCCGATTTGCCATCGCGACCTCAATCGGGGAATGCGCTAACACCACGAGAGATGCCACAAAGGCAAGACCAGGAAGAAGCTTATCAACAAGCTAGCCACGACATGTGGCCGAAGAGTGGTGACCGAGGAGAAAGCCAACTACCCAGCAATCTCCTCACCATCGTAGTAACCACCCTAGTGACCATTAATTTGGGAGACCTGCTTCAACAGCACCCTCCATTGTGGTGAGAATTGAGGCACTGGATGGAGGGAAAGGGGGAGCATGCTGCCGCTGACTTGCACGAGTAGGACACACTCACGCAAATTCCAAGCCTAACGCTGCACTCGGCTCCAAGGCCACTGCACATCAACGCTTTCTGGGAAGGCACGGAGATGCATGCAGTCCTACCTGTCCTAGCCTTAGGGGATGCAACGTGGAAAGGAATTGTGGATACTGGCGCAGGGGTTAGTGTCTTGAGCCATGCAGTTCTACAGGCCTGGGAAACCCACCTGTGGAAGCGGCTAGGTTCAATGTTACATTGGCCAACGGAATGAAGGTCAGACCACTCAGGGTCTTAAAAAACTAGCCAGTAAAGATCACAAGAGTGCAGTTCTCCGTAAATTTCATTGTCATGAAAGGGGTGGACTACAACATACTGCTAGGCGGGCCATGGATGAGGAATGCTCGAGTGGTTGAAGACTAGGAAAACAATCTCATATTCTTGGGGAATAGGATGGAAGCGGTAAGCATTGAGATGGACACATGGAAAACTACCCTAGTCGACCTTGATGCTATCTTGACCATGCTAAAAGGTGATGCCCAGGCACAAGCCTTATGGGGCGCTGACCAAGTACATTCCCTGCCCTGAGGACGAGAGGGATTGGATGCATGTCTTGGCAACCATTGACATGCCATTCTTGGATGAGGAAGAGTTGTATAAGCAAGTGGCTAAGTCACCAAGCATGCCAGCAGAGGAACCCATGGTGCCGCTCTGCATGATGGCGGGGAGCTCGCGGGAACCACAGAGACTGATCTCGTTTCACACCCCCACGAACAAGCTCAAGCTTCACGGAATCGTAGGGTACCTAACCACTGAATTGAAAGGCAGTGAAGCGGCTAATCTAAAGCCCCTAAGAGATCTCTTAGCTCGGCCTGAATGGGAATGGACCAAAGTGCACGATCTCAACCTATCATACAACTGGGCTTTAATTACCAACGAGGCGGAGATTGGAGAGGAGAACCAAGGGGATGACGAGTAGTCGGAGGGGCAAGATTCCAGTGATAAGGAGTATGAGCACTATCGCTCTGAGATGGACGAGAGCAAGGAAGGGTTTAACATGATAGATTATGACACTAAAGGGAGAGCAATCGAGCAGATTAAGGCAGACTCTAGGCCGAAACGGAAAAGGGATGGAAAAGGAGTCATGCGGATGGAATGCGATAGAACCTCGCTGGAGCAAGTGGGAGCTATGGATTATGAGCAAGCAGGGGTGGCACAATCGTTGGTAGCCCCAATATTGAAGACGGAATCACCTACTGAACTATGACCCCTGGGTGAAACCCCTTCCTCAAGCAAGGGATGCGAGTTTAACTCGGAGTCTGAAGTCAGTACAGAGAGTGATCCCGAAATACCCCAACCCTCTAATGTCAGACAAACTAAAGGGGACTTGCCAGTCCACTTAAGGCGCAAGCGGATTAAGGAGGGGACCAAGAACCAAACTAAAGACTCAAAAGGAGAGAGGCAAAGGAAACCACAGGACCTACCCAAATGCCTCAGAAATTTTAAGAAGGGTGATAGAGTGGTGGTTCTGCTAGGAGCAAAGAGACAAGGGCAAGCCAAGGAACCAATTCAGGGACCTGCCAGGGTCAAGGAAGTTGACCTGGCAGAGGAGGGCAAGAAACCATGATCAGTGTTCATTGCTGACGACTTGACCAAGGAAGAGGAGGCTAGGTTGGTGGCCCTCCTGCGGGAGTATGTCAATGTGTTCGCCTAGTCCTTGGAGGAACTAAGAGGAGTCGATCCTAGGGTCGTGACCCATAACATTCCCATGGTTCTAGAAGCGATGCCAATGAAGCAGTGACCTTACCCTGTGAATCCCAAACACGCTCATATGGTGAAGGAAGAGATCGATAAGCTTATGAAGGCAGGATTTATATATCAGATCAAGCACATAGATTGGGTATCGCTCATAGTGATAGTTATGAAAAAGAACGGCAAGATTCGAGTGTGCATAAATTACAAGAAGGTGAATGCCGCTATGAAGAGAGACAACTACCCTTTGCCATATATCAAGCACATACTGGAGAGAGTAGCAGGCAAAGAAGCTTATAACTTTCTGGATGGATTCTCAGGCTACAATCAAGTGCAAGTGCATCCTGACAACAGGCACAAGACGGCCTTCGCCACGGAGTGGGGCGTCTTTGCCTACATCATTATGTCCTTTGGGCTAATGAATGCTCTTGCAACCTTCCAATGATTAATGTGCACAATCTTCAAGGATATGTTGCATGAGAGCTGGAGGTGTTTGTGGACACCCTATCTGTACACTCCAGTTGGGCCAAACACTTAGAGAGGCTGGGAGCCGTCTTCGAATGGTGCCGACTATACAAACTCTCATTGAACCCCTTGAAGTGCCAGTTCTGGGTGAAGCACAGATGCATCCTAGGGCATGTAGTGTCACAGAATGGCATTGCCACTGAATTTTCAAAAGTCAGGTCCATTACCGACCTCCCACCGCCCACCAATTACAAGGGCGCCCAGTGTTTCTTAGGCCACCTAGGATACTACCGACGCTTTGTACTAGACTATGCACTGATTGCTAGACCATTGTACAAGCTACTGATTGTATTCGAGTGGACTGAGAAATGCCAATGCGTATATGAAAAATTAAATAAGGCCCTCACCATTGCACCCATCTTACGAGCCTCAGACTGAGTGTAGCATTCCATGTACACAGATGCCTCCAAATTTGCCAACGGAGCCGTTCTCTGCCAAGCAGGTGAACATAGTCTTGATTACCCCGTGAGCTTTGCTAGTAGGCAGCTCACTGAAATAGAAATGAACTACTCCACTACAGAAAAGGAAGGGCTAGCCATGGTGTTCGCCGTGAAGAAATTTAGGCATTATCTATTGGCCACACCCTTTGTCTTCTACGTGGACCATCAAGCCCTATTGTATCTCATAAACAAGCCATGCGCCATAGGCCGTATAGCAAGGTGGTTACTTCTCCTGCTGGAGTTTGATTTCTCAGTGATTGTGCGCAAAGGGAAGCAGTACTACATGGTGGATCACATGTCCCGCATACCCACCGGGGAAGCTGCTGGCCAAGGCATCCCTAACAATTTACTAGACGCGCACCTCTTTGGCCTGTCTAGCGAAGGGGACTTGTTTAGAGTTGATTTGATGCCCTACTGGGCAAACAATGTTGTCCAAGTGTTAGAAAACGGCCTGAGAGATAGACCTATTGAGAAAGCCATGCTAAGGAGACTCATCTTAAAAATTCAGCCATACCAATTAATTGTTGGACAACTCTATAGGTTGGGACAGGATAGGTTGTTACATAGATGTGTGTGCGAGCACAAGATGCATGATGTATTAAGAGAGGCTCACGACAGGATAGCTGGTGGGCACTTTAGTGGGGACACGACTGCACGCAAGGTATTATAATCCCAACTCTGGTGGCCCACCCTATTCCGCAACGCTGCTAAGTTCGTCAAACACTGTGACGAATGCCAGAGGACTAAGATACCTATGCGCAAAGATAAGATGGAGTTAACCCCCATAGTAGCTCGACAGTCCTTCGAGAAATGGGGCATTGACTTCATTGGACCTATTAGTCCAGCGGCTCAATACTCCCAGGCGTGCTACATCATTGTGGCAATGGACTACCTGATGAAGTGGGTGGAGGCGCGAGCCACCAGAAGGAACGACGCTAGGACTACTGCGAAGTTCCTGTGGGAACAGGTTTTTTCACGGTTTGGGTGTCCAATCGAGCTAGTGAGTGATCAAGGTGCACACTTTGTTAACGAAGTAATATCCCACCTGCTCTCAACCTTTTTGATCATTCATAGAAGGTTTTCCCCCTACTACCCATAGGAAAATGGCCAAGCGGAGTCCACAAATAAAATCCTGGTCAATGTGCTTACTAAGGTAGTATCCACATCACGAATAGACTGGAATAATAAGCTGATGGCTGCCTTGTGGGCTTATGGGACAGCTTATAAGATGGCTGTCGGCAAACATCCTTTAGGCTAACCTACGGGACGGAGGCCATTCTACCTCTAGAATTTTTTGTCCCTAGATTGAGAATAGCAGTGCAGGAGCATTGGAAGGGGAGAGAGGCTTGGACTAACTGCTTAGAGGAACTAGAGCGCCTCATAGAAACTCAGCTCTTAGCCACCCATACTTTAATCTGCGAAAAGGCACGACGAAAGCTGTGGTATGACAAGCACGTCAATCAGCATGACTTTGATCATGGGGACCTCGTGTTACTCTACTTGGTGAAAGGGCACAAACAGAAAATGAAATTTCAAGGGCTGGGGCCTTTCCAGGTGCGTGCAATTAGTAGAACGGGCAATGTTGAGTTGGAGAAGGAATAGGCTTCTTCAATGGCAGTCGCATGAAAAAGTACTATCCCCCTTCCCATCCATTGTACGAACCACCGATGCGCGAACCCCCCGTCGCTATTTGCATGGCCACAGTCAGAACTAACCGATCACAATGAAGAAGTAGTGGCACCCGCCTACCTTCGAATCACGGTCACCGTAGAGTGGACATATTCTTTTGATGCTCTGATCGACGAAGGGGCCAATTGGAATGTCTTGACACATGACCATTGGACACGCATTGGTCAACCCAAATTACAGCCCATGAACGTGAAACTTAGCCCATTTGGGGGACAACACTTATCCTCTCTTAGGGAAATTCCAAGCGGCTATCTCCGTCGAGTCTAGGAGTATCCCAATCATCTTTTATGTGTTACCAAACACTAAAGGGGCCGGTGATAAATCACTACTAGGGTGCACTTTCAAAAAGCAGACAAGCTACAATGTGGACTACAACCTAGACCGCATTCACCTAACCATGAGCAGCGTGCGTATAGTAACTACTTTCAGCAAGGGCCATCTTGTGCCTTCTACAACTGCAGAGCCGCCAATGGAGACCCCCGTAGCCCAGCCTAAGGAAAAGGGTAGGAATGCCTTACCTCGTACCCCAACCGCCCAGAGGCAAACCCACCCGAGCCGTCCACATGGCCAAGGAACCCACGCACATATGGGTGCCGAAACAGCAAGCGCCGCCTCCTGTTAGACCACAGAAACACGCTCCTAAATGCAAAAATTATCAGTCATGGCCTAAGAGGTAGCCCAGGCGCCATCGACATGGGTGCACCGCCATGCCACGATGGGTGCCGAAAGATCTCCTGCGGGTGCAGGGATACTATGAGGGTGCATGGATACTATGAGGGCAACCCTTGGATATGGGTGCCTAAGGTGAGACACCCAAAAGTGTCAAATTTTGGCACCCCCACTCCACCTGGACAGATCGGCACAGTCACAGCACAAGTTGCACAGAATGTCAAACCAACAACGGTGACAGTTAAGGCCACCCAGCACCTTCAGTGCCCCAAATCGGATGATCCAGCACCACCCAGGTCAGACAAGGTGCACACCCCCATGCCCACTCAAATGAATTGCAGCACGCTCCCTAGGGAACGGGAGCCCGCCGTAGCAGTTCCAAATGATCCAAAGTGCACAATTCCATTAATGACCCCTGCAAGGGAGTCACTACTGTCCAACCCAACTACTCCATCACCACCAGCTAGTTTGAAACCTTCGTATGAAAGACGATCCTTATTGTTAGTGGCCAAGGATCTCACTGAGACCTCCGAGAATGACGTAGTGATGTGCATCAAGGAGTTGGACGACATCTTCACTACATTCACTAGAAGCTACAAGATACTTGACCTAGGACTTCTTGACGAACCCCTCGCGTCTGATGTTCGCTCGTTGCCATGCACTTGGGAGGACTACGAGTTCATGACTGTCAAGTTTCCCAAAATTGCGGCCGAGCTAATCGCTAATGGAGAGATCTCGAAGGAACAGGCCGTTCTCAGACATCTAGTCACCTCATACCACAAGCCCGCTCGCTCTATGCCTAGAACGTGAACTAGAGGAGCTTGTGTAGCTTGCCAGCTCTGCTTCTCCATTCCTACAACTGTGGTACGCCTTACGACTCCAATTGGAGAAAAAAGGCCGCCGGATCATGACTAATGTTGAGAAAAGGAGGGCAATCAAAGCAATTGAATGCAACCCTATGTACATGGCACCTCTTTCATTGAGAGTTCTGGCCATTACACGCAACTTACACTTAGATGATCAGCTCTACTGACCCACCCGTAAATCGACTAGTTCCTCACAGAGGAGAAGTTGCACATTGCTAGTCACCTCAACTCGGGAGACATATTCCATGATGTCTTAACCTACATCACTCAAGCTTCCCTGAAACCAGGCGAACTTGATCGCTATGCCTAGTTTGAATACAACCCTAACATGTATACCTAGCTTATGGCCAAGTAGCCCACCCCACATAGCCCATGCAAGCCTTCGCTCCCCCGTGCCACTTAGAAAAGAGGGAAGAAGAGCTAGTGACAATCAAGGGACTGACCGAGTGGGGTAAAAAAAGGGTGAAGGTTGACAATGCCCTACTAAATTCAAAAGAGGAAAGGATGCAAAAAAGAAAAGATGTTGGTTGTTAATTGTTTCTAAAAAAGTTTCATCTCCTTAAGTCTACCCAGTAAACTGGTGCACATGTTTTTTTTTTTTGGTATGTGCTAGGAATGAAGCAAATAGTAACTCTAATGTTGACTGAGGTAATGACAGGCACATACCATGGTAGGACAAGGCATACTTCCCTTTACGGAAGCAAAAATGACAAAATATGGAATCAACATCGAAACATGGGGCTTCAGCCAATTTACTTTCAAGCATACCATGAACCTGGATGAGGCTATCTCGGAGGAGCCGGCCGTAAGAGAGCTGGTGAATAGATGCAGCCTCCAAAACTACGTCGAGAAAGTCGGGCAGTCTATCGACTATAGCATGTGCACAGAGTTCTTGAGAAATTTCAATGAAGAACGAAGCTATAGCACGGTCACGGTAAGGGAAGGTAATCAAGAAAGACGGGTACATGTACCCCTTGACGCTGCCATTGTCGAAAGAGCCTTAGGACTCGTGCCCAAAAAGGAAAGACACCCAAAAAGGGACGTATACGCCATGCTGGGAGTAAAAAGGAAGATGTACACACAGTCGATGGAATTAGTTTAGCCGACATTCCAGACCTGGCGACAAGGATACAGGCTAAAATGATCCATTCTCTCTTCTCCAGCCATAGGTATAACGCCTTGATGAATAGGATCAGCGTACCACTGCTAGAAAGCATTGCGGCAGGGGTCCCAGAAGTGGTGGACTGGAACAGGTTCGTGTCCAGAAGACTATAAAGAGTTCCGTCGCCCTTCTAGCTCCAGCCGCAATGCCAGCCACCAGCGGGGACTCCCCAGCCTCCACCGTGCGATCCACGAGGAAAAAACATGTCATCAAGGCCTCCACGATTAGGTACACATGCATACTTATAGCAATCATTGACGAGGCCATTAAGGGTGCTGGCGTGGAAGGAGAGCAGATTGAGCACCAAGACTCACCACGTCGAGAGGAGGAAGTCTCGAGTGAAAGGACAGCTAGTGATGTAGGGGACCCTGAAGTACCACCCCCGCAAAAGGCTGGGCTTCAAACACAAACAAAGGATAAAAAGGGCCAAAAGAGGGCAAAGACACTGAGTAAAAGGGAGCGAGCCGAGGTGAAGAGGGCTCGAAAAGAGTCATGTGGGTTGGAAGAACAACTACAGAAGGAGGAGGAGGAATAACTCGCAAGAGTTAAAGAGGAGTCAAAAAGGGCAGAAGAGGACCGGCAAAGAAGGGCGAAAGAGGAAGCCTACGAAGTGAGCATGAAGGAATTGGACGAGTTGGCTGAGGCCACTCGCAGGTCTATTGAAGAAGCTCACAGATCAGAAGAAATCCACCCCTATGGTCCTCACCATGAAGCCGAAGCAAGTGGCAGTGTGAGGGTAGCCCCGATGACCACAGGCAAGGGGAAGTCACCGCTCCATCCCTTGCCTCTCTCCTTTGTGCCAATGCCCACAGACACCCCAAATGCCCTAGAGCCCGCGCCTTCTCTGGACACCGCCCAACTGATGAGCATGATGCAAATGCTTGTCAGTAAGGTGGTAGAGATTGTCATAGAACCCACGGCACGAAAAGACCTACCGCCGTTGATGCTGAATCTAGAAAAGACCCTAAATGGAAAAAACTCAAAGCATCTACCACCACATCACCCATCCCCCCTTCACCCGAAGTAGACTACGATGTCTACGTGGCCGAGCTCTTAGCACAGCTGGAAGGGGCAAAGGAGGAAAAGAAGGTGGACATACTAGAGCTGGAGAAAGAAAGGGAAACCTCGATGGCCCTAAAGCTCTAAGTTTCAAAGCAAGAGGCTAACCGGCGAAGGGAGGTCAAGGCGTTACAAGACCAGTTGGAGGCAAAGAAGAAGGATGCCTAGGACAATGAGAATCACCTATGCCAGAGGCTAGAGGATGAGGAATAGAAACCTGGTGGCCGAGCAATGAAGTTTAAAGTTGCTAGTGCAGCAGTATGCTGACCTAGAGCAAAGAACGGCCAGACTAGAGGGGTATGGCCTATTGGCAACTCAAGAAGGTGAACCAAGTGAGAGGCAGGGGAACACCATGGCACAGCTTCAGTATGCACTCAAGGAGCAAAATAGGCTAGAAAGAGAGATAGAATTCCTAGCGCAGGGCCGGTCCACAACCCTCGCAATGGTAGTACAAGAACAACAATAGGAGATACAACAGCTGCAAGGGGCGTTAGAAGTTGCCAACGAAGATACTAAGGCCTTCATGGCCATGGCTTTCATGCAACAGAGAATGCACCTTGCAGAAATCTAGAGCCATGAGCAGCTGGCACAGGAGAGGTCAGAACGAATTAATACACTGACAGTACCTACCACTGCATACTGCAGGTGGTGGGTGCTATCACTGTCACTTTATTCTTTATTCTTTTAGTGACAGTTTGAATAAAGAAATTCCCGGCCACACATTGTGACTGTTGGAGTTCCCATTTGGTCTCTCTCTCTTTCTTACTCTTGCTCTTGCTCTCCCACTATAGCTCTTCCAAGCAAGCTTCGATCCTTATCACCTTTCAACCGGTATCAGAACATGGTTGCTTGAGCATTCCGACTTGGTTCATGAATCATTTAGCTTTCCATCAATTACCTACACTCATTGGGTCTCCTTCCTGACAGCTACAGTCAACTCTTCCAAGCTCCCGTTACTCCTTCGCTTCCCGAGCACCTACCCTACCCATTTGGGCACCCTCAAGGCATTCCTTTAGAGGTATTGGAGCTCTCTTTTGTTATTTTACTTCAATCCACAAGTTTGTGAAGCAAGGCAACCATGTCCTCTTGCTTCTTGTGATGCCTACCCTCTACCGGTGACTTTGCCTTTCAAGAGGGAGCTCTTGGGGGTCCTTGACTACCTCCCCAACCTTGCCTTGACCTTGCTTAGACATTCGACAGGCCCCAGATTAGTTTGGGCCAACTTGAAGACCTACAAAAGAAAATCTATTTTTTGCTTTAGCCCTTCCTTGGCACTCATTGGCAGCTTGAAAACCCTTCATTTGGCACTTGGAAACACCCCCTTGATGCTTGACATTAGTGGTTATCATTGGCATTGATTTACCTCAGTCTAGGACTATTTTCCACAGTCCACAGGTAATGAAAAATAGTGTTACATCAACACTTTATGTTTATGCCTGGTTGGCATAGACATTGGTTGCTCGGTGGTCCCGAATGCTAGGGGAATGTTTGCCTATGATATGAGATGCTTTTGGGATTGAATTTTCTCAACCATTGACTATTTTACATAGTCCGTAGGTAGTCCAAAATAGGGCAGCCCCCTATCATTACATTTTATGCTCATACTACATGGTCATTTGATGCCCGATTATCCCCGGTTGGTGCCTATACATATAGGAAAGTATGCCTATGGTTTTGAGTTTGTACTGAGCCACTGTTTGGCTCACTTTTGGATGTTTATTTGCTACTAGAATATGCGGGGCTGAAGCTCTTTTCCTTATGTTTGGATATGCCTATTGCATTTAGGCTATGTCTTGGATGTATACATTGATGTAGTGACTCTCGGGGATTGACATAGAGCTTGGATTTTCTCTCGAATCATTGGTTGAGCTTGAGCTCACTTTGCATAGCATTTGGATCTTCATCTTTGCTATACTTATGGCATATACTTTGCATATGTCTGATCGGTCTTGACATGCTTGGCCTATGCCACTACTACATACCCGTTACATTGTTTGGAGTTGGATCTACTGAGCCTTGCTTTGGCTTGACATTTGGTCTCTTGAAACTTACTTTAGCTATTTCTTGGCTTTCCAAAGTTATAGTTTGGATGTACTTGATGTCTATGGAGGCTATGTATGGATGCTACATGGCCTATATGCTCATGAGGTCTTATTGATGCTTGATCTTGGATCTTCTGGCACTGGTGCTATCATATGCCCTTGTTGAGCTTCTTTGCTTTATATTTATGGATTTTGTGCTAGTGGGAGCATCTTGATACACTTAACAGATGTTGAGCAGGTGGTTTATGCTACTTGAGCATTCGTATACTTTAGACTAGGATCTTTACTTGGATGTTGCATGGTTAATATGTGGTGGTCCTCACAAATGTACTTGGGCTGATTTGGGCTTTGCAATCCTTGAGCATAAACCTCTTTGTGTCAGATCTTGCCAATGTTGTGTACACTTTGCCCTTTTACACAGGGGGTGTACCGGCTTACTGATGGATTCTTTTGATATGCTTGGGTGTTTGCTTGATCTTCGTATGACTGTCACATGCTAATTTATGCCCGCTTGATGTTGGTTATGCTTTGACAGTCAGTGGTTGACTTGGTGCATTCATTTTGCCTACAGTTTGCTCTCATTGTACCTGGCTATAATTTATTACAACAAGCAATTATGCATGGATTGACGTGAATTTTCATGCTGAATCATCCTGATTTTATATACTTTTGATGGTACTTGGTGGGCAGCATCATTAGCTATTAGTTCGTGGTCATTTTGCCTTGGTTTTGGTGGTATTTTGGCTATTTACAACAGAAAACATCAAGCAGTTTTGAACTGTTTACCATTTTGGACCGCAGTATGGCATCTTCTTCTACTAATAGTGCTATCTTGGACATCACTAAGCTTGATGATATGGATTATGCCTACTGGAAGAGTCAAGTTTGGCAAGTATTGGTGCAGAAATTGCAAATAAAGCCACTAAGGATGCATGGCAAGCAGCTTGCAACTATGACTGATGACGAATGGGATGAGCTTGATGAGTTATGCAAGTCCACCCTCATCTTGTCTCTCACTAAACAAGTGCATTACAATGTGGTTGAGGAAGCATAGAGTGCGTGATAGCTTTGGGATAAAATTAGGAACCTCTATGACAAGAAAAGCCTAGCAAGTTAGATGTATTGGTTGAAGCAGCTTGCGGACCTGCATATGAAGGAGAATATGACAATGTCTACTCATTTGAGCCAGTTCCATGCTATTCTCAAGAACTTGAATTTTTGAGGGCATTACCTTGAATGATGAGGTTACTCCATTTTTTTTGCTTGGGACTCAGAGTGAGTCATGGGATGTATTCCGCACTGCCTTATGTGCTCTTGCTACTATTTTGAACTTGCCTGATGTAGAGAGTGCTCTTTTGCACAGGAAGAGATCAACCGTAAGAGCTTGGATGCCTCTCGTGTGTCGCATGCTTTGACTATTAGAGGCAGAGACGGTAATGGAAAGAATAACCATGGGTATAGATGTGGGGGAGACTCACAGAAGTCTAGATCTAAGTCATGTCAAGAATCGCGTGGTGGAGGGGGTTGCTCAAGATGCTGCGCCGAACACACACAGAATGCACAAGGAGAAGCTCACTCAAGAGACAAGAAGAGAGATGGAGGCCAAAACGTTTTCTTACTGATTTCTTCTTCTTCTTCCACACACTTTACAATGTACACAAAGTATAGATAAGATACAACATAAAAGGAAAGTGGCCTACTAAGTCAAACAATGCATAACCGACTACACTAGTCGACTGGCACTATAACTATGCCAGCTGTAAATAGGTGTATCGACCTGAATATAATAAGTAATGAGTCAGTGGCCATGTGAGATGCATAATGACCACCGACGTGCTAAGTGTAGATGTATGGATCCATCTAACCAGGCGGTCCATCATCAATGTCCGCATGTGTTGAGCTTGTCATCTCAACACTCCCCCTCAAGCTCAACTGCATCTCTGCAACTCCAAGTAAGCTTCGAAACTTTTGAAGCTTCTCTGTACCCAATGCCTTCGTGAAGATGTCAGCTATCTAATCCTGTGTGTTGACATATACCAAGTCAATCTCACCTGTTAGTACCTTCTCTCTCACAAAGTGGTAGTGTACCTCAATATGTTTTGTCCTGGCATGGAACACAGGGTTCCTAGCCAACTGTATACTGCTCATGTTGTCACAATAAATGACAACTGGACCTTCCACCTGGACATCCAAATCAACCAATAGCTTTTGCAGCCATACTACCTCACATGCTGCAACAGCAGCACCTCTATACTCAGCCTCTGTACTCGACAAAGCAACTGTAGATTGCTTTTTGCTGCTCCATGAAACTGCTGCACTACCAAGAGAGAACATGTATCCGCTGGTAGATCTTCTATCAGACATACTACCAGCCCAATCTGTATCTGTGTATCCAAATACTTGTACATCTGTACCTGCCTCATAGAAAAGTCCATAATAAAATGTGGACTTCACATATCTCAATATGCATCTGACTGCATCCAAATGTGGCTTTCTAGGTACTTGCATAAACTGACTCACAAGACCAATAACGTAGCTCAAGTCTGGCCTTGTAATGGTCATGTAGATCAAACTCCCCACTATCCTCCTGAACATAGTAGGGTCTTCTATCTCATTCCCAACATCAGCACTCAGCTTTACATTCTGCTCCAACGGGTCTGAAAGTGGTTTGCATGCAGTCATACCATACTTGGACAACATATCCAAGCCATACTGTCTTTGGGACAGCCATATACCATCATCACATCTGATCACCTCAATACCAAGGAAGTACCTTAGCTCACCTAAATCCTTCATCACCACCACTTCTTTCAGATGTCTCACTCTGCATGTTGATCTCTTCAGTGATCATAAGGGAGACCAATTCATTGAAATCTGGAAATGGCTTTCTGACATATATAGAAGTTACAAAAGACTTCCAAGCCTTTTCATTATTAAGTCCACCCAAGGTAGACGACACCAAATCTGTTGAGATATCGAGCTCCACTCGTGATATGCCAGGGTGACCGTTGTGTATTTATGTCACCGACTTGTCAGTTGCAGACGCGGTTGGTACACCGCCCATGAATAATAGCTACATGATAGCTATCCTTATCTACTCTAGTTCGTGGCTCAGTTAGTATGCCACCTTAGTTAGTTGAGTTTGGTTTGAGACCCATATATAGGGTCCTTCTATTTCTTTGTACTTGAGTTCTTTTGGCTTACACAACTAAGAAGAGGAAAAACTGTTTTCAGCCTCCACCCTTGTGTGTATTCTCCCATAGTGCAAGCAAGAAAGCTTCAAGTGAGACTCCTTCCTTCTCTCCCACAATCTTGACATGGTATCAGATCCTTGTTCGTGGTAAGGAGCTCAAGAAAGCAAGCCAAGCTCGCGGTGTTCTGGTAAGAGGAGCAGTGTTGCTTTCATTTTCTGTTTTGGGAGCAGATCTCTACAGGTAGCATAGCCGGAAAGTGCAGGAGTGCATTGTCTCAGGTTGAGGCGCCCTTTGCGGTGAAGCAAGAGGGCAGTATATGCTGTGGGATAGGGCTTTAGCCCTTGGCTACCTTGTTTTTTTGATTTGAGGCCATTTCGGGGCCTGTTTTGGAGGCGGAAGTTTTCTGCATGCACTCAGGAAAAGGCCCAGTTTTATGCTGTGCAGCCACTGTTCTACAGGTCGGTGAAAAGTTACTGTAAAAATTGCATCGTATGCTTGTGCGCAGAGATATTGGGAGTTACAGAATCATCCCTGTTGCCTGTTGATGCAAAATCGTCACTAGGAAGTGACTGTGTGGTAAAATACTACTTTCGCCAGTTTTGCAGATTTTCCCTTGTGAGGATGAAGCTGTGTTTTTTGCAGTGACAGAATTTTTTGCAGTGTTCTGTTATGGCATCTGATTCTCTTTCACAGATTGTCACTGAAAAGCTTGACAAGAACAACTTCCAAGCATGGAAGTTTAGAATGACGAATTTTCTTATGGGAAAAGGATATTGGAAATTTTGTCAAGATTGTGGGAGAGAAGGAAGGAGTCTCGCTTGAAGCTTTCTTGCTTGCACAATGGGGGAAGACACACAAGGGTGGAGGCTGAAAACAGTTTTCCTCTTCTTAGTTGTGTAAGCCAAAAGAACTCAAGTACAAAGAAATAGAAGAACCCTATATATGGGTCTCAAACCAAACTCAACTAACTAAGGTGGCATACTAACTGAGCCACGAACTAGAGTAGATAAGGATAGCTATCATGTAGCTATTATTCATGGGCGGTGTACCATCCGCGTCTGCAACTAACAAGTCGGTGACATAAATACACAGCGGTCACCCTGGCGTATCACGAGTGGAGCTCGATATCTCAACAAATTTATTGCAGGAAATGAAGAAGAACCAGTTCTTCCTAATGTTCCCAATCAACAGCAAATGCAGGCATTTAAAGCATGGCATGAGAGAGCCAGGAAAGTTATGTACTGGCTGTCTATCAGCATTTCAGACTCTATGATTGTGCATATTCAGGATGCAAGTACGCCAAAGGAGGCATGGGATACTTTGTCAAAAATGTATAGCACAAATACGCAAACCAGGAAAATGCAGCTCAAGCAAGAGTTGCATAATGTGCAAAGAGAAAATATGAGCATCAATGACTACCACATGAAGGTGAAGAAGATTACAGATGCACTTGCTTCCATTGGGTTGCCAGTGGAAGATGATGATTTAGTTTCTGTGACCTTGAATGGTCTAGGAAAGGATTATGCACAATTTCGGACATCCATTTCAGTTCGTGAAAGATTTCCTGATTTTGAGGAGCTGATTGCTCTTCTAATTTCTGAGGAGCAAAGAAATTGTGGTGCATCTTCTTCAGGAGGAACTTCAAAAGAAGCTGTCTTCTACTCAAATGCTGGAAGAGGTAGAGGCAGATGTAGAGGAGGCCGATTTGGAGGCCGTGGTAGAAATCAGAATATGCAGCAAACTCAGGAAAACCAGTCCTATGGAGGAGGACGTGGTAACTCTAGAGGCAGGGGGAGCCAAAGAGGTCGTGGTGGATGGCAAAGAGGCCAAAATGCAAACAGTAATGTTGAATGCTACTACTGTGGTAAAATGGGTCATATGGCTAAAGACTGCTATAAAAAGCAGAATGACATCATGAATGGAAAACTGCAACAAGGGAATTATGCATCTTCTAGTAGACACGGTGATGACAGAAATGAGCACTTGTTTATGGTGCAGCACATGAACAATTCTGTGACAAGTGCAGAAGAAAGCAATGATGTATGGTATGTTGACTCAGGTGCATCAAACCACATGACAGGTCATGCAGAATGGATGGAGGATGCAAGAAAAATGGAAAAACCAGGATTTGTGGAGACTGGTGATGATACTGCACATCCTATTGTGCAGATTGGAAAAATTCCTTTGTCTATGCAGGATGGGAAAAAGAAATACCTCTCTGATGTATTTCATGTCCCGAATATCACCAAGAATATGGTTTCTGTTGGTCAAATGGTTGAGTAGGGCTTGCAGGTCAGATTTAATCCTCATGGATGCTTTGTTGAGGATATGAAAAATAAAGGTCGCTTGATAGCAAAAGGAAAGAAGAAGGGCAGAATGTTTACATTGGATGCAGACATGTCTGAATTGAGTACAGCAATGTTTGCACATGGGACCGGTGTAGTTGCAGATATTTATATCTGGCATAAACGCATTGGTCATGTTAATGTACAACGACTTAAATCAATGCAGGCCCAAAATATTGTTGCAAGTTTGCCGAAATTCAAGGTTGCAGAAATGCATAAGGTATGTGAAGCCTGTCAGTTTGGAAAACAGGCAAGGAAACCATTTCCTAGACATGTTCAAGAGAGTAAGAAGCCATTAGAATTAATCCACTCTGATGTGTGGACAACTAAAGCTGCATCTCTTGGAGGCTGTCATTATTTTGTCAGTTTTATTGATGACTATAGCAGAAAAGTTTGGGTGTATTTTATGAAAAAGAAAAGTGAAGTTTTTGGGCATTTCAAAACTCTTAAAGCGATGGCTGAAAAAGAAATAGGCCTGCAGATAAAATGCCTAAGGTCAGATGGAGGGGGAGAGTACCTCTCAAATGAGTTTGCAAGGTTCCTGCAGGAGCATGGCATAAAGTAGCAATATTCATGCAGTCATACCCCACAACAAAATGGAATTGTAGAAAGGAAAAACAGGCATATTGGAGAGGTATCTCGTGCCATGCTCAATGAAAAAGACTTGCCAGATTTTTATTGGGCTGAAGCAGTTGCTACAGCAGTCTACATAATGAACAGGACTCCCATTGCAGCAATACATGGAATGACTCCAGAGGAGAGGTATACTGGTAGGAAACTAGATATTTCTCATTTGAAATTTTTTTGTTGCATTGCCTATGTACATGTGCCAGATGAGTTGAGATCCAAGTTGGATCCAAAAGCTGAGAAGTGCATCTTTATTGGTTACTCTCTGCAGCAAAAAGGGTATAGATGCTATAACCCTTCTACTCGTAAGTTTATAGTGAGCAGAGATGTTGTTTTTGATGAGATGAGTAGCTGGTATAAACCAGTAAATGTGATTGATGATGTAGATGCACAAAATGGTAATGTTGCACAGAATTCACAGCAGTAGTCACAAAATATTAGTGGACCTGGAGCGTCCTCTAGCAGTGGTTCACATTCTTCGCCATGGACAGGCAGATTGAGATCAGGAGAATCTTCTCAAAGTAATGCAGATAGTGGTATGCACGTATCACGAAAAGGAAAAGAGAAGGTTGATCAGCCCATGTTTGATGTGAATGCAGGTCACTCTTATGTGGATGGTGAATCCAGTGGCTCAGAACAAAGCATTGATGATGAGTTGGGTATTCCTTCTATTGTTACACCTGGATTAAGGAAGACCAAGGATGTTTTGAGAGCACCTGGGAGTGAACCTACTTTGTGCAGGTCTACGAGAGCTAGGTATCCTGTGGATAGGCTGAAATATGATGGATTTACAGCCATTCACTATGCATATATCGTCAAAGTGATATAGGAACCAGAACCCACTTCTTTTGAGCAAGCCATGGGAAAAGAAAAATGGGAGAAAGCCATGGATGAAGAAATGGATGCCTTGGAAGCAAATGTTACATGGGAATTGGTACCTTTGCCTAAAGGTAGAAATGCAATTGGCTGTAAGTGGGTTTATAAGGTGAAGCACAATGCAGATGGTTCTGTGAACAGATACAAGGCAAGATTAGTAGTCAAGGGGTATGCACAAACATATGGCATTGACTATGAAGAAACATTCAGTCCGGTTGCAAGGATGGCAACTGTAAGAGCAGTCATTGCTATGGCTGCATCAAAGGGATGGTCTTTACATCAGATGGATGTAAAGAATGCCTTCTTGCATGGTGATTTGCAAGAAGAGGTCTATATGGAGCAGGCACCAGGTTATGTGCATGCTGTTCATCCTGAGTTTGTTTGCAGGTTGAAGAAAGCCTTGTATGGCTTGAAGCAAGCACCTAGAGCATGGTCTGACAAGATAGGACAGTATCTTGTCACTATTGGCTTTCAGATTTCCAAGGCAGATTTCTCACTTTATTTGAGAAAAACAGAGAAAGGTATTATGCTACTTGTCATTTATGTTGATGATTTGATTATGACAGGTGATAGTGATGAAGATATCCTTCATGTGAAAATGCTATTGAAGCAGAAGTTTGAGATGAAGGATTTGGGAGAGCTGCGTTATTTCTTGGGCATTGAGGTGATTAGATCACCAAGTGGGATATAGCTCTTGCAAAGGCAGTATGGATTGGACATGCTGTCCAAATATGGGATGACAGGCTGTAAGCCTATTTCAGTTCCTTTGGAGCAGAATGTGAAGCTGAGCATAGATGCGGGTGAGCTTCTAGAAGACCATACTATGTACAGACGCATAGTAGGAAGTTTGATTTATATGACTATTACCAGGCCAGATTTGAGCTATGTTGTTGGATTGGTAAGTCAGTTTATGCAGGCTTCAAGGAAACCACATTTGGATGCGGCTAGACGCATACTCAGGTATGTGAAGTCCACATTGCAGTATGGACTATTTTATGAGACTGGGGTTCAGATACAGTTGCATGGATACACTGATGCTGATTGGGCTGGTAGTATCTATGATAGACGATCTACCAGTGGATATGTGTTCTCTTTTGTGATTGCTGCAGTCACTTGGAGCAGCAAGAAACAACCTACAGTTGCCTTGTCGAGCACAGAGGCTGAGTACAGGGGTGCAGCAATGGCTGCATGTGAGGTAGCTTGGTTGCATAAGCTACTTTATGATATGCATCAGTCTATAGATGGGCCAGTTGTCATTTATTGTGACAACATGAGTAGTATACACTTGGCAAATAACCCAGTCTATCATGCTAGAACAAAGCACATTGAGGTGCATTATCACTATGTGCGAGAGAGGGTTTTACTAGGTCTTATTGATCTAGTTTATGTCAGCACAGAGGATCAGGTAGCTAACATATTCACGAAGACATTGGGCGTAGAGAAGCTGCGCAAGTTTAGAGACCTGCTTGGTGTGCAGGAATTGGGATTGAGCTCGAGGGGGAGTGTTGAGATATTGAGCTCCACTTGTGATACACCAGGGTGACCGTTGTGTATTTATGTCACCGACTTGTCAGTTGTTTGCAGACGCGGTTGGTACACCGCCCATGAATAATAGCTACATGATAGCTATCCTTATCTACTCTATTTCATGGCTCAGTTAGTATGCCACCTTAGTTAGTTGAGTTTGGTTTGAGACCCATATATAGGGTCCTTCTATTTCTTTGTACTTGAGTTCTTTTGGCTTACACAACTAAGAAGAGGAAAAACTGTTTTCAACCTCCACCCTTGTGTGTATTCTCCCATAGTGCAAGCAAGAAAGCTTCAAGTGAGACTCCTTCCTTCTCTCCCACAATCTTGACAAAATCATCATCATCGGGCATTGCATCAATCGCTTCCAATGCATCTACAATGCTTTTTACCTTCAGTGCATACTCATTGATAGACATCTTCCCTTTCTTTAATGTATTCAACTCTTGCTTGAGTTGAATCTTTCATGCCTTTGTATTTACAGAAAACATACTTTCAAGTATGGTCCAAGCTGCATATGAATTCTCTGCATTTCTAATGTGTCCCAGTATATTATTGTCAATTACTGTAGACAACAAATACATGACCTTTTTATCCTTTGCATTCCATTCTTTCCTTGCCTTTGTCTCTTCTGCAGTTGGAGGATCACTCATCTCCGGCTCCTTTTCTTCACCTGAAACAAACTCGTAGAGGCCTTTTCCAATAAGGAAGTTCATGACACGGAACTTCCATGAAGGGTAGTTGTTCTTGTCGAGCTTCTCAATGATGGGGCTTCCACTGTTCTCTGCCATTATCACAAAATTAATACCAACAGCAAGCAAATCTTCTGCAACCCTGGACCTGTAGTGCACAGCAATACACCAGACAGCCTTTTTCACTGTCTACTCAACAATATATGCAATCTGCAACCTGTTTGCAGATAAACCTTGTGTTTACTCACTGTAAATACCTTTGAACTTACAGATCTGAAATCTGTAACCTGCACACCCACTTTCGGTCAATACAGTCGAAGTCACAGCGTACCCTGAAACTGCTGTCCGCAACCTTGCAGCTCTAAAACGGGCCCTGAAACGGCCTCAGATGCCCAAAATAACTGCGGGAAAGGCCTAAAGGGCTTATCTGCACAATATACAGCGCTCTTTGCGCACACCAAATCTCACTGCAATTTGAGATTTTTGCTCTGCCCTGCTTCCGGTGCCTCCACAGGCACTATCCAAGAGAAAGAGTTGAAGGATGGGAGAGCTTCTTACCCGTGGCTTGCTTGCTCAAACCTTGCTTCTTCTCCTTTGCTTTAACCTTCGAAATCAGCCTCTCTCAATGGCGCGGCTCTGATACCATGTCAAGAATCGCGTGGTGGAGGGGGTTGCTCAAGATACTGCGCTAAACACATACAGAATGCACAAGGAGAAGCTCACTCAAGAGACAAGAAGAGAGATGGAGGCCAAAACGTTTTCTTACTGATTTCTTCTTCTTCTTCCACACACTTTACAATGTACACAAAGTATAGATAAGATACAACATAAAAGGAAAGTGGCCTACTAAGTCAAACAATGCATAACCGACTACACTAGTCGACTGGCACTATAACTATGCCAGCTGTAAATAGGTTTATCGACCTGAATATAATAAGTAATGAGTCAGTGGCCATGTGAGATGCATAATGACCACCGACGTGCTAAGTGTAGACGTGTGGACCCATCTAACCAGGCGGTCCATCATCAATGTCCGCATGTGTTGAGCTTGTCATCTCAACAAGTCACGCAGTAAGTCACATAGCAAGTCTCGTGGAAGAAATGCTAATGTGACATGTCATCATTATGGCAAGAAGGGTCACATACACCCACAATGTCATGAGTTGCACAATGAGAAGCACAAAGAGAAGGGAAAAGACAATGTATAGGAAAAGTCCTCTGATCATATCATTATGCCTACAAAATCCAGTGTGAAAATTGAGGACATAAATGTCATGTAGACTGATGACTCTGATGGGGAGTACATACTTATAGCTAGTTCTTGTGATGCTACGCCGTTGACCAAGGTTCACTTTATGTATGTATAGTGCTAGCTTTTAGATTCTTGTGCTTCATTTTATGTTACACCATGCTGTGAGTGGTTCCATTCCTACCACACTAGTTCAGATTGCTTGGGTGATGATAGGTCACTTGCTATTGTTGGCATTGGAGATGTACGACTGTAGTTGGCAGTACTTTTTTGTTATAGGATGTACATCATGTACTTGCTTTTACGCACAATCTTATGTCTACAGGGCAGCTTGATGATGTTGGATTTCAAGTTTCATTTGGGAATTCTACCTGGAAGATCACCCATGGCAGACTTGTACTTGCTAGAGGTGCCAAGACTGGCAGCCTCTATCCTCTTGTAGTTGATGGGTCCTTTGTTGAACATATTTTGTCAATCAGTTCCATCCCACATGTATCTCTTTGGCATGCCCATTTGGGCCATATTTCCTTGAAGGGAATGAAAATACTTTCTAGTTTGTAGTACTTACTGCCCCTTGACTATGCATGTTTTGATTCATGTCAGCATTGTCTTTATGGCAGACAAACTAGGAATATGCATAAGAAGCCCCTAGCATTGGTACATTCGGATGTTTGTGGGCCCATGCCTTGTCAGTCTATGGGTGATGCAAAGTATTTTGTGACATTCATTGACAATTTTTCATGTAAAGTTTGGGCTTATCCCATTAAGCTTAAGTCAAATGTCTTGGCTGTGTTTCAAAGATAGCTTGCACTGGTTGAGAACCAGAATGGGCATAGGCTGAAATGCCTGACAATGGGGGAGAAAATGTGTTATGTGCCTTTGAGTAGCTATGTGATGAGAGGGGTATTAAGTGTTAGTTGAACGCCCCCTATACCCCACCCCAGAATGGTTTGGCTAAGCAGATGAATAGAACCATCTAGGAGCGTGTACGCAGTATGCTTAGCCATGCAAGCCTATAGCTAGCCAGACCCCCTGACCTTGGAGGAGATGGTGTGGGCAATAGAAGTAATTTCAACTTCTAATTTCTCTAGAGATCTTCTCCTTAGCTTAGGGTGACTCAACCTGGCACATCAAAGGCTGGGATTAGGCGATGCGGTGGATGACATTGCAAAAAAACACAGATTTGGTGCAGTTTACACATGCGACTTGATTCGAGCTGAAGCATGTCTGGTACAGGGTGTAATCATGGCAGCTACCTTAGGGATATTGTAGCCCTATGGTGGACCATCCTCATCTAAGAGGGTTTGTCTTAATTCATCTTCTATAGCTTGCTGTGATCAAAATCCTAGCTGTGGGTCTCCTGGCAGCCATAGCCAGAAAGCTTCAAGCTTCTTCCATCTTTAAATTTTTTCAATATTTGGTTATTAATAGTGATTTTAATCACTAAATCAACTCTTCCAGAGTCAATTACTAATATGGAAACTTCATTTCAAAGGTTCTTCTACTCGAATGGTCATCATCAAGCTCATCAAGACCGACATCTACCATCTCTAGCAACATGAGCTACAAATGAGCGCTTGTAGGCACTAAGGCACATTGCTTAATCATCATTGATATTGGTACTTACACAATTTGAATGTTCTCATCAAAAAATTAAAACAATTGAGTGCTTTACTTCATGTTGTAAGGCTATGTGTACAATTATAAACACATAGACCATCCTACCATAAACTTATATTGCATATCTTGTGTGACTTTTTTTCAAGTACACTGGTCAATGAAATCAGAGGGATGAGTGTCATTGTACTCTCCTCGGAATCATCAGCAACAAGCATTGAAATCATAGACCGTCCTTGTCCAACACAAGGGTCATTCACTAAGCCATACCACAAGGAGGAGCCCGAAGTCCAGTCTAAGTTCACATCATTGAAGCCTAAAAAATACCATTAAATCTTGGAAGAAGATTGCACATAAGAAAGAACCACCAAAGTCATATTTTGAAATATTATATATGTATGATTTTCATCCTTTCTCCTCATTACAACTTTGATATCAATTTTTTGATTTGCTTCTGCATTCAGTGGCAAGGTTGTAAGGGACTAGACATTGCCCTTGTTCTAACAAGTGGTAATACCTTCCCAATGGCCACAATTTATGCTGATAACTGTCCTCAAATTTGAAAATTTAATGGAAAAAATTTCCATCCTTGGCAAGTTTTAATCAAATACAAAATGATGGAAAGAGAATATTGGCCCTTCATAAAAGGGACCAAAGTAATGGACACATCCAATCCCCTTGATGTAGCATGCTTAATTTAGATGAATTCTTAATTCATCCCATTGACCAACTCTCAACTACAAAAGAAAAGCGGGATGAGCTCAAAAGGCTCTACATCTCTACATGGAAGAACTCCAAGATATTTCTCAAGATTGAGTTTTTTAGCTTGGAATACAAACAGGGAGAAGATCTAAGCAAGTTCATTTCACATATGAAGGGGCTTATGGCACAACTTGCCTCTGTTCAAGCACCTATCCATGATGAAGATGCCATTGCCATCCTGCTAAAATTTGTGAAGAAGGTCTTTCCAACCCTTGTGACTACGAAGGGTCTTCAACATTTACCTCCCGTGAGCAAGTGTTAGTCCATACAACTTCTATTAAGTGCTCATTTTGTCACAAAAAAGGGCATATTATGAGCAACCACTAGAAGAAATATCATGACAAAATAAAATGCAATAAATGTAAAAAGATCGGGCATATCACCGAAGTGTCCCAGTGTTCCAGAAGTACCTAAGGAATTGGAGGCCAACTTTGCCTCTCCAAATCCACAGGTGACCGATTCTTTTGAATCTTGTAACACTCTCTACCTATAACCTTTTCTTGTAGCCTGATTTACAAAGGCATCTCATTGAGAATTAAGGGGAGGCATCCTATTATGTTTTTTTATCCAATGCCACTTGGCATTGAGGGGCGGTGTTGAAAGACAAGCATAGGAACTCTCCTTACACTAGAGAGGATAAGGGTAGCTAGGTGTAAAAGGGCTGGAGGACAGGGGAAACCCTAACCCTAACTCCCCCAGTGGCTATATAAATAGCCTAAAGTTGTTGAGATATCGAGCTCCACTCGTGATACGCCAGGGTGACCGTTGTGTATTTATGTCACCGACTTGTCAGTTGCAGACGCGGTTGGTACACCGCCCATGAATAATAGCTACATGACAGCTATCCTTATCTACTCTAGTTCGTGGCTCAGTTAGTATGCCACCTTAGTTAGTTGAGTTTGGTTTGAGACCCATATATAGGGTTCTTCTATTTCTTTGTACTAGAGTTCTTTTGGCTTCCACAACTAAGAAGAGGAAAACTGTTTTCAGCCTCCACCCTTGTGTGTATTCCCCCATTGTGCAAGCAAGAAAGCTTCAAGTGAGACTCCTTCCTTCTCTCCCACAATCTTGACATGGTATCAGAGCCTTGTTCGTGGTAAGGAGCTCAAGAAAGCAAGCCAAGCTCGTGGTGTTCTGGTAAGAGGAGCAGTGTTGCTTTTATTTTCTGTTTTGGGAGCAGATCTCTGCAGGTAGCACAACCAGAAATTGCAAGAGTGCATTGTCTCAGGTTGAGACGCCCTTCATAGTGAAGCAAAAGGGCAATATATGCTGCAGGAAAGGGCATTAGCCCTTGGCGACCTTGTTTTTTTGATTTGAGGCCATTTCGGGGCCTGTTTTGGAGGCGAAAGTTTTCTGCACGCACTCAAGAAAAGGCCCTGTTTTATGCTGTGCGACCACTATTCTACAGGTCAGTGAAAAGTTACTGTAGAAATTGCATCGTATGCTTGTGCGCAGAGACATTGGGAGTTACAGAATCATCCTTGTTGCCTGTTGATGCAAAATCGTCACTAGGAAGTGACTGTGTGGTCAAATACCACTTTCGCCAGTTTTGCAGATTTGCCCTTGTGAGGGTGAAGCTGTGTTTTTTGCAGTGACATAATTTTTTGCAGTGTTCTGTAATGGTGTCTGATTCTCTTTCACAGATTGTCACTGAAAAGCTTGACAAGAACAACTTCCAAGCATGGAAGTTTAGAATGACGAACTTCCTCATGGGAAAATGATATTGGAAATTTGTTGCAGGAAATGAAGAAGAACCAGTTCTTCCTGATGTTCCCAATCAACAGCAAATGCAGGCATTTAAAGCATGGCATGAGAGAGCCAGGAAAGTTATGTACTGGCTGTCTATCAGCATTTCAGACTCTATGATTGTGCATATTCAAGATGCAAGTATGCCAAAGGAGGCATGGGATACTTTGTCAAAACTGTATAGCACAAATACGCAAGCCAGGAAAATGCAGCTCAAGCAAGAGTTGCATAATGTGCAAAGAGAAAATATGAGCATCAATGACTACCACATGAAGGTGAAGAAGATTACAGATGCACTTGCTTCCATTGGGTTGCCAGTGGAAGATGATGACTTAGTTTCTGTGACCTTGAATGGTCTAGGAAAGGATTATGCACAGTTCCGAACATCCATTTCTGTCCGTGAAAGATTTCCCGATTTTGAGGAGTTGATTTCTCTTCTAATTTCTGAGGAGTAGAGAAATGGTGGTGCATCTTCTTCAGGAGGAACTTCAAAAGAAGATGTCTTCTACTAAAATGCTGGAAGAGGTAGAGACAGAGGTAGAGGAGGCCGATTTGGAGGCCGTGGTAGAAATCAGAATATGCAGCAAACTCAAGAAAACCAGTCCTATGGAGGAGAACGTGGTAACTCTAGAGGCAGGGGGAGCCAAAGAGGTCGTGGTGGATGGCAAAGAGGCCAAAATGCAAACAGTAATGTTGAATGCTACTACCGTGGTAAAATGGGTCATATGGCTAAAGACTGCTATAAAAAGCAGAATGACATCATGAATGGAAAACTGCAACAAGGGAATTATGCATCTTCTAGTAGACAGGGTGATGACAAAAATGAGCATTTGTTTATGGTGCAGCACATGAACAATTCTGTGACAAGTGCAAAAGAAAGCAATGATGTATGGTATGTTGACTCAGGTGCATCAAACCACATGATAGGTCATGCAGAATGGATGGAGGATGCAAGGAAAATGGAAAAACCAGGATTTGTGGAGACTGGTGATGATACTGCACATCCTATTGTGCAGATTGGAAAAATTCCCTTGTCTATGCAGGATGGGAAAAAGAAATATGTGTCCGATGTATTTCATGTCCCGAATATCACCAAGAATCTGATTTCTGTTGGTCAAATGGTTGAGTAGGGCTTGCAGGTCAGATTTAATCCTCATGGATGCTTTGTTGAGGATATGAAAAATAAAGGTCGCTTGATAGCAAAAGAAAAGAAGAAGGGCAGAATGTTTACATTGGATGCAGACATGTCTGAATTGAGTGCAGCAATGTTTGCACATGGGACTGGTGTAGTTGCAGATATTGATATCTGGCATAAACGCATTGGTCATGTTAATGTACATCAACTTAAATCAATGAGGCCCAAAATATTGTTGCAGGTTTGCCTATATTCAAGGTTGCAGAAATGCATAAGGTATGTGAAGCCTCTCAGTTTGGAAAACATGCAAGGAAACCATTTCCTAGACATGTTCAAGAGAGTGAGAAGCCATTGGAATTAATCCACTATGATGTGTGGACTACTAAAGCTACATCTCTTGGAGGTTGTCATTATTTTAACACCTTTATTGATGACTATAGCAGAAAATTTTGGGTGTATTTTATGAAAAAGAAAAGTGAAGTCTTTGGGCACTTCAAAACTCTTAAAGCTATGGTTGAAAAAGAAACAGGCCTGCAGATAAAATGCTTAAGGTCAGATGGAGGGGGAGAGTACCTCTCAAATGAGTTTGCAAAGTTCTTGCAGGAGCATGGCATAAAGCAGCAATATTCATGCAGTCATACCCCACAACAAAATGGAATTGCACAAAGGAAAAATAGGCATATTGGAGAGGTATCTCGTGCCATGCTCAATGAAAAAGACTTGCCAGATTTTTATTGGGCTGAAGCAGTTGCTACAGCAGTCTACATAATGAACAGGGCTCCCACTGTAGCAATACATGGAATGACTCCAGAGGAGAGGTATACTAGTAGGAAACCAGATATTTCTCATTTGAAATTTTTTTGTTGCATTGCCTATGTACATGTGCCAGATGAGTTGAGATCCAAGTTGGATCCAAAAGCTGAGAAGTGCATCTTTATTGGTTACTCTCTGCAGCAAAAAGGGTATAGATGCTATAACCCTTCTACTCGTAAGTTTACAGTGAGCAGAGATGTTGTTTTTGATGAGATGAGTAGCTGGTATAAACCAGTAAATGTGATTGATGATGTAGATGCACAAAATGGTAATGCTGCACAGAATTCACAGCAGTAGTCACAAAATATTAGTGGACCTGGAGCGTCCTCTAGCAGTGGTTCACATTCTTCGCCATGGACAGGCAGATTGAGATCAGGAGAATCTTCTCAAAGCAATGCAGATAGTGGTATGCAGGTATCATGAAAAGGAAAAGAGAAGGTTGATCAGTCCATGTTTGATGTGAATGCATGTCACTCTTATGTGGATGGTGAATCCAGTGGCTCAGAACAAAGCATTGATGATGAGTTGGGTATTCCTTCTATTGTTACACCTGGAGTAAGGAAGACCAGGGATGTTTTGAGAGCACCTGGGAGTGAACCTACTTTGCGCAGGTCTACGAGAGCTAGGTATCCTGTGGATAGGCTGAAATATGATGGATTTACAGCCATTCACTATGCATATATGGTCAAAGTGATACAGGAACCAGAACCCACTTATTTTGAGCAAACCATGGGAAAAGAAAAATGGGAGAAAGCCATGGATGAAGAAATGGATGCCTTGGAAGCAAATGCTACATGGGAATTGATACCTTTGCCTAAAGGTAAAAATGTAATTGGCTGTAAGTGGGTTTATAAGGTGAAGCACAATGCAGATGGTTCTGTGAACAGATACAAGGCAAGATTAGTAGTCAAGGGGTATGCACAAACATATGGCATTGACTATGAAGAAACATTCAGTCCGGTTGCAAGGATGGAAACCGTAAGAGCAGCCATTGCTATGGCTGCATCAAAGGGATGGTCTTTACATTAGATGGATATAAAGAATGCCTTCTTGTATGGTGATTTGCAAGAAGAGGTCTATATGGAGCAGCCACCAGGTTATGTGCATGCTGTTCATCCTGAGTTTGTTTGCAGGTTGAAGAAAGCCTTGTATGGCTTGAAGCAAGCACCTAGAGCATGGTCTGACAAGATAGGACAGTATCTTGTCACTATTGGCTTTTAGATTTCCAAGGCAGATTTCTCACTTTATGTGAGAAAAACAGAGAAAGGTATTATGCTACTTGTCATTTATGTTGATGATTTGATTATGACAGGTGATAGTGATGAAGATATCCTTCATGTGAAAATGCTATTGAAGCAGAAGTTTGAGATAAAGGATTTGGGAGAGCTGCGTTATTTCTTGGGCATTGAGGTGATTAGATCACCAAGTGGGATACAGCTCTTGTAGAGGCAGTATGGATTGGACATGCTGTCCAAATATGGGATGATAGGCTATAAGCCTATTTCAGTTCCTTTGGAGTAGAATGTGAAGCTGAGCGCAGATGCAGGTGAGCTTCTGGAAGACCCTACTATGTACAGACGCATAGTAGGAAGCTTGATTTATATGACTATTACCAGGCCCAATGTGGACTTGGCATAGTGTAATGTGAGATGCATTGCATCCAAATGTGGCTTCCATGGAAGCTGCATAAACTAATTCTCCAAACTAATTGTGTTGTTTAGGTCTGGCTTAGTGATCGTCATATATATAAGGCTGCCCACAATCTTTTGATACATAGTGATATTCTCAATCAAGTTACCATCATGCGCACTAAGCTTAGCATTAACATCCAAAAGTTATAGAAATAGGCTTGCAATTAGCCATACCATACTTCTTCAACATATCCAACGCATATTGTCTTTGTGACAACCATATACTCTCTGAAGTCATGATTATCTCTATGCTGAGAAAATAGCACAGCTCTTCCAAATCCTTCATCTTAAATTCAATCTTGAGGAGACCCTTCACATGGTCAATCTTTGTCTCAATATCACCCACAATGATCAATTCATCCACATAAATAGTAATAACCACAATACCTATATTATTCACATAGACATAGAGTGAGTGACCAACTTGTGCTCTACAAAATCCAATGCCCACAAGGTATTAAGTAATCCTCTCATTCCATGCTTTCGGTGTTTGCTTCAGCCCATGCAAGGCCTTATGAAGCTTGCATACATAATATGGATGACTCTCATCTACATAACTAGGTGGCTGCTCCACATAAACCTCCTCTTGCAACTCCCCCTACAAGAAGGCATACTTTATATACACTTGATACATGATCCAACCCTTTGATACATCCACTACTATGATACCCCTTATAGTAGCCATTTTAGCCACTAAAGAAAAAGTCTTCTCATAATCAATACCATTAGCTTACATATATTCTTTAGAAACCAATTGTGCCTTATAGTGCTCAATAGATCAATGTGGATCTTGTAAACCCATTTGTAGCCAATAGCTTTCTTGCCTTCAGGTAGAGGCACCAACTCCCATGTGTCATTATCCTTAACTGTAGCCATTTCTTCATCCATAGCATGATCCCAATACTCATTATCCACTGTATCCTCAAATTAAGTGGGTCCCACATCTTGCACAACCTTAGCCATATATGCATAATGATGAGCTAGATAGATATTATATGTCAATTGTTACATTGGCTTTTTTACTCTACTTAACCTATATGGACTTGGATCATTACTAGATACTTTGGCATCCTCTTGTGCCTTTCGTACGCTAGGTATTTTAATAGAAAAAATCCCAAACTCCTCAGCTAAGTTCTACTCAGAGCCATCTCAATCAACATCAACATGAGAGAAACCTGATGATATATCTATCAAAATAGGTGTCTCCAACTTTCTCTTTACCTTTCATGACATTTGTGATATACTTGGTGGAGTAACTTGTGACCTCAATCTGCTACTCCAAGGTCCATCACAGCAGAATCATCACTAGGAGACTCTGGTGGTCCACTCAACATCTATGACTACTGACCTTTTTTTTTCATAGCCACACTCTCATGCTCATCAACCCCAACAATTGCATTCTACATATAACTATAGTAGCTAATCATTTCATTAAAAAAAATCCCCACTAACTCTTAGCTCACATATAACATGGCTATAACATTTATATCCATTTTTCTCAAGAGAATATCCCACAAATGCACATTAAATACATTGTAGCTACTAAGTCTTGCAAGGAGGCCTTATGGTTAGGTCATTTGGTTGTAGATCTTGGTATGACTATGACTCCTACATTGCTTTCAAACTCTATGAGTGGTATCCAATTGGCACATATCCAATGTTACATAGGAAGGCCAATCGCATTGAGGTCTATTATCAATTCATCAAAGGACAAATGGATAGATCTTGTTAAGATCTTGACTGATGAGAATCCTACATATATGTATACTTACTAAAAGTATCCTAATGGAACATCATGTCTTCCTTAGGAAGATTATGGGTGTAGGATGAGATGACATCTATTTCTCATCCTATTGTACCTCTATGTATACATTGTACTTTGTCACTTTTTTCTTATTTTCTCCTCACTTAGGCACATTTGACTTTAACTAGGGGGTTGTTGGGGGTTAAAGGGTGCTTGTGCCTAGTAGCCTACATTTACTTGTACTTATTACTCGCACACCTATACAATGTGAGTGGCAATTGCTTGTTATTGTTACTTTATCCATTAGTATTTCTATAACAATAGAATAAGAGAACACATGTCATACATGTGACCATTGGAGTTCCCATATACCATCTTGCATGAACCTCCATAGCTCTTGCTTCTGCTTGTGGTCTTCCTCTAGCTCCCACCTTTTCTTTCAGCTAAAGTTCAATCTTCATTACAAAATAACAAAGGCATCAATGACTAATGTTGAGTAAGGAAGAGCCATAAAGACTTCAAAGTGTGATCCAATGTAGATGGTTCAAAAATTTTCTACAAGTGATGCCAAAGATATGTGACTTTTCATTAAGTAAGTAACTATTATAATATCCTTTGCTTGATAAAATCCTACAAATGGAAGAGTTACATGGAATGTACAAAAAGAAAATGACAAAATTATGCTACACATAGGGGTCTGAAGATGGAGATTTTTGGTGGATTTGGTTAGTTAGCTCCATCTTTAACACTCTAGCTCCCCTTCTCCAATCCCACATATACTTAGGATATATCAATGACAATACATATGCATATAGCTAATGCTTACCTATGTTAAACTTGACTCCTTGATCCACTTGCACCTTTCTTATCCTAAGACCATTCATCATCCTAATGCCAAAATGAGAAGCTTTTTGATGTCATAAATCACATGGTGAGGGGACTTGCTTGAGCTACTATGCCAAACACACACCATACACACATGATGAAGCTCACTCAAGACCAAAGAAGAGAGATGGAGGCCAAAACGTTTTCTTGCTACTTTCTTGTTTTTCTTTCACACACAATACAATGTACATAAAGTATAGATAAGATACAACATAAAGGAAAGTGGCCTACTAAGTCAAATAGTGCATAATTAACTATATTAATAATCGATGATACTATAACTATGCCAGCTATTGTAAGTAGGTGTAATATACTAAATATAATAAGTGATAAGTTAATGGCCATGTGAGAATCATAATGAAACCAACGTGCTAAGTGTAGATGTGCGGACCCATCTAACCAGCAAAGTAATCCATCATCAATGCTAGCACATGTTGAGCTTGCCATCTCAACACACCCCCTCAAGCTCAACTATATCTCTACAACTCCAAGTAAGATTTGAAATTTTTGAAGCTTCTTTGCACCCAATGCCTTTATGAAAATGTTAGCTATCTAATCTTGTGTGCTGCCATATACCAATTCAATCTCTTTTGCAAGTATCACAAGTATCTTCTCTCTCATAAAGTGGTAATACACCTCAATGTATTTTGTCCTAGCATGGAACACTTGGTTTTTCTAAATAATTGTATGCTGCTCATATTGTCACAATGAATGACAACTAGACTATTTCCCTATACATCCAAATCACCCAATAACTTTTGCAGCCATACCACCTCACATGCTATCATAGTAGCACCTCTATGCTCAGCCTTTGTACTCAATAAAACAACTATAGATTGCTTTTTGTTGCTCCATGTAACTACTGTACTACCAAGGGAAAACATGAATCCATTGGTAGATCTTCTATCTATAGCCATCTACAGCCCAATTTGCATATGTGTATCTAAACACATGTACATCATTACCTGCCTCATAAAAAAGTTCATAATGCAAAGTGGACTTCGTATATCTCAATATGTGTCTAAGTGCATCGAAATAAGCTAGGTATTTGTATAAGCTGACTAGTAAGGGTAATAACATAACTCAAGCCATATACAATCACCACATAATCTAATTACTTCAATACCAAGAAAGTACCTTAGCTCACCCAAATCCTTCATCTCAAACCTCATAAAATGTTCTTAACTTCAACAATCTCACTGTCAATGTCACCTGTAATAATTAGATCATCCACATAGATAACTATAATGACCAATTGTGCATCTCCCTTTCTCACATAAAGTGAGTGATCAACATCAAAAACATAAAATCCAATGTTGACAAGATACTCTTCAATCTTGTCAGACCATGCTCTAGGTGCTTGTTTCAATCCATAGACTACCTTTTTTAACATAAACACATATACGGGATGCTCTAAATACTCATAACTTGCTGGCTACTTCATACATATCTCTTCTTGTAATTCACCATGTAAGAAGGAATTCTTGACATCCATTTGCTGCAAACTCCAAAATTTGGCTCTTGCTAAAGCAACAACACATCTAACAATTGCCATTTTAAGCAACTAGACTAAATGTCTCTTCATGATCTATACCGTATGTTTGAGCGTACCCCTTTGTAACTAGCCTAGCCTTATACTTGTTAATAGAATCATCTGCATTATGCTTGTTTTTGTAAATCCACTTACAACCAATATATTTCTTGCCCTTAAGAAATGGTACTAGATCCAAAGTCTTATTGGCTTCTAATGCATCCATCTCTTTATCCATTGCTACATCCCAGTAAGCATGACCAACAACATCCTCAAAGAAAATGGGCCCAACATCCTCGACCACCTTTACCATATAAGCATAATGGTGCATTGCATAACCTTCCAAACCAAATCTTTTAACAGGGTATCTTACCGTGCTAGACTTGCGTACCACTAGATCTTAGTGAAGCCTTCACATTACCATGTGCTCTCTATATACCTAGTGTCCTAACTGAAAGAATATCAAGCTCATTATCCAAACTCTCTAAACAACTGGAATCTCCATCAAACCCCAAGCGACTAGTAGATGTATCATTTTTTTGGTTCACTACTAAGGCTATGTGCTTCTTACTTCTCTTTCTGCACATAACTATCATGATCATGATTATGATCGCCATCCAATGTATCACCACTAGATGCATACTAACTGTTCATCTCATAAAAAATAATATCCTTACTCACTTTGAACTCACATGTGATAGGGTTATAGCAACAATACCCTTTTTGCTCTAAAAAACATCCAAAAAATATTTTTTAATCTTTGGATCAATATTTTTCACAGCTCATTTGGCACGTGAACATATGCAATGCAACCAAATAGTTTCAAGTGTGACACATCATGCTTCTTACCTATAAAGCATTCTTTTAGGGTCATTCTATTAACTATAGTAGTGGAAGTTTTGTTCATAATATAAATAACAATATGAATAGCTTCAGATCAAAAGTACTTTGACATATTCATTTTAGCCATCAATGCTTGCGCAACTTCTATAATATGTCTAATTTTCATTTATGCAATTCCATTTTATTGTGGGATACATTTGTAAGTAAACTGTCTCTTTATTCCATGAGACCTAAAAAATTCACTAAACTCATTAGAGAGGTACTCTCCCCCTCCATCTGACCTCAATCACTTAACTTTCGAGCTTGTTTCTATTTCAATAACACCCTTAAAAGTTTTGAAGTGCTCATATACATCACTATTTTTCTTCATAAAATATATCCATAGCTTTTTTGAATAATTATCAATAAATGTGACAAAACATTTACTACCACCAAGTGACTTGTTCTATGTAGGTCTCCAAATATCTGTTTACATAACATCGTGTATGTTTCTGCTCACATCTATGCCATGTGAAAAAGATTGTCTTGCCTACTTTACCAAACTGACATGCTTCACATACTTTATGAAATTCTGCAACTCTAAATGTAAGTAACCTTGTAACCAATCCCCGGGGAGATCAATTATAAATATATGTATGTATCACATGAGTTCAACATAAGGGATTTTTAAAATACCATTTTTACACATTTTTTACATACAAAAGGGTCCCATATAAAGGGGTTACATATAGATTGAATAGAAAAGGGTTATGTTTTATTAAGAAAAAAATTCACAGATAAGGATCTTTATAAATAGGCCTTGAACGCACATAATATAGAGGGTAAACATATAATGAACTACTTGGGAACCAATCCTTTAGACTACATTAATTTTAGCCTTTGCATATTTGCATGTTCAATATGTTCTCATCAATATGTTCTCATGTTTGTGCCATATTTCAATGTTTGCAACAACTCCTTTTTCTTTAGCATACATAGCAATAATTCTCGACTGAAGTGAACATGTGGCCAATTATACTTTCTTTTGCATCCAATCTATACTTATAATTAAAATCTTTTACAAAACAACCTTTTGCATTAAATTGAACCTACAATAGTTGCTCTATCGTTTGGCTAACAAGCTCTAAATTCTTTGTGATTGATGTCATATATAATATATTCTTCTTAGCATAACAATGGGTTGTAATATGACATGTTTTGACATAATAATGATAACTAATTGTTAACCCCAACACGAAGAAAGCAAAATGAAATAAAAAAGACGCAGGGCAAAGGCGAAAAAAAGGTAGCCCGATTGAAGAAAGAAGAGGATAAAATGCCAAAAGCGCAAGGGCAACCTTAAAAAGTCCAAGGCAAATGCAAAAGGGGAAATGTGCACTTTAAAATACAAAGGCGCACCCTGAAATCTTGTAAAAGAGTGCCAGGCAGTGGAAAATCCGGAAAGCTAAAACAGAAGACAAAGACAAAGGCCAAGGCAAAGAGAAATGGAAAAAAAAGGCGCACAAGGAAAAGCACAAGTCAAAACTTTTGTAAAAGAGCGCAAGCGTATCATAGTTTAATTCAAGAAGTGCTGTGCTCTTGTTAGAAATGCGGGATCTAGAGCATGACATAACCGGAAGCTATGGAGGATGGAAGGAGAAGTGTAGACTCATGATGGAATGGACACTGTTTGTTACACAAGTGAATTAGGTTCCAAGATTGAGACTTGGACTCATAAACACAATCTTGTGTATGTGGACAATGACATTGACACTTTACTGAAATGAAAAGAGTACTATCATTGCATTAAGAAAGGAAGCAAGTACAATGCTTTATAGGAAAGTAGGAAACTGCAGTAGGCACCATTGTGCATATGGGATAATGTACCCTGCATGTCCTTGACCCTGAGAATCCATACAAAGAGGCTGTTTGAGTGTGATTGCTGATTCTCAACACCCCTCCTCAATCACAACTAGGAAAGGCACAAAGTGTGTAGAGGCTGTAATGAGAACCACCTGCAAAGTGTGGGCATACCACAGACATGGCAAAACACCAGAGGCTGTTGCAAAAAAAGCTAAGTGTGGGTACCATAAACATGGTGGACATCCAGAGGCTGTAACACGAGCCTCACAAAGTGTACAGGGACTGTAATGCCAAGTTACATAAGGAGTTTACAAAGCTTATGGCAGGAAGCATTAGGGCAAGGAAAATACAAGGCTATTAAAACAGTCTATCAGAATTATGAGAGTACAAGGACTGATGAGTCTTGTCCTTCCGATCCTGGTGGTCTTCATCTTCATCTTCTTCCTTTGCTTCATTTTCTTCTTCTTCTTTGACTGCGACTAGATAGGCCTTTTGGGATCTCTTTCTTGCGTGGCAGAACTTCTCGGTGTGTCCGGTCCTTTTGCAGAAGTCACAAAAGAGCTGATCTTTCTTGCCTTTGTACCTGTTGCCAACATATAATGCATGCTCATCTCTAGAGGTACTTGGTTCTTCTTTAGTTTTCAGCTTCTTTTCTTCTTCTAATAGTGATGCCTGGATGTCAACAAGTTCAGGATTTGGCATGCTGATTAAAGTTGTTGATACGTTATTATATTCAGGAGGCAAGCTCTTAAGTAGAACACCGATGCAAACATCTTCATCCATTTTAATGTTGATTCCTGCAAGTTGGGTTAGGAGTCCTTCCATGTAATTAAGATGTGTGGCAAGTGATGTGCTGGACTTCATTTCAAGCCTGAAGAATTCAATTAGGAGACCATACTTTGATGATTTAGATTGTGCACCGAACAGGGTGTCAAGTCTTTTCCATGTATCCTGTGAGGTCTCACAGTTATCCACGTGATGGATATAACTGTCATCTAGCTCCAATTTGATAATGGCCTGGGCTCTGTCATCATTCTTTTGCCAAGTAGTTGCAAGGTCCGCGTCCCGAGGTTTCTTCTCTTTGCCATTTGTGATGGCCCAGAGACCCTTCTTCATCAGGATGAGCTTGATGCGGGTTTGCCAAGTGTGGAATCCGACTCCTTTGAATCGAGCATTTGGCGAGTCTTTGCCCATGTTAGATTTACGGGAACAGTAGCAAATCAACTTCAGACTTTATTAGATTTGAGCAACAGAAGAATTGATTGAGAGACACAAGTGCTAAAAAGCACTAACTGAGTGTCAATGAATACCAAATCTGCAAAAGTCTTTTACTCCAAGTGATCTTCCCCTTCTTGATTTGATGCTGATGTCATCAGATCTGAGTGACAGTACTTTAACGAACTTCAGAGAGTATTGCTCAGTGATTAAAATCACTGTTGATAACTTCAGTGAGAGAAACAGTGAAAAATGTCAAGATTTTGAAGCTTTTGGCTATGGTGGATTTAGGGTTTCTGAGACAGGGGCCTGGTTTTTTGCTTATTGCAGGAGCTACAGTGCATCATTTTTAAAACTTTTTACATATCTAGGAAGCTTATGTCATGGGCTACCAAAGCCCCATGAAGATTGTGCAGATCGTGGTCAGTATAAGGCGCGCAGGTGCCGCGAACAGATTCGGCGCAGATCTGGACAGCGTGGTCGAATTTCTGCAATGCTAGAGCCAGGGAGCATCAATGTCATTGATTGTTGTGCCAAGATGAAACGCCTTGAGCAGAGGAACAACTCTCCAGAAGAAATCGTGGGCTGAAATGGCCTGGTTGAAGAGTTATGGAAGCTCCAAGCAAGGTAGGTCCTGTCTGGCTATGGTAGACACAGAACAGAGATTTGGGATTTTCACAATGCTGAGCTCCAGATGGTCCAATGTCCTAGATTGATGTGATACAGAGAAGCTTTATGAGTTGGGGAATACTTTTCCAGAAGGAAGCTGTAAGAGATTTGACCTGTGGAGTGAGATATAAGCAGTTCAATCTGATAGGGTGCTGCTGGCTATGGCTGCCATGGAAGCTTCAGTGAGAGTAGAGTTGGGAGATGAAGTCATGAGCTGACATTGAGCTGGATGGAGGTTCAGAAGAATCAAGAGAGGCTGGAGAAGCAATGCCATGCCCAACTGGGCTCTGATACCATGTTAGAAATGCGGGATCTAGAGCATGACATAACCGGAAGCTATGGAGGATGGAAGGAGAAGTGTAGACTCATGATGGAATGGACACTGTTTGTTACACAAGTGAATTAGGTTCCAAGATTGAGACTTGGACTCATAAACACAATCTTGTGTATGTGGACAATGACATTGACACTTTACTGAAATGAAAAGAGTACTATCATTGCATTAAGAAAGGAAGCAAGTACAATGCTTTATAGGAAAGTAGGAAACTGCAGTAGGCACCATTGTGCATATGGGATAATGTACCCTGCATGTCCTTGACCCTGAGAATCCATACAAAGAGGCTGTTTGAGTGTGATTGCTGATTCTCAACAACTCTCACCCGTGCAATTTGTAAATATAGACGGGCAGTGGAAGGGAAGCTAGGAAGATAGAAGGATAATGGGAAAAAGAGCCTAGGCTACGGCCGGCCATGTAAAAAAGGGAAAAAGGGGATGACTACCCAAAAGGGATTTAGAGTTTTGTATATAAAGTTGAAAAGTGAATGAGAAGCTCATTCTTGTGTGTGGCCAAAAGTAGCTCGCCTCTTCTTCTTCTTCTTCTTGTGCTTGCTTGCTTGAGCTTGTGCTTGAGAGAGGGAGTGTAAGAGTGTGAGGGTGAGGGACTGTGGGGTGGAGAAGCTCTCCATCTTCTCCTCTCTTCTTCTCTTCTCTTCTCTTCTCTTCTCTTGCTCGCAGTGATGGAGCTTAGAGCACAGAGCTTGAGGATGGAGCTTGCTTGAAGCTTGCACTTGGATCGTGGAGCTATCGGAGTGCGCGGAAGAGGAGGTAACTCGAACGGTATGGAGGTAAGCTCACTACACTTGTAGATATGGATGGCGCATCGGCTATGTGAGAGGTAGCCATTAGTGCTCGGCTTGGAATGCTTGAAACAATAAGCAGTCCGTGGGTCTTGGCGGTTGAGCGAAAGCTCCCACATTTTGGTTTCGTTGCCGGGATCAATGGATTCAATCCTTGAGTACTTGCACGCTTCGAATTGAGCATTGAAGTAGGGTTTTCCCCAAGCTGGTGCTTGAAATAGGTAGGAAGTGAGGGGGTTGAAGACGGTATTCGATCTCCTTGGCAAGTAGGTTTTTTGCTTTTTAGAGATTTTAATGTTGTGAGATGGAATAGTGTAGGTATTTATTTTGTGATTTGGATGCATTAGAGTAGGAGAAAACAAAGAAAATAAGCATTAGGGTTTTTGCTATCAAAACAGGGAAAGAGGGTTTGATTTGCTTGTCGATTTGTACTTTGGAGGTTATTTGCTATTCCAGGGGTATAGAACCTTCATTCATGTCTATTCTTGCTTTTAGGAAGTTTGTGTGACCCCTCAAGACCAAAATCATAAAAAACGAAGCATTATTTGTCAAATCTGTCAAAATTGCGCCGCGTTTGGTCCGTCTGAGTGACGGCCATTCTGGGTCGAACCCCTTCGCCCCGCCGACTCGGCCCAAAAACTCATTTGGCTCGGCCAGCTGACTCGGCCCATTCACATTCGGCCCTCGGCCCGGACAACTCGGCCCTCCATTGACTCGACCCGTCCGAGCGATCCACTCGGCCCGGCCGACTCAGCCCATTCAGCCCACTCGGCCCACTTGGCACTCGGTCCACACCCATTCATCCCTCGGTCCACTCGGCCCTCGGCCCTCGGCCGGCCGAATTTGGGACTTGGCCCAAAAATTGTAAATTTTTCAGAATCCCATTTTGGCCAGAAACTGAGTTGCCACCACGAAAATAGACTCCAGAAATCGTGTAGAGCCAAAGGCACATCATAGATCTATCACTAGGCTAAAATCCACAACAAATAGTTCAAAATTTAGCTACCAGAGGTCCTCCTAATTATGAAAGGTATTTACCGTAATGGCCCTTCAGGCCGGGGGGGACTGCCTCCCCCGGACCCCCGTAGAGGGAGCTCTGCCCCCTCTGCACCTCCCCTGGTAGGTTGGAGAGAAAACCACTACAAGGATTTAAACCTATAGCGACGGCGCATAGCGACGTAGGTAGCAGTGTCACTATTTGTGTTGCATTTGCGACACAAATAGCGACGTTCCACAGGGAAAAAAAACAAGCCGAAACCGAGCGCATGTTTATTTGGCTTTTTTTGTCTACTGTTTTGAGAGCGAAAGTGACCATCGTGAGAGAGGGAGAGGAAGAAGGCTTGCCGCCGCTACTGCCTCCGCTGTCATTCGCGAAGGAGAGGAGGAGCTTTCATCGCGAAGAGTAGCCGCCAAACCCTTAGCATATCTCATCGGTGAGTCTATTCTCTCCTTCTTTTGCTTGTTTAGGTTTTCATTCTCTTTCTCTTTTGCTTGTTTAGGAGAGGAAATGAGAGACGAGAGAGAAAGAGAGGGAGAGGGAGGGAGAGAGAGGGAGATAAAGAGAGAGAAAGAGAAAGAGAGGGAGAGGGAGGGGGAGGAAATGAGAGAGGGAGAGGGAGAGGGAGGGAGAGTGCATTCTCTCTCTCCCTCTCCCTTTTGCTTTTATAATTTGTGTATATATATTGAGAGAGGGAGAGGAAATGGGAGAGAAAGAAAGGGAGAGGGAGAAGGAGGGGGAGGGAGGGAGAGGGAGAGGGAGGGAGAGGGAGGAAATGGAAGAGGTTGTGGGCAAAACTCTCTATTCACTTTTTTGAAGTGTTCAAATTAACATAGGATGCATGCATAGATCATTCTTGTGTGTGCAAACTTGAGAGCTCTCTTCTCTCTCCTTGTATCCTATCTTCTTATGCTTCACATTGAGGGTGAGGGTGAGGGAGAGTGAGAGAGGAATTAAGTGAGGAACTAGAAGAGTGAAGCTTCTCTCCTATCTTGCATTCTTCTCTTCTTCCCCTTCTTCTTCTACAATTTGGAGGGTGAGAGGTGGAGTTGAGATGAGGTTGGGATATCCCTCTTTCTTTTCTATGCTTCCTCTCTTTGTTGGAGTACTTGAGGAATGTATGGATTGCAAAATGGAGTGGCGTAACCAATCGAGGGAGCCATGCTTAGATTGTGAGGCTGAATTGATTTGAGATGATGATTTGATTGGTTGAGTATATTAGAGTACATAGAAATCAACAACTCAATTTTTTATAAAAAAACTCTCTAATCATTTGTAGTAGAGATTCTAATTGCATTGATTGATGATTGCTATGGAGGATTAGTTATGTCCAACATTTATCAATTGCATTAGGAAAGAAATTAGTTATGTCTACTGTTATGTCTAATGATTGCTATGGAGGATTACTTATGTCTAATGTTTATCAATTATATTAGGAAAGAAATTAGTGAAATTTTTTTGCTTACGACATGAAATTAGTTCTCTAGATAAAACACCTATGGGTTGCATTCAAATTGAACTCACAATGTAACTCATCTAAATGCAACTCATTGGAGAGTGTTAGGAGCATTGAAATGGAAGGACCTCTTGAGTAAAAGCTAGCAGGAAAAGAGGGAGATATTTCCAAATAAAACATTTAAGGAAGAAAATGAAATGAGAGGGAGAGGAAGAGAGAAAACGAAATGAGAGAGGGAGAGGAGAGAAAAAAAATGAGAGAGAGAGAGAGGAGAGAGAAAAGTACATGAGAGAGGGCACTAAGGCTCAATACATAACCTAGAAGCATATAAAAACCACTGACAACACTATGACAGATATAAGTACTAGATCCAAGACAAAACATCAAACCATCCTACGATAGAGGTACTGCATCCAATGAGTATCAAGAGAGCATGTACATGTCACAGTTAGTCCTATTGTCTCTTTATAATATATCTAACAAATGGCTCATGTATCATCCAATGATAAGAGGCATGAAGTGTCTTAAATTAATGCTTGATGTGAGAAGTGACAGTCAAAATCAATGAGACTAAGCTTCAACCTCAATCCAAGTGCATTCTAGAAGCATGTCCAAGTATATGGCATCAACCATAGACATTAGTGTAGCATGCAAAGTAATCAATAAGCATCAACAAGCAATAAGCATGAATTTTCTCTAACAAAATAGCATTCAATCCTACTTATTACAGAAGTGAAAACCTCTATAAAATTGAGTAAATGAGTACTCAAATTAGTCCAATAGCATGCCAAGACATTGACATAGCATCCCAAGTGATCTCACATCAAATAGACATCTCGAGAAGCATAAGTGACCTCCAATAAACAATGAGTGAAGGGTTTTCCCAAATTGTGTTATAAGTCATTAAATTGTTTGTTGTAACATAGAAAATATGGAAAATGAAGAAGGTCCTATTGTTCAAGATCGCAAGGCGTATCTTAATCAGCGTGTCCCATGTCCTTGCTCTCAATGCAAGTTGGCAATTAGACGAAAACGTCGATTGTCTATAGAACACGTACAAGATTTGGCGAGTTCAATTTGAGATCATTGATCAGGCAATTGCAGATTTTCAGCAAACCATAATTTGAAGTTAATATCAATCATACATTGTACTCGCAAGCTAATTCAGTATCATATATGATTGGGTCTTGCTGGAAAATTTTCTATCCAGGGAGGTGATGTCTCGTCCCAAGGGGGAGTGCACCCTTTGCGGCCAATTAGAAGAGTACGTGGGCGTGCGATGGATGGAGTGCAGGAGCCAATCCACCACTCGCAAGGCCAATCTATACCGTCAATGCCAGAGGAGACAGGCAACCTTCCAGACCTACCTACAATCTTGGAGCCTGAGATGGAGGCAATGATCGATGCATTGATTCCCATGGATGTCGAGACTTCTGATCCGCTTAGAGAGGAAGTATCCATACGCTTCATTGATTTTTTTTTCGGCACTATTATTACAAACATTTGTGCTTTTTCAAGGTATTTTATGATTTTTTTCAGGTTATTAAAATATCATATATTACCACCTGCAAATACCATGCCTGAGTCTCGTGATGATGCACGACATATTTTACGGAAGCTTGGCATGGACTACAATAACATCCATGCATGCATCAACGATTGCTGTCTGTTTCGAGGAGAATACGAGACTATGGAAACATGTCCAAAGTGTGGTGCTCATAGGTATCGACAGGACTTGCAAGGGAAAACCATCCCTCAAAAAGTTCTCAGACACTTTCCACTTATCCCTCGCATAAACCACATATTTCGTATGTCCGGCATGGCGAGCTTGACAACGTGGCATGCATAGAATAGGTCCATGGATGGAGTTCAATGAATATCAGTGGATTCGCGCGCATGGAGCCACATTGACTCTACCTTCCCAAGCTTTGCTCGAGAGCCAAGGAATCTTCGGCTCGGTCTTGCAATGGATGGTGTGAACCCATTCGTTCTGTGCTCAACTTCTTACAGTGTGTGGCCTATAGTCCTTATCAACTACAATATCCCTCCATGGCTTTCTACGAAGAAAGGACATCTCATCCTTAGCTTCTCGTCCCAAGCTGCTACAAAGTAAAAAATATGGACGTGTATCTTCGTCCATTAGTCGATGAGCTTAAGATTTTGTGGGAGGAGGGGGTCACTGTGCAAGATATGAGCAGTGCGATGGTCGGTGGTCAGCCAATATTCGAGCCATTCTCATGTGGACGATGCATGACTTTCTAGGATTGGGAGAGTGCTCAGGTGAGCAGGCCTCCATTCTCGTTGGTAATATCTATATTTTATCTCGTTCAATTAAGTATTCACTAGGTCGTGGTGTTGGAACAGGTCTGGTTACCTCAGGTTATTTGGAATGTAGCCATTATTCATAATGCTTTCTCATTTGTGGCAGTTTGTACTACCGATCGCAATCGCAGGATGTCTTATAACTCTAGAAATACGTAGGGCCATTTACAAGTTGTCAACTTTGGTGCAATGGATCTCACAGAAGTAGATTAAGACTTCCTCTATTAAATCCGCGAGGCGGGGAGTAGTGGAGATGGTCTGTCTCTTTGAGAAATACCTGCCCACCAGCATGCTCACGATACAAATCCACCTTCTTGTGCATCTTGTGGATGAAGTGGAGATTGCTGGACCTCTCCATACGCGATGGATGTTCTTCTTGGAGTGCTTCATGAAAACCCTGAAAGGATTTGTGCGACAACGAGCTCGGCCAGAAGGTAGCATCGTCGAAGATTGGTTGGTGTCTGAGGCACTAGTGTATATTTCACAATGGCTACCAACGGTGGAACCAGACAATGAAATGCTATGGTCGCTGAAGGACGATGATAGACTGACTGGAGATGTGGTGGTTGTAAATGGGATAGAAAAAAGAATGGATGCCTCAATGGAAGAGAAGGTGAATCACTTTTGTATGTTGCACCATGCCTCTATGGAGACGTGGCTCGCCAAGTACCAGATCGCTAGGCAAGATCGAGAGGAAGCGCGAGCTGATATCCGACGTAGTACGCATCATCCACCGATTCGATATCCCGAAGGCATGGAGGAGATGCCACAGTTTATGTCAATGTGATGGTTGCATGGAGGTTTGACCGCAACGTCTCGTGAAGGGACAAAGGTCTCAATGGAGGAGTGGGAATTCTCAAGGGGATGTAGTCCAAAGGTGATGAGGGGTTTAGAATCTATTGTATCTAAATTTTATATGCGACATCTAATTTGAGTGTTTCAATGTACAATACAAAATATATAGTGCAGCGTGGTCGCGCGAACGACATTTTCGCGTGAAGCGTATTGACAAAATGCGCTCCACAATGGACTGTGGTATCATGGCAAGGTTTGAGCAAGAGAGCCGGCGACGAGCAATGCATCCAAACATGGTTATGGATGAGATGGAGTATTTTGGGAACTTGCAAAGTATTGTTACGGTGGATTACCGTAGCTTCTCCATGATACTATTCGATGTGCAATGGTCCAAAGTGGTACTTAGAGGAGCTGGGGCAATAGTTTGACGAGGTCCATCTGGATTTCTCAAAATAGATTCCGAAAAAAAATGGACGGATTTGCGTGACACCTTTGTGTTGCTGGCCCATTGTGAACAGGTGTATGGACTCATTTGCTTGCTAATTATATTACGACATGGTTTATGTCACAATGGTTTGAACTCTCTTGTACGTGTTTGTGAACAGGTAATCTTCTATCCAAACCCTCGACAACCTCGATAGTGGTATGTTATACCTTCAACTCCCCGAAGTGCGAGAGTATATGATCAAAGCGATGTTCCGAGCATAGATGAAGATAATATGCAAATAGAGGGGTTGATATTGCAAGGGGTGGAGGCCATCGAAAGCTTGGAGCCAGCATTGGCTAATAATGATGGAAATACAGGAGTCCAGGAATTCTTTGAGAACGGGGCGGAATCATTTTTTTGTGGTAACATGTCTATCGACCTTCCAGTGTATGCGGAGTTGTGTCAGGAGATTAACATGGGACCATAGGATACTTCATACTTGGAGCATCCACTTACTCAATTCGTTGACCAATCGCTTATAAGGGTACATAAGATATGCATTTTAAGTGAGATTTTTTTAAAATGATTTATATTACTATACTTTGTATAATTTAAATTGATTATTCTAACATCATTTTTTGTCTGTTCAGGTGACATTTTCAGGATGAGTCAAGGAATGAGCGATGAGGAGTTACAGGACATCTTCACACGCATGTCTCCAGACAAGATCACCAGATTCAGAGAAATGGCAGACCAGGAGCTGTCTCGGTCTTCGTCAGGGCGCTCTACTAGATCTGCTTCAGCGCGATCAGATACTTTGGCTTCGAGCAGACAATCTTGATGCTCACGACTTGGGCCAGAGGGAGGGAGTGCATCGGGATCAGGGGGATACTGCAGAGATACAGAGGCAGTGAGCCTGCAGTCGACACGGGATACAGGTGTGACTTCTCGCTCTCGTGGCTCAGGTGGATGCTGTGGAGACACGGACGCGGTGTCTCCGTCTCGTCGTTCAACTAGAGCTGCATTACCTCCAGGATTTGTCACACCTGTGGGAACGTCTACTCCAGTTGCTCTGGCTTTTACGCAACCGTCAGCAGGTGGCACCCCTATGGGTGCCACTCCGAGAGATATTACCCCCGTCGGTACACCGGATGCACAGGGGTCTCCTGGATGCCCAAGAGCGTGGACGCAGATGGGAGAGGACCCATCTTAGGAAGACTCCTAGGGGCTATGGGTATCTAGTCGATAGTAGGTCAGGAGTCATCATCATGAATGATGAGGGGAGGAGGGTGATGGCTCGCATGAGAGAGTTGTGCCAACAAGTTTTTCGGCACAACGTCTTGGATCATTGGAAGAACATACCAGAGGGGAGCAAGGACTACATAGTAGCATCCTTGCACGAGGAGTTTCCAGTGCTAGCTGCAGTAGATAGATTCTCTATGGGCTGGGTGATGGATTGCATGTGTGCATATATGTCAGATAGACGATCCGATGCACGCAAGGCAATCAAGAGTGGGGCTGCAAAGCCCAAGTGGTTAGATGCAGACGATTGGCGCCCACTGAGGGAGGAGGCTACAGATTCTCTAGGACGTTGGAGTCAGCAGCGCGAGGCGGCGAGGGCACAACTCGAGGCCGGAGTGGTGCATCATCTTGGGAGTGGCGGCCACAGGACATATTTGGAAGACTTTGTAAGTTTTTCTTTTGTTTTACTTGTTTATTTTTTTGAAATATTCTTTGTACCGACAATCATGTTTCTAACAGTTAGCATTTTGTTTTCTTTGCAGCACTCCATTACAAATCGCGATCCGACTGGCCTTGAGACTCGATATGCAGAGAGGCACGGTCTCAGGGCATTGATCGACTGATTGTATAGACGTGGCGGCCTTGTAAGTCACTCATTTTTCTTGTCCGTAATTACCATGAGATATTTGAATGCATTATTGTATGGTGGACTGATGTGTTGTTTCTTTTTCTGTAGAGTCCGTTCAATGCTCCTTTGTGGCGGGATGAGCTTTCGGGGGACGAGGATGCGTAGCTCGTCCTTAGATCCCTGGAGCTCACACACCTTTATTTTTGAGTCGCCTGATCTATGTAGATATTTTCTATGTATTAGTGATATCCTGTCATGATTGTACCAATCACTTTTTATGCGATCATGTATTTATTTCATGTATCAGTTTTATGATTTCAGTATACATTATTTTTGTTTGCAAGTACATTGTACACAGTAGTGCAGAAACTATTTTGTATGATTTTACTGCTCGCGTCGCTATTGGCATCATTATGCACGTCGCAAACCGTCGCTATCAGCGTCGGTATTGTCATCACTATCAGCATCGATGCTGATAACGACGCTAATACTGACTGTTCTATGGCATCACCAATAATAACGCTTTTGCGACGACGGGGGCAAATTTTGTTGTTTACATTTTCATCGCTTTAAACATCGGTATAAGGCCTATATCTTGTAGTGAATGTGCGCTGCAATAGGTCCTCCGGATTAGGCCCTAGTGTAGTAATGGTTATACACAAGCATAGATCTTCACTTGCAAATCAGCAAACAGAAGCCCATACCCAAACAAAGACAAACAAAGACTCTAGAACCTCAACGGGCCAATCTAGCCATCAAGGGAAAAAAGGCCATACCACAAGAACACATGTACATTGTGTTCAAACTGCGTCTAGTCAAAGAAGAATTCAACATAAAAAAGGCCACACCACAAGAACACATGTACATTGTGTTCAAACTGTGTCTAGTCATAGCAGAATGCAACATCATCAAGCTATCAATGCGAGGATGACTAGACATGACAGTCCTGACGATAGATGTACCTTGAGCAGCGCTACACAAACGACCCAAGACCTCAGTAGAGAATCCACATCTGACTGTGCAGTTAGGGACTCAAAGGCCACATCTGACTGTGTAAACCAAGATCTGACTGTGTAAACCAAGATCGGGAAGATGAAGATATAGTGCCACCTGCTTATCTTAGGGTCAAACTCATTGCAAAAAGAGAGCATAGTGTTGATGCTCTCATTGATGAAGGAGCAGATTTCAATATCTTGACTTATGAAGCATGGACTCTACTAGGTCAACCAGAGCTCAAATTGACTGATACTCTTAATCCTTACGGGGAACACCCACAAGCACTTGTGGGGAAGTGCAAAATCCTTGTAACTATTGAAACAGAAAGCTTGCTAGTCCTGTTCTATGTTCCTCCAAATAGCGAGAATTGTGGAAAGTAAATCCTCCTAGGAAGGTCCTTCAAAAAGGCAACAAAGTGTGAAGCTGACTATATAGCATAGAGGATACACCTAACACTACTAGGTGTGAGGATAATCATGACTTTTAGCAAGGGTGACCTTACCAAACCCGGAGGGAAGGGCAATGAGCATTCCGACTTACCAAGCAAGCCTAGTAATAAGAGTAAGGAGTTGTTGAAAGAGTTGATACAAGCGCAGGTTAAACGGAGAGAACTAGTGAGTGAGGCCATACTTGAAACAAAAAGGTTAGAAGACAAGGCCAAGGATAGGGTTTGGACTTACAAATATCGTAGAAGACCACGAAAGAAGCCCAAGCCTTATAGACGAAGGCATAGATGGAGAGATAGCACAATGCCATGATGGATATCCAAGGCGTTGCTTCGTGCTCAAGGGTATTATGCAGGCAACCAATGGATTTGGGTACCAAAACCCCCTGCTAAACTACCTCTGTCAGAAGCCCAAATTATGTCAAAAGCAAAGAGGCGTAGGAGGAAACTTAAACAAAAATCCAAGTCTCGAGCCAAAAATATTGAAGTGACTGAGCCCCTCATGATTGAAATCAAGAAACCAAACATGACCTATCAAAAATTAGATCCTTAGCCTAGCATGCTTGGCAAGAAAATATCAGAGGTAACAGTCGAGCGTGCACAAGATCCACTAGTGCCCAAGGAGCCTTTTACTTTTCAAGAGGATAATGAGCACCATAGGCACAACATTGCTCATGATAAGGCTGATTGCTCAACAAAGCTAATGACAGAATCGTCTAACAACCACGAGAAAATTCTCCAGTCAGTACCAAGCCCACGTAGGAGTCCCAAATCTCCTACATCCTCTTCACCTAAATGGACACGGGAAGCACGGCGGCAACAGCCTCGTGCTGCTGCTCAACCTACACAAGTGAGTGTGCAAAGGGAAACAGAAGACACGACCACTTCTTCTGATCTACCTAAGGACTTGGCACCGCAGTCTACCAATGGTAGCTAGTCCACTGAACTAGCCACCACTACTTCCAATCAGGGACCACAACAGTCACAACCTTTGGCCGTGACAACACCCATTGCGGAGCATGTCCTTAGCAATTCACCTTTGGAAGAGATGTCACAACAAACATCCTTGATACCTCCAATCCTTCCAAAGCACCTAAAGCCTAGGCTTGAGGATAAATCTCCCAAAGACTTGGCCAAAGAAATGGCGCATCTGACTAATGAACCAGAGATGAAGTGCATGGTGAAGCTTGATCACAAGCTGACAGCCATCACATGTGCATACGTCCATGTGGACATCGAAAGGCCAACACCAGAGCACACAAAGCTCATAGTTGAACCACTGACTTGGTATGAGCAACAACATGTTTGTTTCTACTATGCAGCTATTGTTGAAGAAGTCATGAAGGACATCCCAAAAGCCACAGCTAGATAATTGCACTTGATACCCTCATTTTATATAGCTCTATGTGAGACAAACAAGGAAAATCTTGAAGTAATCAAACAAAAAGGGAAAGGACAAGGTAGTTTGCACAAAATTGGTACTCCAACCAAAGTTTGGCAGCCAAAATTGGCCACTAACTAATGACACTTACTGAGCAAAGGAAAGCCCTTTGGACATCAATACATGATTCCACATATGTTTCCCCGACCTCATTGAGAGTGTTGGCAACTGCCCATGATGTCCAACTTTCTACCACTGTCCAAAAACATCCCTTGTATGATAAAGTGCTTCTAGAAGAAGATCTACACGTGGCTAGCAGGGTAGAAGTAGGGAGCATGGTACTTGATGTCAGCGCATATGTTTTCTGCCTCACTCAAGACCTTGCAATCCTATATCTCTATGCTTCCCATCACTACAACCCTGACTTCTTCAATTGGTTTCTTCCAAGCCTACATGACAAAAATCCTAAACCGTCTCATGGTTCTACACTAGAGTCACCCAAACCTCCAGAGCAAGAGAACAACAGCTCTAAACACAACACTCACCTTGACAAGAAGCAATGGAGATAGGTTCTAATAGATAAGGACAAAAATCTAGAGCAAATACCTAACTAGGAGCAATTGTCAATGCAATTGAATGTGGGGCTAAACAGAGGAGAATTAGCTAGACAGCTAGACTCTCCAAAAAGAGAGGTAGTTGAACCCTCGCAACCTAGCAAGGCTGTTCAACCTAGTGAGGCCGTAGCAAAATCCCATGACGAAATGCCATAGAAAGAGAATGCTAAGGCCCAACCAATCACATCAACTACTGACCTAGTTCAAGATCCCGAGTCCTTAAAGGATACACCTCTAGTGCCCAAGAGAAAGAGAAAAAAACAATGAAAACAACGATAGTTGCAAGCTACTGTAGACGACAAGAAGATTGGGACCAAGAGCACTGAAGAGATGATGAACAAAGTGTCCGGTTCATCCATAGATAAACCCATTGCCATCTCTCCTAACAACAGTGCAACCTCAGACACATCCGTGTGATCTAAAAAATCAAAGCAGTCGTTGCCATCAACAGTTGCTTTCAACACTCAATCCACCAACAATAGAACTTGCATCGACCAATCAAGAGTGGATACAATGCTATCACAACAAGGTGACAAACCTATACCAGTCACATTTGAGGAGAACCATGACAAAATAGCAAGAAAACCTTAGGAAAAATGCACAATCTCCAAGAACATAAGCAATCCTAGCATTGATCAATCTTGCTCATCTAGGCCTGAGCCCCCAGCTATGCTAAAGTCTAAGGAAACCCTTAGAACTTTGCATGAGATAGCAACTGAGCAAGCCCTCATAGAACATAGAGATGTAGTAGAGTGCTTGACCGAGTGGGACACTAAACTGAAATTATTCGCATGTGTCTATGTTCATACAGACATGGGTACATTCCCTAGGGGGCAGCTTGAGGAATATTTGCCTTATCCACTATCGTGGGAAGAGCAAGAATATCTTGACAGACATTATGACAAGATCTTACATGAATGCATGTTACTCATCTTTGATGAGGAGGTTGACAAACTACACTTAACTGTGACATTTAATGAAATGCTCTACCAGCCAAATCTCTTAGAGATAGAGCAACTAAAGTGACAATCGGAGGGTAGAAGCCAATTTGAAAACCGTGCTACAATGGCCGAACTTGGAGCCAAAATCATGACAGTCTCAGAGGAGCAACTGACCAAATGGCGATCCCAAAGAGACCCGATCTATGTGGCACCAACTTCATTTTGAGTTCTAGCTACAGTTTGAGGTATGGACCTAGCTGGAACTAGCCTAGAGAGCCCTTTGATTGATAAAGTTCTCACTGAGGAGGAGCTACATGTTTCTAGTAGACTTAGACAAGGCACCATGCTTCTCGATGTTGCCAAATATTTATTATTGCTAAGTAGGCCACCACAGAAGCTAGATATGTGTGCCACACTCGAGTAAAATCCTGAGTTCTACAATTGGTTTTTATCCTCACGGAGTGACATGGTTTCATGAACATGTACGTAAATAAACAATGTGTTTTGTGACTGTGTAAATAATACCAAATGAAGCAAAGGCCAACACACCCCATGAGCAATGATGACAAAGTGTAGGTGATACGTATCAAGTTAAAACTAAGGGATTCAAGTTGGCGATGCCTTGTTTAGCTAGACATTTCCATTATGGTTGAAGCATGTGACTTGCATGTACTCTCATGCCTTTCCAAGTGAATGCACAATGACACAGGTCAATGCCTAGAAGCGTTTAATATCCAAGTCACCACAAGACCACCAACCCCACAAAGAACCATTATGGAGGAAGTTATAGGAATACCAAGAAACAAAAGCCATGACGGAAGTGCCACTGGATGAGAACCCAAGGACACCTTTGTAGAAAGCACATATTGCAACTGAGCATGGCCAAAGCATAATCATCGATTACCTCCTCCTTCTTGGCCAAACTCTATGTTCGGGCAGGAGCCACACTCTCAACAAGGGCGAACGTCTCTTCATCATCCAGGATTCAATTCGCAAGATGCTCTGCCCTTGTCCATGCACAACTCACTCTAAGTGCTACCCCCATTGTTCGATGTCTCACATGTTACAAAGAGGTTTGCAAACTCTCAAGTGTATCTCTTCATCTCAACAACAGTTCCTCTAGCATCAAGGCTAGTGACACAATCATCTCTGTAATATCCATTCTTCATAGCTTTTGGATCCCAACATTTCTCAATCCAAATGAAAGGCTAATAGCCTCAATGTATGGCATTGATTGTATTCATTTTTTCCACCCAAAAAAAAAAAGAAAGAAATTAAAAAAAAAGCACACACAATCACAGCACCGCACCTAGGGGTCCTGAAATTAGGTACGTCTAGTGACCTTGGTTAGCTGGCTCCGTCCCTAATCCCCCAGCCCTTTGTACATCCCCCACAATTGTTCAGGGCACATCAAGGGTAGGACATACCTAGGGAGTTCACCTCCCCTATGGTTAGACCTATCACCCTGAACCACTTGCACAATTCTTTTGCATTCCATCTCAATGCCATTACAATCAATAGTGGTAAGCAAGGCATGAAAGACAATGGAAAAGTACACCATACTTTTCAAGCACTACAAGTAGCCACTAGCTACCAAAAGCTAAGACATCAAGGAGCTCAATTATGCTACATTGCCTTGACAAGACCAGAATGATGTCTCAAGCAATCTTCAAGTGTACTCCCCGTCTTCATCGACAAAATTTTCCATCAACTTAGCCCCTTGCTTCACTGACCCATTGCTATACAAGGAACCAGGTCGACAGTCTTCTAACTAGGTAATACCTAAATACGCACGTGTACTTACTTAATATTCACATTATAATCTATACACGGTTTGGGTCCTCAAGTGCAATACTCCATGCTTGCTTAAAGTTTGACCTGCCTCCCAAACTAATTAAACTATGTCTTGTGCACGATAAAGAAGACTAGCACTACCCCTTAGGGAGAGACCACCTATGAGAGGTTTTCAATTGCAGGTATTGAAAACTCCAATGAAAGTGTCGTTTGCTCTTCATCGACATCCGACTTTGAACTCTTATCCTTTATCATCCTGCAAGCCCGCCAAGAATCGTCATGTGCAAAATCCCCAACAAAACAACACTTGTGATGGCCATCAATGCAATCCCCAACAAAGAACAACCCTACCACCACCTCCAACAACCCTACAACCAGCCACCTAGGCCACCAACGTGCCCTCAACAACCTTCCTCCCCACCACTACCAACACTCCACCATGGCAACCAGAGACGTCCTTGCCACCCACGTCTTCGGTGCATGCTAATGCCTGCTACCTACGACGGTGAGTGCCATGGGACTGGCACTCATCTAGGAGGGGGGTAATGTTAACCCCAACACGAAGAAAGAAAAATGAAATAAAAAAGACGCAAGGCAAAGGCAGAAAAAAGGTAGCCCGACTGAAGAAAGAAGAGGATAAAAGGCCAAAAGCGCGAGGGCAACCTTAAAAAGTCCAAGGCAAATGCAAAAGGGAAAAGATGCACTTTAAAATACAAAGGCGCACACTGAAATCTTGTAAAAGAGTGCCAGGCGGTGGAAAATCCGGAAAGCTAAAACAGAAGACAAAGACAAAGGCCAAGGCAAAGAGAAACGGAAGACAAAGGCGCACAAGGAAAAGCGCAAGTCAAAACTTAAGTCAAAACTTTTGTAAAAAAGTGCAAGCACATCATAGTTTAATTCAAGGAGTGTCGGGCTCTCACCCGTGCAATTTGTAAATATAGACGGGCAGTGGAAGGGAAGCTAGGAAGATAGAAGGATAATGGAAAAAAGAGCCTAGGCTACGGCTGGCCATGTAAAAAAGGGGATAAAGGGGATGACCGCCCAAAATGAATTTAGGGTTTTGTATATAAAGTTGAAAAGTGAATGAGAATCTCATTCTTGTGTGTGGCCAAAAGTAGCTCTCCTCTTCTTCTTCTTCTTCTTCTTCTTCTTCTTCTTCTTGCTTGCTTGAGCTTGTGCTTGAGAGAGGGAGTGTGAGAGTGTGAGGGAGTGAGAGTGTGAGGGTGAGGGACCGTGAGGTGGAGAAGCTCTCCATCTTCTCCTCTCTTCTTATCTTATCTTCTCTTCTCTTGCTCGCGGTGATGGAGCTTAAAGCACGGAGCTTGAGGATGGAGCTTGCTTGAATCTTACACTTGGATCGTGGAGCTACTGGAGTGCACGGAAGAGGAGGTAACTCGAACAGCATGGAGGTAAGCTCACTACACCCGTAGATATGGATGGTGTGTCGGCTATGTGAGAGGTAGCCATTAGTGCTCGACTTGGAACGCTTGAAACAATAATCGGTCCGTGGGTCTTGGCGGTTGAGCGAAAGCTCCCACAATAATACTAGAATTGCTAGAATCTTTGTTTTGCTATTCATGTCTTCCTGTAGAGCTTTTCTTTTTTCTAAAGTTTCCATGGCTTCTTGAAACTTACATTTCACTAAACTGCTAATCTAATATGTTTTGCTCGTTATTACTAGCATGTCCCATATTATAGCCTCTCAAATAGGAACTACCACTTTCCTTATCTGAACTTGAGTAAAATATTTGGACATGTTTACCACTTCTTTTAGATAATTTACCCTACATATTGATCTCCTTGGTGATCATGAGAGAGACTAACTCATCAAAAACTAAAAATGACTTATGTATATATATATAAGTGACAAATGATTTTCAAACCTTCTTATTATTAAGGCCACCCAAAGTAGATGAAATCAAATAATTATCATTAAGTATTGCATTAGCTGATAAGGCATCTGAAATGCTTCTCTATTTCAAAACATACTCATTTGCAGACATACTTTCTTTCTTTAAAGTATTCAACTCTTGCTTGAGTTGAATCTTTCGTGCCTTTGTATTCACTAAAAACTTATTCTCAAAGATTGTCCAAGCTACATACAAAGTTTTTACATTTCTAATATGCCCTAGTATAGTGCTATCAATGAATGTAGATAGCCAATACATCACCTTTTATCTTTTGCATTTCATTCTTTCCACTAAAAGGATTTGAGCTAGTAGCGACACCGATTAGCGACAGCGGATAACGGTGTCGCTATTGGCGTCGCTATTTGCGCCGCATTTGTGTCGCAAATAGCGATGCGCCGCAGGAAAAAAAAGCGGCCGAAATCGAGCGCGGTTTTCATTTCGCGTTTGCTCCATTGTGAGTTTTGAGAGTGAGCGAGGGAGAGAGCGACCGTCGTGAGAGAAGGAGAGGAAGAAGACTTGCCGCCGCCTTCGCCGCTACCGCCATTGTTCACAAAGGAGAGGAGGAGCCTTCATCGCAAAGAGGAGTCTCCTTCTCTCTTTCTTTTGCTTGTTTAAGGTTTAAATCACTCTCTTTTACTTGTTTAGGAGAGGAAATGAAAGAGAAAGAGAGGGAGAGGGAGAGGGAGAGAGAGGGAGAGGGAGAGAAAGAGAAAGAGAGGGAGAGGGAGAGGGAGAGGGAGAGGGAGAGGGAGGGGGAGGAAATGAGAGAGGGAGAGAAAGAGAAAGAGAGGGAGAGGGAGGGAGAGGGAGAGTGCATTCTCTCTCTCCCTCTCCCTTTTGCTTGTTTAATGTTTAAATCACTTTCTTTTTTGCTTGTTTAGGAGAGGAAACGAGAGAGTAAGGGAGAGGGAGAGGGAGAGGGAGAGGGAGAGGGAGAGGGAGAAAGAGAAAGAGAAAGAGATGGAGAGGGAGGGGGAGGAAATGAGAGAGGGAGAGAAAGAGAAAGAGAGGGAGAGGGAGGGAGAGTGCATTCTCTCTCTCCCTCTCCCTTTTTCTTGTTTAATGTTTAAATCACTTTATTTTTTGCTTGTTTAGGAGAGGAAATGAGAGAGAAAGAGAGGGAGAGAAAGAGAGGGAGAGGGAGAGGGAGGGGAAGGAAATGAGAGAGGGAGAGAAAGAGAAAGAGAGGGAGAGTGCATTGTCTCTCTCCCTCTCCCTTTTGCTTGTTTAATATTTAAATCACTTTATTTTTTACTTGTTTAGGAAATGAGAGAGAAAGAGAGATAGAGAGGGAGAGAAAGAGAGGGAGAGGGAGAGAGAGGGAAAGGAAATGAGAGAGGGAGAGAAAGAGAAAGAGAGGGAGAGGGAGAGGGAGAGGGAGAGTGCATTCTCTCTCTCACTCTCCCTCTTGCTTGTTTAATGTTTGAATCACTTTCTTTTTTTCTTGTTTAGGAGAGGAAATGAGAGAGAAAGAGAGAAAGAGAGAAAGAGAGGGAGAGGGAGAGAGAGGGAGAGAAAGAGAGGGAGAGGGAGGGGAAGGAAATTTAAGATAATAGACTTATCGATAATGGTATGCAATGTGTTTTGCCATGGGCCACATACATTGGTGACTCTTTAAGATGCCTTAAAATTGGTCATGTCCTTCATAATGTCCAAGTAGGGGATCTAATTGTGATATGCATAATTCATTGTTTTTGTATTAACTTTATAGGCATAACAAATTAGAAATCATGCCAACTAGTCAACGGAAGGACTAAAAGAAAATGATACCCTAGCTAATGGTCATTACGGTACTTCATCAAAATGAACCCAAAAGTATTGTTATAGAAAAAGAATCCCTTAAATTGAGTATATGATATTTTCTCTCAGGTCTTATGACTATGAGTAGAATTGATTGAAATAAATTTTATTACTATAGTTGATAAATTTCATAGATGGCATTAATTTTAATACGTGATCCTAGGACAAAAAAACCACATTTCTAAGATGCTTTTTGTTGAGACTGATTTATTATTAGACTAAGAGATCCTCAATGATTTTCATAAATGGATTACTTATACTCAAAGCCCTCTAGTGCAGTTTTTTACAATAACGAATAATTATCTACCGGGACAAACAAATCCTTGAGCATGATACAAGGCCAAGATATAACATCGAAAAATCTCTCAACTACTATGTACAATGCAAGATTTATGGTCAACTTGGAACTTGACGTACATCTCCATAAAGCTATCCATTTAAGTCTCGTTTGCTGTAATGTAGATAAGATGGAAAACGAAGAAGGTCTTATTGTTCAAGACCGCGAGGCATATCTTAATCAGCGTGTCCCATGTCCTTGCTCTCAATGCAAGTTGGCAATTAGACGAAAACGCCAATTGTCTATAGAACATGTACGACGATTTGCCGAGTTTTAATCTGAGATCATTGATCAGGCGATTGCGGATTTTCAGCAAATGGTAATTTGAAGTTAATATTAATCATACATTGTACTCGCAAGCTAATTGAAAACCATACACAATAAGATTGGGTCTTGTTGGCAAATTCTCTATCCAGGGGGGTGATGTCTCGACCCAAGGGGGAGTGCACCCTTTGCGGCCAATTAGAAGAGTTCGTGGACATGTGATGGATGGATTGCAGGAGCCAATCCACCACTCGCAAGGCCCATCTATACCGTCAATGCCAGAGGAGGCAGACAACCTTCCCGACCTACCTACAATCTTGGAGCCTAAGATGGAGGCAATGATCGATGCACTGATTCCCATGGATGTTGAGACATCTGACCCGCTTAGAGAGGAAGCATCCATACCATTATATGATCGGTGCCGAGTATCTCGGTTGAAGACATTGCTTGCACTCTTAAGTGTGCAAGCAAAATACGATTGAAGCAATACGAGTGTGACTGAGTTATTCAGGTACCTTGCACATAGGCTTCATTGATTTTTTTTACAGTATTATTGCAAATATTTGTGCTTTTTCAAGGTGTTTTATGATTTTTTTCAGGTTATTGAAATATCGTATATTACCACTTGCAAATACCATGCGTGAGTCTCGTGATGATGCACGACATGTTTTACGGAAGCTTGGCATGGACTACAATAACATCCATGTATGTATCAACGACTGCATACTGTTTCGAGATGAATACGAGACTATGGAGACATGTCCAAAGTGTGGTGCTCACAGGTATCGACAGGACTTGCAAGGGCAAACCATCCCTCAAAAAGTTCTCAGACACTTTCCGCTCATCCCCCGCATAAACCACATGTTTCGCACGTCTGGCATGGCAAGCTTGACAATGTGGCATGTGCAGAATAGGTCCATGGATGGAGTTCAACGAATATCAGCAGATTTGCGCGCATGGAGCCACATTGACTCTACCTTCCCAGGCTTTGCGCGAGAGCCAAGGAATCTTCGGCTGGGTCTTGCCATGGATGGTGTGAACCCATTCGGTCTGCGCTCGACTTCTTACAGTGTGTGGCCTATAGTGCTTGTCAACTACAACATCCCTCCATGGCTTTCTACGAAGAAAGAATATCTCATCCTTAGCTTGCTCATCCCAGGCCGCTACAAAGTAAAAAATATGGACGTGTATCTTCGTCCATTAGTCGATGAGCTTAAGATTTTGTGGGAGGAGGGGGTCACTGTGCAAGATATGAGCAGGCGCGATGGTCGGCGGTCAGCCAACATTCGAGCCATTCTCATGTGGACGATGCATGACTTTCCAGGATTGGGAGAGTGCTCAGGTGAGCAGACCTCCGTTCTCGCTAGTAATATCTATATTTTATTTCATTCAATCAAGTATTCACTAGGTCGTGGCTCGCCTTACAGGTCTGGTTACCTCAGGTTATCATGCATGTCCATTGTGTGGGCCACAGTTAGACTCCCGAAGGTCACGAACCATGAAGAAGATGGTATATCAAGGACACGCCGCTTTCTTTCCAGAGGATCATGAACTCAGGGAAGGTTTTCTTGGACGACCTCCAGCACGTATGAACGCTGCAAGCTGATATGAGCTGAAAATGGTAAACCCGGAATCACATCCAAATGGAATGCGATGGTTCTCAGTTTTCTACGAGTTGCCATATTGGACCCACTTACAGGTCAACCACTTGTTGGATCCCATGCATATTTTCAAGAATGTGGGTAGCTTGCTATGGGACCACATCACAGGAAAGAGAGACACTATAGGGTCACGAATGGATTTGAAGGAGGTAGGTAAGATGGAGGCGCTTTGGCTGCAGTCGAGTGCTGAAGGGGGAGTGCAGCTTCCTCGCGCTCCCTGGGTTTTGACTACCAAAGAAGAGCGCATTGTGAAGCAAGTAATCAAGTCTATCTGCACTCTGACGGGTATGATGCGTTCTCTCAGGTCCGCATTTTCTAAAGATGACCAATTGTCGGGGCTAAAATCCCATGATTGGCATAAGATATGTTAGGTTTGTGAATAGAATGGATTGTAATTAGCATGGGCATTTTGCAATTTGAAAAGTGGCCATTATTCATAATGCTTTCTCATTTGTGGCAATTTGTCCTACCAATCGCGATCGCAGGATGCCTTACTCCAGAAATTCGCGGGGCCATTTACAAGTTGTCGACTTTGGTGCAATGGATCTCACAGAAAGAGATTAAGACGTCCTCTATTGAAACCGCAAGGCGGGGAGCAGTGAAGACGGTCTATCTCTTTGAGAAATACCTGCCCACTAGCATGCTCACGATACAAGTTCACCTTTTTGTGCATCTTGTGGACGAAGTGGAGATTGCTAGACATGTCCATACGCGATGGATGTTCTTGGAGCACTTCACGAAAACCCTGAAAGGCTTTGTGCGACAAGGAGCTCGTCGAGAAGGTAGCATGGCGGAAGGTTGGTTGGTGTTAGAGGCGTTAGTGCATATCTCACAATGGCTACCAACGGTGGAACCAGACAATGAAATGCTATGGACGTTGAAGGATGATGATAGACTGACTGGAGATGTAGTGGTTGGAAATGGGGTAGAAAAAAGAATGGATGCCTCAATGGAAGAGAAGGTGAATCGCTTTTGTATGTTGCACCATGCCTCCATGGAGACGTGGCTCGCCAAGTACCAGATTGCAAGGCAAGATCGAGAGGAAGCGCGAGCTAAATTCCGACGCAGTACGCGTTATTGACCGATTCAATATCCCGAAGGCATGGAGGAGATGCCGCAGTTTATGTCAACACGATGGTTGCATGGAGCCTTGACCGCAGCATCCAGCGAAGGGACAGAGGTCTCAATGGAGGAGTGGGAGTTCTCGAGGGGATGTAGTCCAAAGGTGATGAGGGGTTTAGAATGTGTCGTATCTAAATTTTATATGCGACATCTAATTTGAGTGTTTCAATGTACAGTACAAAATATATAGTGCAGCGTGGTCGTGCGGACGGCATTTTCGCGTGGAGCGTATTGACAAAATGCGCTCCACAATGGACTGTGGTGTCATGGCAAGGTTTGAGCAAGAGAGCCGGCGACGAGCAACGGATCCGAACACGGTTATGGATGAGATGGAGTATTTTGGAAACTTGCAAAGTATTATTACAGTGGATTACCGTAGCTTCTCCATGATAATATTCGATGTGCAGTGGTTCAAAGTGGTACTTGGAGGAGCTGGAGCAACAGTTCGACGAGGTCCATCTGGATTTCTCGAAATAGATTCCGAAAAAAAATGGACGGATTTGTGCGACACCTTTGTGTTGCTGGCCCATTGTGAACAGGTGCATAGAGTCATTTGCTTGCTAATTGTAATACGACATGGTTTATGTCACAATGGTTTGAACTCACTTTGTACGTGTTTGTGAACATGTAATCTTCTATCCAAACCCCCGATAACCTCGATGGTGGTATGTTATACTTTCAACTCCTCGAAGTGCGAGAGTATATGATCAAAGCGATGTTCCAGGCATAGATGAAGAAAATATGCAAATAGCGGGGTCAATATTACAAGGGGTGGAGGCCACCGCAAGTTTGGAGCCCGCATCGGCTAACAATGATGGAAATACAGAAGTCCAAGAATTTTTTGAGAACGAGACAGACTCGTTCTTTTGTGGTGATATGTCTATCGACCTTCCAGTGTATGCAGAGTTGTGTCAGGAGATTAACATGGGACCATAGAATACTTCATTCTTGGAGAATTGTATTACTCAATTCGTTGTTTAGATCTTCCATAAATGCTGTCATGACATTCCCAAGAAGCAACTCTGTTTGTGAATATCATCATTCTTGGGAGCATATAGGGCTCCTTGATAATAGATGAGGCTATTCCTTACTTCATACATTCTCCACGGGGTATTTCTTGCTTCTATGTCCTTTAGTAGTTGTTGTGTTTCCTATGGCACGCATGTCTCCAGATCAACTCGCGAGATTCAGAGAGATGGCAGACCAGGAGCTGTCTCCTTCTTCGTCAGGGCGCTCTGCTAGATCTGCTTCAGCGCGATCAGATGCTTTAGCTTCGAGCAAACGATCTCAATGCTCACGACTTGGGCCAGAGGGAGGGACTGCATCGGGATCAGGGGGTGCTGCTGTGGAGACACGGATGTGGTGTCTCCGTCTCATCGTTCAGCTGGAGCTGCGTCACCTCCAGGATTTGTCACACCTGTGGGGATGTCTACTCCAGTTACTCCAGCTTTTGTGCAGTCGTTAGCAGGTGGCACCCCTTTTGGTGGCACCCCTTTGAGTGCCACTCCGAGAGAGGTTACCCCCGTCGGCACATCGGATGGACAGGGGTCTCCTGGATATGCCCAGGAGTGTGGACGGAGATGGGAGAGGACCCATCTTAGGCAAACTCCTAGGGGTTATGGATACCTAGTTGATAGTAGGTCAGGAGCCATCATCATGAATGATGAGGGGAGGAGGGTGATGGCTCGCATAAGGGAGTTGTGCCAACAAGTTTTTCGGCACAACGTCCTGGATCATTGGAAGAACATACCGGAGGGGAGCAAGGACTACATAGTAGCATCCTTGCACGAGGAGTTTTCGATGCCAACCGTAGTAGATAGATTCTCTACGGGCTGGATGATGGATTGCATGCGTGCATACATGTCACATAGATGATCTGACGCATGCAAGGCAATCAAGAGTGGGAATGCAAAGCCCGAGTGGTTAGATGCAGACGACTGGCGCCGACTAAGGGAGGAGGCTACAGATTTGCCAGGACGTTAGCAGGAGGCGGCGAGGGCACGACTCGAGGCCGGTGTGGTGCATCATCTTGGGAGTGGTAGCCACATGACATATTTGGAGGACTTTGTAAGTTTCTCTTTTGTTTTGCTTATTTGTTTTTTTGAAATATTCTTTGTACTGACAATCATGTTTCTAACAGTTAGCATTTTGTTTTCTTTGCAGCACTCCATTACAAATCGCGATCCGCAAGGCCTTGAGACTCGATATGCAGAGAGGCACGGTCTCAATGCATTGATCGACCGATTGTATAGACGCGGCGGCCCTGTAAGTCACTCATCTTTCTTGTCCGTAGTTACCATGAGATATTTAAATGCATTATTGTAGGGTGGATTGATATGTTGTTTCTTTTTCTGCAGAATTCGTTCGATGCTCCTTTGCAGTGGGACGAGCTTTCGGGGACGAGGATTTCTAGCTCGCCCTTGGATCCTTGGAGCTCACACACCTTTAGTTTTTAGTCGCCTGATCTATGTAGACATTTTCTATGTATTAGTGATATCCTTTCATGATTGTATCAATCGCATTTTATGCAATCATGTATTTATTTCATGTATTAGTTTTATGATTTCAGTATACATTCTTTTTGTTTGCAAGCGCTTTGTATGCAGTAGTGCAGAAACTATTTTGTATGGCTCTCATACAGCACACAGTGTTATATGTGGTAGGGCAGCGCCACAAAAATTTTTTCCCTGTTACCGTCGCTATTTTCATCGCAAATTTATTGCTCGCGTCGCTATTGGCCTCGCTATGAGCATCACAAATTCACTGGTTGCGTCGCTATATGCATTACTATTTGCGTCGCATATAGTGACGTTTCTATGGCGTCGTCAATAACGACGTTTTTTGCGACGACGGGGGCAAATTTGTTGTTTGTATTTTCGTCGCTTTAAACGTTGGTATAAGGTCTATATCTTGTAGTGTTCCACACCTTTAATTTATCTGCAATCATAAGGTTACTAATCTCTGGCTCATTTTCTTCACTTGAAATGAACTCATAAAGGCAATTTTCAGTAAAGAAATTCATCAAATGAAACTTTTATGATGGATAGTTGTTCTATCCATCTTCTTAATAATGGGATTTCCAATGTTCTTAGCCATTATTACAAGATTGATACAAAATCACAAGTAAGTCTTCTGTAACCTTTCACAACAAGTGCACAGCAATATACTAAGCAACCTTTTTCATTGACTACTCAATAGTATGTATAATGTGTAATCTATTTGTAGATAAAACTTGTGTTTGCTTCTTGAAAAACACCCAAGAATTACAAATTTGAAATCTGTAACATGTGTACCCACTTTTGGTCAATACAATTGAAATCATTGTATACCTTGAAGTGCTACCTGCCAACTTACAGCTCTAAAATGGGGCCCAAAATGACCTCAAATGGCCAAAAAGGCAGTAAAAAAGCCTTATAGGAATCATTTATAAAATATAAAGTGCTCTTCTTGCACATCAAATCTCATAGCAATATGAAATTTTCACTTTGCTTTGCTTTTGATGCCCTTATAAATAAACACTATCCAAGAGAAAGAGTGGAAGAATGGGAGAGCTTCTTACCCATCGCTTGCTTGCTTGAATCCTTACTTCTTCTCCTTCACTTTAAATTTCAAAACCATCCTCTCTCAATGGTGCTGCTTTGATACCATGTCACGAATCACATGGTCGGGAAACTAGCTTGATCTACTGCGCTAAACACTCAACATGCACACAGGAGGAAGCTCACTCAAGAACACAAGAAGAGAGATGGAGGCCAAAATGTTTTGTTTCTAGTTTATTCTTCTTCTTTCATACATAATACAATGTACACAAAGTATAGATAATATATAACATAAAGAAAAGTGTCATACTAGCAAACAGTGCATAACTAACTATACTAATCAATAGCAGTATAACTATGCTACCTATAAGTAGGTGTAACATACTAAATATAATAAGTGATAAGTTAGTGGCCATGTGAGGATCATAATGACCATTGATGTGCTAACTGTAAACGTGTGGATCCATCTAACCAAGTGATCTATCATTAATATCTGCACATGTTGAGCTTGCCATCTCAATAGTTGATAGTAAGTTAGAGAAGGCATCAAGGATATTACCTTTGCACTAAGTACTAATTCAATTGATCATTGTGATTACATTTTACCTTAGGCCAAACTCATGGATTTATCTATATAATCCTTCATCTCCTTACAATATTCTTGAGTAATCCTCTTCCTAAAAAATGATCATATTTCCTATTCCTCACAATGAAGAATGCCCTTGCTGCTACAATGACCTTTTTTTAAAAAAACCAAAGAAGCAATTTTCTATTTATTCAAGAAAAAGCCAAATAAGCTATCTTTTATTTATGTATTAGCCTATATAAGTACGTTCACTCACACATTAGTTGTACTATCACCTATACATACATTAGAACCTCAAGTATGGGGCATACCTAGGAAGTTATGACTTGCCTAGTGTTAGACCCACCTCCCAATCCAAGGACATGTCATATACATGAGAAGACCAACCCACATGTGAGATTTATGATGGTATGTGCCAAAACTCATGGAGACCATTGAATCTTCACCTATAGCTCCAACACTATATTATTCATCATTCTAGACAATTTTTCCTCTATCACCTCAAGTGATTATTAGTATGGAGGGACCCATCAGTCAAGCATTACTACAACTAACAATGGCATAGTCATGTTTAAAAGCACATCCATTGTGGCCTAAAACTATCATCTACCTAAGGAGGCCAAATGCATTCCTCACCTTCACCATCATGATCAATACATCCATTTTTCCTCCATTGAACTACACCACTCAAGTCCCAACATTTCATTATGAGGTGCGTTGTAACACACAACCTTTGCAATTGAGTACTAAGGAATAAACACTCATCTAAGAGAGAATAAATGTTAATTGCATTCAAGAACTATTAAAAATAAAAGCTCATAGGAATGGTTATTTCCAAAAATATTAGTTCTTGGAGTAAAAAGTATGAAAGATATTTCCAAGGTTGTTAGAAGTTACTAGAAGCATCATTTTCATAAGCTGCAATCTGTAGCACTTGTTGTGAATAGTAATTACTAAAATTAGTAAGTGTCAATCAAGAGTTGAGGATAGCAAGAACCTAGAACAAAAAATAGCAATTTTTAGAGATATTTAAGGCCACAATGTCTCTTTAAACTATATTTTTTTATGTATTACACTCTTAATTGTACTCCACTATATTTTGAGTTTGCTATAAAGCGCCTACAACATGCACAAAATAATTATAGTAAAAGTGTGTGCCTCAGACCTACTCCCATGCAAACTATAATGTTTCTTGGAGTTAGGGGCATGTACATTTTTAATGCACAAACGACCTAGAAGTTATGAACATCCACAAGAAAGTCTATCTATCATGATAGATATTTGTGCCACAAATCTAGAGCTAGGGCCATGTAAAGGAGAGATGACCAAAATTGAGAGTGGATGAGAGTAGGGGATACTTTTTTTAGAAAACCTATGTATATAGTATGTAAAATTAACAAAATCTCTCATTCTTATTTGTTTTTTTGAGTATTCAAGATTTCTCTTCACTTTCTTGCTTCCACTAGAGCTTTTGAGAGAGAGAGAGAGAGACACACACACACACACACACACACACACACACACACACACACACACACACACACACAGAGAAGCCCTCTCTTGCTTCTATTCATCTCCCTCTCTTCTTCTCTCCTCCTTCTCTCCCTCTTCCATCTAACATGGGCTAATTTTGGCCTCCATATACATTCTTGAGAGTTAAACTTAGTGAGAGAGTGAGGAGCTAGGAAGAGAGGCTTTGTTCTCCTCTATTGCCTTCTACATCTTCTTGATGGTGTGGAGTGGAGCAAATTAGTAGTGGATTGAGAACTTGCCATACAAGGGGCATTCGATTAGATCACATGGTCATCTACTTTTGCTTCAACTATAGAAGCAATGAAGAAGCCCAATTCAAATGAGTCAACTATGAAATTTGACTCTTCAATATGAGGTCAACCTCGTATTCCAAGTTATGAGTATAGAGAAAGGAAAAGAAGAGTTGATCCAAGAGTAAAACCACCTCCAAGGAAAGCTATTTTGATATCTTTCAACAATGACATCCCTAATGAAAGACTCAATGAAGCCATAGCCGCTGCATTCTTTTTTGGACCACAAAAACTTCAACGGAGTCTCTGATGAAGTCATACATATTGATAACTTATAAACAAGAGAAGTAGGGACACATAAAGTATGACATCTACTAGAATAGGCTAAAGTGATAGATGACCTGAGAAAGATGCTATGATCTACAAAAAGAAGGTAGATCATGAATTGATGAGGTCAATGGAGAATCTCAAGCCTAGGGTCCTATTTAGACCAAATATCTAATGATACATGTGTGTGTGTGTGTGTGTGCGTGCGTGCGTGCAATTTTGGTTCAATTTGGAGATGTTGGGATTATTTAAATCCTTGTTGTGTTAAAAAATCTTGGCCTTAACTATTTGCAAATGGGAACCATATTTTTGTGGCCATCTTGGTTGATGGAAGTTCCAGATTTAATACTATTTTGGAGTGGACATGAAAAGACTTAAAGTCAACTTAGTGGGAGTGAGTCCATGTACAATCAAATTGGCAAATTAACAAATGTTCGCTTCAACCTGACATGCTTTAGCTTAGTGGCAGTGAGTCCATGTACAATCAAATTGGCAAATTAACAAATGTTTGCTTCAACCTGACATGATTTAGCTTGTGATGATGACAAGAATACAAGAGTACACTTTGATGGATCCTTGGTCATATTAGCTAAGTTTGATGTTCAAAAGATCAAACTTCTAAGAATTATCATAAGTCCTTCCCTTAAGCCTTTATCTGGGCTTGAAATAACTTAGTATATAAGTGTGGAAAGACAAAATTACCTATTGAGAGCCATTGCATCAAAGATCTAAAATTACTAACACTTAACTTTCCTAACCCCTTCTCTTGTAGCCTCATATAACTTTAAAGTAACTTGGTATCCTCTATGCAAGATTGAGAGAAAAGATGTGAGATTGAAAGGTCATGGCAACAAAGTTTTCAAATGATCCCTAAGCCTAAATCCTAGACCCTAATAAACCCTTCCCGTGTAGCCTCATCCGAGTCTTTGTAACTTAGTATATAATATGAAAAGGTAGGAAGTTAAAGGTCTTAAACTAGTCTAAACCCTAAACCTTAAACCTTTCCCTCTTGTAGCCCCGCCCATTTGAGCCTAAAGTAACTGAGTAAGAAAGGGTGGAAATAAAGTAAGTGATATTAATGTCAAAGGTCTTGGATTAGCCACCAAAGCATAAGCCTCGCATAAGCACTAAACCCTTCCTTGTAGGCTTTAGTAAGCCTAATGTACATTGGTATGAAAAAGTGGAAGAAAACAAAGTGAAAATGAAATGTCATGGCACGAAGATTTTTTAGTAACCCTACATCCTTCCATTATAGTCTCCTCTAGACCTAGATGTAAGACTAGAACTAACATGAAATAACATTCTTGTGATAATGAAATGTCATGGCTTTAGAGAAAAAACAATGCAAGTGATGTTGAAAGATTATGGAATACAATATATTAGTAGAACCTTAAACTCTACTCCTTAGGCCCTGAAACCCTCAATTTTAGAATTGAAATCATGGATCATGAACTCTAAATTCTCAATCTTGAAACCTAAATCCTCACGTTAATAGCCTCATATGAACCTGGAAAACTTGGTATTAAATTGCTATGGTTTATGGTGTAAGTTATTGTCAAAAGATGGCTTCATGGTCCCCATGGTAAATAAAGACATGAAACTTTTCACTCTATCTCCTTAAACCACCAAAGAGTCTATCAATTTAGCACTTGAATTTTTTGCACAATGTTTCCACAAGAGTTTTCAAAATTTGCAAACTACACTTTACCAATGACGAGTGACTTTTCTCCATTTTCAACCCAAGTTTCAATTTAGAAGGGCTTGACAAGCATATGTATATGGCCCTTTTATGAGAATGTATCCATGCTTTTAATTGTAGTATGTAAGGTCACCAACTTGTTTAAACATTCGGACCTATATATTCAATATATTCTCCATGCTATGCATAGTATTGAGATAGTAGTCACCTCTTATATTTTAAATGATCCTATGTTCAACTATCCTATGACACTAATATTTTAAGATATTATACTCATAAGATATGTCAAAGAACCTATCCTTAACTATCATAATCGTGTCCTCCATATCAATCTCATTCCTAGCCGCTCACCATACCAACAACCTATCCTTAATCTTGCCCTCCATACTAACAACGTGTCCCTTTGAAAGAAATTATCATAATCTCTAGTATTATGAGGCAATAGCTATAGTCGTAGGCTTATATATGTTATATATAATAACACTGATGAGAAAGCATGCCAATCAAAAATTAACTGCCTACACATGATCATAGGATTTTCATTGGACTATATGGAATGTCTAATAAAAATTTTATTCAAAATACACATATTTTAAATGTCTCATGAAAGTGAAAACACTCAAAATTAACTAACCCTTCACATAGTGACACGATGTAAAGGATTTAAACAATGTAAGTGTCATTTTCTACTTTGGTTGTTAAATATGTTAGATGTAGTTCCAATCATAATAACGACCATGTTGTGGCCTCATTGTGGCTGGCATGTGCCATCCAACATTTTCAAACAAATTGTATTTTAAGTATGTGTTAAAGGCACTTGTGAGATGGGAGTGACAAGAGGAGGTTCTTCTCTTAAAGAAGCATGCTCCTATTATTTAATGTTAGATTACAATATATCTTTACTTTTAAGCTTCTTGAGCTCTTCGAGTATCTTAGCTTGCTATCATTTAAAGGCTATCATTTTCAACCTCAAAAGTGTGGCTCTTTTTGAGAACCCAAGCCTCTTGAGTCTTATTCCTTTACGTGCAACCATCTTATTTCGTGCCTTAAGCCTATCATTCCCATACTCGATGCTATTAGAGTGGTATTTTTGTGTAGTGAAAGTACAACTTGAGGTAACGTAGCTCTTTGTGCTTGTGAGCTTGAACCGCAATCTTAAGAGTGCAAAAGGTGTGAAAATAAAATACTCTTTTCCACAAAAGCAACACCAAACTTTATAGGCAATATTTCTTTATAGAAGAAATTTCTATAATACACATAACACATTATTCAAAATCACTCAAGTTATGCCCAATTACATGGTGCTCTTTCCAAGAAAATATCTCCACCTTTCCAAACACAAGCATGATGTCATATAGAAACCCTAATAATGACATTCTCACATATTTAGTCACTTAATGCACTCTTCAACTCACGAGTATGGTAAGCAATTGTGTCAAGCAACTCCAAGAAGTTACATTTTGAGTAGTTATAACATTATGTAACAGAACCCTCAAAAGAGCTAATATATTAGCCAATGGATCACTCGTATTAACTTTTTAGGTGGTTACCAACTTTGATGGGGCAATGTTAATATGCAATCACACCATTCTTAACATGAAACTAAAGGTCAAGCAAAAAATAATAGCATGCAAGGCCATTCTTAGTCTCATGAGGCTATATCGCTAAAGGTATTACAACATGTAATAGACTAAAGTGACACATGTGGGTGCTTTCTTTGTTGATATTAAAGTCTCATGCTACACTTTTCCAAGTTTTCCAAGTCAAATAGCTTTAGATTGTATATTTTGTTGAACTTATGATCGGGAAGGACCAAAAGAATGCTTGTCAAAGGTCATGTATATTTAGGTGTCTATGTTGATAATTGGGACAAGCTAAACTTAGTAGCAATTGGCAATAGGAACCCTCCATCAATATTCACATCATATTGATACAATACACAATTTCAACCTAAAGTTTTGTAGGTTTCAAAATGCGTAAGATGTTCATATTGTAAATTATATGTGGAAGCCTACATCTAGACTTGTTAGTTGAGGGGCGTCCAACCCTTAAATGAACTTGACATATCATTCCATTACAAATGTCCATCTTGATAACTAGTCAAGTGGAGCCAAAGTTCATGTAAATTATATGTGGAAGCCTACATCGAGACTTGTTAGTTGAGGGGCATCCAAACCCTTAAATGAACTTGACATATAGTTCCATTACAAATGTCCATCTTCATAACTAGTCAAGTGGAGCCAAAGTCCGCTTTTTAAATTGTAAGCTATGCGAAGCACGATTAGTGGGGTTGGTCTGCAACGCGAGCCATGCTACATTGACATGGTGGCCTCATTGTGCTACTCGTGAAAATAGAACCCTTGACCTTGGGTTCATTGCACCCTCTCATAACCACTTGAGCTAATGAGCCTTTGATATTTTGTAGGATTTTGAAATGTGCATATGGGATTTTCTCAAAATGTAACTAAACGGGTCTCATCTTTGTCACTATTAAAACCTCCTATAAGAACTCGAAGATCTTTAGAAGCTTTTGGGTTTTTGAGTGTTCTCTATGAGAAGGTTATTAGCCATGTGTGTGAGACGGGCCACATTAGCCCCCCCAAAAAAACCTCCAAGGTGCTCCTTTTTTCCCCCATTGATCAAAAGAGAAAATGGAGTAAGGCTAATGACCGATGATGATTGAGGAAATATAGGAGCTGACAACCTTTCCAACAATAAGTGAGAGGGGGGGGAAGGGGGGAGAGTGTTCCTTGTACGATTGTGAGCTTGGTGGAGTGAGGAGTCGACTTTGCTGGTGGACCTTTTTCGAAGGGACTCCTTGTATCATGCAAGGCATCGTGGAACGAGAAAGAAGGGATCCGAGCAGCCGTGTGTGTCGAGTCGTAAGAGAGATATATATAGAGAGAGAGAGAGAGGGGGGAGAGAGAGAGAACATCGGGCAGTCGGGCTGCCGCAACCGCCAAGGTCGGGCAGCGGATCCGACGGTTGAGACAGTAATGGTTCGCTTTTTTGCCAAACCTTAGCGTAGTACGATACGTCAAGCCTTCGGACCCACACTAGGAAACTGGCACGTGGCATCCTCGTTCAGTCCACTTTGCCAGCTGTCGCTAATCGATTGCTTCCGTGCTCGTCTGCGGCATACGTACGTGGCTTCGCGGACCCAGCCCTCTCGTGCAGATGGGCTTGTGCCTCTCTCTCTCTTTCTCACATCAACCCTAATCGACTCTCTCTCTCTTTCTTGCTCTCCCTCTCTCATCAGCCCTAATCGACTCTCTCTCTCTCACATACACACACACACAAGCACACCAACCCTAATCGACTCTCCCTCTCTCTCTCTCTCTCTCTCTCTCTCTCTCTCTCTCTCTCATATCAACCCTAATTGGCTCATATGAGCTAGCGTCCCCATATCACTAACCTTTCTAGCCTTCCTCCTGTTAATGCTTTCACCCCCCACCAACTAGTTAGCTAACTGCGCTTAGATGTCCCCTTCCATAAAGATAAACCCAAAAAGAAAAAAGAAAAAAGCTTTCCTTCACTCCAAAGCACCTTCTCTCGCAATCCTTTTTGAGCTTGAGTCCAGTCGCCACTCCTCGAGTGCTTTGCTTTTTTGTTGTTAGGTAGGAAAAGCAAAGCAAGAGCCTCTAGCTCATTTGAGCAGACATCTCATATATATTCTGCCATAGCTTAAAGCTTATCAAAATGATTGATGATCAGGAGCTGTTTTGCAGTGATTTGTAAGCCTAGGATCTGCTAAAGGTACTTACCGGCAAGATAGAATCAGCAGCTGGAGTGGTAGACACAAGCGATCTAAGGTATTCTCTTATGATCAATGCAAGCGCAGAGATCCTTTATGCTGCAGCTTCATTATGCTAGGTGTCTGTACACGTTTCTTTGTGCAGATTGCTTGAATATACTTGCCACAAAATGAGAGGAACACTTCATCTTCTCCTTGCGCATCAAGCCAGTGAATATAACTGTCTTGTACTCCAAGTGTGAGATACTGGCTTGCAGGAAGGGGCCGTGGAAGAAGGTGGGATCCCATTAGAAAACTGCAGGCTGTAGGTTGAAACCATCTGTTTACTGCACAGTACGAGATGGGATTCATTGAGGACATAGCTAGGGATGTCTCCATCCGTATTCAAGAAAATAGTGAGTCATCTCTAGATCATGATGGACATGACTGTATGGATACTGGAACGATCGGTGCTTCTTCCAGCTCTTCTCATGTAGAGCAAGGAAAGTCTTCTGAGATGTCTAGTAGAGTATCCGAATTAAAGAAAGAAGGAGAAGGTCAAGAAGAAGAAGCAAAAGAAGAAGAAGAAGAAGAAGAAGAAGAAGAGGAGCAAAACCAACCTGCAGAAGAGGATGGAAAGATTCATGGGACAGCAGAGGAGAAAGCTCTCAATGAAGAAGATCAAGAGGATGCAGCATCTATTATCAATAGCTACCACACTCATGTCCTGCAGCTCATGAATAGTGATGGACATGCTATAGAGGAACATGATGATGCTGGAAATACCCAGGAGATAATGGTGCAACCGAAGTCGAAACTGATCTCTACATTGAGGCGGAAGCCGAAACGCAGCAGAAAACTATTTGAATATGCAGAATTTGAGATTAGGGATGTGGAGGAGGAGCAGGCTCATAACCTGAATGTGTCTCTACCCAAGATGTCCTCTTCTTCCTCCTCTTCTTCTCTGGTGTTGGCTAAAGGGAGCTCAATAGTTTTGTCACAAGAGGATGAAGAGGAGGAACAAGGCCTTGCTGATAAGAGCCTGGTACCTGCAATATCTTCTCCTTCTAATTCTCCTCCAACTTTTGTGAATATTTCCATGCAGACACCATCTAACACTGCCAGTACAGCGGCCAGAGCTAACGTTGTGCGTTGCAGTGAGTGTGGCAAGCCCTTTAGCTCATGGAAAGCTTTGTTTGGGCATATGAGATGCCACCCTGAGAGACAGTGGAGGGGCATCCACCCTCCTAATTCAAGATACAATTGTTTTCATGTGTACCGGCGCCGACCTAACACCGCCAGTACTGTCAGCGATTACAGGAGCACTAAAGTTGCTGCTGCGAACCTTAATACCTCTGAGAAGTTTAGCCTCTTAACCGAGTGTGCTCAACAGCACAGCCATGTAGCTAGTAAGGGCATAGCAAGAAGGGACAAGGTGATCATAGGCGAAGACACTACAACTCAATTTGATGAAGAAGAGGGTGACCATGGTAATGACGATGACGATGATGAGGAGGAGTATGATGACGAAGATGTGGAAGTGATGGAATTGGGCAGGAATCAGCCATTATTACATGCGGAAGCTGGTTTATATGACCATATGCAGACGGAGATATCAGTATACAGCCAATCTCTTCACAGGGGCAAGAGATCGAGGCGATCGAGGCTGACGCTGAGATCGGTAAGGGCGGTCGAGAGCCTGGAATTAGGGATGAGCACTGCAGAGGAGCCTGTATCGAAGCAGCTAGAGGAGATGCAGGAGGAGGAGAGGGATATGGCGGAGTGCCTGGTTATGCTGGCATTTGCAGGGAGGAAGCAAGGGCAGCAGCTACCAATGGGCGACAGAGGGGAGCTGAGAGAAGGGGTTGGTAGTACTGCAGCTCAGAGCAAATTAGGGGCGGAGGCGGCCGTCAAGGATGACGGAGGCGGCGCCGCCGCCGTCAGGCCCGACGGCGGGGTTGCGAGGTTTGAGTGCGGCGCATGCAAGCGGAGCTTCCGGTCCCACCAGGCGCTGGGCGGGCACCGGGCCAGCCACAAGAAGGTCAAAGGCTGCTTCGCCAAAAGTAGCGCCAATTTGTCGGACCAGCCCGGATCCCCTCCAGATGTAGCGCCCGTTGACTTGCCCTTCCCACTCCCCACCATGGACCCCACCCCACTCCATGCCCACGCCCACACCCACACCCTCCCCCTCCTCCTCACCCCTACTCATCATCCCAATAGTTATAATAAGTCTCGAGACCACCACCACCAGTGCTCTATCTGCCTCCGCACCTTCCCCACTGGCCAGGCCCTGGGGGGCCACAAGCGCTGCCACTGGATCGCCTCCGATGCCCCCCCACTGGCCGCCCATAAGAACCCCCCGGCCATCCTCTCCCACTGCCGCCCCTCCCCTCCTCCCCACACCTCCACTTCCTTCTTTCCTCGGCCCAAGACTCAGTTCCTCCTCGACCTCAACCTCCCTGCTCCTATCGATAACGACAATGACAGCGAGAAGAGCAACGGCCTCGCCATCGCCCTAACCCCCCCCGCCATTTCCTCCTCGCCTCTTGACTCCAACCCTCCCTCAACCACCTTCCTTCATGCCAAAATGGCGGCTTCCTTGGGACCCTCACCTCTCGTCAATCAATCCGATAGTTGCGCCATTAAGCCTTTAAAGAAGCTTCCTTCCCTCCCCATCCCTCTCTCGAGTCATATCCCGAATGAGTCTCTCCCATCTTGAGACGAATGGATTCCTTTTAGTTTGACTCGTTGTAACCTCAGATTTCAAAGCATTCTTCAAATTCGTTCATGTACAACAATAATAAGACACTCTTGTTGGATGTCAAATTAATATCCTACTTATCGGATATTATGTACCCAAAATCCTCACTTGATAAATGTAACATTCAACTAGATTCATCTCTCTCTCTCTCTCTCTCTCTCTCTCTCTCTCTCTCTCTCTCTCTCTCTCATTGTGTGTGTGTGTGTGTGTGGGGTGGGGTATGTGCTTCATAATCCAAGTGGGTATTCTGCTCAACATTTAGAGCTCATAATTCTTCATCGGCTAACAAATATACATTAATATATGTGCTCCATTTTGGTTTAAAGGATAATCTCTATGTGCATGCATCCTAAATTCTTCTAAAATTTACATCATGCACAATGCCATGTTATTAAGTCACATTGGCTAGCATCATAAAGAGTGTATGAAAAGTATTGAGAGAATACATAACATGAATGAAGTGTTCTAAACCTCAAAGAAAAATGTAATTATGCAATGGTTACATGCAAGTGTGCACACACCTTACCCCCCCCCCTTCTCCTCTCTCTCTCTCTCTCTCTCTCTCTCTCTCTCTCTCTCTCTCTCTCTCTCTCTCTCTCTCTGTGTCTCTCTCTCTCTCTCTCACATCTTCAACATTGAACGAATGGCTTAGTCCATTCATGCTTCAACCAACCATTTAACCAAATTTCCTTAATATTCATGATGTCATGAGACCTAAATGTAAAAAGAATGAATGATTTCCAAATGGGATCCTTTCATATATATCCTAATTAATCTATAATTACTAATCTTTCATACAAAAAATATTATTTATGAATTTTAAATATAGTCCTTTGAGAGTCCTTTATATGAGCAAGAGCTCACAATTTAAAATTCATTCGTATGAAATAGTTGGTCCTATCTTACAGCTTATAACCCAACAACTTCTACCACTTTGAGGACTTCACAACCTAACTTTATCATGTAAAAATAATTTAATAAATAGGCCACCTATGTTGATCGATTCTTCTTGATGAGCCTTCTACTAGACTAATGATATTGTGATATTCTTAAATATGTATCTAGATCACTCTACAATATAGAGTGTGCTCAAACTCTAAGTAATCTTGAAGTATTGTCTCATATTATCCTAATATTTTCTAACTCCTATTCTAATAAACTAGTCTAAGATTTATAGAATAATAATCAAGCCCTCTAGATAGGCCTTAAAAAATAGTTATATCCAAATAAATAAATTGTGCACATCATGTGTATACAATGTTCTTGTACTAGAATATGACTAAGAATACAATAATTATGCGCTATGAAGCATTCAACCATAAATCATTCCTACACATATAATGCACTCTCTTAGAAGATTCATTTTGCATAACTCCCCCATTCTAATAACATGTCAACCATCATACAAAGCATATTGGTATACTTTCATCTATTTACCAAGCATTATGTGACTAGTGTCACAAAGAATGCTACACATAACAAGTTACAAATCATGTGGCAAATATTAAAATCTAAAAAAAAAACTTATTTTCATAGTAAATTCTTGCAATTTTTGTGACATTGTCTAGGGATTAAAAAGTAAATATCGTGAATCAATAAAATAAAACTCCATGGGTGATAAACCACATGCTAGTATTGCCTCATGCAACCCATCTAGACTATATATTCTATTAAAAAAATTCATGGATTTCTACGGAACATTGTCTCGTGTAGTGAATCTATATGTGTGAGAAACAATAAGCAGTTGATGAAGAGTTATTGATATCTTAGAAGCATATGTGATTGAAGGAATTCACAATGAAGAGGGAAATCCCATGATGCTTGGATATCAGTATTGATCATCAAATCCTTATTTATTCGTATTGCCTCATGATAAAACAAATCATAATCTTAGCCTATGTCTCTTTTGTCTTATGCTATGAATATTAATTACATGTCCTGAATTATCTCAAATTGGATAACCTAATTGATTTATAACCTAACCCACCATATGTGGTCAATACAAAAATTGGTTGTACTTAAGTGTTCATAGTGGAAACCTACCTCAAATAAGTGAAATTGCTTAGTTAGGAGAGAATGATCTAGCTTAAATGGGAATTATCTTCATTAGTTAATAATAATTTAGGAGAGAATGATCTAGCTTAAATGGGAATTATCTTCATTAGTTAATAATAATTAAGCTTATTAGACCTTAGGACCATCCATTGTAAATTAGTATTGAAAAGTTTAATCATTATAGAAGACTACAATTATGCCATGAGAATGTCCATAATTAGATATAAGACACATGGATAATGGTGCATTGTTGAGGCCGCTAGTGTATTTGAGTTGTATATATGAGAAACACTCACTAAAGTATGTATGGGAAACATAAATGAAACATTGTTGATGAGATGTTATCTAGTTGTTGTAGCCAATATGAAAATATACGAGCTAGAGATCATGAGAATGGATATGGATCACATGCATGGTAATGGTGAGCCATGAATTGATTGCAATAATAACATCAGGAGGATATATTGACATATACCCAATCCATTTGGTAACGAGAGATGGATAATCTTGACGAGGAAGGTATCGAGATATTGGGATAGTCATGGAAAAAATGATGGATATAGCCCATCAAGTAGAATCAAAAGGTATTAGTGATGAAAAGAAACACCAACTCATTATGGGTCAAAGAAGAGATCAAGAAACATTACCAATTGTTGTGAAAAAATGTGGACTAAAAAATGGACCCTTAAAAATATTATAGTTTAAGAGGTGGATGCCCTTTTTTATCATCCAATAGGATGGCTAGATGTTGACATCCATGGATGGTGAATCTTCTCTCTCTAAATCTTGGGTTTTTAAATAAAAGAATGGATATTAAGGAATTTAAAAAGGATGAATGAGTAGTGCATAAAATTTGAGTTTTTTAAACCTTGTGATTTTTCTCACTTTTTTGGAAAATTTTTAATAATTTTCATCTCTATTGAAGCTCTCTAGTGAGATTATTCAGGTTTTGATAATTTTTATTACCATTGTAATTTTTTTCTCCTTGCAACTCTAGAATTTAGGAAAAACACAAGTGCCCATCTCTCTTTGTGTTTTCTCTTATTTGCTATTTTTTCAATAGGGATTGATGTCATTTCTAACTATCATTGTTGTTGTTTTGTTGCAAAGATTATTTTGGGCATGAGGCATAGGTGCCTCTCTCTCTCTCTCTCTCTCTCTCTCTCTCTCTCTCTCTCTCTCTCTCTCTCTCTCTCTCTTGTGTATTCAATAGACCTTGATGTTGGTTCTAATTATTATTATCTTCTTACATAGTTCATTTGGAGTAACAGGTTGAGTTGGTAATCTGTCTCTTTGGTTTTCCTTTTTTGCTATTTTTTCAATATAACATGATGTTGGTTCTCACCCTCATTGTTGTTTTATTGCAAAGATCGATTTGAGCTAGATTGTTTAAGTACTCAACTCTCTCTCTCTCTCTCTCTCTCTCTCTCTCTCTCTCTCTACTATTTTTCTAATATATTTTCATGTCAATTCTAACTCTTGCTACTATCTTTTTGTAGTGATTAATTTGGGCAAGATTGCATACGTGTCCATTACTTTCTCTTTCCTAGGCACTCTTTCTTCCTCTCTATGTTTTATTTTTTTGCTATCTTTATAATAGGGTTTGATGCTAGCTCTGACTTTTGGATTGATTGTGTTATAGCACTTAATACGAGGTAGAGTAAATATTCTACATAGGTAAAGTCACTATATTTTGTGGTGCCAAAATTTATGCATTTTATTAGTTATTCTTTAATTTTCTAGGATATCATTTGCAATGGGTTTTGATGAGCAATGATTTAGTATTGTCTTCAACAAGTTGGCTTATAGGTAAAATTTTCATATTTTGTATTACTTCAATTCTTGTAGGTGACTAGTTATTTTTTGTTAAGAGGGATTCATCATTTGAACAAGTTAGTCATTGTTTTCTTATATGTATGATTTTCAATAGGTTTTGATGATCATGACTTTAAAATCAATGGTTGTTATAACAAAATCAATAAAGCAGTGCAGATATTCTATCTTATGAGTATGCTTTCTCTCTTTTGTGTTGTGAGAATTCATATTAATGATTAGTTCTTTTGGTTATTATTGAAGTGCAATGTTCCTATAACATGCAAACATTGTGTAAGGTTTAGGTGAAGCACATAACTCTTGTTCAGTTATTTTTCTGTTGTGAGTATTTCTTTTGCACAAGATGATATTATGGATCTACTAGAAGTTGAGGTTTAGAGATCCTCTTATGTGCCTGTCCCATATGTCCATATTGATCTCTATGCCATTTGGCTACAAACCATGTAACTCTTTATCATATTATCCATATAACTCTCAATACATTAAGTCATAGAATATCTTAGATATCAATCCAAAGTTCCTATTCGTATTTGCATGCCATGTGGCTACCATCCTTCTGACAACTGCTTTGGAATACCCACATATACATACTATAACGTATTGAGTCAGATCAAAATATATTCATTATAATGAAACTTCTTTTTGTGAAAGTTTCAGAGTATTCTTATACTATTCTTTCCACTCTATTTCATATTAATAGTTCAATTTGGAGTGGCATTCTACCTAGCTTTGATTGCCAATAGGTATTAGACTTTTCGTTGTAAGATAGCTAGCCTAGCATGCATTTCTAGCTCAATCTTTGTCATGATAAAGTCCCATAATGTAGTGAGGAGCTAGTTTTGAGTGAATTTCATAAGGGATAAATTACTTAAAAGTTTCATCATGAAGGAAAACAAAAGAAGAGAACACAAAGCTAGAAGATCCTCATCACCTTATGAGGGCTTGGTACATACTTGGGTTTGAGTCATCCCTAGGGCTAATGCCCTATCCTCCTTGGGATGAGACCTAGTTGTGGGGTCTAATACAAAGAAGTAAAAAAGAAAATCTATATGTCACCTTGTGAGATATTTGTAGGTTCTTAGGATATGTGTGATGGATTGCTTCACTCTTTAGTCCCATCCTTATGCTCGTCTCCTTACACTCCAAGCCTTTCTTCCAAACTCTCAAACTCCAATCATCAAGCTCAAATAATCCCATTGCAAGAAGAAGAAGAAGAAGAAGAAGAAGAGAATAGATGTGATGGGCCATTTCACTCTCTAGTTCCTCACACACACACACACACACACTCTCTCTCTCTCTCTCTCTCTCTCTCTCTCTCTCTCTCTCTCTCTCTCTCTCTCTCTCTCTCTCTCTCTCTCTCTCTCTCTCTCTCTCTCTCTCTCTCAAGAGAAAGAAGGAGGCTTGAACTCAAAATTTGGCACAACTAGAATGAGTTCTTTCATTCACTTTTTAGCTTATATACATAGAGTCAATCTTTAGAGTTCCTTCTCAATGTTGGGTATGCTATCATCTTTTCGAGCTCTTTGGTTGGTCCTTGATGCATGTCCTTTTAACAATGAAACCCATTGTATCTAAGATTCAACAAAATTACCTATTTTGCAAATGGGAAGTTTTATAATTTGCATGAGAGTAAGCCCACATCTTGCTTGAATTTATGCAACCATACTATTTTTTCTGTTTATTAATTTTTAAACCCAACTCTACTTCATAGGGGAAGCGTGAACAAGTCATCCCTATCGGCAATCTAATGCCCACCTAAGAAAGACCGCTTTGTAATCAATCAAAGGTAGGAGTGAGGTTAACATTGCGCTTGGTTCAAAAGAGAGTGAGAGACGGGGGAGAGTGTAACTCGATCCCCCTACCCATAAGGTAAAATCTCAGCTTCGGCCCCCTAAAACGGTGTTAAACATAGAAACTAATCCTACTGATATTAGGAGGGTTACGATTTAATCGGCTCTATCTAATGTTGGAAAGTTACCCGACTTATTGGGTCCACCCAGCCATAGGCGTCCAATCGTGAGGATTGACTTTCCTTGATGGGGTTTTTTTAGATTTCTAATTAGCAAAGCATACTACCACACTGCTTGGACATATAAAATCAGCTTCCTTTTATTACTCTCTTAAACTGGGTTCATTGAACTCAATCTTTAGCACATAACAAACAATTTAGAAATCAGATACTTTATTTCACCATCACTTCGCAGAGTGGTACAAAACCTTCTTTCCACAGAAAGACACCGTTCAACATAGGATAGGACCTTCCCATCCCTCGGGATTGGGCTATACATGATCGCACTCCATTCACGGTCAACAGGGAATTTACTAGCTCAGGGGCCCTCTAAGCATCCTTGAGCCTTTGGAGCCGTCCTAAATAACATTGGAACTTATCACTCGGCCCTTTGCCCTCTCATGTGCTTAAGTGATCAAATATAAAAAACACCCACCTTTCTCGGGAGTGTAGGATCCCCACCTGCATGTGAGTTTTTCCACACTCCGCAGAGTGTTAGGGAGGATTGGGTTGGGGATCCGAATGTCCCAAACCACCACAATCCACAACTCGTCCGGTTGTGCAGACCCGGAATCATAAGAGCCATAACTCATCATTCACAAATCCAAAAGCAATCATAACCATAAAACATTTTTAACACAGTTTTCAATGTATACGATGCATTGAATCTATCCCCTTCATCAATTTCTATGTTTCTTCCTAAAAATCATTTGATAATACTAACATGTTTTTGTAAATTTAAGTACGTTTTAACTTATCATAATTTTTGTAATGGACTAGCTTATCCCTCATTAGGAAATTGTAGAATTAATAGCTTAAAAAGTAATCATTCTTTTATATACTAAACCTGATTATCTCCATTCGCCCATCCATCGTGATTACGATTTATGGCCACATCCTCGATTTGTTGTGGGACGGCTAGTTCTTTGGTTTGAATGGGTTCAGGGTTAACTTTCGCTTGTGCTTCAATATCGTGTTAAGTTCCCTTAGTAGCGGCCAATTCCTCGCATTGGGGAGCTCTCTAAGTGTGACCTTGCTCAGCATCTCGACGTATCTTAGGAGCCATGGAAGAAGCTGATGGATTCGAGTAGCGCTTCCGCATAGGTATGGGGGGGGAGAGAGAGAGAGAGAGAGAGAGATTTGGCCAATTGCAACAAAGCTTCATCGCGTTAACCAGCAGAGAGAGATTTCTACACGGGTCATTGTTGTGTCTATGTGTGTTCCTTACGTGACGCTCTACCCCTGTTTATATAGTAACCGGGGGGGAGGTAAAAAGAGGACATTTGCTTTATAGCATTTTTTATGATGTCATCGATGATAGAGAGGGAACGCTTTATTTTAGAGTTTTTTCATGACATCATTGATGATGTAAGGGAGGGGCTCTATTTTTGTAGTGTGAGGATACCAATTTAACGAATATATGGGCGAGCATCGCATGTCTCGTGGTCATGCAGTGTCACTCCAAGGCAGTATCTTACACAAATAGGCAACTTTCTATGCAAAGAGGCAACAAACCTATCAAAGTGCACTTAATTGCCAAGTGACTATCCACTAGGCTAGTTCTTTTTGTTGTTCTATACTACAAACATAGTCGTAATAAGGTAGTCTTGGGAGGGTCTCCCAAGTCTTTCTTCCATGAACTAGCATATAATACCTCATTAATAATAGCAATTATCTTTATAATGAGAGTCAGTTTCATAATTAGAGTTACTTTTTAAAAATGTGCAACATAAATCGATTTTCTTTGGAATGTATATGCAGATTAAAATAAACTAAGTAATGGGGACATTACATTCTTCCCTCCTTAGAGAAATTGAGATGTCCTCATCTTGAGAGAAACTGGAGGTATTCTTTTATAAGGGTTACCTCATCGACCCAATCGGCATCCTCTTCAAGATAATCCTTCCACTGTACTAGGTGTTCTCTTAGGATTTAGCTTCTTAGAGGTTTCTCCCTTGTATCTAGAATCTTCTCGAGTTGCATTTCTAGAAATCCTTGGGCAAGCATAACTATTTGTTTGTCATTAAGCACATGATCGGGGTTTGGTACATAAGGTTTCAGTAGGCTTACATGAAATACATTGTGAATCTTGAGATGGGGTGGCAATTTAAGCTTGTAGGCTTGCCTCCCCATTAATTTGTTTACTTCATATGGTCCACAGTACCTTGGACTAAGATTTTTGTATTTCCCCAAGGATAATGAGCTCTTGTTGGGCCTTACCCTTAGAAACACCATGTCACCTTCCTTGAATGTTCTTATGGATCTTTCAAGATTTTCATAGGACTTTCGCTGATCTTGAGCAGCTTGGATGTCATATCGGATCGATTGGATTTGTTGGTCCAACTCTTCAAGCATAGCCTTAGAAGCCTCTACTAGGAGAGTGGGATTTGAGAAGTTTAGAGGTGTATGACATTCTTGCCCATACAAGGCTTGAAATGGTGACATCTTGATTGTTTGTCGAAAGGCAGTGTTATAAGCAAACTCCACCAAAGATAAATATTCAATCCACAGTTTCGGTTCTTTGCTACAATAAGACCTTTGAATATCTTCAATGGTCTGGTTCACCCTCTCAGTTTGGCCATCAATTTGAGGATGATAAGTAGTACTGAAGTATAGCTGGGTTCCAATTACTTGGAATAGGCAAGTCCAAAACTTAGAGGTGAACCTAGAGTCTCGGTACTGATTATGCTATTTGGAAATCCATGTAACCTAAATACTTCTTTGATAAAGACTCGAGAAATGTCAGATGACTTATAGGTTGTTTTGATTGGGATCAAGTGTATAACTTTTGTCAATCTATCATGGATAGTGTCTCCATAGTAATCCATCCCTTCCCAATAGATAGTGTCTCCATAGTTTCAAGGCATGGATTACTGAGAGTAACTCAAGGTCATGAGTGGCATAGTTGGACTCGTAGGGTTTCAATTTTCTGGAAGTGTAGCCTGCTGGTCTTCCTTCTTATACTAGCACCCCATCGATCGCAAATCCACTTGCATCAGTGATCACCTCAAATGGTTGAATAAAGTTAGGGAGTTTTAATACAAGTGCAGTGGTTACAGCTTCTTTAAGCTTATCAAAGCTTTCTTGATGCTCATTGGTCCAAATGATTACTGTATTTTTCTTCAAAAGATTTGTCAAGGGTGTAGCAATGATCGAATAATCCTTGACGAAGATTCGGTACCATCCTATCAGTCCCAAAAATCCTCAAATTTCTCTTACTGTCTTAGGTATTGGCCATTCTAGGATATCTTTTACTTTAGTAGGGTCTACAGAGATTCCATTAGCGAAAATAATGTATCCAAGATATTCAATCACGTTAGTGAGAAATATGCATTTACTCATCTTGGCATCACAGTGTTACTAGGGTGATGTTTAAGTGACCTTCATGTTCCTCTATTTATTTGGAGTATACTGGTATATCATCAAAGAATACTAGCACAAAATCATCTAGGTATGGTCGAAATATGTCTTGCATTAGACAATTGAATGTAGGTGGGGCATTACTCAATCCAAATGGCATGACTAAAAATTCATAATGACCATACCTAGTGCTGAAGGTAGTCTTTGGGATATCTTGTTCCTTAATTATAATTTTATAGTATCCGGACCTTAGATCAATCTTGGAAAAAACCTTGGCTCCGTGTAGGTGATCTAAAAGTTCATCTATCCTAGGTATGGGGTACTTGTTTTTTACCGTAACCTGATTTAGTCCTCTAAAGTCAATGTAGAGTCTAAGTGTTCTGCCCTTTTTCTGGAAGAGGACATACGCTCCCCAAGGTGAGCTACTTGGGCGGATCAATCCTTGCTCTATCAGTTGCCTCAGTTGTTCCTTAAGCTCAATAGCTTCAGGAATAGAAATTTTGTACGGTTGCTTTGACACTGACTCGGCTCTAGGAATCAATTTTATTTCATGATCAACCTCACAATTTGGAGGCAATTTTTTTGGAAAGACATCCTTGAAGTCGTTGATCCAAGAAGGTAGAGTACCTTCATTAGTCTTTTCGACCGTATTCAACCAGATCATGTAGATGGGTTGACCTTTCTTGAATCCCTTCCTGAGTCGACTTGTTGCCTTGGCTAGTTGCACTCTAGTTCTTCCAGCTTTCCCATATGTCTTTATGGTTTCTCTTTCCAAGTATTGAAAGACTATTTCCTCTTCAACACATAGAATCAGGGCTTTGTTCTTCTTGAGCCAATCCATTCCTAGATTGCAATCGTAGCATCCTAGTGGCAGGATTCAAAATTCTGCTTCAGTTATATGGCTATCTAACTCAAATTGAAGTTTCCCTACAATTTCAGTTGAGGCGATTTCCTTCCCACTAGCCAATTCCACTATCATTTTCCTTGTCCCCCTGGGTTCTAGATGCAATATTTTAACTACCTTGGGTGCAAGAAAGGAATGAGTGCTACCGCAATTAATTAAGATTATAAATGACGTACCCTGGTAAGTAGCTGAAGATTGAATTACTGAACATGATGGTCCACTCCTTTCCTTTCCACGGTAGCATGAATGGATCCTCTTTTAGTTTCTTCACCTAACGTACATTCCTTGGGTTTTCCAATCATGGTATTTACCCAAGCATCAGTTGTTCTTCCACGACCACAGCCTGAGTCGTTGTTGTTGTTCCCTAGGCCTCTTCCACCAACATAGTTTGGGCTAGGATTTTGAGGACGGTTAGGACAATTTTCCCTTAGGTATCTAATTCTTTCGCACTGGTAGCAGTTTTTGATTCCTATCCCATTTGGTGAGCAAATTGCCGACCATCTTTCCCTCCTTTACTTCATGGGATTCTTGCTAATGGTCTTGTGCAGTTGGTCTATTCATGGTATCCATGTTCTACGTATGCAACTGTGCATATGGTGATGTTTCCTCTCCCACTCCCAAGTACATGGGAGAGATTGGTGGGCTCACGGGTTGAGAGTTCATTGATCTGGTCCTCATTGATAGGCTCAGCATCTTGCAAGTGAGCTTGTGCTTCTTTTATCCATTCTTTGACCTGGGGTCAAGGTACTCTCCAACCTTAGCACTTCCCTTCTCTTATACCTATCCAATACCCATCATCTGTTGGCAATGGGAAAACCTCTCAGCTAGAAGACCCTTCATGATTAGATCTACAGAGTTATCATCAGTGTGTGCCTTGACTAGCTCAATGCTCTTGCTATCAAGTACCTCTCTAGTAAAATGATACTTCACTTGTATGTGTTTTGTCTTTGCATGAAAGACAGGGTTCCCTGCTAACATGATAGCACTTTGACTATCACAGTGGAGAAAATGAACCTTAGTAATTCCAAGTTCAGAACCAAACATGACAACCATAAGGCCTCTTGGCATGCCTTAGTGGTAGCCACATACTCTGCCCCCATAGTAGAAAGTGCAACACACTTCTGTAGCATGGATATCTAAGAGACAGATCCCCTTGTGAAGGTAAACACATACCCTGTAGTGGACTTCTTGTAGTCCACATGTCTAGTTGGACGGTTCCTTTGGCCATTTCGAGCAATTTCCTTGGCCATAGGTTTTTCTCACATAAGAGCATCTTTGAGAGTCGTTGGTCTCATTGATTCAAGGAGAGTGTCCAAAGGTGGATTTAGTCCTTAGTAGAACCTTACAATTTGTTGAGACGTTGTCATTGGGGGTGCATATTTGCGCAGACTCTCAAACTTCGAATAGTATCCTTCCAAGATTAGGCTTAATTTTTGTAAGTTGTAAAATTCATTTATCTTGATTGATTCAAAAGATGGGGAAGATAACGTCCTTTCACAGCTCCTTTGATCTCCTCCCAAGTTTGGGAAGCTTCTGTTACCCCTTCATCTTTGCAAAACTATTTCCACCAAAGCTTAGCTTTACCAATACAATGAAGACGAGCACTCATTGAATGATTTGCAGCAGTAGTTTCAGCGGGTTGGGAAATAGTCGTCCAAAGCCACAATCCATGCTTCTGCATCTTATTCCACATTGGGTCCTTCACCGCTAAACCTAGGTGTTGGTGTCTGCTTGAAAAGAAACTTCTTCTCTTGGAGTTCCTTGTATATTTTATCAATTCGCACTAGTTTGGTGATTTTGATTATTTTCGTAACTAATTTGTTACAAAACAAGGTGGTTTGACCTTCATCTCTAGGAATCGATAAGATTTTGGGAGATTGGGATACTCTGGAAGCTCTCTTTTTTTTTTTACTATACACTCCCGGTAAGGGCAATCCTATCGGGGGAAATAAACTTTGTATATTGGTCATACACCCATTTACATTTTATTACAAATTTTCCATATATATATATATATATATATATATATATATATTGCCTTATCATTTTGAAGAGTATTATACTTATAAAGTCTTATCAATTTGAGGACTTCAAGCCATTTCAACAACTTGGGATGGACTTTCATATCTTCGTACAAAGTTGAGTCTAACTAAAAGTAAGGGTCGTCCCGTCCCTAGGTTTGGGCTCTTGTAGCCCCTTCGTAAGCTTAAACAACTCCACAGATGAATCTTCTCTAAGATATCCACTACGCTCTCTCTTAATTCCAACATGTTTGGATTGGTAAGCAGTGGAATACATGATCTCAAAAATCAATCATATAAAGTGTACTTCATCATTAACCGACCAACGCAACTATCATCATGAGCTCATAACTCACGCTCTTCAAAAATAACAACGAGACCTTATATTTATGAAAAGTATTTACAAAGATGTATTGATTATACTCTACCAATACATCATCTCATGGATCCTTTCCTCATGAAAAGTATTAGGGTCTATATTCTCATATCTTAGGGGATTCTCATGTACATGGCAAACAACATAATGTAGTGGCTCTTGGGGATAGCAAAAAAATCCCATACCAAAATAAGGCATATGTGACCTTTTCCTTGGCCAGAAATCTCTCATGTACCATGAGTTAGGATGAGATCATTTCCATTATCTCAAATATAGCCTCGCAATATGAGAAATTATTCGACCCTAAGGCTACTTGATACATGATGGGAAAAATATCCCGCAAACATGTAGCCTCCTCATCGCTAAGTTCCTCATGAGAGCACAATGTGTATGCTAGTGTTAGTGCAAGATAATCAACAATAGTTTTCTTCAAATAAGTATAGTTATTTTTTTAATTCCTTTTATACATTGACTACTTAACCTTACACTAAAAGCTCTTTTGAAACCTAGCTATGATACCACGTGTGAGGTACCTCCTCCAACAAACCTAGAGGAGTTCTCGTAGTAGTAGTCGACTGAAATTCATATCCATGCACATCACCATCTCGTCTTCCCATGGAAAACATTGGACTTAGTTGAACATGGGAATCTTAGCTCTACTTCACAGGGGAAGTGTGCACCAGTCACCCCTAACGGCAATCTAACGGCCACCTAAGAAAGACCACTTTGTAATCAATCAAAGTTAGGAGTGAGGTTAGCACCGCACTTGGTTCAAAGAGAATGAGAGATGGGGAAGAGTGTAACTGGATCCCCCTACCCATAAGCTAAACTCTTAGCTCCGGGCTCCTAAAACAGTGTTAAACCTAGTAACTAATCCTACTGATATTGGAAGGGTCACGATTTAATCAGCTCTATCTAATGTTGAAAGTTACCCGACTTGTCAAGTCCACCCAGCCATAGGCGTCCAATTGTTAGGATTGAAGCGTCCCACTTTCCTTGATGGGGTTTGCTTAGATTTCTAATTAGAAAAGCATACTACCACACTGTTTGGGCATATAAAATCAGTTTCCTTTTATTACTCCGTTAAACTGGGTTTGTTAAACTCAATGTTTAGCACATAATAAACAATTCGAAAATCAAATACTTTATTTCACCATCACTCTGCAAAGTGGTACAAAATCATTATTCCACAGAAAGACATTGTCTAGCTTAGGATAGGATCTTCCAATCCCTCGGGATTGGGTTGTATGTGATCGCACTCCATCCGCGGTCAATAGGGAATTTATTGTCTCGGAGCCCCTCTAAGCTTCCCTGAGCCTTCGGAGCCGTCCTACATAACAAGACACTTATCACTTGGCCCTTTTTCCTCTCAGATGCTCGAGTGATCGGATATAAAAAACACCTACCTCTCTCGGAGCGTAGGATCCCAACCCGCATGTGGGTTTTTCCCACACTCCGCAGAGTGTTAGGAGACATTGGATTGGGGATTCCAATGTCCAAAACCACCACAATCCACAACTCATCCAGTTGTGCAAGCCCAGAATCATAAGAGCGATAACTCATCATTCACAAATCAAAAAGCAATCATAACCATAAAACATTTTTAACACAGTTGTCAATGTATACGATGCATAGAATCTATCCCCTTCATCAATTTCTGTGTTCCTTTCTAGAAAGCATTTGATAATATTAACATGTTTTTGTAAATTTAAGTACGTTTTAACTTATCGTAATCTATGTAATGGACTAGCTTATTCCTCATTAGGAAATTGTAGAGTTAATAGCTTAAAAAGCAATTCTTCTTTTATGTACTAAATGTGATTACCTCCATTCGGCCATCCATCGTGATTACAATTTATGGCCACATCCTCGATTTATTGTGGGATGGCTGGTTCTTCGATTTGAATGGGTTCAGGGTTAACTTCAGCTTGTGCTTCAGTTTTGTGTTGAGTTCCCTCGGTAAGACCATTTCTTCGCGTTGGGGAGCTCTCTAAGCGTGACCTTCCTCAGCATCTCGACGTCTCTTGGGAGCCATGGAAGAAGCTAATGGATTCAAGCAGCACTTTCATGTGCGTGTGTGTGGGGAGAGAGAGAGAGAGAGAGAGAGAGAGAGAGAGAGAGAGAGAGAGAGAGAGAGAGAGAGAGAGAGAGAGAGATTCGGCAGTTGTAGCAGAGCTTCGTCGCGTCAACCAGCAGAGAGAGGTTTCTACATGGGTCGTTGTTGTGTCTATGTGTGTTCTTGATGTGACGCTCTACCCCTATTTATATAGTAACAAGGGGGGAGGTAAAAAGAGGACGTTTTCTTTTTAGCATTTTTTATGATGTCATCGATTATAAAGAGGGAACACTTTCTTTTAGCATTTTTTGATGACATCATTGATGACGTCAGGGAGGGGCTCCATTTTTGTAGCATGAGGATACCAATTTAACGAATATATGGGCGAGCACCGCACGTCTCGTCGTCGAGCGGCATCACTCCAAGGCTCACGACTAAGGTGATGACCTTGGCATACTTGGCAATGAGCTACAAAGGCTTCATTGGCACCCTTGGCTACACATGAGAAGCTCCCACTAGCTTGTAGGAAAATCTTCCCGAGAGGTCACCCATCCTGGCAATGTCATCATCCAAGTGTATTTAACTACCAAGTGACTATCCACTAGGCTAGTTCCTTTTGTTGTTCTATACTACAAACATAGTCTTAATAGGGTAGTCTTGGGAGGGTCTCCCAAGTCTTTCTTCCATGAACTGGCATATAATACCTCATTAATAATAACAATTATCTTTATAATGAGAGTCAATTTCATAATTAGAGTTACTTTTTAAAAATGTGCAACATAAATCAATTTTGTTTGGAATGTATACGCACATCTTAAAATAAACTAAGTAATGGGGATATTACACCCTTCCACTCACTTGAAAGGATGTCTATGCTTTCTACCCTCTTCTTGCTAGCATCATTGCACTTGGTTTAAATAGTCATTATCCTTGAGGAAGGAGATATTAAGTTTAAATATTGGTTGCCCATGGTTGTTAGAAGGGCAAAACACTTCATCGAATGGTTTTGAACCTAGCCAATTCCCTATTCTATAGAAGCTAACTTAGGAAATAGGTGATAATATGTAAGCATGTCATTTTGCTTCAATATGAAATGTACCAGAAGATGATAGTGATTTCCTTGAAGACCAAATCAAACAAAGTAGAGGACCTAAGAGCCCGAGTGGAACTTGTTAGTATATCCCTATAGTAGCTAGACTTTGGTACTAAGTTTAAACTATGAACCAACTAAGGATAGACTACTAGACCATCTTCACCACACTAGCTATGATGACCAAGGTCTAACAGACATGGGATTTTGTTCAACAACATTTTTAAGCCTAGTGATATCTCTAGCCACCAATAAAAGTACACTTAAAGTGTTCACAGTCATGACACTCTAGGTAAGAAATACAAGCAATTATGGCAATTATCACACTAATGATGAAGAGAAATTTTGCAAACAATGATTCTTTTTTGTGGATCTTGAATGTTGCAAGAAAACCCTAATATTTTGAGCATTATTTTCACTATCAAGAAAAGTATCTACAATTTTATGGTTTCGGGTCTGTACTCAAGCACCCTATATAAACAAACATGTAACACCTTGTAAACAGGCAGTATCTTGCACAAATAGGCAGCTTTCTATGCAAAGAGGCAATAAACCTATCAAATATACAGTTTAGGATAGCAATCCTATCAAACAAGTCATTCAAGGCACATTCAAGGCAACGATTGTGTGAGGCTCATAGTGTAGACTAACACCCTATCATATAAGTAGTCTAGGCAATGCCTTATGTTTAAGAAAAAATTCATTGAAATAATGTATCAAAAAACTTTGAAACATTTTCTTGATTATTTGAGATTTCAAGTAACTCATACATTTAGGTTTAAATTTTGAATGTACAAGTGTAATGTTTGTTTTGAGCATGGATATACTTCAAAGCGATGTCTATATATTCATGAGTCTTGTGACAAAGGAAAATCTTGCAAGTATGTTTGTATGTTTGAATTATGCAAGCAATTTAATGGGGTCCACAAGGAGAGTCAAATCTTGCTCAAATGTGAAGCACATTGGGAGATTGCTCAGCAAAAGTGAAAATATTAAAGATATGTATTATAGTATTTTGGATTCAAATATGATGAGGAGTGGTTCCTTCCACCCGTGATCTTGTCAAAGATTGAGGTGAAGGGAACAAAAGGGGACAAGAGCCAAAGAAGCCAAGAATCCTCAAGTGCCCCGACCTCAACAATTGTGCTTGCCAATAGAGGAGTGGAGCAATGCGCTACTCACATTCATAACTTGAAGGTATTTTCTATTTTTTGGTGTCTTGCAAACAATCATAATCAATCTCCAATTAGCTTTAATCAAGAAGAAAATTAGCAAAAAGAAACTAGCTAGGATGTTGATCAATATGGTGATCAAGGAGATTTGTTATGTGTTCCAAATGAGGACGTTTTCATGGATGGTACATTGCCAAATCATATTTATGCTATCTTTGGTTTTCTCATGATTCTAAGGAAGATAATGTAGCAATTAAGTTTGATTTTAATGAACAATCTTTGCACAAACTTGCAATGCCATTACCTATAGTGCAAAATGTATTATCTTTGGATGTATTTGTTTAGGGTACCCATGTTTCTGGCATGCAAAATACTATTTCATATCATTGCACTATTCAGATTAAAGAAATTCAGCAAGTTTTCAATGCTAAAAGCATTCAAGCTGATTATCCATATGAGCAATTTTTAGAACAACATGATTTTGGACAACAAATGATTAGTTTTCAACAATGTTTTTATTTCTCGAAGATGGCAAAAAGTCGGGATCATATGAAATAACTAGTATGTGTGGTTTTCTTAAAGATTTGAATGCAATGTGTTATATCAATTAATCTCCAATTGAGATGATTCAAAGGTTTTCTTCTCTGAGCTTGAAAAAGAGAGGGATGCAATAGAAATTGTTGTAGAGGTGAAGCTTTATCTATTTATCAATCAGCTTTAAGAAGAGAAAGCATTACTTCAATAAGAGACTTCTCATGTTAAGAACAAAATGGATTTTCAAGTTTCACATAATTTTGAAGTCATTAATGCTCTTGAGAAAGTTGTTTTGCATAAGGATAATGAGATTTCTAATTTGCATACTCAGTTGGTATTTTCTCATATTCCAAGTCAAGATGTTATTCTTGAGGATATGTACCCATTGAATAATAAGGCTATTAATGTTTTAGTTCATACTGATATGTTTGAAGTCTTTGAGGAATTTGATCGGTTTATCAATGAAGTTGAAGCAAATGAAATTACATAATTACCTATCTTGGATATTTAAACAATTTATATTATAGTTGAGTGGTCGATGTTGTCCATGGTAATCAGTCTTTGAGCCTGACAATGTTGTTTTTGAATGAGTTTGTTGATCATAGAAAAAGTATCCTACAATTTTCTCAATTGGAAAAGTTTCAAGGACTTTACTCACATGATTATTTTTCAAGTTTACTATAATTTTCAGATTTGCAATAGATTTTGGAAATTCAAGAGTGTTCAATTTACCAGTAGTGTTAGAATTACAACATGGACTGCAAAATCTTGAACTCCTATAACTTGAATTTCTACAACAGTAGTAGGAATATTTGATAGAACTTGATTTCCTGTAGCAACAAGATGTATGGAAGCAATTTGTACAATAGGAAATACACTAGAAACCTAAAAAGCAGTTAACATAGGAGAAACTCGAAGATCAACAATCATAGGAATCTCAAAATAGATATGAAGATTAGACATTACACATTTTATTAGTTTGGATCAATGCTGATAAAGATTTTGCAGATGATATGATGCAGTTTGAAGTTGTGGAAGATTATGATGCAGTATAGGTGTAGTTTTGTATTATTTTCCTTTGTAGGTTTTCTTGGCTTATCTTATATATTTCTTTGATGATATAATGCTTTGTTTGCAATTCAATTTGTGTGGTGCATTGCCATATATTTCCTACGATGCAGATGTTAGAGCATCATTGGCATGTTTGTCATTGCAGTAGTGATTTATTTATTCAATCATGGTTCCATGTCTTTATTCTCTATGATAAACTATGGAATTCATTACATATGATGGGTTCCTAGCTCGCATGTTATCTATGTAGATGTTGATGATTTTGGATTTGTATTGAAGCATAGGAAATCTAACAAAAAGGTTGATCATGAGAATCGAATGTTGTCATATGTTGATTTTATTACATGATTTTTGTAGTTTCTCATTGAATCTCAAGATCAGGAGCATAAGATGATAATGTCGCAAGACAAACTAATAATGAAATGCATGAAGAGCAACCTACTTTGGCAAAGACTAATGATGAAGAAGACACTAGAGATCATTAACAACAATCTACTCAACAATCATTTGTGGATGCTAATGTTCAAGATTCTACTCAATGAAGACATTAGGGGAGTTTTGAGGTCTTGAAAATGCCCTGTAAGAGATCCTAGAGAGAGAAAAAAAATTAAGAAATAAAATCATTTTATATAATTTTTAAAAGGTTTATATTTTGGTAAGTTAAAATATCAAAATTCGTTAATAAGTCATTGTCGTGATATTCTCGTGGTCACATCGAACCTAGAAATCTAGGTCGCCATAAAGTTGGCAAGGTTGTCATAATGAAGATATTACCTCTCCTCATTAAAGTGAAAAGTAATATTCAATTTGAGTTTTGGTGTATACTCGATTGCCTCCCTCCATCGTTTCTCTCTTCTTTTTTTCTCCTCCTTAGTAGTCTCTTCTTTGTTTTTGTTCTTGCTTCTAATCATATCCTTAGCTATGGATCAATCACCCAATGATCTCTATAACTCATCTATGGATCAATCATCTAATGATCTCTGTAGCTCTCATAAAAGACCTCTCTATCATCTTCATATTGAGTTGGACAGTGAGTATGAACCAATAAGAAAGAGAACAAAATCTATCACGGTTACAGAGTCTATGAAACATATACTGAGGTTTGAAGGAAAGAAGAATATTGATCTTTGGTTAGATGGAAAGCTATATCCCAAAGATCCTAGCAGAAATAGCACTCCTCCTTTCTATAATAGCTCATCATTAATGAGGTTTATTGGTGATGGCTACAATGGATTTTTAGGTTGTACACTTAATCTTGTTGCAGAAAAGGATATCCTTGGACTAGAGAATCATCTTTTGATGAAACACAATATAGATTTGTTATAGAAGCTAGAAGATTGTCAACAAAAAATTCATTCATTGGAAAAGCGTATCAAAGCTATCAATGAAAGCAAACTTTATTAGGCCTTCGAAATCGACAAAGAGCTCTTAAAAATATTGAGAATCTCAAACGAGGAGGAGGAGGCTATGGTAAAAGAATCCAAGCAGCAAGGTACATTTTTTTTCACTTGAAAAATCTTAAATATGGCTTTATTTAAACTACTTGCATTGATTTGTGATGTTAATTTTGCCTAGATCTCTTCTACAACCAAATGCAAGTGAAAGAGATTCTTTAAAAGCAGCTCAGTTTTATTATCATCTTCTTTCTTCAGTAGTTTCAAAGGATATTTTGGAGAAGAAGAAATTTAAAAAGGCAAAGAAACAATGCTTGGAGTCATTTGTAAAGGATCATTCTTTGGATTCTGAGTTAGTACAGAAGACACTGGATAGTATTGGTATCAGTCGAGATGCTTATATGCAACTTTTCCAGCTTTTACAATCAAATATGAAGCAAGGACAGGTACGCAATTGCATACTTCCGAAGCCATTTGTGGTTAGGACTATCAGACAGAGAGTTAATAACAAAGTAATGGAGATTCTAGGTGAGCCTTTTCATATCAAGGCTAGCTTCAAGGGCAAGAAAAAGGAGGTTACATTCAATGAATTTAACAATATTTTCCTTGACTTGCCCACCCTACAATGCTTAATGATCAAATTTTATGACTTGTCAGTAGTAGCAGAGGCACAGGGAGTGGCTAGATTTGTGATTAAACTTGATGAAAGTGAGATTCTGAAATGTAAAAAATTGGAGAGAATCTCTATCACCTTGATGAATAGAGCACTTTCGTCAGGTCATTGCAATCACTCAACATCATTTAGTATTCAATCTGAATATAACATCTGGTGGCTAGGAGCATTTGAGGTAGATACTGAGAATTTTGATATACTATATTGGGTTTTTCATCAAACATCAATACCTAATGTTATTCAAAGGCAACAAGTAGGAGAAGAGCTATTTGTTGAAGGATTTGGGAACTACAGGATTGAGTGGCACATAGCTGGTGACCTAAAGACACTCAAATGTATGCATAATGTATCAAGACCTAAAGACACTCAAATGTATGTATAATGTATCAAAGGGAGCTAACTCGAGATCTCCTTGCTTATATTGCATGTGACCAGCTGCAGAGTTAAACTCAAGCAATTGGAATAGAGCTCCCTTTAGGCACAATAAGGATCCACAGTTTAAACCAGTCTTGGACATTCCTTTAGCGAATGCCCATATTTGTACACTTCATGCACTTTGCAGGATAATTGAAAAGCTTGTTCATCTCTATATAGGATTTGCATGGAAGCTGAAGCCATTATCAACTAGAACAGATGCTATAACAAAGGTTGAAAAAGTTCTCTCTGCAATTGGTTTGCATGGTGGCAATGTTGTTATTGAACCAGATCTTCAGAAGTCTAAGAATGGTAATTGTGTCCCCAAAAACCATCTATTGGTAGAGTGAAGGCTAGAAGGTTTCTAGGCTTTCATGGGAGACTTGGCAAGATAAACTCGAGAAATGGTGGCTCAACTATTAAATTTAATCAGTGGAAATCCCTACATAATGCAGTTAAGGATCACACTGATAATGGACAAGCTCGAAATAGAAAAGCTAAAGTTTGGGAAACACTAGATAAAGTGTTTTTTTATTGTGATAAGACTGAATGGAATGATGATGATCTCAAAGACTTTAAAAACCAATTGAACCTTTTCAAAAAGGCGATGACAGAAGCTTGGGATCATCAACACTTTACTCACTATATGGTAAGAAGTTTGTATATGTTTGTTTCTTCATTGTCAAACTCATATAATGTTTTTTAATAACTTTGTTTATTTGTTGACTATGCAGCATATTCTATACAACCATGCTCCATACTTTATTAAACAATATGGATCTCTATCTATCTGGTCAACCCAAGGTATGAAAAAATCACATTGTCAAGCAAGAACAAAATATTTCAGACACACAAGACATGGAGGTGGAAGACACAAAGCCAACAGTTTATTAGAGGTCTTTCAATGGTTCTATCGACAAATTTGGCATAAATTCAAGCTTAAAGATACAACCACATCAAGCAATACATCATCTTTAGCAAGGACTATACAAATTGTTACCCAAAGAAGAAAAGATAGATATTTAAATTCTTGCGCAAAGCAAAGATTTACAGAATGGTTACAAACCAAACAAAGAGTTGGGAAAAGATGGGTTTCAAGAAACCCTTAATCTTTGGCATCTTCTAGTCTAATTGTGTTGCAGAAGAGTCTTTAGTTTCAGGCACCTCAACAGGGCCTTCAGAGGAGTCCTTGGTTTCAGGTAGCTCGACAGGGCCTCTAGAGGAATCTTTTGTTTCATCCCACTCAATAAGACCTCTGTATTTCAAAAACTCTTGTTTCCGATAGCCTGGAAGAAGCTTCAAATTCTTACTATCTCCTACATAAGAGAGCAAATAGGAGCCAAGAACTCCAAAATATCCAGCTCCAGATCCACTGTATCCAGGCATGAAGCCAAAAACTCTTATGGCTTCTTCCTTCTCCACTAAAATGATCTTGTCCAAACCTCTGCTGAAAACTTGAGATCCAATTACCTTTGAGATAGCTCTCAAAGCCATCATTGGTAGACTTGGAGAGCTTGACAATCTACTATGATATATTACAATTGTTTGATTGTTTAACTTTCCAATATAATGGCCAATGCTTTGATTTTTTCCAAGCTTCATTGGCCTAGAGACCTTGGCCCTTCCAAGAAAGTTTTCCAGATCTTCAATCTCAATCTACAGAACAAACCACAACAGTACAAGATATAAGATATTTATCTATAATGCATAATAAAGTCTAACATAAACTCAATGGGTAACTTCGAATTATATTTCATACCTTAGGGTGTTCGTCTTCTTCAAGAAGACTATCATCATAAAGATTTATTGAACTCTTGGGCTTCTCATCTGATGGAGACTTCAATCTCTCTTCATACCCTACATCATCAATATGAAGTTTCTTCTGGACCTGCAAGAACTCTTCTTCTGTAGGTAGCCCCCCCTTTTCGTATTCTATGATCTGATTAATACATATATGTAAGGCTATAGAGCTATCTTGGAAATTCTCTCCCTCAACATCAAGACTTGCTAGTGGTTCTTGTTCATAACCTATAAAATTCATGTCATTTTTGCCCCAACTTGCAAGGATTGCTAAGCAATAATCTTCTCTAAGATCAAAAAGATGTTGAATATCATTTAGCAACACATATCTCTTCTTGTTGATAAGATAAGTGGGAAATGTTGGAACACATGCAAGAGGACCTTCTTCATCAACCTGTGCACTTGGCTCAATCTCATTTTCTTCCACCATTGTGATATTGTCACTCTTGAACAAACCTACATCAAAACCTTGGACAAGTTGATTCTCAACATCTTCTTGGAACATCTCCTCCTTCTCTTCGACCTCCTTATCCATACTTGCAATATCCTCTAGCTTTCTCTATTGGTCTATATCTGGAGAAGAATTTTCCATGTACTGAAGAGACACAATAAATCCAACGTCCTTGTGGATCAAAAGGCATTGGTGTTGATACCTGTGGAAAGGGCAACATGTTTCTTTCTTTCTGAATTCATCATCAATGAGGTTGAACCTACCTAGCAAAGTTAACCTGGATGTACTGGTGGCTCCCATGACATCACTATAATGAACAAATCCATTGACTTCCAAACCTTGCACATGTCTATCATAAAAACATCTGTACTCCTTAAGTTTATCTTCAAGATCCTCCAATAACTCCTTCAAATCAAAAGGAACATTGAAAATTTCCCTGATGTAGCCAAACTTGGAAGAATTTCCAGCTGTGTGTAAGAAATCAAAGAGCCTATCATCAGATGTCTCAATTATCTCCTCCTCATCCATTCCTTCTAGAGATAGCTTCCTCTTTGTCATCTTGACAAGAAAAGATTTATCCCTGAAAACAAAGCAGAATAGAATCAATATCCAATAAAACAAGATGGAACCATGGAAAGAGGCCCCAAATTTGCATTTTTCAAGACAAAAAAATCAAAAAAGGAGAAATTTTTTTAGTTGACCGGTGAAACGCGAAAATTAAAGTGTCCAAGGCAAATTCCTGTGAAGAAATCGCGTTTCATCGGACACTACCTTGAAGACGAAAATTTTTTCAATATCTCACCGGTGAAACACGATACTTAGCAAAATATCACTAACAGGGACATTATTTCGTGTTTCACTGGTCAAAAGATGCAAATCAAGAAGAAAAACATGAACTATAAATGAATTCTATGGAAACACATAAATTTATGATAAAATCCTTTCTGGAAAAGCTATGCTGCTTTTAAAAGATACAAAGCACATAACATCTATAATTATTCAAGTGTTATTAAAAATTCTTTCTATATTAATCAAATTTATTTTGTTAAAATACTTGTAATAAAAAAAATTTGTTACCTATCAAAGATTGTTGAACTGCTCTCCACACAGGAAGCAAGGACCTTGAAGGGAAGTCGAGACGAAATTTCGGCAGAAAAGAAGACAATGTCGGAGAAATGGCTTTGAAATTCTTTTATATTGACCGTTAAGCATGTGGTGATAGTTCCGACGAAAAAGTTTGTGTAATAATGGAAAAATACATGCACACGTGTCTCACTTAACACACCGTATCAAACTCCTCAGAAGGCGTGCGCACTCTCTTTTTTCGAAAATACGTCACACATGTGTTACATAATACTTTTCCAAGTTTAAAAAAATTCCGGTAAGCGAAAATACGTCACACGTGTGTTATTAACACTTTGCCAAGAACGTTGAGTCCATACAAATTCACCGCCTTCGCCTTTCACCGCATTTCTAGCAAGCAGAAAACATTGCTACTCCGCCTTTACCTTTGGTGTTCCTTCCAATCTCCAAGCATTTCACTGCTTCCCCAACAAAGGAAACCTTCGAGCATATTCTAGTCATTAGGCTGAGATTGTGAAGAACAAGCTAAAAAGAAGGTATGATTTCTGCATCTTGCTTTTCAATAACAGGCTCCATTCAATGCATTCTTTTGATACTCTTCCTTAATCCTTTATGTTATTATGAGCTTATCAGCACTACAAAAGAATTTTTTCCACAGTGGGAGCACTCCTTAATGTTGTGGAGATTTAAGGAAATCTTCAAACTTCTTCCCTAGATCTGTGGATATTTTATGTAATTTTAAAAGCTTTCCTTAGATCAAAGCTCTTTTTTCTTGGTTTTGTCGATTTCTATGCTATTCATGAGTTGTCCGGTGAAACGTGAAAATAACGTGCTTCAAGGAGGCCTCCTGTCTTAAATTCGCATTTCACTGGACACAATGGACAACAAGTCCGGTGATATGCGAAAAGAAGCAGCTGCAAGGAGGCGCCTTGCTTGACACTCGCGTTTCACTAGACAGGTTCGAGAAAAATTCAGCTGAAACGCAAAAACAACATGCCGCATGGATACCTCTTGTTTGGGACTCGCGTTTCGCTGGACATGCTAGAAAAGAAGTAACATGTCTTTTTTTGGCAGATGGCTAGGACTAAAGCAACAGCAAGAAAGGAGAAGATTGATCCTAGGGATTTAGCATCAAAGATTCATGAGTCTTCAAAGCCTCAGAAGCTCTCTAGAAAGTCAAAGCCAAAGAGAAAGTTTTCTCAAAATGTCAGGTGCCTAAGGGAGATTAGGAAGGCAGTAAAGGCTCTTGACAATGCAATTCCAAAGTTGTCTTTTCAGAGGCTTGTCAGGGAAATTTGTGATAGATATAGTTTGGATAGTTTTAGATGGACAAGAACAACTCTTAATTGTATACAAGAAGCCACATAGGATTTTTTAGTTGAGTTTTTTCAAGAGGCCTATATTTGTGCTGCTCATGCTCATAGGCTCACACTCATGGACAAGGACATGGTAATTCTTAGGAGGCTAAGATATAGATTTTCAAAGGTTCTTGAGCCAATTCCCCTCACTGATGTGAAGACATTTAATATCCTTAATGTGCCCCCAGCTAGGAGAAAGAAAGATGATTCTCGTCTCAGGGTTGAGGATGTCACCCATGAGAAGGATACAAGGCAACATGAAAAAGAGGAGAAAGCTAAAGAGGAACAGGCAGATAAATGGAGAGAGTATAGGAGGCAAAGGATTGAAGAAAGGAAAACAGAGCAACTAGAGTCCTTTGAAAATGAGCTAGCCACCCTTCTTGAAGCAGCTAATCCAAAAGGATTCAGTGTGTTTTGTTTCTTACCTGGTGACTTAGGCAAAAGAACTGAGGTTATCTCCTTTGATGCTGCATGTGTTCAGATTCTTAAGGATAAAAGAAGAGAAGTAAATGACAGTATTATTCTTGTTGGCCTAAGGTATATCCATCCATAATTACTTATACTTTTTGATATTTTTTTAACAATAAGATTTTTCTTGTTTATACTCACTATTTCTATGCATTTTCTAGGTGTAAAATGCATAAGTTTCCTTTGGATATACAACAAAAATTTGAGGTTCTTGATCCATCTATCTCATTCTTTATGAGGAATGAGCTTGATACAACTTTTATTGAGCACTGGCTCAATCTGATTGACTTCGATACTTTGGAGCTCCTTGTAATTCCATATAATGAAAAGTAAGTGATTCAATATTCTATTAGAGTTTTTGAGATTTTATCCTACTAATTTGTTGAGATATGATTGCTTTTAGTTCTCGTTGGATCTTGATTGCAATAGACCTTGTGGATAAGCAATGTTTTTTAATCAACTCTATGAAAGGAAGCCATGGAAATGCTAAATTGTAAGTTATATTATCCAAGGACTCCTTGATATTTCAATTCTTTTTTTTGTAAGTACTCTAAATTTCAACATATTTTATATATAGAGGTGCCAAAAGGTTAATTGAAGAGCTAGAGAAAAGACCCCCTATGCTGTCTGATTTGCTTGCAACAATGCAATATAGACAAGTTGCGGTAAGTTATTCATTAAAATAATTGAAACATGAGTTTATTCTATGAACTACCATCCGTCCTCTTTATAGTTTTACTTTGTGTTGGTGGTTGCAGTGTCCCCATCAGGATGATAGCCATTCTTGTGTGGCTGGAGGGTGATTGCAAATGCTAAAAGAATGGTTAACTTTGTTTATCTTAATGATGATAAACATGTAAAGGTAATATGAAATATGCTAAACTTTAAGATAGATATTAATTGCAAATAGTCCATTGATGATAAAAATATAGTCTATTGTATGAACAATAATGAACTAAAACTCTTTTTTCTATAAATGTGTGACAGTTTTCGAAAGATTGCTATATATCTGAGCATGTTTGGTACGTCAGAGCAAAACTCTTGAAGTATATAATGGTCAATTGTATACAACCAACAACAGAGATTGGTGGGGATTTGCACCATGAAGGAGATGCGGTGCCTATAACCACGGAAGGCAAAGCCACAGCTTCAACACCTTCTATACCCAAGACATCAAAGAAAGGCAAAAGGACTCCTAGAAAGGATAGTTATCCAAAAAAGAAATAGCTTTGCCATATCGCCTTGTAAGCCTTCATATATAGAAATTTTCCCTTCAGCCCTTGTATATCTCATAGAGATGGCAGATAGACATCTGCTACAAAATTTGTACATATATTTTATATTGATAGTAAAGATATCTTTTCTTGAATGTCCTTGCAGTGTATATTATTTTCTCTCCTTTTTTATATCTACAAAAAATAAATTACAAATGTTTGTTAGTTAGAAAGTGAGATCTTGATATACATCTAAGTAGATATAATATGATGTGAAAACTTACTCGTTTCTTGTCAAGTTGGAATACAAAGGAGCATGGTAGTTCAATGTCTTCATTTTATAAATCCATCCTCACTTGATGTAGCGTACATGATTTTCTGATCTTTAAGATTGCAATAATATCCTCGTTGAACCAAATATCAAGATCCACTATAGGATCTTTGCTAAAATCATTAAGATTCTGGTCTAAAGCAACTAGACTACTACCAACAAAATGCCATCGACTATAGTAAAAGCTAAGGATAAAATTTTGAGTAGCAATCATATATTTACAAGCTATAGAGTCTTGATCTATCTTACATATAATTTTTCCTTCTGTCCTTGTATCCCATCCTTCATCAACAAATTGTATGATATGATCATATGTTAGTCTCTTCACTGAAAGCATGGTTTTTGTTATTCTTATCTCCATATTAGAGAAGAAATCAATAAATATATTAATAGGCATAAATAAATCAACTTTGCTTAGCCTACTTGAGATATTAGATTTTAGTGCTTTCTGGATCTCAGAAAATATCTTACATCTATAGCCCTCACTAGTAGCTGGACTTGGCAAAGGCCACTCAAAGCTTGAAAAATCTGGCAAAGGAAGAAGTTTTATTGATCCCCATTGGCAACGCCACATAGGAATAACATAAGAATGGTCATAAAAGAATATTCCATTCTCTGCAAGCTCTATCTTCTTTCTGCCTCTATACATTTCTTCTCCAATTGAACCATGTATAACATCAATAACATCAATAATAGATTCCATTGGTTGCCATTCCTCAAGATTAGAGGGATAGACATCTACAAGACAAACAAATATTATTATGGAAAAACCTAAACTATGTTTAAGAAAGGAAAAACTTTAAGAATCAAATTCTTACAATTTGGTCTATGCATTGGAAGCTTTGAAGATCCAGGTTTCAAACACAGCTCTCTGTGCATGAACACATGTTGCACTAGTACCTCTTTGATGCTATTCTTATTTGCTCCAAGCTTAAAATCTCGGATTCTGCCCTTCCAAGCAGAGATAAACGAGCTCTCATGTCTTTGCCTTTTTCCACGTTTTGCTTGTTGCATGGTGATCCAACTACCTTTGCTAATGATAGTAGGAATCCATCTTCCATCAGTTTGGAATGAGTTAAACACTGATATGGATGTGATTTGGGAGCTTGGATGCCTTGTTGAAGGTCGAATTTCTGTATCCATGGTAGAAGAGAGAGATACATGCACACACACACAAAGAGAGAGAGAGAGAGAGAGAGAGAGAGAGAGAGAGAGAGAGAGAGAGAGAGAGAGAGAGAGAGAGAGAGAGGACTAGGCTACCATAACGGAGGGAAAAACAATAGAGGAATAAAAGAAAGGAGGGAAAAAATTGAGCGCCATGCTTTTCACCAATTTGAATTTCTATTACATCAGTCATTATCATTAATCTAGAAACATCATTAAATAAAAGTAGCCGAGACTCTATGCCATTAATGCAAAAGATGTCATAATCACGAATATAAGAGACTAAAAATACATAATAAAAATATAAAATTGTAATATTATTATATTTATATATTTTTGTAAAATGATTTTTTAATTTTTTTTAAATAGAAGTTCCGTTACGGAGGCTTTGCTCTTATTGGTCTAGAGCACTCTCTCTCCACATCCTAAAAGGCATTTTCAAGACCTCAAAACTCCCCTAATGAATACTTTCACTTTTGCATTTGCATATAGTTTCCCTATTACTAATGTTATATACTATCTAAGTAATCACACAAGAGGGCTTTGACTACTCCTAGTATTGTATCTAGGATCTACTCTTAGGCAAATCAATGTGGCTCATTTTGGGCACAAGGGTCTGGGTTGGTCTTCCTGGTTGCTAGCTTTAGTTTCTTGCATCTTTAGTTATGCACTTAGGGATGGATTCTGCCATGACAAACTCACATTTTTCATGTTTGTATTTTTGTGTGAAGTGTCATTCTTTCATGTGAAAATAAGTATCTTATTATATTTGTGCGCATAATTGTTATGTTAGTTGTTATATCTCTCATTTCTTACGATGATAAATGTGATGGAGAGAGAGTTCTGTTTATGCCATATTCTCTATTCTATTATGCAATTCTATGTTTTTTTTGTTCCATTCTCTGATGTTCACAATGTGTAGATGTGGAAGCTTTTGATCGACCACCAAGACCCACGAACTGCTTATTGCTTCAAGCATTTCAAGCCAAGTGCAAAGGCTACCTCTCACATAGCCATACACGCTCTCGCACATACAAGCGTAGTGAGCTTACCTCCATGTCAATCAAGTTACCTCCTCCTTCATGCAATATGATAGCTCTACGATCCAAGTGAAAGCTTCATGCGAGCTTGATCCTCAAGCTCCAAGATCCATGCTCCATTGTCGCGCGTGTGAGACAAGACAAGAGAAGAGAAGAGAAGAAGAAAATGAGAAGATGGAGAGCTTCTCCACCGCGGTCCCTCACCCTCATATGCTCACTCTCTCACATTCCCTCTCTCAAGCACAAGCACCACAAGCAAGAGCAAGAAGAAGAAGAAGAAGAAAAAGAAGAAAGCTACTTTTGACCACACACAAGAATGATCTTCTCCATTCCTTGTTTGCCTTTTTATACATGCCCTCCTTCTCTTTTGGGGCACCCATCCCTTTTTACATGACCAGCTGTTTTGTCCAAGGTCTTCTTTCCTTATTTCTTCCCTCCTTTATGGTTATTTCGCCCATGCCCATCTACATTTACAAATTGCAAAAGAGGGACCTTGGTACTCTTTTACAAAATGAATTACAATGTGCCAAGTGCTTTCCTTGCTAGAATATTTGGTGCACTGATTATTGTATACTTTCTTTTGCATTAAGGCTTTTTCTACATTTTTCTAAGCTTGCCTTTCTTTTTTTCTTTTCTCACCTTGGCATGTCTTCCATTTCCAACTTTTTGGGTCTTCTCTATCTTGGGCTTCCTTGGGCTTTCATTTGGGGGCTATAATATTTGGGTTGTAACCCCCCTCCTAGCTGAGTGCCAGACATGTGGCACTTGTTAATAAGGGCTCAGGTGGTTGAAGGTTTTCCAAGTGGGTTGATGATGCGGTTTTGGGAGGTTGATTATGGAGAAGAGCTATATCACAATGGATGGAGAGTTGTAGATTTCGAGGATGGATTGAGTGGATGATGGGGGCCTCCAATACTAGTGGATGATCGCAGGTTGTCGAATGTACCTGAAAAGAAAAAGAAGTGCACTACTTTGGGGTGTGCCTATCTCACAGTGCAGTGCATGGTGTCTGTGCCAATGGAATTGGGAGTTGGATCGAACCTTAGGTACAAGCCCTAGGTTTTGTCCCACACTTGAAGACCCTGTTCTTGTGAAAAGGTTGGTGCTGTGGGTGTGACTTAGGGAGGCATGTCTAACTGTAGAGGCAAGTTGGAGCTCCCTAGGTGTATCCTGCCCTTAAGGTGCCCTAAGTATGTGAAGTGGGGAATGAACTAGGGTGGTCCCTAGGTACAATGCTTGTGACACTCGTAGGGTACAGATGGTTGATTCCCTTTGCTAGATTCTTTGTTTCTTTCTTCCTTTTGTCTTGTCCTTGTCCTTGTTTGTTGTTGTTTTTTCTTTTTTTCTTTTTTTTTTTGAATGAACAACTTACTAAGGGGGCATGCTAAGAGACATCCTGTTGTTGCAAAGCAGGGCCAAACTACGTGGTGGTTTGAGGGCTTTATAGTTCTTACATTGAGTGAAGTAGATGACAAAAACAGGTGGTTACACCCAATGAATCTACTATCACTCATGTCTTCTAAGACGTTCATGTAAAATGCTGGTAGGAGAGTGGCTCTCATCATGAGGTGCACTATCACACAAATATCAATCCCAACATTGAGGTAAAAAAAGAAGGGTGGTAGCCGCTCTTCTTCTACAGTAGATTTTTGTTTTAATAATACTCACAATAGGCAGAGGTAATTACATGTGGTGATGAAAGCAAGGTCAAGGCATGAGAAAAAAAACTTCAAGAAACTTGCTATAGATGGGTGGAGGTCCCTTTCAGTAAAAATCAAGCTGTCTTGAAGGATTGAGGCATTTACATTATAGGTCAAGGGAAAGTCGTATCTACGATGCACCTCCGAGTTGAAGTCAACTCCAATTCTTTTGGGGTAGGGCATGTAGATAGGATTATCCCGCTCATAAGGTAGGGTGCTGTAGAATGTGATCCAAGACTCCAAGCTAGAGTCCCAGATGTTCCATCACCACCTTAGCTATACTTCATATCCCTCTACCCTCTGGGGTACCTCTGCCACCTTATCTTCCTAATAGTTCGTAGGCTACTATTACGACCACCTTGTGGAGTGCCTCCTTCATTTCTCATTAGGAAAGTTTTGAGGTCTTGAAAATGCCTTTTAGGAGATAGAGAGAGTGTGCCCTAGACCAATAAGAGCAGAGCCTTCGTAATGAAATTTCTATTTAAAAATTATATATATTTTTTGCAAAATGATATATATATAATAATATTACGACTTTGTATTATCAATATCTATTTTTAGCCTCTTATACTTGTGATTATGAAATTATTTGCATTAATGATATACAGTCCCCGCCACTTTTATTTAATGATATGTTTAATCTAAATTCAATAAAGAGCTTGGCACTTATTTTTTTCCCTCCTTTCTTTTATCCCTCTCGTGTTTTTCACTCTTTTCTTGCAGTTTTCTTGTGTAGCACACACACACACACTCTCTCTCTCTCTCTCATGGATACAAAAATTTGACCTTCAACAAGGCGTCCAAGCTCCAAAATCACATCCAAATTAGTGTTTAACTCATTCCAAAAATATGGAAGATGGATTCTTACAATCATTAGCAAAGGCAATTGGATCACCATGCAATGTGCAAAATGTGGGAAAAGACAAAGATATGAGAGCTCATTCATCTTTGCTTGGAAGGGTAGAATCTGAGATTGCAAGTTTGGAATAAATAAGAATACCATAAAAGAGGTTTTGGTGCAACATGTGTTTATGCATAGAGAGCTATATTTGGAACCTGAAAGTTCAAGTCTTCCAATGCATAAACCAAATTGTAAGGATTTGATTCTTAAAATCTTTATTTTCTTGAACTTGGTTTAAGGTTTTCCATTATAAGATTTTTTCATTTGTATTGTAGATATATATATCAAGATTGTGGGAGAGAAGGAAGGAGTCTCACTTGTAGCTTTCTTGCTTGCACAATGGGGGAATACACACACAGGTGGAGGCTGAAAACAGTTTTCCTCTTCTTAGTTGTGTAAGCCAAAAGAACTCAAGTACATAGAAATAGAAGAACCCTATATATGGGTCTCAAACCAAACTCAACTAACTAAGGTGGCATACTAACTAAGCCATGAACTAGAGTAGATAAGGATAGCTGTCATCTAGCTATTATTCATGGGCAGTGTACCAACTGTATCTGCAAAAACTGACAAGTCGGTGACATAAATGCACAACGGTCACCCTGGCATATCACGAGTGGAGCTCCATATCTCAACACTCCCCCTTGAGCTCAATCCCAATTCATGCACACCAAGCAGGTCTCTAAACTTGTGCAGCTTCTCTGCACCCAATGCCTTCGTACATATGTCAGCTACCTAATCCTCTGTGCTGACATAAACTAGATCAACAAGACCTAATAAAACTCTCTCTCGCACATAGTGATAATGCACCTCAATGTGCTTTGTTCTAGCATGATAGACTGGGTTATTTGCCAAGTGTATACTACTCATGTTGTCATAATAAATGACAACTGGCCCATCTGTAGACTGATGCATATCATAAAGTAGCTTATGCAACCAAGCTACCTCACATGCAGCCATTGCTGCACCCCTGTACTCAGCCTCTGTGCTCGACAAGGTAACTATAGGTTGTTTCTTGCTTCTCCAAGTGACTGCAGCACTCCCAAAAGAGAACACATATCCACTGGTAGATCGTCTATCAGAAATGCTACCAGCCCAATCAGCATCAGTGTATCCATGGAACTGTATCTGAACCCCAGTCTCATAAAATAGTCCATACTACAATGTGGACTTCACATACCTGAGTATGCATCTAGCCGCATCCAAATGTGGTTTCCTTGGAGCCTGCATAAACTGACTTACCAATCCAACAGCATAGCTCAAATCTGGCCTGGTAATAGTCATATAAATCAAACTTCCTACTGTGCGTCTGTACATAGTAGGGTCTTCGAGAAGCTCATTTGCATCTGCACTCAACTTCACATTCTGCTCCAAAGGAATTGAAATAGGCTTACAGCCTGTCATCCCATATTTGGACAGCATGTCCAATCCATACTGCCTCTGCAAGAGCCATATCCCACTTGGTGATCTAATCACCTCAATGCCCAAGAAATAACGTAGCTCTCCCAAATCCTTCATCTCGAACTTTTACTTCAATAGCATTTTCACATGAAGGATATCTTCATCACTATCACCTGTGATAATCAAATAATCAACATAAATGACAAGCAGCATAATATCTTTCTCTGTTTTTCTCACATAAAGTGAGAAATCTGCCTTGAAAATCTGAAAGCCAATAGTGACAAGATACTATCCTATCTTGTCAGACCATGCTCTAGGTGCTTGCTTCAATCCATACAAGGCTTTCTTCAACCTACAAAAAAACTCAGGATGAACAGCATGCACATAACCTGGTGGCTGCTCCATATAGACCTCTTCTTGCAAATCACCATGCAAGAAGGCATTCTTTACATCCATCTGATGTAAAGACCATTCCTTTGATGCAACCATAGCAATGACTACTCTTACGGTTGCCATCCTTGCAATCGGAATGAATTTTTCTTCATAATCAATGCCATATGTTTGTGCATACCCCTTGACTATTAATCTTGCCTTGTATCTGTTCACAGAACCATTTGCATTGTGCTTCACCTTATAAACCCACTTACAACCAATTGCATTCTTATCTTTAGGCAAAGGTACCAATTCCCATGTAGCATTTGCTTCCAAAGCATCCATTTCTTCATCCATGGATTTCTCCCATTTTTCTTTTCCCATGGCTTGCTCAAAAGAAGTGGGTTCTGGTTCTTGTATCACTTTGACCATATAGGCATAGTGAATGGCTGTAAATCCATCATATTTCAGCCTATCCACAGGATACCTAGCTTTGGTAGACCTGCGCAAAGTAGATTCACTCCCAGGTGCTCTCAAAACATCCCTAGTCTTCCTTACTCCAGGTGTAACAATAGAAGGAATACCCAACTCATCATCAATGCTCTGTTCTGAGCCACTGGATTCACCATCCACATAAGAGTGACCTGCATTCACATCAAACATGGGATGATCTACCTTCTCTTTTCCTTTTCGTGAAACCTGCATGCCACTATCTGCATTGCTTTGAGAAGATTCTCCTGATCTCAATCTGCCTGTCCATGGCGAAGAATGTGAACCACTGCTAGAGGACACTCCAGGTCCACTAATATTTTGTGAGGAACTGCTGCTGTGAATTATGTGCAGCATTACCATTTTGTGCATCTACATCATCAATCACATTTACTGGTTTATACCAGCTACTCATCTCATCAAAAACATCTCTGTTTATTGTAAACTTACGAGTAGAAGGGTTATAGCATCTATACCCTTTCTGCAGAGAGTAACCAATAAAGATGCACTTCTCAGATTTTGGATCCAACTTGGATCTCAGCTCATTTGGCACATGAACATAGGCAATGCAACCAAAAATCTTCAAATGAGAAATATCTAGTTTCCTACCAATATACCTCTCCTCTGGAGTCATCCCATGTATTGCTGCAGTGGGAGTCCTGTTCATTATGTAGACTGCTCTAGCAACTGCCTCAACCTAGTAAAAATTTGGCAAGTCTTTTTCGTTGAGCATGGCACGAGATACCTCTCCTATATGCCTGGTTTTCCTTTCTGCAATTCCATTTTGTTGTGGGGTATGACTGCATGAATATTGCTGCTTTATGCCATGCTCCTGCAAGAACCTTGCAAACTCATTTGAGAGGTACTCTCCCCCTCCATCTGACCTTAGGAATTTTATTTGCAGGCATGTTTCTTTTTCAACCATAGCTTTAAGAGTTTTGAAATGCCCAAAAACTTCACTTTTCTTTTTCATAAAATACACCCAAAATTTTCTACTATAGTCATCAATAAAAGTGACAAAATAATGACAGGCTCCAAGAGATGCAGTTTTAGTAGTCCACACATCAGAGTGGATTAATTCCAATGGCTTCTTACTCTCTTGAACATGTCTAGGAAATGGTTTCCTTGCCTGTTTTCCAAATTGACAGGATTCACATACCTTATGCATTTCTGCAACCTTGAATTTAGGCAATCCTGCAACAATATTTTGGGCTTGCATTGATTTAAGTCGATGTATATTAACATGACCAATGCGTTTATGCCAGATATCAATATCTGCAACTACACCGGTCCCATGTGCAAACATTGCTGCACTCAATTCAGGCATGTCTGCATCCAACGTAAACATTCTGCCCTTCTTCTTTCCTTTTGCTATCAAGCGACCTTTATTTTTCATATCCTCAACAAAGCATCCATGAGAAATAAATCTGACCTGCAAGCCTTGCTGAACCATTTGACCAACAGAAACCAGGTTCTTGGTGATATTCGGGACATGAAATACATCCGATAGGTATTTCTTTTTCCCATCTTGCATAGACAAAGGAATTTTTCCAATCTGCATAATAAGATGTGCAGTATCATCACCAGTCTCCACAAATCCTGGTTTTTCCATTTTCCTTGCATCCTGCATCCATTCTACATGACCTGTCATGTGGTTTGATGCACCTGAGTCAACATACCACACATCGTTGCTTTCTTCTGCACTTGTCACAGAATTGGTCATATGCTGCACCATAAACAAATGCTCATTTCTGTCATCACCCTATCTACTAGAAGATGCATAATTCCCTTGTTGCAATTTTTCATTCATGATTTCATTCTACTTTTTATAGCAGTCTTTAGCCATATGACCCATTTTACCACAAGAGTAGCATTCAACATTGCTGTTTGCATTTTGGCCTCTTTGCCATCCACCACGACCTCTTTGACTCCCCCTGCCTCTAGAGTTACCATGTCCTCCTCCATAGGACTGGTTTTCTTGAGTTTGCTGCATATTCTGATTTCTACCACGGCCTCCAGATCTGCCTCCTCTACCTCTACCTCTACCTCTTCTAGCATTTGAGTAGAAGACAGTTTCTTTTGAAGTTCCTCCTAAAGAAGATGCACCACCATTTCTCTGCTCCTCATAAATTAGAAGAGCAATCAACTCCTCAAAATTAGGAAATCTTTCATGGACGGAAATCGATGTTCGGAGCTGTGCATAATCCTTTCCTAGACCATTCAAGGTCACAGAAACTAAATCATCATCTTCCACTGGCGACCCAATGGAAGCAAGTACATCTGCAATCTTCTTCACCTTCATGTGGTAGTCATTGATGCTCATAATTTCTCTTTGCACATTGTGCAACTCTTGCTTGAGCTGCATTTTCCTGGCTTGCGTATTTGTGCTATACATTTTTGACAGAGTATCCCATGCCTCCTTTGGCGTACTTGCATCCTGAATATGTGCAATCATAGAGTCTGAAATGCTAATAGACAGCCAGTACATAACTTTTCTGGCTCTCTCATGCCATGCTTTAAATGTCTGCATTTACTGTTGATTGGGAACATCAGGAAGAACTGGTTCTTTTTATTTCCTGCAACGAATTTTCAATATCCTTTTCCCATAAGGAAATTTGTCATTCTGAACTTCCATGCTTGGAAGTTGTTCTTGTCAAGCTTTTCAGTGAGACAATCTGTGAAAGAGAATCAGATGCCATTACAGAAAACTGCAAAAAATTATGTCACTGCAAAGAACACAGCTTCAGCCTCACAAGGGCAAATCTGCAAAACTGACGAAAGTGGTATTTGACCACACAGTCACTTCCTAGTGATGATTTTGCATCAACAGGCAACAAGGATGATTCTGTAACTCCCAATGTCTATGCGCACAGGCATACGATGCAATTTCTACAGTAACTTTTCACCGACCTCTTGCTACACCGCAAAGGGCGTCTCAATCTGAGACAATGCACTCTTGCACTTTCCGGCTGTGCTACCTGCAGAGACTTGCTCCCAAAATAGAAAAATGGAAGCAACACTGGTCCTCTTACCAGAACACCGCGAACTTGGTTTGCTTTCTTGAGCTCCTTACCACGAACAAGGCTCTGATACTATGTCAAGATTGTGGGAGAGAAGGAAGGAGTCTCACTTGTAGCTTTCTTGCTTGCACAATGGGGGAATACACACATAGGTGGAGGCTGAAAATAATTTTCCTCTTCTTAGTTGTGTAAGCCAAAAGAACTCAAGTACATAGAAATAGAAGAACCCTATATATGGGTCTCAAACCCAACTCAACTAACTAAGGTGGCATACTAACTGAGCCACGAACTAGAGTAGATAAGGATAGCTGTCATCTAGCTATTATTCATGGGCGGTGTACCAACCGCATCTGCAACTGACAAGTCGGTGACATAAATGCACAACGGTCACCCTGGCATATCATGAGTGGAGCTCAATATCTCAACAATATATCCCTCTAATCTTGAGGAATGGCAACCAATCGAGTCTATCGTTGATGTGATTGATGTGATGCATGGCTTGATAGGAGAAGAGATATACAAAGGTAGAAAGAAGAGAGCTTGCAGAGAATGGAATATTCTTCTATGACAATTCCTATATTGTCCACATGCAGTGTAGCCAATGGGGATCAATATCCCCCCTTCCTTTGCTCGATTTTTCAAAATTTGAGTGGCCTTTGCCAAGTCCAGCTACTAGTGAGGGCTATAGATGTAAAATATTTTCTAAGATACAGGGAGCATTAAAACCTAGTGTTTGAAGTAGACTAAGTAAAGTTACTTTTTTCATGCCTATTAATATATTTGTTGACTTCTTTTCTAATGATGAGATAAGAAGATCAAAGGCCATGCTTCCTGTGAAGAGACTAACATATGATCATGCTATACAATTTGTTGATGAGGAATGGGACACTAGGACAAAATGAAAAATTATATGTAAGATAGATCAAGACTCTATAGCTTGTAAATATATGATTGCTACTCAAAATTTCATCTTTAGCTTTTATTATAGTAGATGGCATTATGTTGGTGGTAGTTTGATTGCTTTAGAACGAAATCTTGATCATTTTAGCAAAGATCCTATAGTGGATCTTGATGTTTGGTACAATGAGGACATTATTGCAATCCTAAAGGTTAGATCATCATGTATGATACATCAAGTGAGGATGGATTTATAGAATGAAGATATTGAACTACCATACTCATTCATGTTCCAACTTAATAACAAACGAGTAAGTTTTTATATCATATTATATCCACTCAGGTGTATATCTGATTTCACTTTCTGATTAATAAACATTTGTAACATATTTTTTTTACAGACATCAATGAGGAGAGAAAAATATACAATGCAAGGATATTGAAGAAAAGGTATCTTTACTATCAATATAAAATACATGTACAAATTTTGTGGTAAACTTTTGTTAGCCATCTCCATGACTTATACACAAGGGCTTACAATCAATGAGGCAAATCTACTTTTTTTGAGAATTTTTCTTAGGAGAAGGGACATCCTTTCTAGGAGTCCTTTTGCCTATCTTTGATGCTTTGGTTGCCTTGGGAGTTGAAGGCATAGCTTCCCCTGTTGTAGTTATATGCACCTCATCTCCTTTAATGTCCAAGCCCCCACTATTGTCCATTCTTGTCGGTGGTATACAATTGACCATTATGTACTTCATGAGCTTTGTTCTTATATACCAAACATGCTCACTTGTATAGCAATCGCTTGTAAATTGTCATACATTTGTAAGAAAATATTTTTAGTTCATTGTTATTTTTTACAATGGACTATATTATTATCATCAATGGACTATTTTGCAATAAACCTCTATTTTAAAGTTTAGTATGTTTCACATTACCTTTATAAGTTTATCATCATTGAGATAAATAAACTGAACCAATCTTCTGGCATTTACAATTACTCTCTAGCCACAAGAGTAACTATAATCATGATGAGGAGTTGTTTTGCTTCCTTTTCTTCTTCCTTCATTCTTTTATACTCCCTCCACTTATCTGCGTGCTCTTCTATGACATTTTCTTCTTTCTCATGTTGTCTTGTGTCCTTTTCATGGGTGACATCTTTAACCTTAAGACCTAGATCATTTTTCTTCTTTCTATATGGAGGCACATTTGAAATATTAAAAGCCTTCCCATCAGAAAGGGGGATTGGCTCTCAAGGACCTTTGAAAACGTGTATCTCAATCTTTTGAGAATTATCATGTCTTTATCCATTAGTGTAAGCCTATGTGCATGAATAGCATAGATATAAGATTCTTGGAAAAACTCAATTAAAAAATCTTATGTAACCTCCTAAGAATACACTTGAGAGCTACCCTAGTCCATCTAAAATTATCAAGACTATGCTTGTCACAATTTCTCTGACAAGCCTCTGAAAAGACAGTTTTGGAATTGCATTATTCAGAGCCTTCATTGCACTTTTGATCTCCTTTAGGCACCTAAAATGGTATGAGAACCTTCTTCTTGGCTTTGATTTTCTTGTAAGTTTGGAAGGCTTGGAGGACTGATGGATCTTTGAAGCAAGACCTCTAGGATCAACTTTTTGCTTCCTTGTAGTGGCCTTAGTTCTAGCCATCTGAAACATCCAAAAAAACAAATAATACAACCAAATTAGGATAGATTTCCAAATCTCTCATATAATGTTATCTACAATCTCTAAGTAACAAACAAACACTAATTACATAGTCTATCCCCAATTTCAATAAAACAATGCAAGCACAAGGTGTATAAAACACGAGGAGGCCTTCTAGACAAGAGAATCTAACACCCTCTCGTGTTTCATATGCCACAAGAGAAATAATGCAGGCATGAGACATATGAAATGCGAGGAGGCCTCACATGGACAAGAGAAACTAATACCCTCTCATGTTTCATACATATTTGATCAAAGACAATTAATGTCATGAAGTTTTACAAGTCTTACAATAGAACAGTTCTCATTTTGTAAATCTCACATCTTATTCTCAATTATTTCAACCCTTGAAAGAAGATCTATTTGAATGTTCACATCAATAATATTTAAATATTAATCCAACTACTTCTTATCAACATTAGTGGAAAAAAATTATCCTTCTGTGCGATCAAGCTCTGTTGATCCCCATGATTCTATTTGAAGAAACTTGCACTCCAAGCGATGTATGAAACACAAAATAACTCTTATCCATGGGAAAATCCATGACTAATCGTGTTTCATACATTGGGCTTTTTTTGAGATCATTTGGTAGGAATTGTTAAGTGATTTAGAGCTAACTCATATTTATAAAAAAAACTTACATTTTCGAGGGTTTAGCACATATGCTGGGAAATGAAGCCTTCTTTAGTTGCCTTGCACTGAAGAATAATTTTGCACTGTGATCAAGTTAGCGTTGTGTTGGTGTGATTGAGCATAGAAAGAACTTTTTCTTTGAAAAAACTCTTTTGCGGCTCAAAAATTGGGTTTATAAGGATGTTGGTTTACATGTGTGGCTGCTATAATGCATAGTTAATTTCACACGTGCGATGGACAGAACATTTTTGCCTTGGAAGTTGTGCCATGTGTCACTTACTTTTTAGGCATGATAGCACTTTTATGGCTCCACTTTTTAAAGGTTAGAGATAATTCTTAGCATTTTCTTTTTCATTTTAAGCGCATCTCCTCCGAATTAGTACACTATACTTCTGGAACAAACATGCAGTGACCGTTGGCATATATATATATATATATATATATATATATATATATATATATATATATATATATGAGATAACTTAGGGTCATGTTTATGTTACTATTTCATGTATCTTGTCTTGTCTTCGACGAGCTATTTATCTTGTAAGCATCGCAAGCCAAACCACATGTATTCTTACAAAAAACCATTTATTTTCAACATCAGGGACTACAAATATCAAGTATCACACTTTTCTTAATATTTTTTCTTTGCAATCCTGAATTTCAAGGCATTGAAGATATTAGTTGGTTTAAGAGAAGAAATATACATCAGGAACTTAGAAATTCTATAAGGGTTTTACTTTGTTTTTCTATTAATATTGGTCTTGTACACATATTAAATGATGGGGTTTTGATGTTCTTGGTGCATTGTCTTATTCAAAATTTTCGGATGTATAAAATGTGAATTCTTCAAGTTTTTTTGTCAAAGTGATGTGTGAAACATAATTTTATGAATTGTGAAGCGATTTAGATTATTGCTTTCGTGTTTCATGAGTTGTGAATGTAAAACAAAATTTGATCGATGAGACGTGGAATTTCATGCTTTCTCTAAGTTTACATAAAGGGCGAATTTACTTCATTCATCTTGTATTTCTAAATGTCTTATATAACAAATACACTAAATTTGTCAAAATACAAAAGTAGTGTCTTAAGGTTTTGACTTTTTTTAATAGCAAACTTTCTTTAGTCTTCTAGATATGAGCAAATGTGGATTGTTATATTATGCCCCTAATTTTATTTTATTTTTTCTAGATTTGGTTTTGTGAGTAATCATGATGACTAAAAGGAAGTTTTCTTTAGAGGGAATGGAGGAGGAGGATCTAGAGGACACCTGTGATGAAAAGCTATTTGATTTTCTTCATGCAACTAGAAATTCATGTAAATTTATTTACATCAGAGATATGCTCATTCCCTTTGATTTGCAAGATCTCTTGAAGGATCTTGAAAATAAAGTGAAGGATTTTAGGGAGTTTTATGATATGGCATGTGGAAGGCCTAGAGATTGAGAGATTTGTCCATTATAGTGATGTAATGGAAGCTACCAATGCTGCTAGAACAACTTTGCAAACAAGGTTTAGCCTTATTGATGAGGAATTCAAGAAGTGGAAAGAAGATTGCCCTTTTCATCAAAATCAACATCAATGTCTTCTTGTACAGAAGGATGTTTGATTTCTTGTATATCTTCAATATATGGATAGTTATTCTTTAGATACAATACAAGAGAAGAAGATAGAGGATATTTCATGCAAAGACAAAGGAGTTGAAGAGAAGGGAAAAATGTTTCAGGAGGATATTGAGAATCAATGGGGATTTGATGTTGCTTTATTTAAAAGTGAGAACATTACAAAAGTGGAAGAAAAGGAGATAGAGTTGAGTGCAAAGATTGAAACAGATCCTCTTGAATGTGTCCCAACATTTTCCAATTATCTCATCAACAAAAAGAGATATGTATTGCTAAATGATATTCAACACCTTTTTTATCTTAGAGAAGATTACTTTTGGAAATCCTTGCAACATGGGGTCAAAATGATAATAATTTTATAGGTTATGAAGAGGAATTGCTAGCAACTCTTGATGTTGAGGGAGAGAATTTTCAAGAAAGCTCTGTAGCCTTGCATTCTTGTACTAATCAGATCGTGGAATATGAAAAGGGGATGATACCTATAGAGGAAGAGTACTTACAAATTTAGCAGAGACTTGGTATTGATAATATGGGGTATGAAGAGAAACTGAAGTCTCCATTAGAGGAGAAACCAAAAAGTTCAATAAATCTATATGATGATAGTCTTCTTGAAGAAGATGAAAACCCTAAGGTATGAAAGATAATTCTAAGATATCCATTGTGATTTATATTAGAGTATACTATGCATTATAGACAAATATTATTGGATATTTATCTACTGACATCTTATGCTATTGTGGTTTATTGTGTAGATAGAAATTGAAGATGCAGACAAATTTCTTGGAAGAGCCAAGGGCTCAAGGCCATTGAAGCTTGGCAAAAGTCAAGGTCTTGGTCATTATATTGGAATCTTAAATAATCAAACATTTGCAATTTATCATAGCAGCTTGTTAAGATCTCCAAGCTTACCAATAATGGCTTTGAAAGATATCTCCAAGGTGATTGGATCCCAAGCTTTCAATAAAGGTTCAGACAAGATAATTTTGGTGGAGAAGAAAGAAGCTGTAAGAGATTTTGGCTTCATGCTTGGATACAATGGATCTAGGATAGGATACTTTGGAGTTCTTGGCTCTTATTTTCTCTCCCATATAGGAGATGCCAAGAATTTGAAGCTCCTTCCAAGCTATAGGAAATAAGAGTTCCTGAAATGTAGAGGTCTCATCGAGTGGGATGAAACAAAAGATTCTTTTAGAGGACCTAGTGAATTCCTTGAAACTAAAGACTCTTTTGCAATAGAGTCAGACAAAAATATGTTAAGGATTTCTTGAAACACATCTTTTTTTCATCTCTTTGTCTAGTTTATAACCATTTTGAATATCTTTACTTTGCACAAGAGCTTAAATATCCCTCTTTTCTTCTTTGGGTAACAGTGGATATAGTCATTGCCAAAGATTATATATTACATGATGCGGTTGTGTCTTTGAGCTTGAATTTGTGCCAAATCTATTTGTAGAACCATTGAAAGACCACTAATAAATTGTTTGCTTTGTATCTTCCACCTCCATGTCTTGTGTTCTAAATTATTTTTTTGTTGCTTGATAATGTGATTTTTCCATACCTTGGGCTGACCAGAGAGATAGAGATCCATATTTCTTGATAGAATATGGAGCATGGTTGTATAAAATATGATGCATAGTTAACAAATAAAGAAATTCAATTAGAAAACCCTATATGAGTCAGACAATAAAGACACATACATATGCAAACTTCTTACCATATAGTGTGTAACATGCCCGCCCCTCAAATTGCAAGACACGTCTTAGCAGCCCATAGAAAGATCAATCTAGAGGACACCACATGGCACTCCCAAGGAATGACACGGGGTTTGTCAACTAGGGTCTCTCGAGTTTGCCTCGCAATGGAACTTATCCGAACATTCCCACTAGGATCGACTTGATGTCTAGGTTCCTAGCCAACATTATCTAAAGTCATAGACCGACTTTTTCCTAACATTTCCTTTGAGGAAAGCTCTCGGCTAACCAAGACCACCCTTCCATAGGATAGACCCATTGGTCACATCCACCACGCTTCCCTCGGGGGTTGTTTTAATTATCTAATTACCTACCACATTATGTTTGACACGTAAAAGCAACTTCCTTAATTAACCCGTTAATCATAGGTTCCTTTACGTAATTTAGGGCACTGACATGAAGACAAGATAAAACAAGATTAAACACTTCCTTAAATTATCTTCAGATTAATGTTTGTCTCCTGCCCCATACAGGAGAATTAAGTGTTCCTTTCTGCCTCCGTAGAAATAATCCTTCCGTATCCCGAAAATAAAAACCCAAAGGTTTATCCTACCAAGATTCTACCTTGTAACTAGTACCAAGGCCTCGAGATCCCATCTCGAGTCACATAGAGCACTTGTGTAGGGCCCGGAGGCATTGGGATTTACGGCCAGAGCCCCCACCGGCACCCAAGCGTCCTCCTACGCCAAGTGATTTCCACGGAGAGACCTCTCGCGGCGGGTTCGGTCCACATTCCCAGCGTGTATTCATAACCCACTTGGTTAGGGTTTAGCGGTTCGCGGGGGGTAGCAAGCGCCATCCTTCCTCAATTATCCCTTTAGGAAATCAACCACAGCTGAAGCAACCAGCTTAATAACCATTACTAGGGAAAACATCCCTTTTATTTCCATGGCAATTAGTCATCTCAGAGCCAGTCATGCAATCATCAATCACAAACAACTTGGTTTAGCATCCAAAACCACATCAACAAACAATTGAATGCACAACCTCTTATTTCAAGGCATCACAATCCCATTGCATGCACAATCAAAATTTAACTTGGATGTATCAAAACACTTTTACAACCTTTCCAAACAACCGAGCATAACTTGGCTCAACAATCCATCTCAAACAATACCAACCTTCGTTAAAACCATTTCAATAGTTTCGAGCAACATGCTTAGCATGAATCAACTACCGTAAAGTTTGCTCTCCCCCTTGGGTTAGGGTATCACAGGGTCGATTTAACAAGTTCCTTCTAGGTCCTTTTGTCTTGCACGGCCCCCAACGGTTGCGACTTACTTGACAATCGTCCAGATCATTGAGTTTCACAACCATAGAGCCTTTGATGGACAACCCTTTGTTGGAAAAGAAATGACTAAGTCCTTGGAATTGGGATCTTAAGTTTTCAAGGTATGGCAATAAACCCTCCTTGTTGGTCGTCAGTTGGACATCAACTTTAAGTAAATGCAACATCTTCTAACCTTATATCTTTAAGTGTGATACTATGCAAAATTTTTCTAGTAAAATTCACTCCTCATGCGCTTGGAGCATACCAATGCAATAGCCACTCTTATCACCTTTCTACTCTATTAGCCCCATTAAAGTGATATGCAATGAGAAGTTCATGCATTGATAACCTCTAGACCCTAGTGTATCCACCTTGTGCGGGTGTTTGCAAACGTAAACACATATCACAACAACTATTATGTCATAGAAAATTTCTTAAGTATGTATTAGATTCCTAAATGGATACATCATAGTGTAGGACAACTTAGATGTTTAAGAGAGCAGTTTTTATATTGATTATAAACTTATTTAGGATGCAATCTATGTCATAACCTCAACTGAACATTATATGACTCGTACTAAGCCTTAATAAGTTTTCATCCTATGTGGGAATAGATTAGAAATTCCTTTTATTTCATGTGATAAATCATGCTTATAGATTAGGACAGAAGTTCTTTTCGAGTTTTACGGGTCACGTGGATGTGGAGAGAGGGTGATGAGATGTTAGGGTTGGTTGTGACTCCACTGGCATTTCTATCTTCGACTGTGGCTTCCGCGCTAGTACTCTTAGTAAGCTTTCTCTCTGGAGCCATCTTGCATACACAATCCTTCACCCTAGGTCCTTGATGTGGTGGCTTTGTTCAAGGGCGACTCGCAAGTGGTCACCAATTCGATGAGGGAGATGAAAGTCCGATAGTGTTCGTGACTTTGAAAATCGCCTTGGCTGGAGATAATCTCTAACTCTCTCTTCTCCTTCCTTTCTTCTTTCCTTCTCCTACTCTTTCTCTTCCTATTCTTCTTCTTCTTCTCTTCCTCTTCTTCTACTCTCTCTCCCTCTGCTTCTCTTCTTCTCTCTCCTTCTCTCCTTCCTCTTCTTCTTCTTTTCCCTTCTTCTCTTACTCTCTCTCTTCCTATTCTTCTACCTCTTCTCTTCCTCTTCTCCTAATCTTCTACCTCTTTTCCTCCTCTTCTCCTTCTCTCTCACTACTTCTCTTCTTCTTCTTTTCTCCTTCTCTTCTCCCTCCTCTTCTTCTTCTCTTCTCTCTCACTCTTCTCTCTCTTACGTCTTCTCTCTCTTCTTCCTTTTTCCCTTTCCTCCTTCTCTCCTTCCTCTTCTCTCCTTCTCCCTCTTCTTCCCTCCTCTCTCCCAATCCTTCTTCCTCCCTCCTTCTTCTTCACTTCTTCTCTTCTCCTCCTCTTCTTCCTCTTCTCCTCCTCTCTCTCCCTCCCTCCCTCTCCTCTTCCTTCTTCTCTTCTCCTTCTTTTCTTCTCCTTCTCTTCTCCTCCTCCTCTCCCTCTTCTCCTCCTCTCTCTCCCTCCTCCTTCCCTTCACACTGCTCACGGGGGAAAAGGGTGCAGTTGACAACGAATGGGGGGGGAGGGGGAATCTTTCTGATAGACGCCCAGGGGGCCGCGATCACCAGGCAAACGAAGCGCCTCGGGGGGGGACTCTCCTTATGGCCAGCAAGGGGAGAGGGTTTTATAATGTGTGGCAGGGGGGAGGAAGCGGTTGTTCGCTGCCAACTGGGGGGTTGCATGCCCCCCACCTCCATCTCACTCCATCTCACTCCCTCTCTCTCCCTCTCTCTCCCCGCCATGCTCACGACAAGGGGAGAGAGAGGGAGGGAAAAAAAGTTTTAAAAAAAGTAAAAAGGGGGGTGAGTTCCTATGGGGGAGGGCACAGGGTCAGAGGGGGGGGGGTAAAGAAATGTTACATCCTCTCCCCCTTAGAGGAATCGAGATGTCCTCATCTCAAGAGAAACTGGGGGAGACAAGCACAATTGGGGTTTATAGCCTATGGGTTAAGGCCCACCACGCTTTCGTTGCGCTACTTTGATTCCTCAAATTCTCGACTTGCCACAATTCATGGGATTCAATAGGATTTACTCCAAGAACAAGTCTTATTACCTCAAGAAGATATTCCTAGGATATCTCGTCATCCTCAAAGGTTACAACAGACTCCAAGCCTTCATCATCATGTGGTTCATAATATGAGCCAAAATTAGAGTTTAGACGGCTTTGTTTGATCACACATTCCTGATTCTCAGGGTCCAACTCAGGACAATCTGTTTGGATGTGTCCTAGTTCATTGCAGTGGAAACATCGGCTGTTGGGGCATCTCTTACGGATGTGTCCTATCTCTCCGCACTTGTGGCACCTCTTGTCTTGATCCGGTGAGTCATCTTCATCATAGTTGCATGATTTAAGTTCTTGGATGATTGGATTTGCTCGGAGTAATGCATCTTGCAAGTCCATTGGGCGCATTGATTTCAATCGAGTGTTTATGGGTGGATTCAACCCAACACAGAACTTTGACACCTATTGTGTCATATCCATTAGGGGTGCATACTTTAGGAGTGAAACGAACTTCGAATAATATGCCTCAATGGATAATCCTAGCTGCTTCAAGTCATAGAATTCATTCATCTTTTGTGTGTGGTAGGCAGGTGGTAGATACCTCCCTCACACAGCTTCCTTAAGCTTATTCCAAGTGACTGTCCCCTTTGAGATCGCTTGGTCTCTACACCACTGTTTCCACCAAAGTCTCGCTTCGCCTGTAAGCTTAAGTTTGGCGAGCATGGCTTGGTTAGCAGGTGTAGTTCCTTCTTGATGCCTCAAAATAGTCCTCCATGGACTCAATCCAAATCTCGGCGTCAGCTTGAACAATCCTTCCCTTGCCATCAAACTCGGGTGGCTTAATTTGTTTGAGAAGGAACTTCTCCTCTTACATGTCAACATTTGTGGGTGTAGAAGGTGCCTGACAATCAAGCTATACCACTTAGGTTATTTCTGTTTAGGATATGTCTATGAACCAAACATTAATCAATCATGTGTCATTATGAAGTTTTGCTCTGATACCAATTGTAGCGTGCCCGCCCCTCAAATTGCGGGACACGTCTTAGTAGCCCATTGAAAGATCAATCTAAAGGATGCCGCCCGGCACTCCCAAGGAATGACACGGGGTTTGTCAACTAGGGTCTCGAGTCTGCCTTGCGACGGTCGGCCGTTCCCACTAGAATCAGGCCTGAAGGGTTCCTAGCCAACATTATCTAAGGTCATAGACTGAATTTTTCCTAACATTTCTCATTAACATTTCCTTTGAGGAAAGCTCCCGGCTAACCGAGACCACCCTTCCATAGGATAGACCCATTGGTCACATCCACCACGCTTCCCTCGGGGGTTGTTTTAATTATCTAATTACTTACCACATTATGTTTGACACATAAAAGCAGCTTCCTTAATTAACCCATTAATCATAGGTTCCTTTACATAATTTAGGGCACTGACACGAAGACAAGATCAAACACTTCCTTAACTTATCTTTAGATTAATGTTTGTCTCCCGCCCCATACAGGAGAATTAAGTGTTCCTTTTTGCCTCCGCAGACATAATCCTTTTGTATCCCATCTCAAGTCACATAGAACACTTGCGTAGGGCCCGAAGGCATTGGGATTTATAGTGAAAGCCCCCACTGGCACCCAAGCGTCCTCCTACGCCAAGTGATTTTCCACAGAGCGACCTCTCGCGGCGGGTTTGGTCCACATTCCCAGCGCGATATTCATAACCCCCTTGGTTAGGGTTTAGCGGTTCGCAGGGGGTAGTGAGCGCCATCCTTCCTTAATTATCCCTTTAGGAAATCAACCACAGCTGAAGCAATTAGCTTAATAACCATTACTAGGGAAAACATCCCTTTTATTTCCATGGAAATTACTCATCTCAAAGCCGATAATGTAATCATCAATCACAAACAACTTGGTTTAGCATCCAAAATCACATCAACAAACAATTGAATGCACAACCTCTTATTTCAAGGCATCACAATCCCATTGCATGCACAATCAGAATTTAACTTCGATGTATCAAAACAATTTTATAACCTTTCCAAACAACCAAGCATAACTTGGCTCAACAATCCATCTCGAACAAGACCAACCTTCGTTAAAACCATTTCAACAGTTCCGAGCAACATGATTAGCATGAATCAACTACCCTAAAGTTCACTCTCCCCCTTAGGTTAGGGCATCGCAAGGTCGATTTAACAAGTCCCTTCTAGGTCCTTTTGTCTTGCGTGGCCCTCAATGATTGCGACTTACTTGACAATCGTCCAGTTCATTGAGTTTCACAACCATAGAGCCTTTGATGGACAACCCTTTGTTGGAAAAGAAATGACTAAGTCCTTGGAGTTGGGATCTTAAGTTTTCAAGGTATGGCAATAAACCCTCCTTGTTGGTCGTCAGTTGGACATCAACTTTAAGTAAATGCAACATCTTCTAACCTTGTATCTTTAAGTGTGATACTATGCAAAATTTTTCTAGTCAAATTCACTCCTCATGCGTTTGGAGCATACCAATGCAATAGCCACTCTTATCACCTTTCTACTCTATTAGCCCCATTAAAGTGATATGGAAGTTTATGCATTGATAACCTCTAGACCCTAGTGTATCCACCTTGTGCGGGTGTTTGCAAAGGTAAACACATATCACAACAACTATTATGTCATAGGAAATTTCTTAAGTATGTATTAGATTCCTAAATGGATACATCATAGTGTAGGACAACTTAGATGTTTAAGAGAGCAGTTTCGATATTGATGATAATCTTATTTAGGATGCAATCTATGTCATAACCTCAACTGAACATTATATGACTCGTACTAAGCCTTAACAAGTTTGCATCCAATGCGGGAATAGATTAGAAATTCCTTTCATTTCATGTGATAAATCATGCTTATAGATTAAATTATGCGTAGAATGGAGAACAGAAGTTCCTTTCGAGTTTTACCGGTCACCTGGATGTGGAGAGAGGGTGACGAGATATTAGGGTTGGTTGCGACTCCACTTGCATTTCTATCTTTGGCCGTGGCTTCCGCGCTAGTACTCTTAGTAAGCTTTCTCTCTGGAGCCATCTTGCATACACGATTCTTCACCCTAGGTCCTTGATGTGGTGGCTTTGTTCAAGGGCGACTCGCAAGTGGTCACCAATCCGATGAGGGAGATGAAAGTCCGATAGTGTTTGTGACTTTGAAAATCGCCTTGGCTAGAGATAATCTCTAACTCTCTCTTCTCCTTCCTTTCTTCTTTCCTTCTCCTACTCTTTCTCTTCCTATTCTTCTTCTTCTTCTCTTCCTCTTCTTCTACTCTCTCTCCCTTTGCTTCTCGTCTTCTCTCTCGTTCTCTCCTTCCTCTTCTTCTTCTTTTCCCTTCTTCTCCTACTCTCTCTCTTCCTATTCTTCTTCCTCTTCTCCTACCCTTCTACCTCTTTTCCTCCTCTTCTCCGTCTTCTCTTCTTCTTCTCCTTCTCTCTCACTACTTCACTTCTTCTTCTTCTCCTTCTCTCTCACTACTTCTCTTCTTCTTCTTTTCTCCTTCTCTTCTCCCTCCTCTTCTTCTTCTCTTCTCTCTCTTTTCTCTCTCTTACCTCTTCTCTCTCTTCTTCTTTCTCTTCTTTCTTTTTCCCTTTCCTCCTTCTCTCCTTCCTCTTCTCTCCTTCTCCCTCTTCTTCCCTTCTCTCTCCCACTCCTTCCTCTCTCCTTCTTCTTCACTTTTTCTCTTCTCCTCCTCTTCTCCCTCTCTTCTCCTCCTCTCTCTCCCTCCCTCTCCTCTTCCTTCTTCTCTTCTCCTTCTTTTCTTCTCCTTCTCTTCCTTCTCTTCTCCTCCTCTTCTCCCTCTTCTCCTCCTCTTTCTCCCTCCTCCTTCCCTTCACACTCCTCACGAGGGAAAACGGTGCAGTTGACAACGAATGGGGGGGGGGGGGGGGAGACTCTTTCTAATAGATGCCCAGGGTGCCGTGATCACCATGCGGACGGAGCGCCTGCCTTTGATTGGGGGGGGGACTCTCCTTATGGCCAGCAGGGGGAGGGTTTTATAATGTGTGGGAGGGGGGGAGGCAGCAGCTATTCACCGCCAAAACTGGGGGGCTGCATGGCCCCCAGCTCCAGCTCACTCCCTCTCTCTCTCTCTCCTAGCCATGCTCACGGTAGGGAGAGAGAGAGGGAGGGAAAAAATTTTTAAAAAAGCAAAAAGGGGGGTGAGTTCCTATGGGGAAGGGCATGGGGTCACGGGGGGGAGGGGGAAGAAATGTTACATAATGAGTGAAGTGTTGATTACCCCAAGCTTCTATCATTGCCTTTTTAAAAAGGTTCAATTGGTTTTTGAAGTCTTTGAGATCATCATCTTTCCACTCTGTTTTATCACAAGAAAAGAATACTTTGTTTAGTGTTTCCCAAACATTGGCTTTTCTATTCCGAGCTTGTCCATTATTAGCATGATCCTTAATTGCATTATGTAGGCACTTCCACTGATTGAATCTAATAGTTGAGTCACCATTCCTAGAGTTCATCTTACCAAGTCTCCCATGAAATTCTAGGAACCTTCTAGCCTTCACTCCACCAATAGATGGCTTTTTGGGAACACAATTTCCATCCTTAGACTTTTGAAGATTTGGTTCAATAACAACATTACCACCATGCAAACCAATTGCAGATAAGACTTTTTCAATCTTTGTTATAGCATCTGTTCTAGCTGATAATGGCTTCAACTTCCATACAAATCATATGTAAAGATGAGTAAACTTTTCAATTATCCTACAAAGTGCATGAAGTTTACAGATATCGGCATTCACTAAAGGAATATCTAGGACTAGCTTAAACGGTAGATCCTTGTTGTGCCTCGAGGGAGCTCTATTCCAATTGCTTGAGTTCAACTCTATGGATAGGGACATGCAATATAGGCAAGGAGATCTAGAGTTGGCTCCCTTTGATACATTGTATATACAGTTAGTGTCTTTAAGTCATCAGCTATGTGCCACTCAATCTTATAATTCTCGAATCCTTCAACAAATAGCTCTTCTCTTGCTTGTTGTCTCTTACTAACATCAAATATTGGTATTCAATGAAAAACCCAATACAATATATCAAAATCCTATGTATCTACTTCATATGCTCTTAGCCACTAGATGTTATGTTTCGATTGAACACTAAACGACATTGAGTGATTGCAATGATCTAATGAAAGTGCTCTATTCATCAAGATAATAGAGACCATCTCTAGTTTTGTACATTTTAGAATCTCACTTTCATTAAGTTTAACCACAAATCTAGCCACTCCTTGTGCCTCTTTTAGTAACAAGTCATAGAATCTAATCATTAAACATTGTAGGGTGGGTAAGTCAAGGAAAATATTGTTAAATTCATTGAATACAACTTCCTTTTTCTTACCCTCGAAGCTAGCCTTGATATGGAAATGCTCACCCAGAATCTCCATTACTTTGTTATTCACTCTCTATCTAATAGTTCTAACCACAGATGGCCTTGGAAGTATGCAATTACGTACTTGTCCTTGCTTCATATTTGACTGTAAAAGTTGGAAAAGTTGTATATAAGCATCTCGACTGATACTAATATTATCTAGTGTCTTCTACACTAACTCAGTATCCAAAGAATGATTATTTATAAATGACTCCAAGCATTGTTTCTTTATCTTTTTAAATTTCTTCTTCTCCAAAATATCTTTTGAAACTATTGAAGGAAGAAGATGATAATAAAACTGAGATGCTTTCAAAGAATCTCTTTCACGTGCATTCGGTTGAAGAAGAGATCTAAATAAAATCAACATCACAAATCAATACAATTAACTATGAACAAAGTCATATTTCATATTTTTAAAGTGAAAAAAACGTACCTTGCCACTTAGATTATTTTACTACAACCATCTCCTCCTCATTTGACTCTCAATATTTCTAAGACCCTTTTGTCGATTTTGAAGGCCTAAAATAGTTTACTTTCCTTGATAAGATTTGATGTGTTTCTCCAACAAATGAATCCTCTGTTGATAGCCCTCTAGCTTCTGTAGTAACTCGTTGTTATGTTTTGATAAAAGATGGTTCTCCAATTTGAGGACATACTTTTCTGCAACCAAGTTAAGTGTATAACCTAGAAACCCATTATAACCATCACCAATGAACCTCAACAATGAAGAGCTATCATAGAAAGGGGGAGTGCTATTTTTGCTAGGATCTTTGGGATATAGCCTACCATCTAATCAAAGATCAAGATTCTTCTTTCCTTCAAACTTGAGTATATGTTTCGTAGACTCTGTAATAGTAATGGGTTTTATTCTCTTCCTTATTGGTTCATACTCACTATCCAACTCAATATGAAGATGATAGAGAGGTCTTTTACTAAAGCTATAGAGATCATTGGATGACTAATCCATAGCTAGGGATGTGATTAGAAGATTGGATTGAAAAACTATGTGAATTAGAAATAAGAAGGAAAACGAAGAAGAAACTAGTAAGGATGGGAAAGAAAGAAGAGAGTGAGAATGGAGGGAAGTAATCAAACAACGAATAAAATTCAAATTGAATATTAATTTTCACTTTAATGAGGATGAGTAAGATCTTCATTATGACAATCTTTGTCACCTTTATGGCGGCCTAGATTTCTAGGTTTGATGTGACCACAAGAATATCACGACAATGACTTATTAACAATTTTTAATATATTTACTTACCAAAATATAAAAGTTTTTAAAAATCTAAAAAATAATTTTATTTTTCAAAATATTTTCTCTCTCTAGGATCTCTTACAAGGCATTTTCAAGACCTCAAATCTCCCCTATTTTAGAATATCAAGCTCCCATTACTCTCCTGTTAGTATGTATGACCGACATTAGCTGTGTCCAGCTGTATCAGCAAGTGTGGGACATTAAACAAGTCGGTGGTCTTAGACCCAGTGTGAATGGTCCTACGGACCTTAGTACTATTGTATACACTTATGTTATGTTAGTAGTCTATGATATAATGGAAGAAGAAGAGAGCACTCTGCTCTGACTGTTGTCTCTTCACTCTTGTTTCTGTCTCTGATTGTTAACATGGTATCAGAGCACCCATGACTGGGCTCTGTGGAGTGCGTGCGGGAAGAAGATCTGAAGACTAACCTACCAAGGTTGAAAAGAGAAGAAGGGCTATATGCCATTATTTTTCTGAAGGTATGCATTGGTTTATCAGGTCTCCATTTGGCTCAAGTATTGGTTGAGGATTGTCTGGCTCTTGTCTGGAACATTTGGAGGTGCCATTGATCACATTAGAGAGGGCATTAATTAGTATGAAGATCAAATGTTGTTGTTGTATACTCCTGGGTAGTCTGCATGTTTGCGTCAGGACAGGAGGCTGCCTCTGTTGGCTAGAAATCAAGCCATTGATCATCTACAAAGTGCTATAAAGCATGTTTGCACTCTTTGGAAGGTACTTGAAGACTACAAGAAGCTATTGCTGCTATTGGATCTCTGCTATGAGCTGGAATCAAAGTATACAGATTTGTAAAATAGTCCTGAACTATTGGAAAAGTGAAAGAATAGCTTGCATTTGATCATCATTGAGCTACAGAAGCTCCTGGTCATGCCCAAAAGCATCAACAAGACTTAGACATTTGCTTGGAGGCCGTATGTACATGTTCTCATGTGTTGGAGCTGGTTTTTATGACTAAAATATTCTGATCTGGAAGCCATTGACAGGCTGAAAACTGTCATTGAATACGGGAAACAAGCATCATCTTCTACTGAAGCATGTTATGACATTGTTGGTCTCTAACAACTGTATGCTATTGGGAATATGTCTGGGAATGCTTGGAGCATTGATTCGGGCATTGAGCATGATTGAAAACTGAAATTTGAAGCTGAAATTGAATGCATTTACATTGTCTTAGCTGGGTACAAACTGTAAATGCAATGTATGCCACTAGCTATTAAAGATAGCTTGTCTATGGGTGCCCATATGGTCATACAATGACCTTGATACTTCAAAGTGGATGTATGGCATGTTTTTTGAGCTATTTTGGAGCTAAAAAGGCTTGATTTCACTGAGTATTTGCTGACTGCAATCTGTGAACAAGTTATTTGACAATCGTACTTGCTGGTTATACACTATTTTGTACCCGTATGCTTATGTTTGGATTGCCACATGTACTAGCAGATATTATGGAGGGTTTGGGACATGTATGACATGTATACACATTGATTTTGGCCTTGAAATTACTGCTGGTTACTCACAATTTACAGTTTTCAGACTATATGTATTTACCCTGGCAGTGAGGTTGCAGGAGTTTAAGCTGAAGCAACTACATAGCATGTGTATTAACTGTTATACCTACGGGTTAGACCACTTGTTGTGGACTATTTTGAGCTATCATTGGGCTGAAATACCCTGGTTTTTTACTGCAATTAATTGCAAAAAACTGTCATAAACAGTTGAGGATTGAACTTGGTCAGTCATACTTGTTGGCTTGCAGGAAGTCAGGCAGTGACTAAATATTGTCTGGTACAATATGGCTAATGCAAAGAGGACTGACAACATAACCCAGATAGTGGGGGAAAAGCTTGACAGTAACAATTATGCCATATGGAAGTTCTGTATGGAGAACTTCTTAATAGGGAAAGGCTACTAGGAGTTAGTGACTGGAGCAGAAGCTGAACTTGAGCTCCCAGATCCTAATCAGAGACGATTGGACAGAAAGAGCTCGTAGAGTCTTGCACTGGCTCTCTTTATGTATCTCAGATGCCATGGTAATGCAAATAATGAGCTACAGCTCTCCTAAGAATGCATGGGACATTTTGGTCAAGTACTATGGCACAACCACAAGTGCCAGGAAGATACAATTGAAGCAGAAGTTCAACAACATGGAGAGAAAGAGCAGATCTATATAGGATTATGTCACGGAGGTTAAGACCATTGTGGATCAGCTGGCATCTGTTGGTTGAAGATGAAGACATGGTTGCTATGACTTTGAATGGCTTGGGGCCTGAGTATAAGTCTTTTGACACTTTTGTGTCTGTGCGGGCTAAAATGCCTGATTTCAATGACCTGGTTGCACTGCTTATCCATGAAGAGGTTAAGCTTGGCTTGGCTACAGGATCTAGCAGCTCTAAAAACAAGGATGCAGTTTTCTATTCCAATCAATGCGGCCGTGGAGCCATGATAGAGGCTATGGATCTGGCAGAGGAGGCCAGCAGTATGCATCCTATGGCAATAACAACCAGCAGGTATCGAATGTAAGAGGTGGTGGAAACTTTAGAGGTAGGGGGAGATCTAGCCCTAGAGGCAGAGGCTCTTGGCAATAGTAGCATCCATCTGACAATCCGAATAAGGATAAGGATTGTCATTACTGCGGGAAGTATGGTCATATTTCCAAGGACTGCTAGAAGAAGCAGGGCAATTAGAAAGGCAAACAACATGGACATTTTGCTACGTCTAGTCAGGCAGATGATACTTCAAGAGATAGATTGTTTGCCATGCAGTATGTAAAAGACAGGGCTGCTAAAAAATCCATTGATGATGCAGTTTGGTATATTGATTCAGGGGTATCGAACCACATGACCCCTCATGGTGATTGGTTCACTGATATGGCGGCTGAAAAACATGGCTATGTCTATACAGGTGATGACACGCAGCATAGCATTAAACATAAAGGCAAAGTGTCTCTTGTGGTTCATGATGGCAGAAAGAAAAATTTGCATGATGTATTGCATGTTCCTTTGATTATGAAGAACTTACTGTCTATCGAGACCAGAACTTGTAGGTTAGATTCAATAAGCATGGCTGCTTTATTGAAGAGTTTGGCAATGGATGCAAATTGATAGCTCGCGGTCACAGGAATGGCAGAATGTTTACTCTTGATGCTACATTGCCAAAGCTGAATTGAGCTATGTTTGCCCATGGTTCTGGCACTATCAGAGATTTGGAAATTTGGCACAAGAGAGTGGGGCATGTGAATATGCAAAGGCTGCAAATCATGCAGAAAAAACAGCTTGTTATAGGTTTAGCCAAGTTCCAATATTTAGATATTGGTCATGTATGCGATGCTTGCCAGTTTGGTAAGTAGTCAAGGTTACTATTTGTCAGGCATGTAAGGCAGAGTACATGTCCATTGCAGTTAGTGCACTCTAATGTTTGGGGGCCAGCCCATAATGCATCCATGGGAGGCTCGAAGTATTATGTGACATTCATTGATGATTACAGTCGTTATACTTGGGTTTACATTCTGAAGACAAAGGATGAGGTGTTTGCTATTTTTCAGTAGTTTAAAAAGCAGGTTAAAAAGAAATTTGACTGCTATATCTCTTACTTGAGATGAGATAGCGGTGGGGAGTATGTGTCAAATGAGTTTGACAACTTTCTGGCTGAAAATGGTATATATAGGCAGCTTACCTACAACTACACTCCTCACAGAATGGGGTAGCTGAAAGAAAGAACAGGGTCTTGATGGAAGCTGCTCGTGCCATGATGAATGAAAAGAAGATGCCACTCTATTATTGGGCTGAGGCTGTTATGACAGCCATGTATATCTTGAATCGGACTCCCACTGTAGGTATTCATGAGATGCACTGTTTGAGAAGCTGTATGGCTATAAGACGGATGTAAGTCACATGAAAGTCTTTGGTTGTCTTGCTTATGTGCACATTCTAGATGAGAAAAGAAAGAAGCTGGATCCAAAAGTGCATAAGTGTGTTTTCATTGGATATTCACAGGAGAAGAAGGCATACAAATGCTATGATCCCTCTACCAGGGAGACTTTGGTGAGCAGGGATGTTATTTTTTATGAGATGGGTTCTTGGTATGTATCACCAACTATAGTGCCATCAGATATGCCTTCTACTCATATATCTATAGTTGATTTGCAGCAGAGCACTACTATGACAGGTCCCAGTGGTCAGACAGTATCCCCATGGACAGGGAGATTGAGGAGCTCACCGTCCACTGACACCAGTATATCAATGAGGGGGAGATATGATGTCTTGGACATCAAAGGAAAAGAGAAAGCTACTGAGGATACATCTGATATGATGACACCTGGTAGAATGACTTCTGGATATGAGTTTGCTAACACTTTAGACAGTGAACTTGGTATTTTGAGTGTCTATATGTCTGGCACAAGGCAAAGTAGGCACATTCCACCTCATGAGAGAGGGGAATCGAGCAGTACACCACAGCCTAGACATTCACAGAGGGCTAGATACCCTGTTGATAGGTTGACATACAGTGGCTACTCTACAAAGCATTATGCTTACATGACAAAAGTGATGGAAATCAAAGAACCAGGTATATATGCTGAAGCAGTGAAAGATGAAAATTGGTGTGCAGCTATGGATGAAGAAATGAATGCCCTGGCTGAAAATAAGACACGGGATCTTGTACCATTGCCTGAAGGGAAAAAGACCATTGGCTGCAAATGGGTCTACAAAATCAAATGCAAGTCAAATGGCAGTGTGGAAAGGTACAAAGCCAGGCTGGTTGCTAAGGGGTATGCCCAACAGTATGGACTTGATTATGAGGAAACATTCAGCCATGTGGGAGCTTTCGCTCAACCGTCAAGTCCCTCAGACCACTTATTGTTTCAAGCGTTCCAAGCCGAGCACAAATGGCTACCTCTCACATAGCCGACGCGCCATCCATATCTACGGGTGTAGTGAGCTTACCTCCATGCTGATTGAGTTACCTCCTCTCTCGCGCACTCCGGTAGCTCCACGATCCAAGTGCAAGCTTCAAGAAAGCTCCATCCCCAAGCTCCACACTCCAAGCTCCATTGCCGCGAGCAAGACAAGAGAAGAGAAGAGAAGAGAAGAGAAGAAGAGAGGAGAAGATGGAGAGATTCTCCTCCCCGGTCCCTCACCCTCACACACTCACTCCCTCACACTCTCACACTCCCTCTCTCAAGCACAAGCTCAGGCAAGCAAGAACAAGAAGAAGAAGAAGAAGAGGAGAGCCACTTTCGGCCACACACAAGAATGAGCTTCTCATTCACTTTTCAACTTTATATACAAAACCCTAAATCCCTTTTGGGTGGTCATCCCCTTTTCCCTTTTTTACATGGCCGGCCGTAGACTAGGCCCTTTTTCCCATTGTCCTTCTATCTTCCTAGCTTCCTTTCCACCGCCCATCTATATTTACAAATTTGCACGGGTGACAGCCCGGCGCTCTTTGAATTAAACCATGATGCGCTTGCACTCTTTTACAAAATTTTTGACTTGCGCTTTTCCTTGTGCGCCTTTGTCTTCCGTTTCTCTTTGCCTTGGCCTTTGTCTTTATCTTCTACTTTAGCTTTTCCGGATTTTCCACCGCCTGGCACTCCTTTACAAGATTTCAGGGTGCACCTTTGTATTTTAAAATGCACCTTTCCCCTTTTGCAGCTGCCTTGGACTTTTAAGGTTTCCCTTGCGCTTTTGGCCTTTTCTCCTCTTCTTTCTTCAGTCAAGCTACCTTTTTTCTGCCTTTGCCCTGCATCTGTTGTATTTCCTTTTTCTTTCTTCGTGTTGGGGTTAACAAGCCCTATTGCCAAGATGGCAACCATACGCACCGTGATTGCTTTGGCTACTGCTAGAGGCTGGAAATTGCAGCAGATGGACGTGAAGAATGCCTTTCTTAATGGTGACTTAGCAGAGGATGTCTATATGTTCAGTCGGAAGGGTATGTTCACCCTGATTTTCAGCATTATGTATGTAAGCTGAAAAAAGCATTGTATGGGCTGAAGCAGGCTCCGAGAGCCTGGCATGCAAGGATCAGTAATTACTTACAGAGCTTGGAATTTGCTATTGGTAGGGCTGATCACAGTCTCTTTATGAAAAAGACAAACAAAGGCTTGGTAGTACTGGTTATCTATGTTGATGACCTGATAATCACAGGCGATGATGATTTGGGGATACAGCATGTTATGCAGATGTTGTTGACATGAAGGACCTAGGAGAACTGAAGTATTTCTTGGGTATTGAAGTGATCAAGGATGAAAATGGTTTATGGCTGATGCAGAAACATTATGTCATGGAAATGCTGAAGAAGTATGGCATGGCTAAATGCAAACCATTAGATACACCTCTTGATCAGAATGTCAAGCTAGACATGAGCACTGGAGCTGAAGTAGAGGATGTGACTATGTATAGGCAGATGGTTGGCAATCTCATTTACTTGACCATCACTAGGCCTGACTTGAGCTATGTTGTAGGACTCATAAGCCAATTTATGCAAAAGCCTAGAAAGCCACACTTGGATGCAATTAGATGCATTATGAGATATGTTAAGTCCACTGTAGAGTATGGGCTGTTTTATGTCAGAGATAAGCCCTTGAAACTCATTGGATACACGGATGCAGATTGGGCAGGATGCTCATATGACTGTAGATCTACGAGTGGATATGCTTTTGGATTTGGTAGCGGCATGATTAGCTGGAGTAGCAAGAAGTAGCCTATAGTTGCTTTCTCCAGTACTGAGGGGCAGAGTACAGGGGTGCTGCATTGGCAGCATGCAAGATTTCATGGCTGCTCAAGCTTATGGCTAATTTGGACATACAGGTGGATGCTTGAGTGAAGTTACTATGCGATAATCTGAGTAGTGTACTCTTGGCCATGAGTCCAGTATATCATGCCAGAACGAAACACATAGAGGTACACTACCACTTCATCAGAGAGATGGTTCTTGCAGGACAAGTTGATCTCATGCATGTAAAGACTGATGAGCAAGTTGCGGATATCTTTACCAAATCCTTGGGTAAAGATAAGTTCAGTGTTTTTAGACAGCTGCTTGGTGTGAAAATGTTGTCTTGAGCTTGAGGGGGAGTGTTAGAATATCAAGCTCCCATTACTCTCCTGTCAGTATGTATGACTGACATTAGCTATGTATAACCGACATTAGCTGTCTCTAACTCTATCAGCAAGTGTGGGACATTAAATAAGTCAGTGGTTTTAGACCCAGTGTAAATGGTCCTACGAACCTTAGTACTATTGTATACACTTATGCTATGTTACTAGTCTATGATACAATTGTTAACCCCAACACGAAGAAAGCAAAAGGAAATAAAAAAGATGCAGGGCAAAGGCGGAAAAGAGGTAGCTCAACTAAAGGAAGAAGATGAGAAAAGGCCAAAAGTGCAAGGGCAACCTTAAAAGTCCTAGGCAGCTGCAAAAGGGAAAAGGTTCATTTTAAAACACAAGGCGCACCCTGAAATCTTGTAAAAGAGTGCCAGGTAGTGGAAAAACCGGAAAGCCAAAATAAAAGACAAAGACAAAGACAAAGGCCAAGGCGAGAGAAATGGAAGGCAAAGGCGCACAAGAAAAAGCGCGAATCAATACTTTTGTAAAAGAGCGCAAGCGTATCATGGTTTAATTCAAGGAGTGTCGGGCTCTCACCCGTGCAATTTGTAAATGTAGACGGGCAATGGAAAGGAAGCTAGGAAGATAGAAGGACAATGGGAAAAAGGGCCTAGGCTATGGCCGGCCATGTAAAAAAGGGGAAAAGGGGATGACCGCCCAAAAGGGATTTAGGGTTTTGTAAATAAAGTTGAAAAGTGAATGAGAAGCTCATTCTTGTGTGTGGCCAAAAGTAGCTCTCCTCTTCTTCTTCTTCTTCTTCTTCTTGCTTGCTTGAGCTTGTGCTTGAGAGAGGGAGTGTGAGAGTGTGAGGGAGTGAGTGTGTGAGGGTGAGGGACCGTGGGGTGGAGAAGCTCCTCTCTTCTTCTCTTCTCTTCTATTCTCTTCTCTTCTCTTCTCTTCTCTTCTCTTCTCTTCTCTTCTCTTCTCTTCTCTTCTCTTCTCTTCTCTTCTCTTCTATTCTCTTCTCTTGCTCACGGTGATGGAGCTTGGAGCGTGGAGCTTGAGGATGGAGCTTGCTTGAAGCTTGCACTTGGATCGTGGAGCTACCGGAGCGCGCGGGAGAGGAGGTAACTCGAACGGCATGGAGGTAAGCTCACTACACCCGTAGATGTGAATGGCGCATCGGCTATGTGAGAGGTAGCCATTAGTGCTCGGCTTGGAATGCTTGAAACAATAAGCGGTCCGTGGGTCTTGGCAGTTGAGCGTGAGCTCCCACATTTTGGTTCCATTGCCGGGACCAACAGATTCAAGCCTTGAGCACTTGCGCACTTCAAATCGAGCATCCAAGTAAGGGTTTCCCCGAATCAATGCTTGAGATAGGTAGGTAGTGAGGGGGTTGAAGATGGTATTTGATCTCCTTGGGAAGTAGGTTTTTTGCTTTTTGAGAGTTATGTAATGAGATGGAGTAGAGTAGGTATTTACTTTGTGAGTTGTATGCATTAGAGTAGGAGAAAACAAAGAAAAACAAAGAAAATAAGCATTAGGGTTACTGTTGCCAGGGCAAAAACAGGGCAAGAATCGTGAAAAAGTGGTAAAAAACTAACTTGTGATGCCTAAGGTCGGCAAGTGAGTTGTTGAGGGTGCCAATACCATACCCGGAAGAGAGTATAAGGACCAAAAGTGGCAAGAAAGGCCACATTGTGCATTGTAGGGTTTCAGGAGAGCAGGAGAGAAGAGGAAAGCTTGGCAAGGAAATCCGCTTCAATCTTGGCATCAGGAAGATCTTCGGCTAGCCCAGGTAATTCTACACCTCCCCCTACAGTAGTAGGACCAATCTAGAGTTGCTTGACAAGGGGGGAGGCCCCCAGCTCCCTGCACGATGAATTTTGGGAGCTTTGGCGAAAACACTCGTGGTGTTCAGCGCATCAAATGCACGTCGACTTTGGTCCAAGGCCCAAACTCGACCCTCGGACTCGTCAGCCACTCGGCCAAACCCTAGTCGGCCAGGACCTCAAACCCCGTCCGAGTCAAAACAGTCCGAATGAGCCCCTTCAGCCCGTTCGAGTCAAACCTTTTTGCCACGTGGCACATTTGACCTCGGCCCATCCAAATGACCCGTCTGAGCCTCCAATTCGGCCCTCGGCCACTCTCCACATTAGGCCCTTGGCCCAAGTGCCATTCGGCCCGTCCGAATCACCTTGTCCGAATTCGCCATTTGGCCATCCGAATCAAAACCATCCGAGTCAAACCCTAAAATTTGGCCCTCGGCCCTGTGCCTCAACCCGTCCAAGTGACCTACTCGAACCCTGCAATTCGGACCAATTGGTTTGAGTGCAATTTTTTATCAAATTTGCAGAAATTTGACCCAGCCCAGCTAAAACACAAAAGCGCGAACTGTCGAAAGGCTGTAGGACACCCAGAACGCTATTCTGGCTCATGGAATAGGAAAAATCGTAGGGCACAACCGCTTAGGAGCTAGAGGCAAGCAATCACAAGACCAGGGACTTAGGCGCAATCCGTCGAGGGGGAAAGCCTGATTAGACCCAAAAACGAGCAAGGCAATGAAGTGGAAAAGGAGCGTTGAGCCCCAAAATTGAATCCACAAGCTACATAGAGCGAAAGGCGCACTGCAGACCCACGAGTGGGCCGAACCCTCGAGTAAGTGGTTCAAGATTTGGCGGAATGATCCTCCAAGCTGTGCATGGTGCCTACCGCAATGACCCTATGGGTCGAGGAGAGGACCGCCTCCAGGACCCCCACAAAGGGGGCCCCACCCCCTCCTTTTCCACCCCAAGTAGGTTGGAAAGAGAACACGCGCTGTGACAGGCCCTCCAACTTAGACCCTCGGGCAGTAATGACCCTACGCAAGCATGGAAGCTCCCTTGCAAAGGAGCAACCAGAAGGCCACACTCGAATAGAAGCAAACAAAGACCCTAGAACCTTAACGGGCCAATCTAGCCATCAAGGGAAAAAAGGCCACACCCCGAGAACACAAAGACATTGTGTTCAAACCATGTCCAATCAGAGCGAAATGCAACATCAGCAAGCTTCAAATGCTAAGATGACTAGACATGACACTCTTGATGAGAGATGTACCTTGAGCAACACTGCAGAGACAACCCAAGACATTGGTGGAGAATCTATGTCTGGTCATGCAAGTGTGGACTCAAGGGCATTTGTCAAAAGGCTTAAATTTACAAGCCAAGACACGAAAGATAAAGACATAGTACCACTTGCTTATCTTAGGGTCAAACTCACCACAAAGAGAGAGCATACATACTATCGATGCTCTGATTGATGAGGGGGCAGATTTTAATGTCTTGACCTATGAGGCATGGACCCTACTAGGCCAACCAGAGCTGACACCGATTAATGCAACTCTTAGCCCTTATGGGGGACCTCCACAAGCACTCATAGGGAAGTGCAATATCCTTGCAACAATTGAGACTGAAAGCTTGTCTATCCTGTTTCATGTTCCTCCGAATGGTGCTGAATATGGTAAGGAAACCCTCCTGGGAAGACCCTTCAAAAGGGCGACCAAATGTGAGGTTGACTATGTAGAACAGAGGATATGCCTGACACTACCAGGCATGAGGATAGTCATGACCTTTAGCAAGGGTGACCTCAGCTAACCTCGAGGAAACGGCAAGGAGCATTCTGACATGCCAAGCAAGCCTGGTAATGAGAGCAAGGAGTTGTTGAAATAGTTAATACAAGAGCAGGTTGAACAGAAAGAACCAGCGAGTGAGGCCATACTTGAAACAAAAGGGTTAGGAGACAAGGCCAAGGATAGGATTTCATACAAATATCATAGAAGACCAAGAAGGAAGCCCAAGCCTTATAGACGAAGGTGTCGATGGAGAGCTAGCTCAATGCCACGATGGATATCCAAGGCATTGCTTCATGCTCAGGGGTATTATGCAGGCAATCAATGGATTTGGGTACCAATGCTCAAGATGAGGCTGATTTCTCAACAAAGCTAATGACAGAATCGTCTAACAATCACGAGCAAATCTTCCAGGCAGTGCCAAGCCCACGTAAGAGTCCCAAATCTCCTACATCCTCTTTTTCCAAACGGACACAGGAAGAACAACAGCGGTCGTCAATGGTGGTTGCTCACTCTCAATCTCTATCTCCATCTAGGCTTCCAAATATCCAAGAGGGAGGACATGACACTAGCCGTTCCTCTCAGCCCACGGATATGCCTGCGCAACGCAATGTGACCAGATCGATCTACATAGATGAATGCTCAAAGGGCAACAAAAGATGCGACCACCTTCGATAGCCTTAAGGACCGGATACCGCAAACCACCAATAGTAGCAAGTCCACCGAACTAGCTACTAGTACTTCAAATCAGGGATCACAGCCGTCACAGCCTTTGGCCATGACAATGCCCCTTGCGGAGCGTGCCCTTAGTAGTGTACCTGTGAAGGAGGTCTCGCAACCTACCTCCTTGACAACTCCAGCACTTCCAAAGCGCCTAAAACCTGGGCTGGAGGGGTTAAGCACAGGGAAACGAGCGAAAGAGCTAGACTCTCACAAAAGGGAGACAGTCGTACCCATGCAACCTGGCAAGGCTACTCCACAGGCCACGACTAGGTCCCATGAGAACCCACTAGAGAACGGAAATGCTGAGGCCCAACCAAGCGCATCAACAGTCGATATAGCCCAGGGTCCTGAGCCGTTAGATGCACCTGCAATGACCAAGAAAAAGAGGAGAAAACAGTGAAGACAACAACATTTGCAGGTGGTTGTGGACCCCAAGAACATTGGGACGAAGAGTGCTGGAGAGCTGATGAATAAAGCATCAAGTCCATCCACCAATGAGCCCACTGATGCCTCTCCTAATAGCGGTGAAACCTTAGACACATCCGTATGCTCTGACAAATCAAAGCAGTCGTTACCATCAATGGCTGCTTGCAACACTCTATCCACTGACAATAGAACTCACATTGACAAATCAAGAGTGGATACAACATTGTCACGATGGGGTGACAAATTCACACCAGTCACACCCAAAAAGAACCATGACGCAATAATGAAGCCTCAAGAGAAACATGGAAACCCCAAGAGCATGAGCAATAGCAAGCGAGCAAGCCCTCTTTGAACATAGAAGTGTCGCAGAATGCTTAACTGAGTTGGATGCTAAGCTCAAGGTGTTCGCACGAGTTTACGTCCTTGCGAACATGGGCACAATCTCCAAGGAGCATCTTGGAGATCACTTGCCCTTCCCTTTACCTTGGGAAAAGTAGGAACATCTAGATGAGCACTATAGCAGGCTCCTACACGAACGCTTGCGATTCATCTCGGGCGAGGAAGCTGACGAACTGCGCTTAACCGTCACATTCTCAATGAAGTGCTCTGCCAACCGAATCTCATAGACATAGAGCAACTAAAGCGACTGTCAATAGGCCAGAGTCGATTTGAGCAGCGTTGGTGTGAAACCGTGTTGCAATGGCCAAACTGGGGGCTCAGATCATGACAGTCTTTGAGGAGCGATTGGCCAAATGGCGATCCCAAAGAGACCCAACCTATGTGGCACCAACTTCTCTTCGAGTGCTGACTGCCATTCGGGGCAAGGACTTGGCCGAACCAAGCCAAGAAAACCCTCTGTTTGATAAAATTCTTGTTGAGGAGGAGTTACATGTCGCCAGAAGACTTGGACAAGGTTCCATGCTACTCGATGTGGCGAAATATTTATCAGTATTGAGTAAGCTACCACGTGCACTAGATGCGCGTGCCACGCTTCAGTACAATCCCAAGTTCTACCATTGGTTTCTATCCTAGTGAAGGGCCAAGGGTTCGGACAAATGTGTGTACACATATATATACAATGATTTTTGTGTCACCTTGTATGGACATTATCAACACGCACAAGCCATAACAAGTCAAGCGCAGACAGACAAATCAGGGCTGCCAAGCTATGCTAGGCCGGTTTCATGTTCACCAGATCATGCCCGCCTCTGGGCAAAGAGCATGTGCTCCGCATTACCACCATGGTAGCTCTGTCCAAAGGACATAAGTAGGGCATAGTCTCTCTCTCTCTCTCCACGATCCCCTCCCCGGCCTATCCTTCCGACGAGGAGCCTTCCAAATGCAAAGCCACCAACCAATGTAACTCGGCGTGAGCCAAGACCTGCCAATGGGGGAGGCTGAGTCAACATCATCACGAGGGCCACCCCGCTACAACAAGCACAGCGCATCCCACTCCGCCTCTTCTAAGTCATATGGGTTAGATAACCCACACTGTAATTCCGCCATGCGAACGCTCTTAGCCTGTATCAAAGCCTAACTCTTATATTGCATTCTGCAGGTTTCCACAAGAAAAACATGGAGAACCACAATCAGCTGGCATGCAAGGATGCTCTTCGCACACGCCGGGAACATGCAGCACGTGCCCCTCCACCGATGCGCTATGTGCCCACCCTCAAAAAGTACACGAAGAAGCGAGGCCCTAAGCGACACCGTTCAAGATGAAGGCTGAAGAATCCCTGGGCCAAGAAAGTTGAGACTCAAAGGAACGTGTAACATGTGGCAATGCCAGTTGCACAAACCCCCAACGTACGCCCGAGCACCAGGTGCTCACGAAGTGACAAGGTGGCCCGGGATAGGAAAGAATTTAATGAATTGTTTAAAGACATTCCGGAAACGGTAGCGGCCCGGGACTACACCATTCATGTCCCGGCCGACATGTTCCCCGCACAGCCTCACGGGAACCCCGCACTAGCACTGCCCCGGTCGCCTAGCCAACCAGACTCACCCCGCCTCGTACCTATCGACTAAACCCCAATGATGTGCAAGTAGCTCGGCAAGTCAACATGCCATAACTTTTTGTTTTTGATGAGTAAAGGGGCAAGATCCCCACTTGTACACATTTTCGTTACCTCTCATTAATGTATGCGACCTTAACAAGCAATGAAATAGGCATCCCAATAGACATCATAGAATTCTGAAAAACTATGTCTTAGCATGATTGCATTTGTTTGATGTACTTAACGCAAGTGAGCATATACTCTCACGAAGTGACAAGTGGATGCAGGATGACACAGGTTGTCGCGCAAACGTGTCCAATGGCCAGGCCATCGCAAGACCACAAACCGCACACGAACTGCAACACAGTCACGATGTGGAACGCGAAAAATCACCCTTGCGAGTACCCACATTGCTCGTACCAAAGCATTGTCGTGGGATACACTCTTTTCTAGAGCCAAGCGCTACAGTGAGCTCACGACGAGTGTCCCCGCAATCACACCAATATCGCAACAACGGCTCCCCTAACAATGAGGCTCGGGCACAATCATCGTTGTCATATCCATTTCCAGAGCCTTCCAGGCTTGATATTTCCTAGCCAAAAAGGCTCATAGCCTCAACATATTGCAATGGTTGTACTTTGGCCAAAAAAAAAAAAACACACAGAAATAAGAAGCACCCACGATCACAGCACCGCACCTAGGGGTCCTTAAGTGAGGTGCGTCCAGTGACCTTGGTCGGCTGACTCCATCCCTAGCCCCCTAACCCCCTAGCATCACCCACAAAAGTTCAGGGCACATCAAGGGTAGGACATACCAAGGTGATCTTGTCTCGCCTATGGTTAGACCTATCACCCTGACCCACTTGCACAGTCCCCTCCGACACTCTGCTTTAATACCATTACAATCAATGGTGGTAGACACCGCACGATTGGCCATGAAAAGTACACCGTCCTCCACAAAACAAGTCCAATAGCTTCCAGCTACTGAAAGTGCAGTGTCCTTGTATTCAATTATGCTATGACGTGCAGTCACAATGTAAAGGATGTCTCATACACTTTCATGAGAACTTCTCAACGGGGACAACTTGGCTTCATCCACACATTGTTACGAGAACCTAGCCTGCGGCCTTCTAACTACATAATATCTAAGTATGCATGCGCACTCACGTAATATCTGAACCAAAGTCTATACACAGTTTGGGTCCTCAAGTGCAGGGCAATACTCCAGGCTTGCTTAGAGTTCGACCTGTCTCCCAAACTAATCCAAATATGTCTTGTGCAGACTACGAAAACTAGCACTACCCCTTAGGGAGAGACCACCTAAGAGGTTTTCCAATTGTAGGTATTAAAAACTCTAATGAAAGCGTCGTCAGCTCTACATCAATACTCAACTCTAAACTCTTGTCCTTTACTTCATCATGCAAACCACCAGCAAATCATCACGCGCAAGATCCACCATGAGCATCCCATACACACCAAACCGCGTGCCAGCCATGAGTGGCCATTCCCAACAAAGAATAGCCCTACCGCCTCCTAGGATTTGGTATGCCTTGTGTCATTGATCAAGAACTAGGGCCCAGTTATACATGAGGTTTAAATCGTGCACCCTGGTCCATTGCCACTTGGATTCCTCTAAGAGATCCTGGAGTGGTTTGAGATTTGCAGCTGGATTACCAGCTAGCTTGTCCGTCAGGTATTCCAGTATCCCCTGGAGTTCCCTTTTGTTGGATGGTTCTTGGAAGATGACAGGCTTAGGCTTTCCACAGAGGCTTCCTGCCATCATGCAGACTGGTATAGAGAGTGCTTTGTTAGGCTTGCCAATCGTTTTGATGGCTTGCTCATATGCCTCATGATCTGAGAATGGCAGGTCGATTGTAGCGAGAACATGCATCCAATCCCGCTCATCCTCTGGGCATGGGATGTACTTGGTCAAGGGCCCATAAGACTTCTTGACCTGAGTGTTACCCTTGAGCATAGCAGAGATGGCGTCTAGGTCGACTGGTGAAGTCTTCCATGTGTCCATCTCTATCCTTACGGCCTCTGTTCTATTGCCAAGGAAGATCAAGCCATTACCCCAATCTTTGATGACTCTAGCGTTGCACATCCAGGGTCGGCCTAATAGGATATCGTAGTCCACTCCCTTCATGACTATAAAGTCAACAGAGAAATCGACACCTGTGATCTTCACTGGCCAATTCTTCAGTACCCCGAATGGCTTCACTCTCATACCGTTTGCTAACGTGACATTAAACCTAGCTATTTCGACATGCGGGTTTCCCCAAGTCTGGAGCACTGTGTGGCTAAGCACACTAATCCCAGCTCCCGTGTCTACGATCCCCTTTCTTGTTGTGTCACCTAGGGCTAGGACCAGTAAGACTGCGTGCAACTCAGAGCCTTCCCAAAAGGCATTGACGTGCAAGGATTTAGGCACGGAGTGCAGCGTCAAACTTGGTAATTGCGTTTCTACATCATCGTCTTGAGGGTCTGCCGTGACCTGCTCTTGTGACCCTTCGACCCACTACTTAAGATCTTGCCATAGGGTAGGATGCTACTTAAGCAGATCTCCCAGGCTAAGTGTTACAGGGGTGGTCACTAGCGTGGTCAGGAGGTCGTTGGATACTCGTCCTTCCCCTAACCTAGATTGTTCGGGCCAATGGCCGCAGCTGATCTGCGGCTCTGTTGCATCGAGGCTTAGTCTTAGCGGCACTGCTTGTGACGCAGTTGCTTTTGTCGACTTAGGTTGAGGCGGTGATATTGGCATGCTTATGCTGGAGAGGTCATCAATCTCATCTTCTACGATGGGCTCAACGTCTTTGAGGTGCTCTTGAGCCTCCTTCACCCATTCCTTCACCTTTTCTATGGCCTCTAACTGTCGCTTCGGATGCGGGTATTCCCCTATCTTAGCGCTTCCCTTTTTGGCCGTCTTAGGGGCTAAAGTCTCTGCCTCTGTGTCTGAAACCTTCTTTCCAGCAGGCAGAGTCATAGCACTCTAGGTCTTTAGTGCAACCTTAGCTTCCGATCTCTTCTTTTTCTGCCTGTGGCTTTTCTTCCCTATAAAGGTTGCGTCAAGATTGCTAGGTCCTGGTAGAGAGATGCCGGCCTGCTTCGTTTGGGCTCGGGTCATGACCCGCAATGGAATAGGTGTGGCCTCCCCATTGAGGTTTTCGACACCAAACAACCCCAATGGGACAGATGGCAAGTTGGCTGAGCTAGAGGACGGCTTTCGCTTTGGGCAATCTATGAAAAGATGGGTGATTCCGCACTCTGCATACCTTTGGTCAGCCTTGTCTCTGTTTTTCTCCTCTCTTTCAGGGTAGTGTGATGAGACATGACCGGGGTGACCACAAGTCCAACAAGTGACTGGATCCTGTGGCTGCCCTCCTAGGCCTCTACCTCGTCCTCGTCCTAACACCATCATCTACACGGGTTGATAATCCATGAGGATCGCGTTGCCCTCGTCGTCGTGCGAGACGTAAGGTTATATGTAGGTCTCTTTATCATTCGGCTTCTCCATGTAGTGTACTGGAGCGTCGCTCGGTGGGTGGGTCACGTAAGGACCAGGCGGTCTAGGATTGCCTGTAGGATTTATGTCCATTCTAGGGGCGGCTGGTTTCATATCGTTAGGCGCGGGAAAAGCCAACAGGGCTCCCCTTTCGAAGAATGGCTGCGGCATGTTCGCTAGGTAAGGCTGGCCATAGGGTTGCGAGTATGGAAGTCTTCTTGGTAATCTACAATGCGTGACATCATGGCCGAACCTACCGCAGTTAGCACAAGGTCTTGACCTAGGGTCATGATACTCGGCCGGCAAGTGGTTTCCGCCACAGTACACGCATTGGACGTGCAGGCGCATTGGTCGTCTCAACATGTCTTGTAACTTGGCTAATTCCATTTTGACCTCTGCCAAGCGCTGTCTCGGTGGCCTTCCCCTTATCTTGGGATGATGGGATTGACTGCTCACTAGAGGCTAATGTTCTCTCTAAGCTTTGCGAGTTGGTCTCCTCTAGATTTGAGCTCCTGGAGCTCCGCTTTTTCAGCTGATCATTGACTCTGATGGCTTCCTCAAACACTCTAGCTACCGTGTCCCCCTGCAAGCTTGAATTGCCTACCAAAGCCTTATATAACTCCTCGTCTCAAATTCTGCTGATGAATATAGTCGAAACTGCTCTTTCAGTCGGTCGCTTGCCCAGAGGGATTCTCTTAAAGAGACTCCTCACATGGGTCATGTAGTCGCAGATGTGCTCCTTCTCTTTCTGCTTGATGTTCATCAAGCGTACTAGCAGGTTATCGGAGTATCCGGGCTTGGCGAATCTCTTGACGAAGAGATCCTTGAGGTTATTGAAGTTGGCTCGCTCGGCAGCATCTAGGCTCGTATACCACATCCTACACTTGTTGCCTAGGCAAAACCCGAATGCTTGCGAGCATTGAGTTTGGTCGTTGAGGCCATTGGCTTCGCAGACTTGCTCAAACTGCTCAACAAAGCTGTATGGGTCGTCATGAGGTTGGTACTTATGGAGTTGCTTGGCAACAATCGGTATTTTGGCCTGGCTTTTTGAGCCTTGGTTCGCCCCTAATCCTATGAGCAGTGATGTCGCTAGTGCAGTGGCACTCTGCTCTACTGCTGTATTATCGAGCAGTCGTTTCATGAGAAGCTCGCTCAACGTCAAGTCTCCCTCTAGTGCTCTCTCTTTGTCCATTCGGTTTCGGCCAGCCAAGTTCAGCACTCGCTGCACCTCATGCAGCTCCATGCTTTGCCTTTGGCTCCTAGCCTGCTGATCCCTATCGTACTCAACTATGCCCTACAATGCCTTGAGGACTAGCCTTCTCTCCTCTTCTAGATCTGCAATGATTGCGTCTGCTGTCCTGCCTCAGTGCTCATACTAGGCGTGCGCGTCGTAACTGCTCACTAGCTGCTGAATAGCATCTGGGAATATGTTCAAATCGAGCTCCCCATTATATCGATGGTCGGAGCTCTCTTCCGTCATGGTCGAGTTCTTGTGCTCCATTACACTATCGATCATGTTGAATGGACTTGACAGATCCTCGTCGTTGGCGCTCCCTGCTTGGTCCTATTCTGCGCTTTGATGGTTTGTCTATATCTTGGGTCCTCTCCTATTGGTGGGTTCCTTGAGTGGTTAATCTGAGTGAGTTCCTTTGGTTATTGAATACAACCCTCAATTTATGGTCACTCGGTGCATGTGTCGCTTCTCGTGCACTTGTGCCCAATCAGGCTTTCAACTTTCTTAAGTGTACTTCAAGTGCGGAAATTCAATGTGAATGTAGTAAGCAATTCCTCAATGTCTTACACACTCTCGCTTGTTTAGGGCCTGATAGGCTTGTAGATCCATTTTTCGACCATTTTGTCAGGGTTTAGGGTTTCCTCGTATGTCACCTTGTTTGTTTTCGGTCAGTCAGGTTTTTACGGCTCAGCGGCTCGCGTCTAAGTCCTTGGGTCTCACAACTGTCCACTTCTAGCTGCTAAGCGGCTGCGCACTATAATTTCTCTCATTACGTGTGCCAGAATCAAGTTCTGAGCGCCCGAAGGGTTTCTACAGTTTGCGCTGCTGCGTATTTGCCGGGTCAGGTCCAATTTCTGAAAAATTTGACAAAAAGTTGCACTCGGACCAACTGGTCCGAATTCTAGGGTTCGAGTAGGTCACTTGGACGGGCCGAGGGCCGAATTTCCGGGTTTGACTCAGACAGGTCACTCGGACAGGCCGAATGGCGAATTCGGACAAGGTGATTCGGACAGGCCAAACGGCACTTGGGCCGAGGGCCGAATTTGGGATGTGGCTAAGGGCCGAATTTGAGACTCGGACGGGCCGAATGGCGAATGTGCCAAATGGCAAAAAGTTTTGATTCGGACGGCCGAATGGGTTGACTCGGACAGTTGCCTCGAAAGGGTCCGAGGGCCAACTAGGGTGGGCGGAGTGACAAGGGCCGAGGGCCGATTCTGGGACTCGGCCCAGGAAGGCCACTGGGACGGGCCAAATGCGGCACACGTAATCCATGCGAACACGATTTCGGTCGATTCCCCAAATGTAGGCTGGCGACATGGCCATGCACTTCCAGATCCTATCTAGGGAAGTAGAGGAAGAGATTCGTATACCTGAACGGGCCGGTAAGTGCGTCGGTGATGCGATCGAATCGATACGGGCTGGAGCTCTCTATCTCTCTCTCTCTCTCTCTCACACACACACATTGAAATGGCACAAATGAGCTCTCCCTTGGCCTCTTGGCTCTTATATGCCTTCCCAAATGTGGCGTTGATGCCCCCAATCACTCACTTGCCGATCATAGGCATCACTAGCGAGCATTTTACCCATTTTGCATAAGTTTTTCCCTGTTTTGTCCTGTTTTGGAATAGTAAACTCTACCCTTTTTCGATTCGATTCCCTAACTCTAACCTATGCTAAATGCAACAAAAATCGAAGGCAAAAAACTAAAAAAGATTCTCCATGCTTTCCAATCATCAAACAACCAAAATATCCCAAAATACTTACTTGTTTTGAAGATCAAAAACACCTAAACTTCCTACCTATCTCAAGCTCCATTTCGGGGATGAATCCCCTACTTCGATGCTCGATATGAGGCGTGCAAGTGCTCAAGCTTGAATCCGTTGGTCCCGGAAACGGAACCAAAATGTGGGAGCTTTCACTCAACTGCCAAGACCCATGGACCGCTTATTGTTTCAAGCGTTCCAAACGAGCTCTAATGGCTATCTCTCACCTAGCCGACGCGCCGTCGATCCTACGGGAGCTTACCTTGATGCTTGATCGAGTACCCTCCTCTCTCTTGCACTCCAGTAGCTCCACGATTCTTGATGCTAGCTCAAGCATCCTCAAGCCTCCTCCATCTCCAAGCTCCATCCTCCATAGCCGCGTGCGCAAGAGAAGAGAAGAGAAGAGAAAAGAAGAGAAGAGAAGAGAAGAAGAGAAGAGGAGAAAGCTTCACCCTCTTGATCCCTCACTCCCACACCCACTCACTCCCTCACACTCTCACACTCCCTCTCTCAAGAGCACACACAAGTAAGAAGGAGAGAAGAAGAAGACTCTTTTTGCCACACACCAAAGAATAATCTTCTCATTCACTTTTCAAATTTTTATACAAAACCCTAAATCCCTTTTGGACGGTCATCCCCTTTTTCCCTTTTTTACATGGCCGGCTATAGCCTAGGCCCTTTTTCCCATTTCCCACAACTCTAATTTCATCCTATTCCCAACTAATGCATACAATTTGCACATGAGCGAGCCTGACGCTCTTTTACAAGGATTCGGGAGCGCTTCCATATTTAATGGTGCGCCTTTTACTCTTTTGTTGTCTCGGGGCAACACTGAGACTTTCTGAGGGTCGTGCCCAAACATTTAAAATTTTCAGGGTCTGGTTACCGGTCAAGGCGCCTTTTTCCGCTTTTATCCTGCGCCTTTTTTGCTATTTCCTTTTTTTCTGTTTTCCTCTCCTCTGTGCTGCGGGAAACACGGTAACAGCAATCATGCATGTCGACCCCGACTCTTCTCCACTTAAATCCTTAACTAAGAGTAAGGCAAAAGGCAAGTCATCTGGAAAGACAAGTAAGGTAAGCTCCGAAAAGATAGAAATGCCAACACTTTCTCATCCATCTCCTCATCAGCCACCTAAAGAGAAGAGGCCCCGTGTCCAAGCCAAATTCTTCGACCAACCAAAGAAAAAAGCCACTGCAAGGAGATTAGATATCTTTTCAGAAAGTGATGAAGAAGTTATAAAGCTGAAAGAAGACAAATAGATGCAAATGAAGTAAGATCCTTGTATATCTACACTTCAATTTTGTGACTTTTCATTTAATGAAAAGCTTTTTGTCAAATGTAAATGTCATCAATGTTTTCATATTTATGGCTCGAAGCTTACAATTGTGGGAGGCAAGCAACTCATACAAGAGAAAGTCCTTTCAGCTCTTTTCCTGACTATTCAACCGTTTACTTTGAACTTATATTCTGGGGATGTACAATCTAGCATCTCCAAGGTATCCCTTACATGTTTAAGAGTCCAATTGGAAGTGATATTTATCTCCTTTTCTATAACTTGCACCTTAAGATTGAAGGGCATGCAATCTGTATCAGAATCCAAGGGAATCCACATGCCTAGTTTAAGTTTGTATCTCCTATAATCAAAACCCAAAGCAAGAGTTTGTCATGCTATATTATAACCCAAAGACAAGGATTGGGGGCATAAAATACACCTCATGGTGTCGCCCTTATGGTCAATCTCTCTAGATTTCCAAAGCCTTCCTATAATGTTATCTAGTTTTTCTTCTACAAAATTTGTACTTAGCCAAGATACTTTTGTTCTCTGTAAGTTTGCTATTTTGAAGCAACCCACAGATATATGTAAGGGGATAAACTATGATAGGCATATTCTTCTTGAGATCCTTCCAGCTGTCGTAGACTTTTGAATATCTTGACATATTTTGAATTTAAAACTATGCATAGTTGCCTTATCAGGAACCTCCCAAATTAGAGATGAGAGACTTGGCAATGGCAAATCCTCGATATGTCCATATGTATCCTCTTTAGAAAAAACCACATATTGTGCATAATATATTAAAAATCTTCTATGACTAAAAGAACCAACGGTCTCATCAGCATATATAATGTCTGGAAACGCCTTATGAATCGCATTTGAAAGTTCCACTCAAACTCTCCACAGGTTGCCATTCAATACTTGTTGATGGAAATATAGCTACAACCAAAGTTCGATATTAATACTTGCTTAAATGAAAAAAAAAATCATATATGTAATCAACTTAAGACTTACAATGTGTCTGGTGGCAAACATGTTCATTAGGAGACAAGTGCATATCCTTGGCCATGTAAACATGTTGCACTTTGACTAACCACCCTTCATGAGTAATTTTGAAAGCAATGATACACCCTTTCCAGTGATGTTTCATATCCTCTCTTTTTCTTCTTTTGACCTTGTGAGAGCCTTTGCAAGAGGGCAACATGGTCACCCAATCGTTTATGCAAAAGGTTTTGGGCTCCCAATTTCCGTCTACTCCTTGGCTATAGATAGTGTAGGAGTTTATTAAACGAGACGGGCACCTTTTGGATGCCATACTTAGATTGAATTCGCAGAGAAAAGTACTCACTGAGAAAGGAAAATGAGCAAAGAAAGAAGCTCACCAAGAAAGACGAATGAACAAATAAGAAATACTGAAAAGACTAATGAAAATATATTGGGGGTCCCAAAAGCTCCTGACTTTCAAAAAAGTCATTATTAACTTTAGAACATCTTCATCATAACCAGTTTTGTCAGATTTTATAAGTAAATAAGGACTTTGGGACTACCAAAACATGTCAGAGTTTGGAGATTTTGGCTAAAAGAGAGGAGATAATCACGAAGTGGACTCTACTATCTACAAAAAGGAGGAGACAAGAATACCATATTCACATGTGGCACACTCTCTTTGGTCCTTTTCTTAATCCTGTGATTAACAAAAGTACATTTTTTGAAGCGCTTTTTGCCCTAATGCGGCATAAAACCTAGTTTTAAGGCTATTGAAAATTTTTGAACTTACGGTTTGGTCTGTGGCGTGGCGTGTCAATGGGCTAGTTCTGTAAGCATAGTATGCATGTTGTATATGTGCCTCCTTGATTTTTTCCCCTGATCCTTCGAGCTTGAAATCCTTGACTCGCCCCTTGTAAGTGCTAATGAATTCATTTTCATATCTTCTCCTCTTCTTTGTTTGCAACATAACCGAACCACCATTAAAGATGGTAGTAGGTATCCATCTATTGTTTTCAAGATCAAAATTATATATTGTGATTGCTCTGATAGAAGAGGAAGGACAGTGAGGACGTGATGCTTCCATTGCTCTGATGGAAGAGGAAGGACACCAAGGACCACGTGAAGCTTCCATTGACATAGAAGATGAAGCACAAGAAGACATCAAGTGAAAAGAGAGAATAGCAAAGACTTTGCAAAAATGGAGGGAGAACATGCACTTTGTTGAAATGTTTGAGATTTTCATGAAAAAGAGATAGATAGTATAATGGAGGAAAAATGTTTAGGTGTAGTATTCAAGAATTCAAGAAAATGATTGGAAAATTGTGAGAATGTTTGAGATTTTCATGAAAAAGAGATAGATAGTATAATGGAGGAAAAATGTTTAGGCGTAGTATTCAAGAATTCAAGAAAATGATTGGAAAATTGTGAGAATGACAAGAAACGTCTCCATCTAGTGTCTTTAATTGTACCAATACCTCTTGTTTCTTCTTCTGGATTCATGAATTTGTTCTCAAAAAATAGCTAAAAAATTATTTTAAATAAAAATCTATAAAAAAGAGAAAAAAGACTTCAAAATTAGAAAACCCCAGTTTACCATAATGGTAGCTCTCCCCCCTATTGGTTGAGAGGCTTTCTCTCTCTAAAACTAAAAGGCCCAAACTTGAGTCCAAATCTCCCCTAATGGCTGGGCAGAGAGAGTCTCATTGATCCATGCATCAAAATGTACACAAGCATCCATCACAGTAAGGAGGAGGGATATGGTGGATGTAAAGAGATAAAGAGAGAATGTGTGAAATGAAATAGTGAAACAAGAACTAAGTAGTTCCACCTTTAAAACCCTCAATTTCAAACCATTAAAGGACTATTTGCACATGTTGTTTAGTTATGGCTTCACTTAATGCATTTGTAAAATTCACATGCATATATAAACATGTTGATGTGGCAACTACATGTTGTATCAAAACTATGATCTAGAAGGAGCCTTCCCCCTCATTATGCAAGTGTGCCCGTGTATGTCAAATGTCAAAAGGATGTTATATGTGTTCAAAATTTCATTGCAAATTATAAGAATACACACATACTCTATCAATTACTGTGGAAGGGAAGGTGCCTTCTCCCTATCCTCGAGTGGATGCTTGGATGTATGCATCTTATCTCAATTTAAAAAATGTGTATATGTGTTCAAAAGAATCAAGGTTAGGGTAGGCATTTCTAAAACCCGGTGTGAAATTGGATGCATGTATCTTATCTCAAAACCTAAAGTACATGTACACATACACATGTTTGAATAGTTTTGAATATAATTATATAAATACCCAAGTTTAAAAATAACAAAAAATTAAAATATTACAAGTATATAATTTTGCAAAGTGAATTAGCATAAAAAATCTAAAATTTTACAAGTGTGGGTATTACAACTTGTGGAGTTGGAATTTTAAGGAGACTATAATTTCTAAAATATATGGAGCTATGTGCTTTCCAATGGAAATAGTATCCTCAACTCGACTTTGAATCTTCCTATCATCTAATTTAAAATAGAAGCTAGTAGGTGGATTCTCCATTAATATTGTGATTTCTCTACAATTGAGTATGCTTTCACCTTAAAAGCTCTTGAAGAGTAGGTTCAAAAAGGGTAGTCTCCAACAAATTTGGAGTTCATTTGCAAAAGTTTTACAATGCCCCCATTTTTTGAGGGAATATTTTGGTCAAAATCTCTTAGAGGGAATTTTCAAAACCTTAAATTTCTCCTAATGCAATGAATGCTCAACGTACATTGAGAGAAACTTGAGTACCTTGTGGGGAGGAAAGAGAGTGGGATTGGAAGCACATTTGTTGAGATGCAAATAGAGAGATAGAGAGCATAGACATGTCAGCATACTTGGATGCATATATATCCAAGAGAAGCAATGTTATGTATTCGTGATCCAATTCTCCTTTTAATCTTTCTTGTTATGTACTTCTATTGAGAGAATGCTTGTTCTTCTCTCGGGCATCATAACCTATGTAATAGATGTAAAGAAGTATGTGTTAATTCCTAAACAGTAAGAATCTTAGGCCCAATTAGTAATCACCAATATGCCATAAAAATCAACATGTTATGAATAGATGCTTATACTACAAACATAAATATTGATATCAAGATACATATAAGTATGTACATTGTTGCAAAGTAAGGATTCAATTTCAAGGCATCACTTTAAGCATACCATTTACATGAAATAGAATGAAAAGAGTAGAACAAGAATACTTAGATAATTTTGCATAAAGAAATTGCATTATAATATGTAGGAGTGTGATTTGACTCAATATAATGCATAAAAACATAAGTATTAAACAGTAGTCAATACAAGGATGGCAGTCACATGGCATGAAATCTGAACATGCACATTGGATTGACACCTATGGCTTAGCACATTGTGTGTTATATGGATGATATGATACAAGAGTTTCATGGATCATTGCCAATTGGCATGGAGAACCAAATGGACATGTAGAACCAACACATCAAAGGATTTTTGAACCTTGACTTCTAGCAAATCCATATCGTCTAGCACAAAGGAATCACTCACCACAACAAAATAGTTGATTGAGAGTTTTATGATTCTCCTAAATTGTGCACAATACTTACATATCATAGAAACATAACACTTCAGTAACAACCAAAATAATTAATTATTCATGAGTTCTTGTTATATAAAAGAGAAAATTTACCTATAAGATAGAATATCTATACTGCTTTGTTGATTTTGTAGTAATAGTAATAGATTTGAAACTTATGATTTTCAAAATCTATTGAAGTTATAGACATGAGAAAACTATGACTAGATTATTCAATTGATGAATCCCTTTTAACAAAAAAAATTCTAGATAATTGCATAAATAAGATGAAGGGGATGCAATGGCAGTGGAGAAGAAGAAGAGGAAGATGCGGGAGAGAAGAGCACACACAATGTAGGTGCTATCCAACTGAGCTGACAGCCTTATTGCACTATCATATTATATATGAATAAAGAATGGGCGGTCAAAGTGTACACGGGCAGGCCTAGAGGCCTTTTACCCCCAACAACCAGGCCAATGTGGCTGGGGAGTGAAAACAAAGAAAAGAAAAAAAAGATAAGGTGAGGAATCATGACGTCTCACCCAATGCCCAATTGGAAAGCGAGCTGTGCAAAAAGTGTCGGGAACCTCTGCAGAAATAAGACCCTGCAATGGTCAAGCTCCAGGAGAAGCCCAAGTATTTGTACAACAACATCCAAATAAGTGGCTCTATAAAGTACATGATAGTAGACAAATTGCATAGTCAGGGGTAAGCATCAAGAGCAACTGCTCTCTAACCTGTATGGGCAAAAGCAACCCAACTATCATAGAAGTTAGGCAACATAGAAGCAACAAAACCATAATTGCTAAACCCAAGCACTGTCAAGAAGTCTAGTGATCAAGGAGTAACCCGCAAAGAACCAAGCATCAATGAGCAATGAAATCTCAATAACCAACTGCCAAGACAATGGAGCAAGCACTGCTCAAAACATGTATATGCATCCAAGTAAATCCAAGATCTATAATTGGGGCATTAAGGGCCAAATAGCATCCCAACTGCATAAGTGATAAGCCAACCAAATGCAAACTGCTCCACAAAATGCAAGTCGATTCAAGCCCAAACATCTGACATACTGCAGCCGAACTTAAAAGCATCCACATCAAACATCAGTCCCATAATGGGTAGCACAGGGCGTAAACCTTGTCAAGTGAAATGCTAGCTGCTGCAAAGAAAATGATAGTGAACTGAGAATTGAGCTCTACTCTTTGCTCAAGAAGCATCCGGGAGCATAAACATCAAAGTGGCATCGTCCAAATACATCAGCATATCATCTCGAGTAGTCGAGAGCACCCGTAGACCATAGGCATAACCAAACTGGAGGTAAAATAACCTGTCAACCAAGGTAGCATAAATCCCAACCAACAATGAAGTGTCCACATCCAAATCAAGGCTCAATAGCTCTCAAATAGCACATCTGGGCATAAACCATGATGATCAAGCATCAATACATCCAACAGGATACCCAAATGTCAACAGAGAGCATTATGCATAAGCTTTCCCTGATAAAAACTTGCTACCTAAACAATGTACAACAGCAAATCCTTGCATAAATCGAGCTATGGAAGCTCAAACCAAGTCCCAAAGCATCTCAAAACATTGGACAAACATCTCCAAAGCATTTAGGCATCAAATACCAAGCCTCGGGAGCATCACATAAGCTAAGAGCATGGCATTTTCTTGTTGTAAATCAACTCAAATCTGTTACAAAAAATTATGTGATCAGAATTTGGCAGATTTGACATCACCATTGTGTTTAGAGTGTGCCAAAACCCCAAGTTAGACTCTTAGCTTGCCTAAATCGGGTTCCGGATGCCTGAGATATGAGAAAAAATGGGAATTTTAAGCCAGATTTTGAAACAAGCACAAAAAAACATGAGCTGCTAGTGTGGGACTTGCTAGTTATGTTGAGGATAAGGGGGCATACAAGGTGCCCAATGAAGCCAAGAAACACCTACAAAGAGCCTATGAGGGCCGGGGAGAGGCGGGAGATGAAATCTTACCTCGGGGGGAAGAAGCCATGGCTGGCATTGAAGCTCCAAGCTCTAGGTCTTCAATCTGGGCTGAAGTAATGCCGGGCCAAGCTCCACGATCAAGCTCTGATCCAAAGCTCTGATATTAGTTGAAGGGGATGCAATGGCAGTGGAGAAGGAGAAGAGGAAGATGCGAGAGAGAAGAGCACACACAATGTAGGTACTGTCCAATTAAACTGACAGCCTTATTGCATTATCATATTATATATGAATAAAGAATGGGCGGTCACAATGTACACGGGTAGGCCTAGAGGCCTTTTACCCCAACATAAGAGTAACACAAAATTGGGGGAATTTACTATAAGTTGGTCTACTGAAGATAAGACCAAATCTTTGCCTATTAAAATCTAGAGCTACAGAATCTTTGCTCTACCTTATGTTAAGTGCTACAACAACAATCGATCCAAAAGTTGAAACTAGCATCAAACCCTATTGTAAAGATAGAAGAAAAGAAAAAGCATAGAGAGGAAGACAAAGTGTGTGTGTGTGTGAGTGAAAGAGAGAAAGCAATGACCAATCTTACCCAAATTGAGCTATGCAGAAAGACAATAACAAGAGTTAGTATTTACATGAAGGTATAACTTGAAAAAATAATAGAAAAGAGGAAAACATAGAGAGAGAAAAAGAGAGAGGGAAATAGAGATAAGAACTTATGCAAACTTACCCAAAATGATATGTGGAATAAAACAACAATAAGGTTTAGAACTAACATTATATTGTTCTTAAAGAAAACAACAACAATTAGAACCAACATCAAGATATATTGAATACACAACAGAAAAGAGAAACAAGAGAGAGAGAGAGAGAGAGAGAGAGAGAGAGAGAGTACTTGTGCCTCCTGCCCAAAAAAACCTCTACAACAAAACAACAATAATAATAAGAAATGGCATTAAACCCTATTGATAAAACAACAAACAAGAGAAAATGCAAAGAGAGATAAACATCTGTGTTTTGCCCAAATTCCGAGGTGCAAGGAGAAGAAAGTGGAGAGGTAAGCAGAACACTCAAAACCCTAATTATTCTCACCAAAGAGCTTCAATGGAGACGAAAATTCACCAGAATGGAGAAAAGAGGGAAAGTAGTTTGTTGCTAAACTTTTGGGTCAATTGATTTTGTGAGAAAAAAAAGCCATTTTTAAAATCCCCCGCTATCCCTTTTTAAAACCCAAGATTTGGAGAGTGAAGATTCATCCTCCATGGATGTCAATATCTAGCCTTCTTATTAAACAATCCAAATTGCCCACATTTTAAACTATATTACTTTTAAGGGCCCATTTTTTAGTCCAAATTTTTCCTAATGTTACTTGGTTCATTTATTTTTGTGGTTCTTTTGTGGAATGTTAATTTCTACCATGTTAGTGAGATAAAAAATAACATAAATCAACTTAATGGACACACAATGTGTGTACATGTATATGTTGGGATAGGGGGAGTTGAGTTTTTCAATACTTGTTAATTAAATCTCATTTGAGACTCAACTTAATTATTCATTTTACAATGTAGGAATAAATTTAATGTAAGAGATTAAAATTATAAACTTTCTACATCAGTGATAGTGAGATAGTCTCACCTTTCCTACAACTTTTAATGCATGCCAATGAGAATTCATAAGAGCAAAAAATAACTATATTTTACTCCCATAAACAAGGAATATAGAGTAGGAACTTATTTAAACATTTTGCAATAGATGCTGAAGGGAGTGTGAATTTGCTATAGAAACTTGATCAGACATCTAGGACTAAAGAATATGAACTTAGTCAAACATCTTGCAATAGATGTTGAAGGGTGTTTGAATTTGCTAGTGATATTAAGCATCCTTCTTAATATTGCTAATTAAATATCCCTTCAACTAAGTAGAAGCTAGTTGAATTTCTTTAAGCTAAGTAGGGCTTGTGTGCACAATATATCTACCAACTCTTTAATGCTTATGTCACTTCAATAGATATCCTTATCGAAGAAAATGAAGAGGTTATTAAACTTAGCCCAATGTAAATCTCTCCCAACCCCTTAACATGTTAGAACTCAACATACAAGGTCTTAGCCAAAGCGATAGCTATTATATCCAAACCAAGGTTATTATAAGGAGGAAGATCCATGATGCTAGGTTGAACTAGATATTGAACTTTGGATTACATGACTACAACTAGAGAGATCCATATGATGACTAGATAAGGTCTAAGTCAACAACTAGTGGTCAATTTAGGATATCTCCATGTTGTTGGTTTTTGTCCTCATTATTAAATGCTTGGATGTAGTCTTCAGTAATGCTTCAACTAGAATATATTCTATATATTATTTAAAGCTTTGGTCTGGTGGCCCCCAACCAACCCATCAAACCTCCATTTTGCATCTTGAACCTAAAAGGAGGCTTACAAATTTTGACGTGCCAAATAAATCAAACTTTGAAAGTTTGAAAATAAAGCAAGACAATAAATTCTTCTTGAATTGGAGCATCTAAACTTCCAATTGTTGGAAAGGGTGAAATATTTCATAGCAAGTGATACATTATGGGGCAATTCTTTTTTTGTGTTTTCTTTTGATCACTCCTAGTACCACATTGTGTACATGAATTTGTTTATTAGTGTTCTTTTTGCATGTCATTCCTTTTTTATTTCCCTTCTCTTGATTGTCCTTTTCATGTGTAGCTTTTCCTAGTTTGGGCACTTGCAAACTGGAGCCTCTATCTACATTTTATAAAGGTAAGTCAACAATATGCCTTTTGTGATCATTGATCCAATCTTAATTTCATGAGAGAGAGAGAGAGAGAGAGAGAGAGAGAGAGAAAGAGAGAGAGAGAGAGAGAGAGAGGGAGAGAGAGAGAGAGAGAGAGAGAGAGAGAGAGCTCATGTTGACATTTTGTGGAGATGGCCTAGAAACTAATAATAGATAAAAGGATTTTTAAAAGTATTTTGGGGTGTGTTGTTGAGCTAAAATATACATTACTGCTGATTAGCCTCTTAAACATCCCCAAAACACACTAAAAAATGCTCTTTTAGAGTAAAAACCCTAAAACGGGGAGCAATTCGAGAGAGTTCAATGGAAACCCTAATTTGGGAGGCTCCAATCCACATCTATAAATAGACAAGATGGCCACCATTCATCCATTATCCTTTTTAGCAGGTTACACTAGCCCACACACCCTTTGCTACTATTGGCGCCCAGTTTTCGCAACCCGCATTGTCAAGAATTGCATGGTGGGGGACTTTGCTTGAGCTGCTACGCCAAACACACACTGTATACACAAGAGGAAGCTCACTCAAGAACACAAGAAGAGAGATGGAAGCCAAAACGTTTTCTTGCTGATTTCTTCTTCTTCTTCCACACCCTATACAATGAACACACAAAGTATAGATAAGATACAACATAAAGGAAAGTGGCCTTCTAAGTCAAACAGTGCAAAACCAACTACACTAATCGATTGGCGTTATATCTTTCCCAGTTGTAGGTAGGTGTAACAAACTAAATATAATAAGTGATAAGGCAGTGGCCATGTGAGTATCATAATGACCACCAACATGCTAAGTATAGATGTGCGGACTCATCTAGCCAGGCGGTCCATCATCAATGTCCGCATGTGTTGAGCTTGCCATCTCAACACTCCCCCTCAAGCTCAACTCTATCTCTGCAACTCTAAATAAGCTTCGAAACTTTTGAAGCTTCTCTACACCCAATGCCTTTGTGAAAATGTTATCTATCTGATCCTGTGTGCTGACATATACCAAGTCAATTTGTCCTGCAAGTACCTTCTCTCTCACAAAGTTGTAGTGCACCTCAATGTGTTTTGTCCTAGCATGGAACACTGGATTCCTAGCTAGCTATATGCTGCTCATGTTGTCACAATGAATGACAACTGGATCATCTCCCTCCACATCCAAATCACCTAATAACTTTTGCAGCCATACCACCTCACATGTTGCCATAGCAACACCTCTATACTCAGCCTCTGTACTCGATAGAGCAACTGTAGGTTGCTTTTTGCTGCTCCATGTAACTGTTGCACCACCAAGGGAAAACATGAATCCACTGGTAGATCTTCTGTCTGACATGCTACCAGCCCAATTTGCATCTGTGTATCCAAAGACCTGTATGTCCTTATATGCCTCATAAAAAAGTCCATAATGTAAAGTGGACTTCGCATACCTCAATACTGTATCTAAATGAGGCTTTCTAGGCATCTGCATAAACTGAATGACAAGGCCAACAGCATAGCTCAAGTCTGGCCTTGTGATAGTCATGTAAATCAAACTCCCTACTATCCTCCTGAACATAGTAGGGTCTTCTATCTCATCTCCAACATCAACACTCAGCTTCACATTTTGCTCCAATGGTATGGAAAGAGGCTTACATGCTATCATACCATACTTGGATAACATATCCAAGCCATACTGCCTTTGGGATAGCCATATACCATCATCACATTTGACCAAGAAAGTATCTTAGCTCACCCAAATCTTTCATCTCAAACTTCTTCTTCAAGAAGTCCTTAACTTCAGCAATCCCATTGTCACTGCCACCTATAATAATCAAGTCATCCACATAGATGACTATGATGACCAAACTTGCATCTCCCTTTCTCACATAAAGTGAGTGATCAGCATCACAAATAAAAAATCCAATATTGACAAGATACTCTCCAATCTTGTCAGACCATGCTCTAGGTGCTTGCTTCAGCCCATAGAGCGCCTTCTTTAACATGCACACATATGTGGGATGCTCTAAATCCTCATAACCTACTGGCTACTCCATATACACTTCTTGCAATTCACCATGCAAGAAGGAATTCTTAACATCCATTTGCTGCAAACTCCAACCTTTGGCTGCTGCCAAGGCAATCACACATCTAACAGTTGTCATCCTAGCAACTGGAGTGAATGTCTCTTCATAATCTATGCCATATGTTTGAGCATAGCCTTTTGCAACCAGCCTAGCTTTATACTTGCTAACTGAACCATCTGCATTATGCTTGACTTTGTAAACCCACTTATGATAGCCAATAACTTTCTTACCCTTAGGTAAGGGTACCAAATCCCAAGTCTTACTGGCTTCTAATGCAGCCATCTCCTCATCCATTGCTGCATCCCAATGAGCATGACCAACATCATCTTCAAAACAAGTGGGCTCAACATCCTCAACTATTTTCACCATATAAGCATAATGGTGAGCTGCATAACCTTTAAAACCAAATCTTTTAACATGGTATCTAACCCTGCTAGATCTGCGTACCACCGGATTACTCAATGGAGCCTTTACATTACTGTGAGCTCTCTGTACACCTAGTGTCTTGACTAAATGAATACCAAGCTCATCATCCAAACTCTCTGAACCACTAGAATCTCCGTCAAATTCCAAATGACTGGTAGATGCATCATTACCATCCAGCACTTTATTCTTTCCTTTGTCCTTCCCTGCAACACTTATAGATCGACCTGAAGATGTGGGGCTAATCCTTAGTCTCCCAGACCAAGGGCTCACTGTAGGTATAATACCAGATGATGTTTCTTGTCCATGAAGACTCTGTGATTCTTGTTTTGCTTTCCACACATAGCTATCTTGATCATTATCATCATCTAATACATCACCATCAGGTGCATACCAGCTGCCCATCTCATCAAAGATAACATCCCTGCTCACTCTGAACTCACCTGTGTGACATGGTTATAATAGCGATACCCTTTCTGCTCTAAAGAGTATCCAATAAAAATACATTTTTCTGCCTTTGGATCAAGCTTCTTCTGTAGCTCATCTATCACATGAATATATGCACCACATCCAAATACCTTCAAGTGCGATACATCGGGCTTCTTGCCAGTAAAACATTCTTCAGGAGTCATCCCATGAACTACAACTATGGGGATTCTATTCATAATATGGACAACAATATGGATAGCCTCAGACAAAAAATGTTTGGGCATATTCTTTTCAGCCATTAATGCCCGTGTGACTTCTACAATATGCCTATTTTTTCTTTCTGCAATCCCATTTTGCTCTGGGGAATATACCTGCAAGTAAATTACCTCTTTATCCCATGAGTCCTCAAGAAGCCACTAAACTCATTAGAGAGGTACTCTCCCCATCCATCTAATCTCAAGCACTTCACTTTTAAGCCTGCTTCTATTTCAACAGCTGCCTTGAAAGATTTGAGGTGCTCAAACACATCACTCTTTTCCTTCATGAAGTATACCCATAACTTCCTTGAACAGTCATAAATAAATGTGACAAAGTATTTGCTACCACCAAGAGATATATTCTATGTAGGTCCCCAAACATCTGTATGCACTACATCAAGTATTTTTCTACTCACTTCTCTGTCATGCGAGAAGGGTTGTCTTGCTTGCTTACCAAACTGGCATGCTTCACAGACTTTATGCAATTCTGCAACTCTAAATGAAGGCAGCCCTATAACCAATCCTCTAGACTACATTAATTTCAGCCTTTGCACATTTGCATGTCCAATACGTTTATGCCATATTTCAATATCTGCAACTACTCCTTTTCCTTTACCATACATAGCAGCATCCATTGCAGGAATTCCAGCATCTAAAGTGAACATGCGGCCAACTCTACTTCCTTTTGCGACCGACCTACACTTATCATTAAAGTCTTCTACAAAACAACCTTTTGCATTGAATCACACCTGCAACCCCTGCTCTACCATTTGGCTAACATACACTAGATTCTTTGTGATTAATGGCACATGCAATACATCTGTCAGACTCTTTGTCTAGCCATCATACAAGGACAAGGGAACATTTCCAATGTGTGAAATTGGGTGGCATGAATCATCACCCGTCTACACATAACCATAACCTGGATTTTGTAAGTCCTGCATCTCTCCAAACCATTCAACATGACTGGTCATATGATTAGATGCACCTGAATCGACATACCATATATAATAATGTGTCCCCTTTCATGTAATTGCATTCATCATATGCTGCATAACAAATAGACGCTCATTTTTGTCTTCATTCTGTCGTGAAGATGATATATAGTTTCTTGCTGCAATTTACCACTGCGAATATCATCCTTCTTAGCATAACAATTGGCTGCAATATGACTTGATTTGCCACAATAATGACAAACAATAACAGAATTTCCATAACCTCTATTTTGCCATCCACCTCTTCCTCTAGAGCTCCCCCTACCTCTAAATTTTCCTCGACCTCCTGAAACTTGCATTTCACCAAATTGCTGATTGAACTTGTTTTGCTGGTTATCACCAGTACGTCCCATACCACAGCCTCTCGAAGAGGATCTACCATGTCCCCTTCTTTAACTTGAGTAAAATGCTTCGACTTGTTCACCATTTCTTTCAGACGAATCACCCTGCATATTGATCTCTTTGGTAATCATAAGAGAGATCAGCTCATCAAAATCTGGAAATGGCTTCCGTACGTATACTGAAGTAACAAATGATTTCCATGCCTTCTCATTATTAAGGCCACTCAAAGTGGATGAAACCAAATCATCATCATCAGGCATTGCATCAATTGCTGCTAAAGCATCTGCAATGCTCCTCACCTTCAACACATACTCATTGACAGACATTTTTCCTTTCTTCAAGGCATTCAACTCTTACTTGAGTTGAATCTTTCGTGCCTTTGTATTTACTGAAATTATGTTCTAAAAAATTATCCAAGCTGCATGTGAAGTTTCTGCATTCTTGATATGTCCCAACATTGTATTATCAATGAGTGCAGATAACTAGTACATCACCTTTTTGTCTTTCGCATTCCATTCTTTCCATGCTTTTAATTCATCTGTAGTTGGAGGTATACCCAGCTCTGGCTCCTTTTCTTGACCTGAAACAAACTCATAAAGGCCCTTTCCAATGAGGAAGTTTGTCACACAGAACTTCCATGAAGGGTAGTTATTCTTGTCGAGCTTCTCAATAATGGGATTTCCACTATTCTCTACCATTATCACAAACAAGGATACAACACATCAAGCTAGTCTTCTGTAATCTTTCACAACACGTGCACAACAATACACCAAGCAACCTTTTTCATTGATTGCTCAATAGTACATGTAATTTTGCAACGTGTTTGCAGATAAACATTATGTTTGCTTCTTGAAAATGCCTAAAAAATTACAGATTTGAAATCTGTAACCTGTGCACCCACTTTCAGTCAATACAACCGAAATCACATTGTACCCTAAAACTACTGTCTGTAACCTTGTGGCTCTAAAATGGGGCCTAAAATGGCGTCAGACGCCCAAAATAACTGCGGAATAGCCCTAAAGGATTTATTTGGAGAATATACAATGCTCTGCTTGCACACCAAATCTCACAACAATCTGAGATTTTTGCTCTATCCTGCTTCCGGTGCCTCCAAAGGCACTATCCAAGAGAGAGAGTGTGTAAGATTGGGAGAGCTTCTTACCCATTGCTTGCTTGCTTGAACCTTGCTTCTTCTCCTTCACTTTAGCCTTCAAAATCAGCCTCTCTCAGTGGTGCGGCTCTGATACCATGTCAAGAATCGCATGGTGGGGGACTTTGCTTGAGCTGCTGCGCCAAACACACACTGTATACACAAGAGGAAGCTCACTCAAGAACACAAGAAGAGAGATGGAGGCCAAAACGTTTTCTTGCTAATTTCTTCTTCTTCTTCCACACCCTATATAATGAACACAAAGTATAGATAAGATACAACATAAAGGAAAGTGGCCTTCTAAGTCAAACAGTGCATAATCGACTACACTAATCGACTGTCATTATATCTTTGCCAACTGTAGGTAGGTGTAACAAACCAAATATAATAAGTGATAAGTCAGTGACCATGTGAGTATCATAATAACCACCAACGTGCTAAGTATAGACGTGCAGACTCATCTAGCCAGGCAGTCCATCATCAATGTCCGCACGTGTTGAGCTTGCCATCTCAACACACATCCATTTGTTGTCTAGCCATCATTGACTGTAGCCACATTATCCTCAGCCTTCCATTGCTATAGGCGACAACTACTAGCGACTTTTCCAAACTATCCCAAACTGCTGTCTAGCTTGTCGTCCATCATTGCTAGGATCAGCCAGCCTTGCGTTTACAACATTGCAGGTCTTGACACTCTCCAACACACCTCCAGCTATTGCCCTATTGTTTACAACACCTGTGCACAATTTTCAGCTTGCGATCAGTGGTACACTGCTGCATTTACCAGTTTCCAACCTCCAGAATGTTACATTTTGGTGACCAGCCTGCAACCATTCACTATTCAGCACTCCTACACTCTAATCAGTGGTCATAGAATTGGGATCTGTCTTCAGTGGACGTCACACTTTGACATTGCTTTTCCCTTGAGCACACTATACACTCTTACATTCATTTACAACATTCATTCACTTCAAAGTTGTGTTCTCTCTCTCCCTTCTTCTGTTTGTGTTTGAGTTTTGAACTTTGCATTTAGGGTTTGAGCTTTGCCCTCTATGTTTGTGTCTGTCTCTTTGTGTTTCTATCATGGTTGTACACTCTATGTATCCTCAGTGCAAACCCTAGCAATTTTCTTCACATGGTATCAGAGCTAGTGCTCTTGTAAAGAGTATCCTACGGATATTGTGGAGAGCTAGTCTTCGTGCAAGGCACACAATACGACTCGTAACCAAATCACAATGTCCCAGACACCTTCTTCTCTAGTTTCTATGATGTCTTATCAGGCTTCTCCATCATTGGAGGCCCTGAGACATCATTATGGATTTGGTGAGGAAGAAGACACTCCACTTTCACCTTCACCTTCTTCTACTCCTATTCTAGATTTCACTACCATGACGAAGGAGGACTTTGAGGAGTACTATCATAACAAGTATGGTGATTTTTACACTCCTACTAGTTTTTCTACCACATTCGGATTGGTTGGTGAGGCTGGCCACCTCTCCAATCATGGAGGACATACAGCATTCGGAATGTTTGGCGATCCATCTTCATCATCTCAGCCAGGTCCAATGTCAGGTTTGTACAATTATTTTGTGTTGCATGAATCAAAACCCTTGCTTGTTTTTTCTTTTGAGGTATAGGATCTAGATGGCTTTGTGTGTGTATGTGAACTTCAATAGAGGGGGCTCACAAAGCAGATGGAATTTAGGTACATCTATAGCTTCTGTTTCATTTGAGCATATCACACACTTCTCACTTCCCTCCCATCCCACCATCTTCTATATCACACCTTGATCACCTCTCATCATCTTTCCAAAACCTTGGATTACACTCCACATCTGTATCACACACCCTAGGGGTTGGATCTTCCATCTCCGCTCCTAGCACCTTTTCCTTCTCCACCCCATTCTCTACCTCTTTGCACCATTGTACTTCATTAGGGGGAATGTCACCCTTTAACATAGTGCCTCTCACCTTTCAGCAAAGGAGCACACCCATAACTCCTAGGTTGACTGTGATGGGCATCCCCCTCACTATCCCCAACTTCACATCTCACATGACCACTTAAATGCAAAGTTTCCATCCTCAGCTTATGGTGCATCTTCACATTCTCATTGGGTTACACCTAGGAAAGTATTCCCATCTTTTTCTCCCTATGTTCCCATTCCACCTCCTTGGGTTCCTCATGTGGCTACCATGCCCATGCCTAGTCAGCCCATCCCTACCTATGGATCCACCTTGCACACTACCCGCATTCCTGGAGGGCACTATGGGGCCCATTTCCAAGTGTACACCACTCCCCCATCCTACCCCCACTACCCTTTTTCACACTATCCATCTCCTAGCACTACCACTCCACAGCCAAGAATTCCTTCACGGATAAGTCATGTTTTAACGGGTCAAATTTCACCACTTGGTCTAATTTCATGCAATAAGTGCTTGAGTCTTAGGGTCTTTGGGACCTCATCATTGGTCTAGAGCCTATGCCATGGACCCTCGACTAGCTCACCCTATGAATACATCTGTCAATGTAGAGCCTGCAATGCCACATCTAATGTTGAGCTAATGCAGGGACTGCTTCCTGAGTTTCACTCTCAATTCTAGCACTTTGCGCTCGTGTTAGAGCATTGGAGTCACCTTCTCAACCGTTATGTGGCTCCTGATCGTAGTCAGCATATCAATCTCGACTTTGAGCTTCAAGAGTTCTCTATTAAGGAAGGGGATAATCTGAAAGTCAAGCTGGTTGAATATAGGCGGTTACTTGTTGAGTTCGCCACTACTAGCTCTGCAAAGTCAAATGATGATCAGGTTACATTCTTCTTGAATAAGTTTCCTGAAAAATACTTCAATTTCATTCAACACATCATCTCGCAGCCTTGATTGCCAACCTTCTACAAGTTTGAGTGCCAGTTCTTGCGTTAGACAAGGCTGCATGATCAAGTCCACAAGAAATCCTCATTATAGCCTTATTCAGAGCAGAGGGGGTTGGCTGCCTCTTCTTCATGAGGGAAAACCACTAGCATCAAGAACTCGCAAGATGTGAAGAAAAGCCAATCAAAGGGTGACTCCTCTTCCTCAGATGGAACCAAAGCATCTAGACCTATTTTGCAGTAACTCCCTAAGAAAAACCGGTTTTGCACACACTGCCAGGGAGCAAGCCATGTGGACGAGGAGTGTCGCTCCAAGGCCCAAGGTCTTCCACCTAAAAATCCTTTGCAAACCACTGCGACTGCATAGACTAGTGGGGCTACACCTTTTGCTCCTACTTCATCTGCTCCTTTAGCACCCGCCATTGCTGCTGGACACGTGGCTCAAATACACCCTTAATAGCCCATCTCTTTCACTATCCCTGAGGGGCTGGCTGATTGGTTTGCATGTTCTGATCCAGTTGCACTTCATGCATCTATCTCACCTTCCTCCCCACCTTGTCAGGAGTTCCCTTGGTAGATCCTTGCTATTGGACGTACACGATGGTGGCCACCTTCTTAGACTAGCACGTCTCTAGGTCTTTTCGAATACCCTAGGTCAGTCTAGCATTCATTTTTTGCACTCTTAGAGTTGTGAGCCCATAGGATTCATTTTCCTTAGCTTTTCTATTCTTTTGTCTTCTGCTGCATTTACTCACACATACACATTCATTGCATTTATTTTGAGTTAGATTTTCTTTATGTTATGTTTTGCTTTGGAGCATCTCACCACTAACCTCTTTGTTTGGAGCATTCTCATCTCTTTTATAGGGTTTTGTTTTTTAGTGTAGGGCTAATTTGCAGATTGCTTTGGTCAATCCTACTTGGGCTAGAGACGTGGGGATGCACACAGTTCCTTTCATGGTTTCATCATCCTAGGAGTGCTTGCTCTTCTTCTAGCATGGCGGTTTCCCCTCCCTAGGTGGATTGTGCAACATCTCTCTTGATGCTATCATGGCAGTGACTTCTACCTTGCTCTTCTAGCGGGGTGCTTCATCCACTTCATCTTCTTTCATTCCTTCTGGTTCTCGACACCATATGAAGACCAACATTAGGCTCCTCTTCCTTCTTCGGCATCTACTTCTAGGTTGAGAGGGGGTTGCTACCCTTCTAGGTACTCTACTGGCTTCAGCACTTTGTCTTCGACATCAGCTTTCCCCCCCTGTTGTACCTTACCCTTTGCATTGCATGCTTTCATAATCTTTGTACTATGGCACTTGGGCAAGCAAACAATTTCCCCATGAGGGACACTATCCAAGTGGCACTTGTTGCATGAGCATTCTTCAGCATGTAGCATATTTTGCATCTCATTGTGCAGAGAGCACCACTTGAGTGGTTCCTAAGCTATTTCCATTGGCAGTTGTTGTTGGCACACCACCATCCTCCATCACATGGATACCTCATAACCTATTTTTCCTCATCATCGACACTCTGAGTGGTTGGGTTAGCTTGTTCTGTTGTTGGGTGAACCCTCCCTACTCTTGTCTTCTCAGTCACTATTACTCAATTGGCCACATCCCCTAAAATTTAACTCACTTATTTTAAAAAAAGTTCCATGTGGTTCCATCTGCCTTTGTAGGGCTTGGTAGGCCACTGGGTAGCTGATGTGCACCCTTTGTCCGATGCCTTATCCTCTCTGGGGTGACTACTTGGATTCCTGTGGTAAGATAACCATCTCATGTGTAGTCTTAGTAGGCCAGTGGGTAGCAGACACATACCCTTTGTTCGATGCCTTGGTTGGCTGCTTTGGGGTGGGACGCCTTAGGGTCAATAAACATCACAATGGTTGGCCTAACCTTTTGGCTCAATTTTGAGCTTGAGAGGGGGTATTGAGCTAAAATATGCATTACTTGCTGATTAGCCTCCCCAGAACACACTAAAAATTGCTATTTTGGAGTAAAAACCCTAAAACAGGGAGCGGTTTGAGAGAGTTCAGTGGTTAACCTAATTTGGGAGGCTCCAATCCACATCTATAAATAGACAGGCTGCCTACCATTCAGCCATTATCCTTGTTAGCAGGTTACGCCAACCCACAAATCCTCTTCTGCTGTTGGTGCCTATTTTTGAGTCTGTAGTTCATCTCCATCTATTGTCCAGCCATCATCGACTACATCCACATTATCGTCAGCTTGTCCATTACTGTAGGCAACAGCTCTCAGCTCTGCTGGCGACTGCTCCAGACCTTCCCTAGACTATTGTTCAGCCTGTCATCCATCATCGCCAGGGTCAGCCAACTTGCGTTTACAACATTTCAGGTCCTAACACTCTCTCACACACCTTTCCCAGCTGTTGCCCTACTATTTACTGCACCTATGCATAGTTTCCAACTTTCGATTGGTGGTACACTACTGCGTTTACCAGTTTCTAGCCTCTAGACTACTACATTTTGGTGTCCAGCCTACTGCCATTCACTATTCAGCACTCCTATGCTTTGACTGGTGGTCACAAGCTTGGGATCTGTCTCCGATGGATGTCACACTCTGACATTGCTCTGCCCTTGAGCACACTGTACACTCTTATATTCATTTACAACATTCATTCACTTCAGAGTTGTGTTCTCTCTCTCCCTTCTTTTGTTTGTGTTTGAGTTTTTGTGTTCGAGTTTTGAGTTTTATGTTTAGGGTTTGAGTTTTTCCCTCTGTATCTATGTCTGTCTCTTTGTGTTTCTGTCATGGTCGTACACTTTGTGTGTCCTTAGTGCAAACCCTAGCAGTTTTCTTCACATGTGTGTGTGTGGAGAGAGAGAGAGAGAGAGAGAGAGCCCTCCCCCTCACGACGACATCTTTTGAAGATGGCTTGGAGACTGATAATAGATATAGAAGGTTTTTTTAAATGTTGTGTGTGTGTAGAGAGAGAGAGAGAGAGAGAGAGAGAGAGAGAGAGAGCCCTCCCCCTCACGACGACATCTTTTGAAGATGGCTTGGAGACTGATAATAGATATAGAAGGTTTTTTTAAATGTTGTGTGTGTGTAGAGAGAGAGAGAGAGAGAGAGAGAGAGAGAGAGAGAGAGTGTGTGTGTGTGTGTGTGTGTGTGTGAGCATTTATTAAAATTTATTAAACTTTATTAATGTTTCTAAAGACCCCTTGGTTTTCTATCATTACGTAAATAACTATACCTAATTAGCTTTTAAGTCTTTTTTTAAAAAAGTCTTACACAAAACATTTATGACTAATGAATAGGAGGTCTATTTTGCATGATATTGAGCACTTAGTGCTATTTGATCATATTGTAATGCAGCATGTGTTAGCTTTGTTATATGTCCATTGGTTGAAAGCAATCTTAGTTAACATGCGTATAAGGTGAAGTTGTCTAGTGTTTGCATCCCTTCATCAATTACCTCTTTATTAGGAAATGTCTCCAACTTGAATACCTTTCCACCCACAAGTTGAGGATAGGAGCTTTATAATGTGGAGCCTTGGCTATATGCATGCACCGCCACTTTGTATGGGTGTGCAAACCTTGCTCTCAAAATTTATGTGCATATAAATATACACCAAACAAGCACACATTCACAAGGGCACACACACATGCACCCATGTTGTATGTGCATATGTATGCAAGAAAATATTGCTCGTATAAATTGCAATACATACACAATTGGTTAGAAACCTAGTAGCATAAGATCTACATGGATAGTGTACCATGAAATACAATATCATGTATGAAGGGCTTGTGGCTTTGGAACTTGAGCTCTTTGAAACTAAATTTAAAGACAAGGAAAATAACCAAAGGTTGATGATGGGTATGAGATCATTATTCCATCTATATATTTGACAAGCATGATGACCTCATCAAAGGCAATGCCAAGAACTAACATGTTGCACAAAGCACACCATCCACTCTGCACAAAGCCTCACTTTGTTTTCATAGCACACTTGCCATGTGCATCATGGCTTATGGCATAAAGTGCAATCTATTTTTGTAACACTATCAACCTAGGCACATAACAATTTAATATAAATATTAAGATTAATACATATGTAACAAGTGTATTGACTTTTGTAACAATGCACAAAAGCTTATCCTAGGTATGAAGAAGCACAATGCCATACATTTACCAAAGCGCATGCCTTGGTTTTTGTGTAGTGTGATTTATATTGAATTATTTTTCTTCATAAGAAATTTGTATTATGCACTCAGTAACATGTGAACATTCATAGTGCCATTGGTCTCTTCTATGCATCTCAAATTCTTTTATCATTCTCAATCTCATCACTATGAGGCCTTAATTCCACTTGGTACCTAAAGTGTGTAGACACATGTTTTCAAACACACACACACACACACACACTCTCTCTCTCTCTCTCTCTCTCTCTCTCTCTCTCTCTCTCTCTCTCTCTCTCTCTCTCTCTCTCTCTCTCTCTCTCTCTCTCTCTCTCTCTCTCTCTCTCTCTCTCTCTCTCTCTCTCTCTCTCTCTCTCTCTCTCTCTCTCTCTCTCTCTCTCTCTCTCTCTCTCTCTCTCTCTCATACACGAATTCAAGGTTCTTGAGCAATGCATAGAAATACTTTTGAGCAGATCCTTTTTTAAAGCATTAATGTTTCAACTTATTGCTTAGTCTTTTTCTTTTGCTTGCTAGTACACATGATACATCTCTCCAAATATCCATTTACTATATCATATATCTACCATGTTTTTGTAATTGTGCTCAAATCTTTACTTCGTTTAGTAGAGCATTTAGTTTTTTAGTTGACTCTTTAAAAATGTGGTTGATTGATTGTGTAGCTAGCACACATATATTTTTTAATGTACATTCTTCATCACCTCACTCTTTCTAGGTGTGCTCCCATCTCATTGTATTTATTAATGTGTTGATAAGGATATAAATAATAATATAGCTTAGAAATTCCTTTCCTTTTACTTATTGATAAGTTTGTATAGGATATTTGTTGTTGCGATTAAGTGCATGAGGGCATTAGAAGTGAATCCTTTTCTTTCAAGTAGTTAAATAGGCTTATGTTGCAAGGGCTACCAAATTGGGCTCACCTACCCCCCAACTCTCGAATATATACACAATGATAATCATTGCCGTATAGTGGATAAATATAACAGTAGAAGCTAATTCTTTTCTTTTGACTAGTTAAAGAGGCTCCTATTGCAAGGACTACATGGTTAGCCTCACTTATCTTCCACCCCCAATATATACACAATGTTAATCATTGCTGTGTACTAGATAAATATGTTTTGATTATTTTTTTCATTGTTTTCATTATTCTTATATCATATTCTAAAAATTTTAACTATAGTTTTTTATTGTTGCTTTTCATTGTTACAAGATTTATTTATACATCATGATATTTATTTATATTTGACCATTATACATTATACTTATATTGTGTTCCAACTCTCTCTCTCTCTCTCTCTCTCTCTCTCTCTCTCTCTCTCTCTCTCTCTCTCTCTCTCTCTCTCTCTCTCTCTCTCTCTCTCTCTCTCTCTCTCTCTCTCTCTCTCTCTCTCTCTCTCTCTCTCTCTCTCTCTCTCTCTCTATGTATTCATTTTAAAGTTTTGTTTGAAAAATCTAACTAAATTATGGTGGTTATAGATAAATATTTTAGCACTCCTTATCGTGCTTCGTTATTATCATAGAGTATTCAATAAAGTCTGCTTATCCACATCTAAAAGGTGAAAGCATACATTGATTTGCAAACTATCAAGGTTTGTACATTATCATAAATGAGTAGTGTAAATCGTATCATAGATTGTTGTAAAGTTTTTACTAATATTGACCACATTTATTAGTATTTTGATATTAGTATTGCAAAAATAAAGATATTAGAATATCCATCAATAGTTTGTTGCACTCTTTTACACCAAAGCCAAGCCAAAAGCTAAGCATAACAATGCTAATAGGAGATAAGCATTATGTAGATAGTATATGTGATAAATTGTCTATCATTTTTTGAATTGAATTAAGTTGATATGCACCTTATGATTTTATAGCATATAATTTGGGTAGCATAGAGCACGATGAGTCATCTAGTGTGAGAGATCATGGCTCTAACTATGATATTGTACTCAACACACCGAATGCTCCAATAAATGTGCGCAAAATGAAGGATATGGTAAGGAAGAAATCAAATGGTTGTTCCCTCAAATATGTTAGAGGATATTGCAATAATATTGGATCCTTAAGGATTTTGGACCTCTTAGATGCTATTGAGAAAGGTGTGTTAAAATTTTTTTCTAAGAACTCTGATGATAGTTTGCAGTGAGTTAAACAAACATTACAAGAGAAGGATGATTACAAGTTAGTTGATGTAGCATGCTTACAGAGTGAGATGGAAGAAATAATGAGATACATAGGAAAAATGTGTGAGAACATTCAAAAGTTTTAGCCAAGAGAAACTTTTGGAGATCATGAAGAGAAGCTATTTGTGCTTTCCAAAAGCAACAGTTGTCTTGAGGATTGAGTATGTGAGTTGTTTGCTTGCACATGTCAACTTGCATGGATCATAGAATGTCTTCCTTGATGTGTAGGTTGCCTTATTTAAAGTTTATCTAAATAGATTTTCATTCATGCCAACCCTAATGAATTGTAATATGGCTTCATTCTCAAGGCCATAGTTCAATAGTCAATTTTAATCCGTAACTTCATTTTAAGGATTTAAAACCCTAATAGAATTTCAAAATTCGCTAATATGTTTAATTGAATTTTTCTTCAACAAAATCTTGATATAACTATGAGATTTTTAATATTATATTATAACATTATGATATTATCTTCTTTATGTTTTCTCTTAGATTTGTGTAATATATATTCCTAGTATGGTATGTTTTACTTTATGTACTTCTTTAGGCCTCAGTTCTTGACATACCATACTTGCTCTCTTGTGAAAGGTAGAGCCCAAGTGGAAGCACAATTATTGTCAAAGGTAGAGCCCAAGTGGAAGCACACAAGTAGAAGCAAGAGCTATGGCATATGAAGCGAGAGAGCAAGAGAGAGAGACAATGTATGTGGGAACTCCAACAATCACAATGTGTCACCGACCTTCCCTTATTCAAATGTCACTGAAAGAATAAATAATTAAATGACAAGTGATGGGTGCTTACCATCTGCAGTGCACAAGTGTGTGGATACTTTCAATGTAATAAATACATGGGTGGTAGACACATGCACCTTTACCCCCAACCAACAATCTCTCACTTAAAGGCAAATGTGTCCCTAGTGAGGAGAGAACAAGAAAAAATGTGATAAAGTAAAAATGTACATAAAGTACAATAGGATGAGGAAAGATGTCATCTGATCCAATGCCCATCAACATCTTAAGAAATGAAAAATGCTTTGTTGAGAGACTTCTAGTAAGCAAGTTTGTAGGATTTTGGCCAATTGAGATCTTGACAAGCTCAATGGACTTTTCCTCAATGATGTCTCTGATAAAGTGGTAACACACCTGAATGTGCTTCATCTTTACATGGAAGATTAAATTCTTGGCCAACTCAGTAGTACTCATAGAATTCGAATGTTGTGTAGGAGTAACAATAATACCAAGGTCTATGACCAAGCAACCTAACCATAGGGCCTCCTTGCAAGTCTCAGTAGGCTGCTGCAGCATACTTTACCTCAATAGTAGATAGAGTCGTGCATTTTTTCATCTTAGACATCCATGAAATAGCACCTCCAACAAAAGTGAAGAGATACCCAAAGAAGGTGGACTTTCTACTATCTGCATATGTTCTACATACTCAGAGTCAATGTAATCCATGACTGTAATATCTTGACTACCATAGAAAATGCTCATATCTGCAATGCCTTTCACGTACCTCATGATGTCCTTTATGGCATCTCAATATCGCCGACCACGTGTAGCCATATAGCATGCCATAACTCCCACTATAAATGCTATGTTTGGACGAGTGGCTATTATGACATACATCATGCAAAACAAAAGTGCTGCCTGAGGTAGACTATAATCTACCATCACTAATGCCAATAATATTCAATGCCAAGTCATTTCCTTGTCTCATAGAATCTATCATGCTATGATAGGAATGAAACCAATCCTTATGTAGGATAGCATGAAAAGAAGTCCCTTGAATTAAGCAACCAATATTGAGAAAAAGTGGATGAGGCATCAACCAACTGAGTAGCATCAAGAGAAGAAGTTGCTAAGATGTAATTATCATCATACTTAAGCTCCAAGGTATTTATGTCCTCAATTTTTATGTTAGAATTACTAGGAATAATGCTACAATTGTCAAACTTTACTATTGTCTTTCTTCTTATGCATACCATCGTGCATCTTAAGGCATTGTGGCCTAATATGACCGTACTTTCCACAATAGTGACATCTAAGAGAGGCCTTACGTGACCATGAGACTTATTGTGAGACTACTCGTGAGACTAAGACCTTTGTGAATCTCTACCACAATGGTCATTACCACTCTTATCATCATGTCTACCCCTAATAGTCAATGCATGAGAAGCACATGTTGCTTCCACATTCTTTCTGTTCATCTCCCCTATAAGTAAGGCACCCTTCATCCAAGCTCTACTGAGAGCTATCTGAATTAACATTAACATGAGAGAAACCTCATGATACATTTTTCACAATAGGAGAGTCCCCAACTTTCTCTTTACCTTTTCTTGACATTTGTGATAGAAGACTACATCCCCGCCAACCTCAAGAGCCTCCTACAGCTTTAACCTAAGGCAAATCGAGCAAGGTGGAAGAGCTTCTTACCCATGCTTGCTTGCTTGCTTTTCTACTTCAATGCCTTTATCTTAGTCTTCAATCAAGCTCTGCATAGCCGTGTACGGCTCTGATACCATGAAAACAAATAAGAGAGAAGAGAGGTGAAGCACCCAATAGCGCGCACACACAAAAGCAATGGATACTTGAGAACACAGAGAGATAAAGCTGGAATCTTCTTCATCTTATTTTTTCTTATTCCACACAAAACACCATATTAGAGAATTTGGAACTTTTTCAATTCCTGATTTCAAATAAGTGATAAACATTTGACCACGTGGCTAAATCTTGATCCATATTTGAAAGTGGGATTTGGAAAGGTAACTTACATAGTATTTAGGGTAGACTCCACCTTTAAGTAAGACAACAAGATTTGACCATGTGGTCAAATAACAAAGGTATTGGGGATTCCCAAAGTACATGGAAATTCCCAAATTCCCTAATATAGTATTACAAAAGAACTAAGACTAAAACATGATAAAAGACTGATATGAAAGTACCACAATGTATGTACACACAATCACTAAGTGTGAATTTGCTAGGAAAGAAGAGGTGGCAGAATAAATGTGCCATAACCAAGGATGAACTACGTGGGTGTGGTCTAGCTATAGAATCACTAGCGTATCCTCATATCAGTCACCTAACATGCTAGTGAATAATATTGTGCCACATCACCAAGGCACGTAGTGGATGCAAGCTCATATAGAGCTCGACATCTCAATAAAGGGGAGAGAAAAGAGAAGAATCTGAGCCTAATAGGACCAATGGGGCCCTCTTTTATATGTTTGGGTCCTGTTGATAAGGCCCAATGGACTTGTCAAGCTTTTTGATTGAGGAAAACAAGAAATCTTCATGATATATTTCATGTCAATCTTCTCAAAGTTATGTCCCAAACCTTAAACATGTACTTGATTCAAATTACAATGCACAATAAAGGGACTCTTGAGATGCAACCTAAGAGAAATCTTAACACGAAAGAGAGAATCATTAGAAATAAGATTATCTGAGAACATCTTGTGTGCATGGGATGGACTTTCTAAGAGCATGCCACATGGATTGATGAAGCTACTATATGCAAGGAGCACCTCTATTTTCTCTCGAGATAAGCATATCTTGATTCATCTAAGGGGGACAAACCTAATGTACCTATACTTGAACTTATTTTTTTCCATATAGGTGAACTTATTTTGACTCAACTTGATTTTGGTAATAGTCCTATGAATTTATTAGTTTCTTATATGACTTTGTTTCATTAGTCTATCTCCATCTCTTATGAGAAATTCATAGTATTTTCAAGTATTAGAAAGTAGTGTACATGAATTGAAAACATTAACGAGAAGAGAAAATCAAATTGAGACCTTAGGAATATGGGAGAACGGGGTTTTTAAATATAGTTTGATGATTTAGGACAAGACTATACTGCCAAGATTTGGTGCAATTCGAAACAATCTCACAATTTATTGTAAAGTAGGAAGAATCGTCCAAAACACTTCTTTCTTTGATCTCAAGCACTTTAGCCCTCAATTCACTACTCTAAAGCAAGCCAACAACAACAAGTCCATATCCAAAAGCTATTGAGCACTGGAGCTAACAAGATAGGTAAAGAGTGCCACCCACAATAGTGAATAGTAATAAACTCATGCCTAAAGCAATCCCAACCACTAACAACTCTTGTTAACTAATTCAAATCAGCCCCATAGGCCTAAGAATTAATTATAAATTGATATGGATGGTTGAAAGCAAGGGCTATGGACCTCTATATAAGTACAAGACAACCCCCATAGCTGTAGACAAGAGTGTCATGCCGCTATGCGAACATAGTGTCAAAAAATCTAGAGTGCATCGTCATCGGGCTTTTTAATTAATCTAGAGAGTCAATGCCATATTAGTATAAGTGTTAGTGTCCAGAATACGCATGGTTCAAAAAAAGTAGATTTTTGGGTAATTTTAGCCTATTTTTGATATTATTTCTTGTAAATATCCAAAAAAGGTGTAGAAAACTTCTAGAATAGGGTGTCATGCAAAAAGCAAGTGGATTTTTAGCCCATTTTGGGAGATCTCATGAAAAAAAGGAGTTGTGAATTTGCAAAGTCGTGCGATTGCAGTTTATAGTCATCAAACAACACTTTGAATGAGGAGAAGAAGAAGAAGGAGCAATCTGGGAGAATTTTGATCAAGTGTCTTGAAGTTTTACCCCCCTTTCGGAGCCAACAGAACCATTAGATTTGTAGTTAGAGTAGCAAAGAAGAAGCTAGTGTTTGGTGCTCATTTTTGGTCTACCAAGGAGCTCCAAGAGATCTAATGCTTGGCGATTTCTTTTGAGTAGTCCCAAACAAGGATTTTGTTTATCTTCTTAGGTTCTATCAATACATAGTGCTTTGATTCATTGTGCTTTGTCTTTATCTTGTGTACCTCTTGTCTATTCTTTTTCTTCTCTTCTATCTCCTATTCTCTACTTCCTTCTCTCTCTGATCCCTGATGGATACAACCTTTCGACAAAAACCCCTTCGACATTGGTGAACCCAGCGTGAAAGGTCGTCAGAAGGAAATACAAGATGGGAGAACCTTCAAGCATAATTTCTCGTGATGTTTTGCAGCAATTTAGTGCATAATATGAACATGGTTATGCATGTACAACAACAAGAAGAAGTGATGCAAGCTTTTGCTCAAACAGAAACTATTGTGATGGATGCTCTGCAAGTAGTACTAGAGCATGAGATGAAGTTGTTTAATGGCAGGAATGTATCTACATATTTGTATACCTATGCTCAAAAGATGGAATTCTTTGGGGTGGCTCAACTTGCATGGAGCCATTATTTTGGGGTAGCTTTCAAGAAGACACTCATGGAAGAATTTTGCACTGAAGATATCAATTTGATTACCTACAAGACTTTCCAGGAGTGGGTTCTACAACCCAATAAGGGTCTTGCGACTACAGAGTTATTAAAAGATTTTGAAAGTCCATTTGAGCAGTTAGATCTTGCAGAACAACAAGCTCTTGTAATTCAAAAAATTAAATTATTTCTACAAGCAACAAATCTTGAGCTTCAAAAGAAGCTTGATGATTTGTTAGAGGATCAGACTACATAGATAGGGCTTAAAACAAAGTAAATGCATGTTAAGGAAGCTGTTACTACATTGGTGAAAAAGCATAAAAGAAGAGAAACATTGCATGTATCTAGCTTGCCTACTGTTACGAGCAAAATAATTGATGTATTGAGTAAGCCACCCACTTCTGTGGCTAACCCTATGGTTGCACTTGCTGTTCCCACTGTTAGGGAAGATGCATTAGATGAATTGGTCAAAGGCATGCGGGATCTTCAATTGAAGGTCGCAAAATTGGATGAGAAAGGACAAGAGGAAAGGGGACAGGTAGCAATCCCTAAACTAGGGAAAAGATGTGTGTGGTGTGATAGTTTGCAGCATGAAAGGAAGGATCGTGCTACTTATCAAGAGGCCTTGGCACGACAGCTCATCATTTGGAAAGATGACAAGATCTATGCACAAGAAACGGGATTGCCTCTTGCTTTGAATTTTGGAAAGGGAGGTATGCAAAAGTTGTTGGAAGACTTGGTTGTCCAAAATGCTTATGTGGCTATTCATGCTTCTACTTTTGGTCTATAGTTGGATAGAATGCATGGCCAAGTGGTTTGAAGGTTGCTGTTGAGGTAAACCGCTAAGACCCATGGATTGCTTATTGTTTCAAGCATTTCAAGCCGAGCACTAATGGCTACCTCTCACATAGCCAACACGCTGTCTATCTCTAGGAGTGTAGTGAGCTTACCTCCATGCCCAATCGAGTTGCCTCCTCTCTTGAGCACTCCAGTAGCTCCACAATCCAAGTGCAAGCTTCATCCTCAAGCTCCACGCTCCAAGCTCCATTGCCGCGAGCAAGAGAAGAGAAGATAAGAGAAGAGAAGAGAAAAAGAGAGGAGAAGATAGAGAGCTTCTTCACCATGGTCCCTCACCCTCACACACTCACTCCCTCACACTCTCACACTCTATCTCTCTCAAGCACAAGCTCAAGCAAGCAAGAAGAAGAAGAAGAACATGAGGAGAGCCACTTTTGGCCACACACAAGAATGAGCTTCTCATTCACTTTTCAACTTTATATACAAAACCCTAAATCCCTTTTGAAAAATCATCCCCTTATTCCCTTTTTTACAAGGCCGCCTAGGCCCTTTTTTCCATTGTCCTCCTGTCTTCCTAGCTTCCTTCCTACCGCCCATCTACCTCTACAATTTGCACAAGTGAGAGTCGACGCTCTTAAAATAAATCATGGTGCCCCTTTCTCTCTTTTACAAAAGTATTGACTTGCACTTTTTCTTGTGTGGCTCTCTCCTTGATTTAGGACTTTTTTGCACATCTTGTGTTTCCAAATTTTACTTAGCATGCCTTCGTCTTCCGTTTCACTTTTGCATTGGCCTTGTCTTCTGCTTTAGATTTTCTAGATTCTCCACCTTGTTTGTCTGGGGGTTAACATTACCTCCTTTCTAGATGAGTGCCAGTCCCATGAAACTCACCGTCATAGGTAGCAGACTTTGGCATGCATGGAAGACGTGGGTGGAATGGACTGCTGTGGTTTGTGGTGGAGGAGTTTTGGTGGTGGTGGGGATGAAGGTCATTGGTGGTACTTTGTTGACATGATTGGCTGGTGATAGGGTTGTTGTAGTAATAGGGTGATTTGGCATGCAGGGAAGATGTGGGTGGAAGGGATTGCTGTGGTTTGCCGTGGAGGAGTTTTGGTGGTGGCGGGGATGAAGGTCATTGGTGGTACTTTGTTGGCATGATTGGTTGGTGATAGGGATGTTCTTTGTTGGGTGTTGCACTCATGGCTGGCACAAGTGTTGGTTTTTGGGGATTCTGCACGTGTGACGATTCTTGGGTGGGCTTGCATGATGATAAAGGGCAAGATTTTAGAGTTGAGTGTTGATGAAGTGTTGACGATACTTTCGTTGGAGTCTTCAATACCTGCAATTGAAAACCTCTCATATGGTCTCTCCCTGGGGGTTAGTGATAGCCTTCATATTGTGCACAAGACTTAGTTTGATTAGTTTGGGAGACATGTTGATGAACTCTAAGTAAGCTGAGAGGATTGTCCTACACTTGAGGACCCAAACTATGTATAGATTGTGGTGTAGATATTATGTGAGTGCATGTGCATACTTAGATAGTACGTAGTTAGAAGACTGCTAGTTTGGTTCCTTGTAGCAATGTGTGGATGAAGCGAGGGTTCAATTGGGTGGAAAAATTTGTCGATGTTGAGGAGAAGTACACTTGAAGGCTTCTTGAGATATCAATTGTGATTTTGACAACACGATGTAGCATAATTGAGCTCATTGACATCAAGATTAGATTGCGGAGACCAAGATTAGATTTGATCGGGTAGTGGGGGCCTTCAATGTCAGTGGTTGATCACCATTGTTGAGTATACCCGAAAAAAGAAAAAGGAAGTGCACTACCTGGGGGTGTGTCTACCTCACTGTGCAGTGTTGCATGGTGTTCGTGTGTGCTAGTGAAACTGGGAGTTGGGTTTGAACCTTAGGGAAGCGTGTGGTGTTTTTCCACACTTGAGGACCAATTTTGTGTACAGGGGAGGTGCTGTGGGTGTCACTTAGGGAGATAGACCTAACCATAGGCGAACACAAACTCCCTAGGTGTTTCCTACCCCCTTGATGTGCCCTAAGGGTGAAGTGGGGGGGGGGGGGGGGACAGGAAGGACTAGAGGGTTAGGCACAAAGCCATGGCTAACCAAGGCCACCAGACATGCCTAACTTGAGGACCCCTAGGTGCAGTGTTTGTGGCACTTTGATATTCATGGAAAAGCTCATTGTTCCTTTCCTTTTGCTTTTTGTGGGTCTTTTGTTTGTTTTCTCTTTTCTTTTTCTTTGTCTTTTTTTTTTGTTTTGGAGATGCATTGGGAGGGGGCACGTTAGACATCATCCTAATGCTCTATAGTAGTTACATTCCAAGAGGGCCTAAGATATTTACTCCAAGAATGCATAGCTTGGCATGGAGCCCTTTTCTCTTTTGATTGTACTTGTTTTGGCTAGAGGGGGACTTGGTTCCTGCACTTGTTCTTTCTTTCATTGATTTGATTTAGAGTCACTCCCTTTTTCGTGGACTAGCTCTAGTGGCTCCTGTTGAGGTGGTTGCATTTGTTGTTTTGGCTCCCCAAACCCCTAGCAAGGAGAGTTCTTGTGGGGTTCAACCAGTTGAGATTAAGGGAGCACATTGCTCTTCTAATCCTAAGCCAGTGTTAGGCTTAGGTATCATGGCATGGAGTCCATGCTGCAGTGATATGCCAGCTTGTAGGCTAAATCTTTGATTCCATCTTCATTAGAGTAATCTCCTCCTTCCTTGTAACGTGTTTGGACCTTGACACATTTTGGTTGCCCATATGGAGGAAAATCTAAAGGACGCCGCCTGGCACTCTTGAAGAATGTCACAGGTTTAGTCAGATAGCACCTCCCAATTCTTTCTCGCAATAGAGTGTATCAACCAACCCTCTAAGAATCAACTTGAGTTTTTCAGGGTTCTAATAGATAGGTCATTCTAGAAGCCTTCTAGCATCGTTCTTTAGATGATCCACTTTGAGTAGAACATTTGAACCAAAGAAGACCCCTACCACACTTGGTTCAAAGGGAATGGGGAATGAGAGGGATGCACTACTCAACCTCTATGTCCATAGGGAAAATTCCCATTCCGGCCCCCTAAAACAGTACAATACAAGGTTCTAACCTAGACATCCTAAGGTCAAGTGTCTTTATTGAATTTTTGAGAAGCCTCCTAGCTCACTGGGACCACCCAGCCATTGGGCGTATCCATTAGGGATGGCGTATCCATTAGGGATTTGCACCCACCCGCTTTCCTTGGCGATAGGAACATTTTTAGTTTTTTAAATTACCTAAGAGCACATTAATGAAGACATATATAAATGGCTTCATTTGATTAGTCCCATTAGATACACGTTCCTTCACGTTATCTTATGCATTGACAGAAGAAAGTATGAGATAAGTTTTTTCAAGGAAAAGTAGTTATTATAGTGATAATCCATTTGAAGTACAAGTTTCTATCCACTGTACGATCCCGCAATCCCTAAGGATGTTTCATTTTTCCTCCAAGATTCTGCCCTTGCACTAGTAACACAGGCCTCAAGAATCCATCTCAAGTCATGTAGACCATTTGAGTAGGATCCAGATGCTAGGGATTTACAACTAGAACCCCCTTGGCACCCAAGCATCCACCTATGATCAAACTAATACATGGAGAGACCTCTTGTGGCGGGTTTGGTCCACATTCCCATAACATTTAATTAGAATCCCTTGGATAGGGTTGGCAACTAGTTAGGGGTGGCTTGGCACGCCCCTCTAGGAATTTAACCTAATTCATTATAGAATATTCTTATGAGAGCATTGGTCAAACAATACTTTCACAAACAATGCTTCTAAAATTACAAGCACAAATAATAATGTGGGCGAGTGCTTAAAACACCTGCTAATGTGGAGTTCCTTTTTGAACGCTTAGCATTCAACCTTCGGATTTTTCTTGCCTTGATGTCAACTTCAATGCTTCACTATGGGGGTAGGGAATACCCTTGTTTCATCCCTCATTATTATGGAGTAAGAATGAGAATTTACACAATTGGACTTATATCCAATCGACAACACCCATTAGTTTTTGGATGGTAAATTTTTCCTAAGTTCCATAGCTCTTTGGGTTGGGTTTTTAGCAAGATCTAGATAATCCAATCTAAGATCCCCAAGGACCGTTTGAGGGTGGCTCCACCCTCTTGAGAATCCATTACAAATTTCAATTCCCCTCCAGCTTTCGTTAATAGTTTCTCCTCTTTAGGGTTCCATGGTGGAAATCTTTCGCTCAATCCTCTTGCGAGGGTAAGGGGTAACCTAATTCATTGTAATTAGCTCTTGTCCAATTGCAAGCATTAGGTACATTATTTGGTTAGTGGAAAGTCCTTCCTTTGATGTTTGATGCGTCAATTTAAGTTGTATCATGCCCAGAAAGTTTGTCTAGAGAGATTCTTGAATCTAGTACCGGTTATTGACAAGATTTGATCTTTTTGCTTATGTTGGTTTGACTAAAACTAATTCGACTTTGTAACTTTTTTCAATCTATCTTATGGTTGAATTCTTAGTTTGTTACCATTGAAAGAATGGCCTAACGAATTTTTCTCTTACAAGCTAGCTTTAGTACAAATTATGATGAAGACCACATCCTATGCGCAATACAATAAAAATTATATCTATGATATCAGGATGCAAGATTTAATGCCCTCGAGAGAAAATACTTTCTATGTAATGTGCGATCCTTCATGCTTAATATGGAGATGCAAGCTATCTTTATTAAACACGTCTTGAGATGCCATTCCTTACAATAAGTCAATTCTAGAAAAATTGTTTTTTAAAGATGCATCTTACAACCAAATGATACTGGCACATACATCTAAGAGTGATACTTTATGAGTCAAAGACAAAAACATATTTATCCGCTCTTTGTGTTCCGATTTATGCAAGCTTTGTTAGTTGTGTGATTTTATGAGTGGGAATGACCTACGGATTACAAGTTGCACTTCTACAAAAATAACTATAATATCATGCACCAATTTATTCAATTCCATGCAAGAAAGCATGATCATTTTAGACCATTTCAATGTAAGATCATTTCAATGCAAGGAAGTATGATCTTTCACAAAACGAATCTTTTACCTTTATCTACTATCTGCTACGTAGGAAAGATTATCAAAAGCACCTGGTTATTCAAGGATGTATTATCTACTCTCAAACCTAAGTTGTTATTTGTCGTACCGCCTTGACCGGTAACTCCATTGGTGTTTTGTTGGATTTCCATTGGCACCAAGGCGATCTTCGCTTGGGGGCCATTCTAGGATACCTTTCCTTCCATGTGCATCCTTGGTAGATGGCTTGTTGATTATATGCCTGACAAAATTAATGCGTGGGAACCCCTCTCAAGGGTAGGAAAAGCTTGGAAACTTCTTCTCTCTCTCTCTCTCTTCTTGGCTACGCAACTTGACAGGGGGAGGGCATGGTATTGCATTGTCCATCGTAAGGGGAGGGGGAAGGTCTTTTATAGGGAGAAGGAGGAGGGGTGAAGGCAGTGCCCCTCTCCTCGCCCTCCACCCGAAGGCTTGCATGGTGGCGGCTAGTTTCCGCCTAGGTGGAGGAGTTGGGGGAGGGATCATGGGGAGAGGGAGGTGGCACATGTGTGTCCCTCTTCCCTCATCTTCATCATTGTTTTCTTCTTGTTTTCTTCCCCTCCCTCCCACCAATTGGCATCATCGACATGGGAAGGGGGAGTAAAAATATTTGAAACAAAATTGATGAAAAATTGTATTAGGGAGAAGAGAACACACAAAGGGGGGGTTTGCATCCTTCCCCCCTTAAGGCATTGAGATGTCCTCATCTCGGAAGGAATTGGGGGTATTGTTGGTTGAGAGTACTCTTATTGATCCATGTGGCATCTTCTTCTAGATATTCCTTCCACTGGATGAGGTACTCTCTGAGAGTTCTACTGTCAATCGCTTCTCTCGAATATCTAGGATTCTATTGGGCCATAGCTCAAGGACTCCTTGGCTCGGCATTACAACTTGTTGATGATCATTGAGTACATGGCTAGGATTGGATATGTATTTCTTTTGTAGGGTAACATGAAATACATTGTGAACCTTTACATTCTCAGGGAGTTGGAGTTTGTAGGCATTGGGCCCTAGGCACTTGAGGATTTTGTAGCGTCCTCAATACCTTGGAATTAGCTTTTTAAACTCTCCCAATGATAAGGAGATCTTCTTGGGTCGCATATGAATAAAAACCATACCTCCTTCTTTGAATAGCTGCTCTTGTCTATTAAGATCTACATAGGCTTTCTGCCTATCCTTGGTGGCTCTAATGTCTTGCTTGATGGCCTTGACTTGCTCATCCATTTCCTCTAGCATTTTCTTGGAAGCCTCTACCCTTAAGGTAGGATTTGAAAAATTCAATGGAGTATGGAAGTCATGCCCTTGGAAAGGTGTCATTTGAATGCTTTGCTGGTAAGAAGCATTATAGGAAAACTCTACCAATGGTAGATATTTTCTTGGGTTTGTGGCGGCAATATGCTCTAAGAATATCTTCAATGACTTGGTTGAATCTCTTCATTTGCCATTAGTTTGAGGGTGACATGCTGTATTGAAATAGAGTTGAGTCTCAATGGCTTCAAATATCCCTCTCCAGAAGTGAGATAGGAAGAGAGAGCCGTAGTCATTAATGATCCTTCTAGGCAACCCATGGAGTCTGAATATCTCCTTAATGAATAATATGGCAATATCTGAAGCTTTATAGTTTGTCTTGAATGGAATGAGATGTGCAACCTTAGTGAGCATATCTACTATAACCATAATTGAATTGTATCCTCCTTGAACTGAAGGTAACCCAACAACAAAGTCCATGTTGATAAATTCCCACTTCATTTGAGGAATGTCAAGAGGTTGCAGCTTCCCAGGTATCTTGGCATGCTCTGCCTTAATGCGCTAGCAAGACAAACATTCTATGACATATTTGAGTACATCTCCCTTAAGTATTTCCCAATAATAGGTCTTTCTGACCGTGTTGAGGATCTTAACATAGCCGAGATGGCCTGAAAAGGGGGAGCCATGTGCTTCCTAGAGTATTCTCTATTTATGTTTCTTGCTTGAGGGAATGCATAATCTTGTCTTAAAATAGACAAGTCCCCCATTGACAGAGAATTCTTGATACTTGATCTTAATTTTGGAGTTTTGGTCCTTTTCCAAAATCTCATTTATCATCTTCAAATATTTTTGGTCATGGCTAGCTTCCTCCTTAGCTAATTCAAGGATAGGGTTACTAGGAATTGACACCATAGTCGTTAATGATTCTGCCATTGAAGGTTCCTCCATAATAAGAGAATTGAGGAACGCCTTGCGACTTAAGGCATTAGCGACCACGTTCTCCTTACCAAGTCTATACCTAATCTCAAAGTCATATTCTTGCAGAACCTCAATCCAACGATGTTGCCTCAAATTGAGGCCGGCGTGGGTGAAGATCCATTTGAGGCTCTTATGGTTCATGACCAAAGAGAACTTGTTGTCAAGCAAATAGTGTCGCCAAAGTTTGAGAGCATGAATAACTGCTAGGAACTCCAGGTCATGAGTAGCATAAATCTTTTCATGGGTTTTTAGATTCCTTGAAGAATATGCTATAGGATGACCTTCTTGCATTAGTACACAACCTAGTGCAAGTGAGCTAGCATTTGTGACAACTTGGAATTCCTTGCTCAAGTCAGGGAGTTTTAGAATTGGTGCTGTCACTAAGCTATGCTTGAGTTGATCAAAACTTGATTGTTCGGTGGGCATCCACACTATGGCAACCTGCTTTTTTAGTAGATTTGTGAGGGGTGCTGCAATTAAGGCATAGTCCTTAATGAAGATCCTGTACCATCCTGTTAGGCCAAGAAAAATACACACTTCTTTGACAGTGGTTGTTGGAGGCCACTCTTGGACATCCTTAACCTTTGTAGAGTCTATAGATATTCCCTCTTCTGACACAATAAACCCAAGATATTTGATCTATCTCTTGAGGAAGGCCCACTTTTTCTTCTTAGCATAGAGCTTGTGTGTCCTCATGGTCTCAAGGACGATGCAAACTTGGGGTTCATGATCCTCCGCTTCCTTGGAATAAACCAAGGTGTCATCAAAGAAAAAAAGTACAAAATCATTAAGATATGGTCTAAAAATGTCTTGCATTAGCCTATTAAATGTGACAAGGGCATTAGTCAATCCAAAGGACATTACTATGAATTCAAAATGACCATATCTGGTATTGAATGCCGTCTTTGGAATGTCCTCATCCTTGACACAGATTTGGTAGTACCCTGACCTCAAATCAAATTTGGAGAAGATTTTTGCTCCTTGCAATCAATCAAGTAACTCGTCTATCCTTGGGATAGAATATTTATTCTTGATGGTTACTTGGTTTAGGCCTCTATAATTGATGCAAAGGCGAAGTGTTCCATCCTTCTTCTTCTGGAACAAGACTGGAGCCCCCCAAGGAGAACTTCTGGGGAGTATGTACCCTTGGTCTAATAGCTCCTTGAGTTGTTCTTTTAACTCGATAGCATCTTGTAGGGCCTTTTTGCAATTGGTGCAGCACCTGGCATCAGCTTAATCTCATGGTCAACTTCCCTAGGCAGTGGTATTTCTATCAATTCTTTTGGCCGCGTACTATTTTAACCATGACAGTTCTTCATTGGAGTCCTCTACCTATTCTAGCTTGCTTAGCTTGATCAGATAGATGGGTAATCCTTTCCTTATCCCTTGAGCTATTCACGTTGCCTTGGCTAGATGGAGCTTTGGTTTAGCAGCTTCTCCTTGAGTTGCAACTAACTCACCTTTAGGATTTTGAAAGGAAACTTGGCCCCTTCCACAATGGATGTGAGCATCATAGGGGACTAGCCAATCCATCCTGAGTAGGCACTCATGGACCCCTAGATTCATTTTCCTAAACTTAACAAATGTGGGCTCTTTTTCAAGTAGAAATTACACCTTAGATGTTTGTCTAGTGTAAGTAATTTCTCGCCCATTTACTAATTTGACAAGCAAAGTAGGTGCAGCTACAGTGGCTATTCCTAACCTTCTTGCACAAGTTGGTGAAATAAAAGAATGAGTATTGCACGAGTCAATCAGTTTTGAATTTCTTACCTTGCTAACTCGATGGAGTTTGGATCACCAAAAATCGGCGATTCCGTCCCTTTTTATGGAGAGCGGCATGAATTGATGCCCTCTCAATCTCAGCTTCCATGGATGGGTCTTCTTCTTCATTGATTTCCTTAATGGTGACATTGGAATTTTTTCCCCTTCCCATTACTGCACGACTGCGGCCACGGGTAGCCCTAGCTTGCCCATTAAAGTTTCCTTGACGACGTTCTTCACAAAGTTTGGGACACTCTCTTTTGAAGTGTCTAGGTTCCTTGCAGTAAAAACATTGTAGATTCTGGTTATTTATTTGTGTGGGGACAAAGTCACTAGCTGCATTTGCCTTTGGATTCTTCCATTGGCCTTGACTCTGTCCTTGCGCCCTTTTAAATTGAGCTTTTGACATCCCTAGATTCTGGTCTTTGTGAGACCAAGGTCTATTATTCCTGGATTTTGGCTGGACTTCTTGGGTAATGGGTCTCGCTCTTATCAATGCATCTTGTAAATCCGAAGGATGCATTGATTCTAATTGAGTGTTCATTGGTGGATTTAGCCCATCATAAAACCTAGAGACTTGTTGGGAAATACTCATTGTCGGGGTGTATTTTAACAAGGAGACAAATTTTGAATAGTATGCCTCCAAAAACAGAACCCAATTGTTTCAACTTAAAGAACTCATTCATCTTTTGAGTTCTATATGCAGGTCGCATGTGCCTTCCCTACACTACTTCTTTTAGCTTATCCCAAGATATCGTGCTTTCTGTGAATGCTTGATCTTTACACCACTACTTCCACTAGAGCCTAGCTTCACCGGTGAGTTTGAGATTGGCAATCATAGCCTGGTTTGAAGGTGTTGTTTTTGCTGCACTGAAGTAATCCTCCATGGATTCAATCCATATTTTAACATCGGCTTCGAGTCTTTGCTTTCCCATCAAACTCTGGTGGTTTGATTTGTTTGAGAAGAAACTTTTTCTCTTGAGCCTCTACCGAGCTTAGTGCGGGAACACGATTCTGATTCTACGTTTGGGGCTGTATCTGGATTCAATTTAAACTTTCACATTAAGATTGCATTTACACATCTCTTCACAACTTGTCTCAGTGCATAGATTATTTTTCATCAATACTGTGCAAAAAGTCAGATAATCATAAAATTTTCATGTATTCATAAAGAGGCATAAGCCTCAAGTACAATTATTCGAGGATAGATAGAGATAGGCTGGGATGGTTTTTCTTTCAAGAGATACATCAGCACCAGGTTAATAATTCCTTATTGGATTTAGCTCCAAGGACAGAATAGTAATATGGGTTTGGGGAATGGATTCTTAGGAAGCAATAAGTCATGGGAAGTTTAGGAAATCCCCATTTTTGATGGCCATGACGTTCGTTTCACCCCATTACTTGAATTCTATCTACCCGTAAGACTTTGACCACCTCCTCATAGATGTAATGAGTGTGTTTGTCAAGATTGTGGGAGAGAAGGAAGGAGTCTCACTTGTAGCTTTCTTGCTTGCACAATGGGGGAATACACACAAAGGTGGAGGCTGAAAACAGTTTTCCTCTTCTTAGTTGTGTAAGCCAAAAAGAACTCTCATACAAAGAAATAGAAGAACCCTATATATGGGTCTCAAACCAAACTCAAATAACTAAGGTGGCATACTAACTGAGCCACGAACTAGAGTAGATAAGGATAGCTGTCATCTAGCTATTATTCATGGGCGGTGTGTCAAGATTGTGGGAGAGAAGGAAGGAGTCTCACTTGTAGCTTTCTTGCTTGCACAATGGGGGAAGACACACAAGGGTGGAGGCTGAAAACAGTTTTCCTCTTCTTAGTTGTGTAAGCCAAAAGAACTCAAGTACAAAGAAAATAGAAGAACCCTCTATATGGGTCTCAAACCAAACTCAACTAACTAAGGTGGCATACTAACTGAGCCACGAACTAGAGTAGATAAGGATAGCTATCATGTAGCTATTATTCAGGGGCGGTATACCAACCGCATCTGCAACTAACACGTTGGTGACATAAATGCACAACGGTCACCCTGGCGTATCACGAGTGGAGCTCGATATCTCAACACTCCCCCTCGAGCTCAATCCCAATTCCTGCACACCAAGCAGGTCTCTGAACTTGCGCAGCTTCTCTGCGCCCAATGCCTTCGTGAATATGTCAGCTACCTGATCCTCTGTGCTGACATAAACTAGATCAATAAGACCTAGTAAAACCCTCTCTCGCACATAGTGATAATGCACCTCAATGTGCTTTGTTCTAGCATGATAGACTGGGTTATTTGCCAAGTGTATACTACTCATGTTGTCACAATAAATGACAACTGGCCCATCTGTAGACTGATGCATATCATAAAGTAGCTTATGCAACCAAGCTACCTCACATGCAGCCATTGCTGCACCCCTGTACTCAGCCTCTGTGCTCGACAAGGCAACTGTAGGCTGTTTCTTGCTGCTCCAAGTGACTGCAGCATTCCCAAAAGAGAACACATATCCACTGGTAGATCGTCTATCAGAAATACTACCAGCCCAATCAGCATCAGTGTATCCATGCAACTGTATCTGAACCCCAGTCTCATAAAATAGTCCATACTGCAATGTGGACTTCACATACCTGAGTATGCGTCTAGCCGCATCCAAATGTGGTTTCCTTGGAGCCTACATAAACTGACTTACCAATCCAACAGCATAGCTCAAATCTGGCCTCGTAATAGTCATATAAATCAAACTTCCTACTATGCGTCTATACATAGTAGGGTCTTCTAGAAGCTCACATGCATCTGTGCTCAGCTTCACATTTTGCTCCAAAGGAACTGAAATAGGCTTACAGCCTGTCATCCCATATTTGGACAGCATGTCCAATCCATACTGCCTCTGCAAGAGCTGTATCCCACTTGGTGATCTAATCACCTCAATGCCCAAGAAATAACGCAGCTCTCCCAAATCCTTCATCTCAAACTTCTGCTTCAATAGCATTTTCACATGAAGGATATCTTCATCACTGTCACCTGTCATAATCAAATCATCAACATAAATGACAAGTAGCATAATACCTTTCTCTGTTTTTCTCACATAAAGTAGCAATACGATGGTACCAAGTAGGTTAAAACATAACA